>NC_068575.1:48206892-48848120 GCF_025698545.1 Gossypium raimondii
ATGAATTATTTTTTAATAATTAAAAATATCAAAACTCTCTTCAACCTTTCGTTCTTTTTCCTTTAATTCATCAAACTCTAACACACACTCTGTAATACCTTCTCCTTCTCCGCTCCACCGTGAAATTGTCCCCAAACTAAACAAAAGTTTCATTATAACATCATATACACCTAATTATGGTTCGAGTTGGGTTAATCTAAAATTTTAGATTATTTTCTAAATTCGGATCAAATTCGAAAAATGGGTCTAAAATTCTACCAAATTTCGACTCAGATTAAAAATGCTAAACTCGAACTTGACCCGGTCCGCTCGTATTAAATTTTTAATATAAAAATAATTTTAAAAATATAATACATCAAAATACACTAAAAAACATTAAAACATATGTTTCTCAACAAATTAAAATACATTTAAAAAATTATAATTAAATAACACTAACATAATTGCAACTTAGCAAGTAAATTCTGCCCAGACCAACTTTTTTTTATCTAAATCTATTTTTCAAAGTTATATTTTTACCAAATCATCTCACTTTCAAAACTGAAGTCTAGGTACGAGTCCAAAGTAAGTTCCTATTTTTCTAAATTTTACTGCCTTAAATGTAAAATTAGTCAAATTATACTGTTTTGTCACTTAGTCACGTAAAGATTTTATTTTTATTTTTATTTTTATTTTGTTAAAAGCGGCACATAAATTGTTAATTTTCTTTCAATCTATGTAAAACATGATACAAGCCGATAAAAACATGACATTTTTATTGCACATTCAAAATTCTTAAAGAGAGAGATGATGGGGACTAATTTGTATCACAGTAATCTTCTCAAGGAACTACAATTCTATCTTAACATCAGCTGTTCTCTCCAAGCATTTTGTCATCCGAGAAGAATATAATATATAGCAGATTAAAATTAAAACATATATATTGATATTTATTTCAATCAAAGTGTCAAAACAACAGGACTAGACCAGAGAGCTCCATAGGAATGGCATTAGCCCAATATTATATATTGAATTTGATAGTTTATATATATATATTTTTTTTTACTATTATTAACATTGCAACAAAAATGAAGATACAATAAAAATGGGGCTTGAACGCCTTTGTTCAGCCACACTAAAAAAAAGGTGCTTTAAAGTTCTCATCAACACTAATTTCTTCTTTTTCTTTTCTTTTTTTGCTCTCACTTGATATTTATATTTGCTTCTAATAAGAGGCCAACAATTCTAGTTCATGGTTTTCCTCTAACTGTAACAATTTGGCCAAAACTCCAACTAATGGAGCTGTATTATACGTGCAAGCCTCGGTTTGCATGTAGTTATCTCTTTGGTCCCAAAAATTATCTTCGGAATCGGGTCCCCCGACCACCGCCCCAACCAACACATTAGGATTCACTTCGGCTCGATTATACCAATGGTCATAACCTTGAGTGCACCCAATGAACCCTTTATTCTCCCTGTATGACACGATTGAGGCCCCTCTATGGTGCACCTTGGTGGGGTATTTTGATCCATAACCCACTAAATAACTCATGTTCATGGGATTTGAACCTAGTACGTAATCAACTTGAGATTTGGCAAAACTGAGGATCTCTTCATGATCCACTGTTCCGGCAGGACAACGGAGGTTTTGGTTCAAATCTTGGAGGAATTCTGAGTAGATGGTGAGAAGGAATGCTGCCGTCGTCACGTATTGCATGTTGTTCCATTGCCGGATGTATAAAAGGCCTCCTGGGGTTCGGTCAATGTTGGTGGTGGTGTCGTTGTTTTTGTTGAGACATGAGCATAGGTAGTACTCGGCTTTTGATCGGTATTGCTTCAGAATGTGAGCGTGCTGCTTGTGTTTTTCCTTCTCCAGCAACTACCAAGGAAAAAAACAGAATTCATATTAATACCATTTTCGTTTAATATAGAATAAAAACTAAATCGATTGAATCGAAAATTAACAGTTAAAGTAGAATATTAAAATGAATTAAAATCGAAAATGAAAGAAGAAACAATTGAGTTAAAAAATTATCATTGTCTTGATAGAAAACATGAATGTTCCATAGAAAAGATCCAAAATTCAACAACATTTAAATTGACCACACCATGATAGGTCCACGCTAGGTTTATTCAAGAATGGAGCAGACCAATTTAATTTAAATTGAATGCAACCGTTTTGAGTTGTGTTTGATGAGTCGTAATAACAAATATTCAAGGATTTTTGCAGAGATTTACAGCAAAAATAAAAGGTCGAAAATACGTGGGTCTACAAAAATAAACAAGCTTGTGACGGTGAAGGTATGCCCAACATTCATAAATGAAAGAGCAGCCTGTAACCATTCACTTTGATTGGCAGTGGGGCAAAGACATCTACCAAAAGACCCTACCTCAAAATGCTTACGATATTATTATACATTTGTTTACCGGGTTAGTTTACACCGCCTATGGTTTTGGAGCGGCAACAATGTAGTAGCGGAGCATGAGAAATTACTGATCTAGGCATCAATTGCACATGGATCGGTGCACTTATGGTTATAAGTAAAATTAAAATCAAAAGATGGTTCCTTGATTAGGGATGAGTCTATCAGTGTACTTTGCTATGTTTTTTTTTTATATAATAAAAAGAAAAGGTGGAAGTGCATGTTCATTATTACATCTTTGAATCTAGAAAAAAGCAAATCTCATGAAGATTTTGGGGAGTCATCCCCTCTTAATTCGGATTAATAAATTTTAATATTCAAATATCTTTGTATATGGAGAAACATTAGCGTAATTTGTTTTGCTCCTGTTAATATTTTTAAAAGCACCGAAACATTGGTTAAACATGGACATCGATTTGGCATCATTAAATTGTTGTATGACTGATGAGAGGGATTTACCTTTGAGGCCATAATTTGAACTCCAGCGTACTTAACATCCCAACTGAACTCCGTAATGGCCCAACCAATCCCACCAAAAGCATCAGCATTGTTTACAACGTATTTCAAATACTCCTCCTTGTCGGTGGCCTCGTAAAGCCACAAAGCTGCCCACAGCAACTCATCCATGTATCCGCTCACCGACGCATAGTAGTTTTTCACCACCGCAACGCTTCCGTCATATTTCCCCCTGTACTTATCCCCGAACTCAAACAACTAACACCCGCCCAAAAAAGGAACCAAATTTCAAAACCCAAATCTAATTTTTCATAATCATGGAAGATGTAATATTTAAGTTAAAACAAGGGCATAGGTACCTCTTGGGCATGGTGCAAGAGTAAGTGGGAATAATGTGTGTTTGTTTTCTTGAACACAATCGAGGCGGCCGCCATTGCCGCCGCCGTCTCTCCGGCCAGATCCGATCCGGGATTGCTCTGGTCGATCTTGTAAGCTTGGCGCGAGGTGGTCATATCCTCGGGGCGTTGCCAACAGTAATGGTCAGTGTCCCCATCACCCACCTCTGCCCATAGTACATTGGGGCTGGTGTGTGCCTTGATGAAGTAATCCGTCCCCCATTTAATAGCCTCTAAAGCATGCTCCAATTCCCCGGCAATGGCGATTTCGTCGTGGAATTCGATGATACCCCAAGACAACATTGTGACGGTAAAAGCCATTGGGAGTCCAAACTTGACGTGATCCCCAGCATCGTAATATCCCCCCACTAAGTCCACCTACAATAACAGATAACATTTCAACTTAGAACAATATTTCGAGAAAAAAAATCCAAAAAACACTAAAAACCCAGTTTCTGGGCATTCAATGAATGGGGACATACTCCTTGCTCCAATCCATCGGTGAGGCCAGAATGATCGCGCCAAGTGACGCGTTGGTTGTAGGGTAAACGACCGGATCGTTGGGATTCAAAGTAAAGGAGGCTCTTGGTTAATGCATCGGCATAATCAAATGGTTGAGCTGCTGCTGTTGTTGCGAGAATGGCGAAAACAGCAGCGGAGAAGAGAAGAAGGGTGGAATGGGGGGCAAATCTGGGGGTATTTTGATGATTGTTGTTTAGCTGCTGCTTCACCATCATCTTCTTCTCCATTGTCCCCTCCTTCCCTCCTAAACCAACCATTTTATTTGGCTACTTATTTAGGAGTGAAGTGAGCAGAAAAAGCATTATCTTTCTCTCTGTAGTTGGAGGGCTTAACTTAGCATTACGTTACGTAGGAGGTAATGTGTAACTACAAAAATTAGTTCAAATTTTATAATTTAAGAAATTTTGGGGGTTTAGTAAAAACTAAAAACTAGTTCTACTGATTTCGGTTTTTGCATTAGAATGTGAATAGACGGCTTTTTGTCTCTTTTTTCTCCTTTAACGTAGAAAGCGTGATTTAAGCAAATGTGTCATATCCCTCTTTCTGAGCATTAATTAATGAGAGACCCCCTTTGGTATCTATTTAAATTTAATTTTACTTAAATTTTATCATCTAAAATCATTTTAATCTATGTAGATTACGCTTAATTTATGTTTTGTAATATTTAATTTTAGCCAAAATCACTAACAAATTAATAATTATATATCTATCAAACCAATTTTATGAAGATTTAGTATACCCATAAACGCATAAGAATATATAAAAGTTTTACAATAAAGGTTGCTTAAAGAATAGAATAATGTCATAAATGATTACTATAAAATCATTACTTTTTCAATTTAGTCCACCAACTTCAATTTTGTATTTAAAAATTATTATTTATCAAAATTTTGATACGTTCCTTCACTTTAAAAATTATGTTAGTTTTAAATTGAAAATATTAAACCATGTTTTTAATTTAAATCCAGAATTTTGTAAGACTTTAAAATTAAAGTATCAAAATACAATTATTTAAAAATAAAATTTCCAGGTCCATTAAATAATTCATTTTTTAATAAAAGTAAATTGGAAAATTCATAAACTAATTAAAATAATGTTTATTTATTTGTCTATTTTACATCTGAAGCACTAGCTCCTAATTCCCATGAGCTCATAATAAGTGGCCTGCTGCCACAATTTTATATATAATATACAGGTCAAATTCCACTTTGGGTATATTATGAATTTAGTACTTGTACTTTAATTTAACCGATTTTAGTCTCTTTACTTTTCAATTTTTAAAATTTAATCCCGATCCAATGGTAACAGCTAAATCTAGTTAGTTGAATTATGTTTTTAGTCTTGTATTATGCTCAAAGTTATAGATTTAATCTACATTCATCAATTGGATCATTCCTAATGACTATTTTTGAATTTCAAAAGTTTAGTCTTAATGTAAACGAAAATTGTTAAATCTATTAATTGTTTTTCAAGAATATATGAAAATAACAAACAAACATAACATTACACATGTTATAGTTATCATTTGGTTAGGACCAAAATTTTCAAATTCTAAAAATAAAATGCAGAGATTAAAATGATCAAATTAAAGTATAAGTATTAAATTCACAAATTATGCAAAGTACAAGGTCTAATTGCAAAATTTGACCTGCAATGTCTAATATATATGTATGTATGACAAGGGACAAATCTAGGGGAGCTGGCAAGAGCCCCAATCCCTCATAAAATAAAAAAATTTTCTATTTTAACTAATTTAAAATTAATAAAATTTTAATTAAATCCTTTAAAAATATATTTTTATTATCATAAAAATTATAATTTAACTCTAGCTCCTAAAAAAACTAGTTTTTAATGCGTGGAGGTGAAAATTCCGCTCCCCAATATGAAATCTTCTTTGTTTAATTTTTAAAATTTGTGGCCATGAAAGAGACAATCCCAGTGCATAATAGCGAACAGTATCTGCAGTGACAACATGTTTTCCATGCACTTCCCCTTTTGTTACCTTTTATTATTTTTACTTTTTTTTTTGTCTTTTTTCAAGATTAATTGATATTATATTCATTCATGATAATAGTAAGTAAAATAGTGTGGATTTTGTAGTAAACACCCAACGGACATAAACTATAATATCATTAATATAGTGGTCAACTACTGTATCTAGTATACTTTATTATTATCATAATTATTTGTTATATACACAAATTGAACATTTCCTTTGGCTGCCAAAGGTTTAATCATAGAAAAGAAATCATACGCCATCACTTGTTTATGATTGAACTTTGGATCTTATTATGCCCATCATCAACATGCAATTAATTAAAACACATTCTTCCAAGGAGTTGATTATCAGCATCATCATGACCCTCCAACTCATAAAAGCCTGCCAACATAGTATCTTTGGAACATCATTTAATGATAATTAACCATCTTAGTTTTTGCTTCTTCTTTTTGATAATTTAATAAAAAAAATTAACATGGTTGGCACTTGGCAGCTGCCATGCATACCTAAAACATGGTGAATGGTGATTGAAGGGAGGGAAAAAAGATAGGACTTGAGAACCAAGAACCAAATTCTGTCGGTGCAAGTCCACGTGTACAGAGAAAGAAACCCCCTTTTTTGTTGCGGAAAACAGCTGGTCAAAACTCAGATTTGATTTGGGAATCAATCAGGTCAGCTTATAAAAATAACACATTGAATTTGGGAAATAATTAGATTTATTATTTAATTTTAGAAATGGTAGGAATTATGTATAATATGAAAAAATGCATGTTAATAAGAAAGGAGCACCGACTTGCTTTACTTGAAGTGGACCATCGTTGCTCCCTGGCCGACATTCTGCTAACTTTTTACTATTACCCTCAATCTGTAATTCAAAAATTCAAAATTTCCTTCTCCTGGTGTTTGTAGTTCCATCTTCGACCTCTTTCAACCATCCTTTACTTTTATCCTCCATATACTTCCAATCACCCAAAAGAGTATAAGCTTTTTAATATTTTTATTATTATCTCTTTACTTCCATTTTAAAAATTAAATATTTAATTTATATCTAAATAGTAGACAACATTATATTAATAATATTAAAATCATGAAATAAATAATATTCAAAATTAAAGATTTACTATCAAAAGACTACTATTTTTTTATTAAATAAAAATAATTCTATAATATAAATTCAACACTTGTACTAAAAACATCTATACTTAAAATTCTAAATCGATCAAATAACAGCCTATTAGATATTAAATGGGCCATGGGGAATGGGCACATTTATTGGGTCCAGATGCTGGACGCCAGCTTAATCATAATCTCTTGTGCACTGTGTTTTGGACCCGGAAAATGGATCCAATGAGAAACGGTAGCACCCATTTTTGTACGTCTGTGTCTTAATTTTTCACAGGAAAAAACAATATAATGTTGAACCTATGTTTTGAGGGTGGTTAGCTGCATAATTTATTTCAGCAACTTCAAGCGATTAGAAACCCTAAATTTAAATTTAATTGCATTCATCTCTATACATAAATTTATTTTTACTTAATTTGTTTGCAATTTATTTAAAAAATATGTACATCTTTTGAGTTTTCAACTTTTCTAACTTGAATTTTAGATTTTTTTAAATATTTTAAATTTTTTACATACATTTATTTTTATAATTTATAATTTCTTTTATATTATAATTTTTATATATTTTTCTTTTAAATTTTAAAAAAATAATAATAATAAATAGACTATGGCACCGTCAATGTCGTGTGTCACAACCTAAGAGTGTCATGTGTCCTATATTTAACACCATTACAAACAAAAGTACCAAAACCCTTGACCAAATGAAAATTTGGGTACCAACTTGAGAGAAAGTGTTAAGTTCGAGGGACTAAATGAATATTTGAGCTTTATAATTATAATTAAATATAAACACGTTTATATAAATAATATTGTTCTTTGTACTTTTTCGTAATATATAATAATCATTTAATTATGTGTTTGAGGATCAAATTGATAAAAATGTGTTATTATACCAGTTAGAAAAAGTCACGTCACTTTGCCATTAAGCTTTAACGGGTGAGTGACTTAAATTTTACATTGAAGAAACGTTAATAACTAAAATAGAAATTTTAAAATTTGAGTGACCAAAATAAAAATGAGATAGGTGATGAATAATGTAATTTACCCTAAAAAAATTAAAACACTTATTTAAACCTAATTAAAAAAATTGGGGCTATGAGCAGATTCCATCTCTGTATGAAAGGGAAGAAACTCATGATTTATATATTATTAACTAAATAAATACTTAATAAAGAGAGGCTGTTTGGATGAAGATGAATTTTTGTTCTGTTTTTGATTTGCCAATTTCATTTAACCAAAAAGAATCCCCAATGCTTTTGTAGTAGTGCTACTTACGAAGTGGTGAATTATGGTTTATCATAGTGCATGGGTATAACGACTCAATTTTTGTCGTTGTCGGAGAATTCGATTCTTGAATCGATTATTAAACCTAGTTAGAATTATAAAATGATTTATTTGAAGGACTTGTGGAAATGGTAAACAGACTACTACACACGTGGAATTTTTTAAAGAAAATGAGTGGGTTTATTCAGAAAATTTACCAAGGACTTAATGATTAATAAAACCCTTGTTAATATATGTAGGCATAAGCATGATATATTCCATCATTTCTCCACTAAACTATCATTAAATTTTATTTTATTAATTTTAATTAAAGATAATTAAACTTATATATTGGTAAGCGTGGGGGGAAGAACCAAGTTGGCCTTCATTTTTTTCTTCTCCCAGCCCGAAAAAAAAACACTTTGGAGCTTTCATGGCCGGCCACCAAATTTAGGTGCTAAGTAAGCTTTTCTTTTAATAATTTCATGCATTTCTAATGTAGGAAACTTGATTTACTTAACCCATCTATTAAACGAGTTCACTTAACTTGTCATTGTTGAGTTCATTAGGTGTTATAAGCTTAAAACGTGAGGTACATGGTAATTTAAGCTTTATTCGGTGAAAAATATGTTGAAGGTGAAATGAACATGTTAAAACTTTAAAATTAATGAAATAAAAGTCGACCTAATTAGAAAAGAATTGGATAGAATCTGTACAAATCATTACATGAGAATTGGACACCTACACATTACAATTGTAGATGACACAACTCAAACTTAAGTTTTTAAGGTTTGGAGCTGCAGCCTTTGTCAACGGTTAATTTTAAATCTTAGCAATAAAGAAAGAAAATGGGTTAGGCTTTTTTTCAAATTATGATTAATTTATAAATTAATATTTAAATTTAAAGATATTCTAATTGAGTCCTCAAAGTATTAATGGTGTATCAATTAGATTATTCAGACACCATAGTCATTAACATGGGCATAAAACATGTTCATTAAATTTCAAACATATGTGTATACATTGTATAGACAACTTAAATTTGATGTGTAATCATCTTAAATTTTATTAAAACTATATATATACGTGTTTATAGTTAAATATGTTTCATATTATGTTTAAATTGACATTTAATGAATAAATTGATGAGTGAAGCAATTTAAAATTTAAGAAATAATTGGAGTATCTAACCATAATAGTGAACATACTTTTGTAATTAAATAACCAAAACTTAAGAAAGCTAAAACATGAAACATTACACGTATAAATATCCACAAAAATGGATTGGTTAGTACAAATTTCAACCTTGATAGCGAGTACTCAAGAGAAAATTCCATAAGCTTGTTCGAATAATTGTTCAAAAGCATTAAAACAGAAGGCATTATTTATGTTAAGTCCTTAGAATCACAATTCAACGTGTAAACTTCCCACCACAATTTTTGGTAAAATTATGCGAAACAAATACTATTAGGGATAATTCCATATTTGTTACTTGTAGTTTAATAAAATATTTAACGTGGTATCTAAAGTTTTTAAATATTCAATGTAATTCTTTCACTTTACCTTTATATTTCAAAAAAAATACTACAATACTGGAGGACCACTATAGTATTGCTCACTTACCACTTTTATAGATAAAAAAATTCAGCTAAGTGGACCTACTGAGAGGAGGGATAGATCCAATTCCCCCCAAAAATTAAAAGGAAAAATTTTGAGATTTCAACTCGCCTGCAGCATACTAAGGAAAGGAAAAAGGGTTAATTAATGGTTTAGGAAGGTTACCTTTTAAAGTATGAAAGGGTATATCTGCTCTGAAGTCCTTGGCTGATTTTTTTGGCAGCAAAGCGCCACATGGCAGTACTATAGTGGTTCATGTTGCATTTTAACGGTGTGTGCCTTTTTGGAAGACGGAAGCAAGGTATAAGGGACACATTTAAAATACAGGGGGCAAATATGTTATTATCCCATGCTAATACATGGAAGAGTATCCACAATTAAGTTGATTTAATAATATAATTGTAGCATCATATCAAGTTTCAAATTGATCCAATATTTTTTCTAATATATTTAATAATTAAAAGTTTTTTATATTAAACAAATAGTTAAAATTTTATAAATTTATCTAAAAGTGTGTTTGAAAATTTTAAATGTATACTTTATATAAAAATTTCAAAAAAAATTGTTGAATAAGATAAGAAAATATTATTTTATTTTATAAATAAATAAATAAAATATTTTTTAAGAATAAGATATTCAAATTATCATATTTATCTTTCATTCAAAACTATCTAAAATAATATAAAATATTGTATCAATAATATTAAAATTAAAATAAATAATCTATTAAACAACATAAATATATTGATCACGTATATTTATTAATTTACCAAACATTTTCTAATATAAATTCAACTCTTACAAAATTTAGCAGTAAAAAGTCAACATTTAATTTTTTGGCACTTAAACATTCAGTTTATCAAGCAACCTCTAAATTTGATATTTATAACATATACTAATGAATATAAAAAGTCATGGCTGCATTAATAAAAAATTTATTGGATAGAAAATTATATAAGCTTATAAACTTAATTTAAGTTTATACCCCACCAGCGTAGGACATGTGGCACCACGACAAGTCATCGGAGAAATGCCTCTCACTTGCTGTGAGTCGGATAGTTTCTAGAAGTTTGACCCCTTGATTAAGCTACTCGATTACGTAAGATTGACCATCAATTTCCTTGGAAGGATGCCACCACTACAGTTTACTAAGCGCTCAACTTTCTATGGAGAACATGATCCTATGATCCTTCTAGCCATCAAACCTCACGTGGGTTTAACCACTCCATATCATGATTCAAAAGGAATGTCGGCTCATGTCTCATCACGGGCACCCCTACGTATCCCATAATGATGGTTTGATGGCGGATCTACCACGTTAACACCACCAAACACAATATCTCGCTTATAAACAATCCTTCAAACAATGAGGAAGGGATTAACTCTTCTGCATATACTTTGTCAACTTGCCTTCAATAACCTTCCATCATGCTCTATTCACCTACTGATAAGAAATGGAGGAAGAATGATCATATTCAAAAAATAAAATAAAGATTTGGATCTAATTTGAAAAAAAAAACAAGTTTAGGAAAAAAAGGAAAAAAAAACTAAAACAACAAATTTAAGAATAAATAATAAATATTCAAAATGATAAATGAATAGAGAAACAATAGAATAAAAAGTTTATCGCTCAAGGTCTCTTGTCTCTTAGTTTTTTTACATGAATCATCCTCACTTTCCGTTAACCCCTCACAAAAATTTTGAACATTGAATTCACCAGAATATAACTCTTTAGAAAGAAATAAATGTTTAACTCGTCCAAATTCATAGACTTTAAAAACAATTCTCACTATCAACTTTTTCTGGCTCACAAAGTTCACTATCACTATTATTATAGTTTGCACTATTTTATCAACTTTTTTGACATCAACTTCGAAACAAGGTGAAATGTTAGATCTAGACTCAACAATAGGCACAAAACCACACTTACTGCCTTCACAAATTGTGTCACTCGAAGTTTCTTGGTCATTCATATAATCATCGTCAATGATAGTAGTAGAAGAAAACTCTTTAATAGGCTCTACGTAACACCCCTAACCCATATCCGTCGCTGAAATAGGGTTATGGAGCATTACCGGAGTTTACAAAATAAATACAATTAATTTATGCTATTTACTATTCATATCTGAAACCAATCATATTCAATCATACTGTTCCTTAAATTGAAACAAGTCGGGACTAAATCAGGAACTCAGAAATTTTTTGAAAAATTTCAAACTTTTTCCAAGGTACAAGGGAAATTTTTCAAGAAACTTATTAGTCATGTATTACATGTAAACATTAAGAATCAAAGATGAGCTCATCATGTAATAACTTTCATATACATATGCTTTTCATATCATATTTCCATTTAACATGTGCATTTCCATGACAAGTCATCTTAAGCTCAGTTTAACCATATTAGAACTTTGCCTGTTGAATTTATTTGAAATATCGATGGATACACATGTAGTGCACTCGAAGTGTACAAAACTGTAATTCGTCAACTCATATTCAAGGGTACCCATCAGGGCATATAATCAGGAAGCACTCTCTCGAGCCATGTAACAGGATGCTCATGTGAGCCATGTAACAGGAAGCTTATTCGGGCTATAACAGGAAACTCATAAGACTTTAAAACAGGAAGCTCATTGAGCTTAACAGGTAACTCTGAAGAGTTATTATTAGGAAGCTCTGGATAACCATATAATAGGAAGTTCAAGCGAGCCATATCAGGAAGCTCATAAAGAGCATATATCGGGATGCTCATAAAGAGCTGCGGTATGTCCGCATTATATGCAGGATCCATACCGATCATATAATAGGACGCTCACAAAGAGTTACGGTATGACCGCAACACATGCAGGGTCAATACCGATTGGGATACTAGCAGGAACCATGTATCAGGAAGCACGAGAGGGCTTATAACAGGATGCTCGTAAGAGCTATGATGTGTCCGCAATATATGCAGGACCACAACTAATATAGGAAATCTTGTATCCATTGAATTTCATTTATTCAAACAGGACTTAGCACTTGTCAGACATTATCAGATATGTGATTAATGTTTATACATGGCAATCATACATTTCACAATCATAACATTCAATTTAAACATATAAACATACATTTTAGTTATAAGAACTTACCTCGTCACTTGCTCGTATACGGAGATCTACTAATCTGATATTTTTTTCTTTTCCTCCATATAACTCTTTATTTGATTTTTCTGGATCTGTACAAATGAATTTAACACATTTCATATTCAATTCAATCCAACTTACATCTTAAGCAAACGTACCATTTTGCCCTTATACTTTTAATTAATTTTAATTTCGTCCCTAGGCTCGAAAAATGATATTCATGCAATTTGATCTTTATTCCAAGTCTAACTAGATTTTCATATAACATTTACAGCCCATGTAATTCATAAAATTCAAAAATTTTCCATGAATCTTACATCTTTATAATTTAGTCCCTAAATCACAATTTCATCAAAATTTACTTTACAAAAGTTGTATATCTATCAACAATCTTTCATTTTCTACCATAAATTTTAAAATTTCAGCATACTCATCTATGAAAAAAAATTATACTTTGATAACTTTGCAAACTGATCCCTAAAATTGAGAGGTTAGGTTATTACGATCTCGAAAATATAAAAAATTACTAAAAACGAGACAAGAATTCATACCTAATTGAGCCAAAACAACTTGCTTGAACTCACTTTCTCTTAGCTAGGGTTTTCATGTATTTTAATTTGGGGAAAAAGATGAAATAAGATGATATTAGCTTATTTCCATCTTTAATTAATTCAATTTCAATTTAGTCCTTTTCTTTCTCTAATTTTTCATGGATGAATCATCATAAATATCTACTAACTCCATTCAATGGTCTAATTTCCATATAAGGACCTCAAAATTTGAATTCTATAGCTATTTGATCCTTCTAGCTACTAGAATTTAACTTTTGCATTTCATGCAATTTGGTCATTTCTATTATTAAACATGTAATCGGTAAATTTTTCGCAACAAAATTTTCATACGTTATTTATATCATAATGCAGACCATGCAATAATATTAAAATAATTTTTCTTTCTAACTCGAATTTGTGGTCCCGAAACTATTGTTCTGATTTCACTGAAAACGGGTTGTTACACTCTATGTCGTACTTATGTAACTCGACTTGCAAGGCTCGTATGACCGAATTAAATACAGTGGCTATTAAATTTGTTGGACATTTATAGTCTTTGTGATCTTTGCATCACACCATATACACTTGCTAGCTCATTCTTTTTGTTATGCCATAACTCGTTTAATGTAACAACCTATTTTTCAATGGTATCGGAAACAGTGGTTTCACGACCACAACTCTGACATGTCAGTCTGTAAATATCAATTATTTAATATTCACGAGGTCATTAGCATCGTATTAAATTTTGGTTACAAAATTTTGTCATTTAGATATTTAATTAATTAAAAAGGCTAAATCGTAAAAGTTGTAAATAGTTATTGAATAAAAGGATGGTGGATTAATATGGTAATTAAACCATTATAGGTTGTAGTGGACGGTTCTAAGGTTGAAATTGAGTGAAATTAAGGAAGGGTGAATTAGTAAATTAGGAAATAAGCAATTTCATATCAAAATAAAGTAAAGAAAACATTTTCATCTTCTTGTTTCATCTTGTTAAACTGAAGGCCCTAGAAAAAAACTAGAAGGCCATACTTCCAAGCTTGAGTTCTTCTATTGGGTGAGTAAACCTCACTCGTTTTTAATGATTTTTAGGTTTTTAAGCTCGTATTAGCTTGATTTAGCTAACCCAATGACTAATTTGAAAAACTATCAAATGTTATGGATTATTTCATCGATGAGTTTTGTATATTCTTGAAGTTTTATGGTAGATTGTTGAGCTTGGTTGTTAGATAAGACTATTTTGTGAAGTAACTTTTGATGATTTTAACGTTTAAGGACTAAAATATAAAAATAGTTAAATTGCTTGCACTTGATTGAATTAGTAGAAAATATAGGCTGTAATGAGCTCCTACATGGTTTGAGTAAGTTGGGTTTAAGCTAAAAATGGTTTATTTGTATGTTTTGGACTTAGGGACTAAATTGCAGAAAAGTGAAATATTGGGGGTAATTTTTTAAAAATGTCTAAAATGATTGCATAAAATGAGTTAATTTTACTGATGGAACTAGTTAATTGAATGAAAAATATTATTTTAGATAAAGAACGAGTTAAAAATCAAGGAAAAGAAAAAGTTGCAGAATAGCTCATGTACTTTCGTTATTGTTGCAGTTTAGTCTGGTAAGTTTGTTCTGTTAATTCTAATACGTTATATATATGATGAAATTTATTCTGTTGATCGTTGGTTAATGTATTGATATCATGTAACGAGAGTTGAACTAATGGGTTGTTAAAGCACTGATTATCATTGATATCTCTTGAGCCGAATGAACGTAGGATAGAGAACGATTGGCATGTCAATAGGTTATTTTGCGCGCGGTACGAAATTGGTTTGATAGGTGATGATGATTCTTGTATATCCCATGTTCACTGAATAGGCTGAGATATGCATTTGTTACAGACTATCATTTTATATTACAGTGTTTTCTGGTGTGTTACTGGGGGCGTACATTACCTTACGGGCTAGGCACTTAGTGCTAAGGTGTGTTATCGGTTGGATTAGCTCGTATGAGTGGTTGGTGTGTTTCCGGATGGTTAACCATCTACTCATATCTGTATATCACTCATCGGCAATGTATTAGTGATAATCAAATGTTATTGAAATGTCAAAAGTGTGATTTACATCATTGTTTGAGTATTACTCACCTGTTGTGAACTGTGGTTGACATAACATCTATTTAGTAATCTTATTATTTGATTTATTATGTTATTCGGTAAGCTTTATTGTTTTAACCATCTAACTTACTAAGCTTTACAAAAGCTTACTCGTGTTATTATCTTGTTTCGTTGTAGATTACGTTTTGTGGATAGTCGAGCGATCGGATCAACTTGAAAAATCAAACTATCCAAGGATCCTTTTTGGTAGATTTTGAATACATCTTAGCTTATATGGCATGTAATAGGAGGTTTTAAGTTTGATGTAAAGATGCATAATTACTTATATTGTATAACTTGTTATACTTATGTTCTTGATATGTTTTACAACTCCTTGATATACGTTATATATGTATGCATGATTCCAATTTAGACATAAATGGATGTAGAGGTGTAAGTCAATTGGTAAGCTTGATTATCTTTATGTATGCTAGTTGAGATAATGTTCATAGCTTGGAAATCTAACTAGGTAGTGAAATGTTAAGTGATTGAGTTGTGGTGTCTTTGATGACTTATTGGTTATATCTTTGGTTGATTGAATTGGCATGTTTTGGTTGTTTTTGAATGTGTTTTGAGGCATTGTGACCTTGAGCTACACGATCATAGAGAGTTACACTGCCTAGCCACATGACTGTGTGACTTTATATTACACGGGCATAGTGAGTTACACAGTTTGCGTGCATGGGTGTATGAAGTAGCCACACGACCATGTCTGGAGCCACACGGTCTGGGCTCTGTCCCACAGCCTGGACACACGGCCTTGTGACCCCTGTTTTTAAAATTTTCACTTTTCCCCCAAATCTTCTGATTTATTTCGTATTGATCACTGATTGTTCTTAATCTATTTTAAGGACTCGTAGGCCTGATTTAAGGCCCATAAATGTATGTTCTACTCAAATTTGTATTATTTATGAAATTGTTTATTAATTTGGTAAATTTGATGGCATTTGTTATTAATTGCCTTGAATTATTCGGTAATACTTTGTAACCTTAATTTGGCGACGAATATGGATTATGTGTGTTACATTTAAGCTCGTAGAAGATGCTATGTGTTTTGTATCAATGTCTTTCTTGACAAGTCTATAAACAATAGAAGGTTGAACGACGTTAGAAACAACATGTCCGTGCGGGTTTTTTTTACAAATATGACATCTATGGCTTGCTCAAGGTTTATTATTCTCTTTTTTCATACTATATGTGCGTACCATTATGAGATGTTGAAATGAAAAACACTAAAATAAAAAAAATTGGTTAAAGAAATTTAAACCTCACCATTATGCACTCGCAATAAAAAATAAACAACTCTAAGAGGCAAAGAAAAGAAGTTAAGATTTTCTCGCTAGTAACTTTTAAAGAGTATTCAAACTCAACAATATTAAAAAAGATGTGAGATCAATCTTTAATAAAGTTGTCTTAAGGCTCTAAGAAGCCAAAGAAATATTTGACTTCAAATGAAGTAAGTTGTGTAGAGAAAGGAGAGACAACTCTTTTTGTACCTATTAAAGCGAGAATGTGTTAGAATGTGTAATAAAATAGGAAAAGTTAAAACAAAAGAAAAACTAATGCTAGAATAAAAGAAAATAAGCTACCAACCGTAAACTCGAAATAATGGAAAACAACTTGAATTTTTTGTTCAAGGTGTTTTAGATGTGCTAAAATCACAAAAATTAAATTAAAGCCTGTTTATACGATAAATATCAGATCTAAAAAAATTTGGGCACGAAATGCAGCTCAAAAAAGATTTTACTTTTTTTTAGAGGTTGTGTAAGTAAAACCGGTAAAACACTTTATATAGCACAAGGAAACAACTAAAAAAATACCTAAATCTGATACTAAATGATAAATGAGGGATTTAAGTTGTACAACTTGAGAAAGAAATATTCAGATCTAACCTATAAAGAAGAAATAAACAAATTTAAAAATAAAAAAGAAAACACTAAAAGAAAAATTTGAAAATAATAAATAAATAAATAAAAAAATAAAATAAAATATTAAACAAATAAACCGATAAATATAATGAATAGAAAGATAGATACCATTCCTTTTTGTATTCTCTCATTTCTACTTTTCGCTGACCCCATGCATATAGAAAGACGAAGAGATTGTAGGTTGTCAGACGGTGAATCGAAAAACCATTGTTTGAATTTTGGAAGGCAATTCAAGTTATTCTAAATCAATTAAATATTGTATTTTTGCTTTCCTAAAGAAGCTCTTTTACTATTATTATTTTGTATTTTAAAGGGTAAGGACTAAATTGGATAAAACTATAAATGTTAAGGGTTTAAAAAGTTTCTTTTCATAGTACCAAAAAAAATAAGAAAACAGAGATTTTAGTCTATTAAAATTAAGATTTAAAATTACAAAAAAGATATCTTATGTTTGAAACGGGTTGGGACGTTTTAAAATTAAAATCCAATGGGAATCGAATTTTGGGGTGGACAAAGGGACTCGCTATCTCCTCTTTTCGCCCTTACCAACCCAAATATTTTCCTTTTTGCTTTCAATTTTATACTCACGTTAAATTCTTTTTTTAATTTGGTCACCGGCCATTAATTTAGGATTAAGCAATATCATCCTATACTTATTTTTTTAATCTCTCAATACATTTTTATTTTGGTCACTCATTTTCTATAACTAATTTTATTTTCCAAAAATAAAAAATTGAATCTTTATAAGAAATTGAATTATTCATCTATAGAGACGAAACTTAAATTTTTTCCAAGTAAAACCATGTTTTTTCCTATAAAATCTAGATTTCCTTTTTTTACTGAAAAATTTAAATTATTTCTAAAATGTAAAATAAAAGAAATTATAAAATAAATAGATTTTTACTTGTAAAACCCAAGTTTTTTTATAAACCTCAGTTAATTTCCTTGTTAAACCCTTTTACTAGAAAAAAAATTAAATCTAAAAAGAAAAAAGATATTTCTACATAAAAATCCAGATTTTTTCTTGTAAAAATCCAAAATTTTCATTGTAATACCATGATTTTCCTCTAAAATCAGGGTTTTCCTTTATTAAAAACTAAAATTAATTGTAAAAGTAAAAAAAAGATAAATGATTAGAATAACAATTTATTAAAAACTAGAATGAGCGACTAAAATGAGTACACAATAATATTTCCTAACCTCAAATAATAGCGGGTGACCAAAATAAAAATAATTTGTAAAAACAATGCTCTTTTGTAATTTTTTTATTTTGAATGCTCAAATGACACTTATGAAAGTTATTTTTAAAGTTTGACGTTTTAAATATAATTGTGATATGATAAAATTTACCAATATGATGAATAAATAAATATTTTAAGATTAAATTGCTGTCACCTCCCTCCTTCCTTTTTCTTCTTTATTAACATTTTAAAAGCTGATATGTCACATTCTATTGTTGCCCGATCAGCACATATTCTTTCCTTTATTTTCCTGAAATTTGTTAATCAAGAAACCAATTAAAGTAGTAACATAAAATAATTAAGCAAATCCATACAAATAAATAAATAAGAGGGCAAGAAATTTAAACATGTATTGATTTAACATTTAATGCTTATATCTAACTTGTTTACCACAAAAAGAAACACACTTCACAATAGCATGATGAGTCAGTCAGACCATTTAATTTCATCCTTGATTTTGTATACCTACCCTCCACCAACCCTTTGCTTCTTCTGCTAATTGCCCTGCCTATGCCTGTTCTGTGCAAACTTTTTTCCTTTCTGGGTTCTTTTAAAAAAATTATTTTGCATATAAAAGAAAACAGAAATGTAAGGGTCCACATGATGATATCATTCTCCAAATTCTGATTCCCAATACAATTGGAGTGGACCCCCCACCACCCTTTTCCCTTTCTTTTAGATATTCTACCTGCATGCAAACATGTCATATAAGGTTCATCCTAGACAATATCATGAGAAGAAAGAAAATGTTTAAAGAAGTTATAATCATGGTATTAACATAAACAATTTCATAATCCACAGATCACATCTTCCTCATGGAATCTGGCAAAAAAACCAAATTACAACTCTAAAGCCTAAAAAAAAAAAAACCATTTTGGGATTTTTTTTATTACTGAAAATTTTAGCTTTAAAGATGGGTCTCAAGTTGCCTGGCCTAGGGGACGACTTGCTGCTCTGTTTTGTCAAATGGGATAGCTTTAAAGACGAGTTTTAGATGGTACACTGTTGTATGTTGTCATTGTTGTCTTTGTGTGTGTTTTTCTGTTTCATTGATTGCTGCTAAAGGAAAAAAGATATGGGGGGCCAAATCGATGGCTGTTTGGTAAATGAATAAAGATATCAAGGTTAAACAGTTAAATTTTATTTAAAAAAATTAACTACTTAATCAAAAGTTGAAGCTTATCGAACCAGGGAAGAAAAAGGAAATGAAAAGAGAGAGAGAGAGAAAGAGAGAGAGAGTGAGTGAGTGAGTGAGAGGTGAAGGGGGGCTTTCAGTGTGAGAGCCTATTGCTGGCATTGCTTTAGTTCATTGGCGGCATATTATTCTCTTTTTATAACTTTTTATTAATTTTCCTTGGGAAGCCTCTTTTCTTCTTCACTTTATATCTGTACTTCGCTACTTTCTTCTCAGTTTCCCTTCTTCTTTCCTCTTCTTGTTTTTCTGATTCTTCCTGCTTCTTCTTCATATTTTTTTTCTTTTTCCAAAGCTTCGAAATGGCAGAAATAATCCATCCTCCTATGGACCAGCTTCAAGACCTTGAGTACTGCATAGACTCTAACCCTCCTTGGGGTACGTCTTCTTTTGTATGGTGTTGTTTTTCTTTATCATCTTATAATTACTTAAAGAAACAATGACAGTAAATGAGAAAAATGGGATGGTGGGTCTTGACTTCTGGTCTTAAAGTTTCTTTTCAAGTGTTTTTTTTTTCTGGTCTCTTCCATTTTCTTTTTCTCTCTTTGTTGTTCTCTTTGGGATGGGTATAATGGCTTTATGCTTTATGGGCTATGTGAGTTGTGACACTGGGATGGTGCAACCAAAAACAAGAAAAAATATGAAAGGAAAAAGAATGAAACTGTGGGTCATAGTTATGGCTAAAAACAAAGGTTGTTTTTATAGACTGTAAAGCTATACTTTGTGTTTGTGGCATTATTATGAACTTGACTTGACCCCAACAGATGGAAAATAAATGTTTTTGTCTCCTTAACGCTACTTTTTGAACTTTATTTTTTTTTTTAAAAATTGGGATTCTTGAGTTTCGTTTATGGTGTTGTTTGTAATGTTAAATCAGTGTAACCTTCTGCTGCAAACGTTGATTCTTTTTTCATGATTTCTTTAGATAGTTGGAAATGATCAAGAAAACAATACTTTTTTTGCAATGGTTATATATCGGGGTTTTCTTTCTGTATTTTCTCGGGTTCCAAACAGAATTCCTCGATATTCTGTATTCACGGTGTGGGAATTGGGACTTAAGGGCATTTCCGTACATTCCCATAATACTAACCAGCCTATAGAAGTGGTCATGCTTGATGAATGCAAATACTGGGTATCATTTGTTTATTGTGGTAATAGTCGTCAACTTGGAAATGTAGTAAACTCATGCAAGTTTTAGCTCTTCAATATGACTGCACTAACAAAATAACTATCTTTAACGCTGACACATCGCTAAATATTCCCGCATATGATCCAATTCCATGTTTGGAAGATATCAAGCAGCATTTGCTTTTATCTTCTGTACTAGCATATGCTGTTTCTTTGGGCTTGTTGATTTGTATCCAGGCTCCAAATTTGTGAACTATTTGGTGATTGCGTGATGGTTTATGACCTATTTGATCCTTATTTTGTTCTTTTTATTTGGGCATCGTTGCCACATTCCTTGAGAACGAGCTTCCCACATATCACACAACTGTCTCTGCTAGCGAGCCAGACTGCTGATGGTCTCACCGGTCTCTGCCGGCAACTGTTCTGCCTATTTACTACTTCAATACAATATGAAACTCGGTGTATGTGGCAGTATATAATGTGAGCTAAATGTCCTAGTAGTAAAAGATAGGTTAAGGTTAGGTGCTTTTGTTGGCTCTTATAATCTCTATGCAAATCTCATATGGCTTTTATACACAAGCTATAAGTGATATGCAGCTTAAAGAAGTGAAGATTCAAGTAATTAGTCCAGTTTCGTTAAGGGTATTTCTTCTAGTCTCTTATTTGAAAATTAGGAGCATGACATTGACATAGAGACAAAGTTAAGGTGAGAATTAGATGAATAACTAGGCCATTGAAATTAGTGGTTAACATTCAATATTTCCAAAAGGAAAAACACATTTGTGGTCCATTTAGGGAATAAGTTTTCTTAAAGATTGCATCCCATAATAGATGCGTCTAAGATAAGACGCTTTTGATGGATGTTAATGTTTTTATGACGGCGGTTGCGATTTAGGTCTAGCAGATGAGGAAAAAGTTGTTGGAATCTGATGAGTTTTCCCATCTTTAGCCAATGAATTAAATATTATGCTCTTGGTATACAAAGAATGTCTTATAAACGGTTTCACTGATCTGTGCCCCCAAAATAAGGGCGTAGTAACAAATTTTTTGCATCATTAATTAATGTGGATCAACAGCAAGTATTAAGGGATTCTAAATGCTGAGTAAATTTTAGGAGATAAGGGATTGTAGTATTTTATTCATACCTCTAGCTGCATTGCAATCTCATTTCAACTGTATGTATGCACTTCTATTTTTTGTAATGTACACCTATTGCTTTGTCACTCTATGCCTTGTTATTGTAAATTATTCATCAAACTAGAAACTAGTCTTCTTTTTGACTCTGTCGAGTTAACATGTCTAGGCGTCGATTTTGTTCCTGAATATCTTGCCAATGCTTATAAAATGTCTTTTTTCTTGCAGCTGAAACTATCCTACTAGCATTTCAGAACTACATCCTGATGTTGGGTACCAGTGTAATGATCCCGTCAGTGCTCGTCCCAGCAATGGGTGGAAGTGATGTAAGCTGGCTATACTTCACTATATTAATTTGTTATCATCTTAATTCAGGGTCCGGCTACCCTCTGTTGCTTTTCTGTCCATTTTATATCATAAGTTGCTGCCAGGTCAATGCAACTATGCCGGTAAATTTGAACCAGTACATTGGTTCCCAACTAGTATAACATTTTGAGGTTAATATGCCATTGATTAAGGAGGTGAAATTAGATCTTGTCCTGTCTTCTCTTTGCCTTCTCAACTTCACAGTATATTGGGAACTGGTAATCATATGTGGTTCGATTTTGGTCTAGAGGATCTTGGAGGCAGTATATACTATGATAGGTCATACAATTATCCTTTAGCCAAAATTTCCTTCTTTTATATAACACCTATTCTGTTTCTTTATCTATGTTTTGGTTCATAACCAGGGGGACAAAGCACGGGTAATACAGACTTTGCTCTTTGTAGCAGGCATTAACACACTTCTCCAAGCACTTTTCGGAACAAGGTTGCCAGCAATCGTTGGAGGTTCTTTTGCTTACATCATCCCAATAGCTTATATAATAAATGATTCCTCACTGCAACGGATTAGTAATCGACATGAGGTAAGTTTCTTGCGCCTTGTTGATCACCTTTTTTTTAAAAAAAAAATCCAATTTTAGCAGTTGTACACTAGAACTGTGAACATATTCATGCTAGCAAACATTGTAGTCAAATTCTGCCACCTAACCTAGAAGCAGGAGCTTCGGTAAGTCTTAGAGAAAGAGCAACTTTTATTGTCCTCGATATTTTATTGGAGAAAGATAATTGTGAGTGTGAATTTAGATGGAAATCCAACTCAAAACCATTATGGTTGGTTTAATGCGACGCTAAAGTTTAGAATGAACATCCAGCCTAAAACCAATTAGCAATATGTGGAGACATCTTTGTTATATTTATTTGGCCATCTCGATTTAACTGAAGTGAGATTTGTTTTATCACCACCCTAATATTCAGGACTATCGACACAGAAATCTAACCTTTCAAAGCAATATGTCGATTCCGGGGAGCACACATCATTGTCCTGACAAGATTAGCTTGTAAAAGCATTCATCATGGACATCATTGTCATCAATTACTGATGCTAAAATGCATAGTATTGAATTGCTTGTTACACCTACCCATCACCTCTGGTTCAAAAAATGGACCAGGGGAAAAGAATAAGATGCTTATTATCAATAGTTCCTTTTCAGGTTTTTTAACTCTGCAGAAGTATGCCTTTAAGTAGATAAATCTAACATTCTTTTAACTCACCAAACGCTGTGCTACTGTTAGTACGGTATGCCATCAATACCAAGATTATATCCCGCTAGTCTGTCGATTTGATTTCCTTCTCAAAAATTGAACTTTCTCATTTGCTAGGGGTAATTTGAAAGAGATCTTCCCATGTGATTGGTTTGCAGAGATTTATACAAACGATGCGAGCTATTCAAGGAGCTCTTATTGTAGCCTCAAGCATACAAATTATCCTGGGATACAGTCAAGTTTGGGGTCTCTTTTCACGGTACATTGGTAGCATACTAAAAAGTGAAGTTGTTAGTCCAGCAATGTTGGATTATATTGTCCTTCACTGATTGAGTTTTCCGTGCAGGTTTTTCAGCCCTCTTGGTATGGCACCGGTGGTTGCATTAGTAGGCCTGGGATTGTTTCAGAGAGGATTTCCTTTGGTAGGCCTGTTCAATATGTTTAGCACCTCTTGCAATCACATCTGAATTTTACAATTTTGATTCTAGCTCATTGACCATGATAGTTATCTAAGTGTGCTATCAAAATTCATTTTATGAGTGTCATGAAAAGTTGCTAAACCATCCTCATTGTCTCGGATGATTAGCCAAGTCTCTTAAAATGTCAACATATATGAAATTAAGATTCTATTGAGAAATACATATGCAAGTAATGGATGCATAAGTCTAGTTGATGTTAAGTAACATATTATAGTTCTGTCCCAGTGCCGTCATTTTTTGCTCTAATTGGCTGTTTGATATTAATGATGTAATCTAATTTAATAGAGTACTTAACCACTATAACAAAACTTACTGAGTTAAGCTGAATAACGTATTCCCCGTTTCTATGTGAGTACCACACACTTCTAACTCTAAATCATTTTTGGCAATATTTGTTTCAGCTGGGAAATTGTGTAGAAATCGGA
The DNA here is from genome assembly GCF_025698545.1 of Gossypium raimondii. Taxonomy (NCBI): domain Eukaryota; kingdom Viridiplantae; phylum Streptophyta; class Magnoliopsida; order Malvales; family Malvaceae; genus Gossypium; species Gossypium raimondii. The sequence goes on from NC_068575.1 coordinate 48,231,605, forward strand.
CTGCCAATGCTTTTGTTAGTTATTGGATTGTCACAAGTAAGTGTTTCGTATAGATGCTGCTGTTATCTTAGTTATTTTTCTCTCCTTATTTTATTTTATCTTGCTTAAGTTTCACATGTTTTGGCTTTATGGGAACTGCAGTATCTAAAGCATGTGCGGCCCATAAGAGATGTCCCTATTTTTGAAAGGTTTCCTGTATTGATATGTGTTGCAATCATTTGGATCTATTCCCTTATACTGACTGCCAGTGGGGCTTACCGTGACAAACCTAATGCTACTCAACTTAGTTGCCGTACTGACCGAGCAAATCTCATATCTACTGCTCCATGGTACATACATTTTTATATATAAATCTTCACTTTCTTGACTCACGTTCTATTTTTGCTGGCTCCTACATAAATGTTCTATGATTCAGGTTCATGTTCCCATACCCTCTTCAGTGGGGACCCCCTACATTTTCAGCTGGCCATTCATTTGCTATGATGTCTGCTGTTCTGGTGTCTATGGTTGAGGTACATCTCATTGATGATACATTTCAAACGGAAAAGTCTACTATGAATAATTTTTTAATTAACGAAATTGCTTCGCAATGTTAACTATCATGGTATAGTCGACTGGAGCTTACAAGGCAGCATCTCGATTGGCTATTGCAACCCCACCTCCAGCTTATGTATTAAGCCGCGGCATTGGCTGGCAGGTGGGTGGTTTTTTAACTTTTAACATTACTATCATTCTATTTCTATTTCTTTCAGTCCTTTTTTCTTTAATCAACCAAACAGGTACATGTATAATAAGAAACACACTAGTGATAAACCAAACAAGCCATGTCGAGATAAAACTGACTAACTGATAACCAACAAACCAATGTGTAGCTGAAGATAAAACTGACTAACTGATAACCAACAAACCAATGTGTAGCTGAAGAAAATCCAACATCCAAATTTCTCAAACTTGAACCTAGGGCCTTATTGTTCAAGAGGCTTCACCTTTCAATTAAAGATGCTTGCATGTGGTGTAGAACATTAGTCTTTCCATGATTACTTCAAATTATGCTATGGTTTTCACCCTCAGCCATGAGCATCATCTCTCTAGCTTTGCACACACTATCAACCATCCACAATTTGTTTAAACTATTTCACCTTTTTCAGTTACTATAATACTTTGACATTTCATTCAAGCACTTTTTCTTGTCTTCTCTATTAAATTGTTAAGTTGGATGGTTTTCATGATCATTTTACAGGGTATTGGCATCTTGCTTGATGGTCTTTTTGGAACAGGCACTGGTTCTACTGTTTCTGTGTAAGATATAGTTTTAGGTCAGCTTTTGCTGCATGCTGCTAGTGTTGTACTTCCCTTGTATTGATAAGCGTCTTGGTTATGTTTCAGGGAAAATGTTGGACTCCTTGGACTAAGCCGAGTTGGGAGTCGCAGAGTTGTTCAGTTATCTGCTGCCTTCATGATAATTTTCTCCATCTTAGGTACTTACAAACTTCGATGTGCTGATAACCAAAGTTAATTTCACATCTGCTATGAGAAGCATACGTACTTATCGGTGTTGCATTTCTGAATCTACAAATCTTGACATGTTCTTCCCCCTTTATGGTATTTTGACATCAATTTTTACAGGAAAATTTGGAGCTGTGTTTGCATCCATACCTTTCCCAATCTTTGCGGCACTATACTGTGTACTCTTTGGTCTTGTAGGTATGTATGTATTTATGTTTTATATTAGTAGTATTATCCAAGTTCCTATACTATTGTTTTCATGGTATTTAGAACTTTAAATCACAATTTCCTGCTTGGTTGCAGCTTCAGTTGGATTATCATTTCTCCAATTCACAAACATGAACTGTATGAGAAACCTCATTATCACAGGGCTATCACTTTTCCTTGGAATTTCCATCCCTCAATTCTTTAACGAATATTGGAATCTCAAGCACCGAGGTCTCGTTCACACAAATGCCGGATGGGTAAGCCTTGTTCCGAAACCAAATAGAATCAGTTTGACATTGTAGGTAAGGTATGTAAAATCCTAATGACAGGCAAGTGTTGGTACTGCAGTTCAACGCATTTTTGAATACCATATTCTTGTCTCCGGCAACGGTTGGTCTGATTGTGGCGGTGTTTTTGGATAATACGTTGGAAGTGGAAAAATCAAAGAAAGATCGTGGAATGCCGTGGTGGGTTAAGTTCAGAACATTCAGAGGAGACAATAGAAATGAAGAGTTTTACACATTACCATTCAATCTCAACAGGTTCTTTCCACCAACCTAGTGGAGTTGAACATCAAGCCAAAAAAGATCAGAAGCTAATTTCCATTTAACAATTTGATCCAATCCGATTTGATTAACTTGAAGGATTCTTTAGTTTTTGTTTTTCTTATTGGTTGAAAAGAAGGATCATGTTCATCATATGAGAAAAGCATATTGGTAGTAACCTAATTTTCCTTTTATTTTGACTGTGGTTCCAATATATATTTTTTTGTGGGCCGATGTAAGAGGGGTCCTGGGTAAGGTTGTAGAGCATTTAGTTGTCTTGTTGGTTAAGTTTGTAGATGGTTGGCAATAATAATAAAGAAAATCAGTTAATTCAAATCCAACTCATCTTTCTACAGTTATAGAAAATTTTTCTTATTCATGGTTAACTACAATTAATGAACTCAATGTTTGCGTATTTTAACTGCAAATTCTTCAAACATTGGGATTATAAAGGTTGAGAATTTGAAAATTCTGAGATTTTCATTTTGGTTAAATTGGTTATAGATTCTATTGATGCATAAAGGAGGTTGTGATGTCTCAAGATGGTTGACTCGTAAGGATGTGGGGAGAGCTATACGGTGGTTGAAGGTAATATAGGTGATTGGTTTGAACAGAGTTGGAGGTAACTTAGCTTTTGGCAAGACTTTTCTCGTAAGACACAGCGTATATATGTGGGCTCCTTCATGTCGGACTATGGTTGAAGTTTAGTTGAGCAAGCATATCGTATTCACAACTAAGGTGGTGCTACGGTCTTTACAAGTTCCCTTGGATTGGACAAGGTTATTCCTGGATGGATGTGAACAGAGATTCCTTGTTGGGTTAAGAGATTGCTGTGCGAGATGTTTCCCAAGAGAGTGTTATGTGATGCTGAGCACGGTGTTTGGGTTGCAAGAAATGATTGACAAGCATAGCAAGTTATAATGGATTCTATTTAAAATTTAAGAATAAATCTTAAAATTATATATGAATTTTTAGTTTAGTCTATAATTTTATATATAAAATTTTGATTTGATATGCTCACACAATTATTGATATAAAAAATAATTTGATGTATTTATTCTTAAATGTGTATGATCAAATTCCTAAATAATCTTAGGTTATAGAACGACTATTAACTCAATGACATTAGCAGTAGTATAACTGTCTTATTTAACATATGCATGCATGGCGATTGGCGAAGAAGAGAAGACAAAAGGATAGGAACAGCCGTAACATTCATCCCAGCACATGTCTCGCTTATTTCCCAGGTTTCTTGGCCCCCATGGGGAAAGAACATAATCATAATACATGAAAACATTACGAAGTTGGATATTTTGTTTTTCATCGTTTACTCTTTAATTGTCATGGACTTCCTTTCATCAAGGTCAGTTTACCCTCCTGATACGAGTCACAAAGGCCCAACTCAAGCCCAAACAAGAAGACAAACCATACTTACTTGAAAATCAGGCCAAATTGTCAAAGTGACCCAATTTGTAAAGTTTTATTTTTTTTAAATACTTAGTTTAAATTTTTATGTAAATATTCAGTCCAAGAGGCCCAATTAAAAGCCCTTGGCAGAATTTCCATTTAAAATTAAAATAATTAGGAGTTTTTTTAGTTTTAGTTTTCTAATTAGATTAGGAAAACATTTGAAAAGCCTATATAAAGGCTTGGCCAGCCACCTTGTTAGATACTTCTCAATTATATTAAAATTTCAGATTTGTTTAAGTGCAGAATTCTCTTTCAGTTTTTTCTCCAAGAATTCTCTCTTGGGTTTTCTTTAGAAGTTGTTTTAACAATCTTTTGATTGTGGGAGCCATCTTCAGCCTTCTTCAAGCCATTGATATTCTTTGGAGGGGAGATTAGAGCCGTTTGAAGGGAGTTGTGAGATCTTTCGGGATTTCAAGGCTTCTTAAGACTTTTCTTTTATTTGCTTGCTGTCAATTTCTCTTTTTTATATCTGCTTGTGCCGAATCTTTATCTAATTTATTTGCTGTTCTTATTGTGTTTCCAGCCTTTTTCTATCTTAAAGAATCGGCTAAAAATCACCAATTTCTAGGGTTCTTGCTGATTCATCCATACTCTTTTTGGGTGAAATTAGATTGCCGAAATTTGGGAAAAACTATCTTGGTGTTTAATTGGGCAGAATCGTAATCTCCTTTAGGGTTTCAAGAACCCTTATTAACACTTATTTCTATTCTCAATTTGATTCTTTGCTGTTTTGGGATTTTATTTCATACAGTTCATGGTTTTTCGTAGGAGTTTCCCGTGACTTGGCAACTCGATCTTGGTCCGTGCGCAGCTCCCGTATCACCTCCCTCTCTCTTCATATTTTTTTAAAAAATATTACTGTACCTTATTTTGGATATTAATGAGAATTGTGTTGTTTCCCTCCACGTGAGTGATTTGCTGAACAGAGCTTAGAGCATAATTTTAATGGGAAAATAGGAGGATGGACGCTCTGTTTTTCCTTTAACCAGTCTCCAAATCGGGTATCTTTTAAGCATTATCTATGTTGAATTTCATTAGATTAAAAATCTTTGGCTTCAGTTATTAGTTTATAATTTAATCTTATGAATAGCATTCTTCGTACATTGTCATTTTCTCCAATTGCTGATTACATTTTTCTGATGAGATTATATGATTTTTTTTTAAAATTTGGCAATGCTATATGTTTCCGAGAAATTGCTTTATAGGAACAATAGAAGAATAAGAATGGACTTTTATCTGGTTTTGTGAATCTATTTCAATGGAAACTTTCCTAACAGAATCCACAGATAATTTTGGATCTTACTGAGTTTACATGACTTCTATATGGTAATATGATATGGTTATTTCATTAATAAATCTTCAGGGTAACCTGCTTTTCTTTTGTCTATTGAACTTTTTTCGTTTAATGTCTGATTGTAGAGATTAGCAGTCTTATCTTTCTGATCTTAGCCTTTTCTTGGCCCTTGAAAGCAAGAAATTCTACATTTTGGTGGACAACCAACCATGGCACAGTGACTTAGGGTGAGTTTGGATGGGCGGTGCGTTTACCTGCGGTTAGTGTAAAAACAGCGGTGGCGGTGAGATTAGATACTGTAGTGATACTGTAGCGTGAGACAAAAAGTAAGCTAAACGCACCGCACCGCACCCAATCGCCCATCCAAACCCACCCTTAGGTTGTCAGCTCTCTTGTAGCAATTGATGGTTACCAAGGTTGTTGAAAATACCTTTCTATTTTTGGAAAGAAAATAAAGCATATATTCTTTTTAAAGGCAAGAAGATTATAATTGAATTTGAGTCATTTATATTTATTTACAGTCCAGATTGTCTCCTTTCGCTATCACCAAAGGCCGTAGGGAGAAAAAGGAGGGAAAGTAAGCTTCTTCTAAATCAAATGCTAAAGGCTCCAATAATTTTAAGAGATGGTTGCCTTTTATTGATGCTAAAACATCGTCTGGAAAGGAGGTGTTGCCACCTATTAATAGACTAAATACCGCTTTGCTTCTTAGCAGTGAGCTGAATAGGACATTGTATGGCTTCATTGTATTTGAAGTCACATGGTCCAATGTTCGAGGTCTTAACTACTACACTGAGCTTCAGGTATTTGCTTTCTTTTTTTTTGTGGTTCACCATCTAGATACTTTTTATTTGCCTTTTAGCATGTTTCTTCTTATTTGCAGACTGATACCTCTGTGGCCATAGAAACAAAATTCATGCAAAGATGGGAATTTGACAGCATTGGTCAAGCAGTGAGCTGTATGTCTTCTTGGTTCTCCGGAACATTCTCAGAGCAGCATTGTTTCAGAGAGCACTTGAAGTCTACAATTGGTATATTTTTGCCTTCATATTTAAAGACACTAGGATAAAAGTTATCTTTATGATCCAGACTTGATCCGGATTACCTTTCTGTAGCGTTTATATCTTTTAGGACTTAAATTATAACTATAGAAATGCTAACTGGAGATGCATGTTTTCTAGAACCTCTTAGTTTTGTTAAGAGTAGAGTATGTTTAGCTATTTTATGTCTCTCTAGGTTTATTACAATTGATGTAGGGTCAAATCAATCTTTAGAAGTCTACAGTAATGATCCCATTTCAGAATTGGTAGAGAAAACCAGTTGAAGGTGTATTAATTGAAATTTAGTAATATAACCTCATAACTTCTCCACTTTACTCTTTATTCCCTAACAAGTAAACGAGAGTTGTTTACTCTTAGACATCCTCATCAGCTTCCTCTCATTTACTCTGTACTTTGTTCCCTTTGAACTCAATGTGTTGTTACTTGTTAACAATGGAGACTTCTGGCGGTTTTGAGTTACTGGAGGACTGGACCTAGCACTTCCTCTGTTGTCACCAACCTACAGTAACGCCCTTGGAACCACTGTACAAATGAGTGTAATATTTCACTTGAAAGTAAATTTGAGAAGGATAACTTAGTTACGTTGTTCAGGAGTTTGGTGAGAAACCAAACCATGTCCTAAGTCAAGCATTGTGTTACTCTTTAGCCTTTTAGCATCAGTGGCTGTGGTTTTAGCTTCTGTTTTCTCCTTAAATATGTGTTCTGGGTTTGTCTGTAACACCACTTACTCAAGCCCGAATTTAGACCCGAGCAAGGAATGCTACATTTCAAGGGAAAACACTTCTAGTCCTTCCTCTTTTTCTTTCTAATTCAATTTAATCATTTTATACTTGTAATTTCACACTTTGACTCTAATGCTTTTCACAACTTAATTACTTCAAAAACTCCTTAGACATTGATAATTCACATTTTATTTCCTTCAAAAAATCTAACATGTATATTCTCCGAATAACACTATTTGCAACTGTTACATTGTCTATGTTTGAATCCTTTATTAGGGGATCAGTATCAACAACTGTCTTTTATTATTATGCTATACAAAAGTTCTATGATGAGTTGGAATTGTGACTGCTGGAATTTAATTTCACTCCACCTGTTTTTTTCTTTTAAAAGTTGGTCTCTGATATTTGTTGGTCTAAGGTTTGCGGAAGCTCTACTTTTGCTGAAAGGTTTGAAGAGCTTGTAGTCTTTGAAAGTTGTTGGAACATTGGCAGCAACAAAATAAGAGAACAGAGAGAACAGAACATGAAGCAAGGTGCAAGAAAAAATTTTACTTGCTCACAAATGTGCAGCAATGGAGCTTATGGCTGATAGCTCATTCAGCTCATTCATTCAACTAGAAAAACAACATATTTATAGTCAAATACATCACCAAATACTACCTACTACCACTAATTAGCCTACTAACTTCATAAACATTGCTTGTACACATAAACAAGCCACCTAAACTAGTCATTCAACACCGAATGCATCAAGTTGTCATCAACTTGTTCATTTTAAACTAGTTTAATTAACAAAGAAACTAAAGAGAAAACCTTGCTCTTACAGCAAGTATACGTGCTGTAGCATGTCATCAAGCTGCATGCACTTCAACCAAAACATGTAACAGCAGCATGGTTGTCCAATTTCAACACTCCTCCTTGGACTCCATGCTGCAAATACCAGTCATTCATCAAGTTTTTTGAACTTGACAGCCCTTAGATGCTTTGTTTCAAGCTGATCAATTCATTTTCAACATTGGCTTCATTCACAAACAAATCTGACTTACACACTTGACTATCCCAGTTTTTTGTGCCAAAGATTTGTTCACCAAATGGAGTCTTCTCCTCATTCACAGCCTTGGTTGACAACACATCTTACCTTGTTTTTTTGTTCACTACAATCCTGCTTCTTCTTGCACAAACAGTTCGTGAGTATAGTTTGCTTGCCTTCATTCTGCCATTTTGGCTTGCAATTCGACAGGCTCACACTCTGCTTACTGTCTTCAATAGGCTTGCAACTATAGAACACGCATTGAGCTTCCATATGTTGCTGAGCTCACACCTTTGACAGACTCACATCTTTGCATATTGTCTTCAACAGGTGTCTTCAACAGGCTCGCACTTTGCTAAGCTTGTAGCTTTGACATCTTGCTAAGCTTGCACATTTGGAAAGCTCACACCTTTCCTTGAAACTCCTCCTCCAGCTTATTCAAGCTTGTTTGGGGGTCTCATAAGTTTGAGCCGATGCTGTCTTCTCTACAAACAGTCCTTAATAACTTGCTTGTGCTTTAACAGCTTCTTTCTTTTTAACAAGCAGCAGAAGCAAAATCAATGGCCCCTTAAGACTTAAGCTCATGATGCTATTTGTTGGAACATTGGCAGCAGCAAAATTAGAGAACAGAGAGAACAGAACATGAAGCAAGGTGCAAGAAAAATTTTTACTTGCTCACAAATGTGCAGCAAGGAAGCTTATGGCTGATAGCTCATTCAGCTCATTCATTCAACTAGAAAAACAACATATTTATAGTCAAATTCATCACCAAATACTACCTACTACCACTAATTAGCCTACTAACTTCATAAACATTGCTTGTACACATAAACAAGCCACCTAAACTAGTCATTCAACACTAATGCATCAAGTTGTCATCAACTCGTTCATTTTAAACTAGTTTAATTAACAAAGAAACTAAAGAGAAAACCTTGCTGTTACAGCAAGTATACGTGCTGCAGCATGTTATCAAGCTGCATGCACTTCAACCAAAACATGTAACAGCAGCATGGTTGGCCAATTTCAACAAAAGTATCAACAACTGTCTTTTATTACCATGCTATATGAAAGTTCTATGATGAGTTGGAATTGTGACTGCATGGAATTTTAATTTTCACTCCAGTTTTTTTTTTCTTTCTAAAAGTTGGTTCTTGATACTTGTTGGTCTAAGGTTTGCCGAAGCTCTACTTTTGCTGAAAGCTATGAAGAGCCTGTAGTCTTCGAAACTTAGAAGGCACTTAAGCATGTGGCTCTAGATTGCCTTTGTAACTAGTTTTCCTATAACAATGTGCTAGAAAGTGTTGTCGACACCCCAAACAAGTCATCCTTGAGTACATGTGTTAAAATCTTGTGCTGTTTCATTTAACAGCTAATTTAGTCAAACCTGTAATGCCTCAGTGTACTCTACAAGTGTGGACTCTGAAACTTTTGAGCCGCACACTACTCCTATTGGGCATTATAAGAGAAAGAGAGTCACTTCAGCAATAACTCCTAGAGCTGAAGTTGATGTCTATTGTGAGGAAACCCAAAGGAAAGCTGAAAATTCATTAGAAAACTCTAACGAAAATGCAGTCGAAGCAACAAAGCATAGGGACGTTCTTATTCTGTTTAGGTTTGACGACAGGGATCTCTCATTTAAACTAAAGGAAATAATAACACCTGATCTGAGGTTACTTCGTTTATTAGAGGCTGGTCTTCCATCTTGGGCCCTTTTTCTTCAATCATATCCTGGCTTTTGCAATATCTATCGCCCATGGATGTGCCCTATGGCCAGAGCTCTATATCTTTCAAAAATGTCCCTGTTCTTAAGGCAACTGCTTCTCGTTTATGTGGGCCACTTTTTGATTGGATAGTAACTTGGGAGATGCTATCGAGGATCAAGTACTTGGGAACTATACTATTTCTGCACAACTTTGAGAAGGCTGTGCAGTGTTTGTGGACGGATTTGCGTGCTATTCGATCATTTCTCTCTTTCCTTAATCTACCATTGGCAGGACCATTTATGGAATTTTTGGACTTCCTGTTTCCAGTTTGGAATATGTTCAGTGAAGCAATTGAAAGCTTCTTTTCGGTCATATGCATTGGGATTGGTTTTATTATATCTCTTGTTGGGGATCTCTTGGAGGTTGTATTGATGCCTATATGTTTTATTGGCTTAGTTCTCCGCAACATTAGTAGGTCATTAGATGATTGAAGTTCCATTGATTCAATATGTAAATTATATTCACTCTTCCTTTTTCATGCTACCGCAGCAACTTCTGTCCTGTATCCCATGTTTTTGATTCTCTGGGAAATTTTGTGTGTCCCGATACGCCTGGTCCATGCATTAGCCAGTTTTCTGGCTTATGTGTGTGGCTTCATCTATGATGTTGTTGGAAACATATGGCTGTCTTTAAGTGGCATAATTCAGCTTGCTTCAGCTTCTGAAGCCACAGTGAGCAGTGCTAATGAAGTTTCAATGTGGCGCACACTCTAGAATGACCTTTTTTCCCAGGTTGGAAGACATTATTGTAACTTGATAAATATGTATTTGTTTATGTTTCTTTTACTTATTTCTCTTTTTTTTCCGTGATCTTTTCAGATATTCCGTGCTCTCAGAAGTATATTACATGGTTTTGTTGCCTTTTTCACTGCCTGCAACAGACATCGCCTAAGGTGTCACATTTTAACTTACCCAATAATTTTTTGTCATATAATTAATTTTGGTCTTGGTGCATTCCATCTTATAGAGTTAACTACAGAGACAGACACATGCGGTTACATACAATGATGCCACATTAAAATGCAAGCATTGGCCTTATTTCCTCCAATGATTTCTCTACTTCTCAAATGATGTTTGCGACTAAAATTTAGTAGTCATTACGCAAAGTTTCGTGAAGTTGGGTTTTTATCTTTGTATCCATCCTGTTTAGCTCAGGATGTATATGATTGTTGATACTTGCCTATGGGGGAATGGTTTTATCAAGTAAGAAGTATGGAGTTGAATTACCCCAAGACATGAGTAGAAACAAGTCACAATTTATTTTACTTAATAATGGCTTTCTTAATAATGAAGTCCACATCAGCATTTAGTCATAACATCTATTATTTTTTACTTATTTGCACCAATATTGAACTTACAAGAATCAAATTATTTAGTTCTATAGTACAAGGATTAAACTGTTTTACCAGTGGACGTTTACAATCCTTAAAAATACCCTGCAGAAGGACCTACTTTTGACCCTTGAATGTCAGATTCTTCAAGTTTACAGTTTGGTTTTTTTTTAGTAAGCTTATATCTTGCATGATGTTTTTGGTGCAATGGCGTACAGCATTTATAATCATGTACAGGGTTTTATTCGAGGACGAATTCGTGGAGTCCGAAGATCACAACCCTCAAATCCTGGACATAACAAATCAACTGATGGAAATCGATATCCAGTAAGCAAGCATATGCTTGATCCATTTTTTAGTCCAGGCCTCCAGGGCTCTCATGTGTACGTGATGTTTTGCATTCATATGGCAGACATGATTGTTTTAGTGGAGACTAGAAATTCACTAGGTCATGGTGTGCAACTCCTTAAGCTGATTTCTTTTAATTCCAGAAATTTGCAGTCAGAACTGAGCACGAGGCTGAAGTCATTCGAGTGTTACCACACTGTGAGTATTGGGTTTAAAAGAGGCAATGATCTTTAACTTGCATAATCAAAGCGAACTCGAGCAGTTCGATACAGAGTTAATATCTTTAGGATCCTAAGAGGAGAAAACATAGAAATTATAGGTTAGAGGAACTAATTTCATTCTTTTATTGTTTTGTGTCTCGGAGTTGCCTATTTTCCTTCTCTTTATGTTCATTAATCGAGCTTCTTCTTCTTTCTTCTTTACCCATAGTATCCAAATGGTCAGCTTTCTTTTTTGATAGTTAGCTTCTGGTTTGTAAATATTATGTAAAACTTTACGTGTACATTTGTCAACAAGTTAACCATAGTTTTACGAGTACTGATAAAATTTTCGATTTTGTTCTGGCATTTGTTGGATTGACAAGTTTACACACGCACTACAAATAATTGAAATACACTGCCTTTTTAAAATTTATATAATATATACGTAATTTCGTGGAATAAGGATGATGATGCTTTGATGACTGTCACGTACGTACATGTTGAAGAATGTAATAAAGGTGTGTGCAAAAAAAAGTATAATACTGTTACGAGAAAATAAAATAAAAGGTGTTTTTTATTTCATTTTTCAACCTTATAAAAAAAAAATGGTGTGTTTCATTCTGCAGTTCAAACGACTATTAAAAGAAAAGGAATTAGCCTCAATTCAGCTTGACCGAACCTTATGCACCTTCATATTAAGAGGCCAGATTTTACTGGCTTAGGTAAAAACATTCTGCCATTTCCATAACCTCCATCACGGAATTGAAAACTATGGACCAACTCCAATCGCCCACCATCCTGTCCTTGGAATTAACCAAATTATTAATCCACCAATTCGCATCAGTCGAAGAAGAAAGATGGAAAACTCCTCCAAACTTCCCTGAGTAGGGGTGTGCAAAATTCAGGTAAAACCGAAAAAATTCGGTTAATTGACCGAATTCGGTTAATCGGTCGGTTAACCGAATTTTTTCGGTCGGGGGTCGGTTAATTATTTTTTGATTATTCGGTTAACGGTTAATTCGGTTCGAAACCGGTCGGTTAACCGAAAAAATTAATAAATAAAATTATAATATATAAATAGGCCCACTATTCACCTAAACCCAATCTAAACCCAAGTATTCAACCCAACCCAATTACCCAACCCAACCCAATCATAAAATTAAATTACAAATAATTTAATAAATAAAAATAAAATTTTAAAACTAAGACTAAAACTGAAGTCTAAAAGTCTAAAAATAATTTACTTATGTAGTGATTCAATTTGGTTAATTTGGTTAATTCGGGTAATTCGGTTAATTTGGTTAATTCGTGTAATTCGGTTAATTCGGGTAATTCGAGTAATTCGGTTAATTCGGGTAATTCGATTAATTCGGTTAATTTGGTTAATTTTTAACCAAAAATAAAAAAAAACATATAATTTTCGGTTAATTCGGTTAACCGACCGAATTAACCGAAAAAATTTCGGTTCGGTTAACGGTTAAAGATTTTGAAAGGTCGGTTAATTCGGTTAATGTTATTTCGGGTCGGTTAACCGAATGAACACCCCTACCCTGAGTACCCAACAATCACAGAGAATATAATGGGGAGTGTCTTCTCTTACACATCCACAAAGCTTACATCACTCAGACTTTGTTAACTTTCTTGTCTTTCGATTTGTATTCGTCATTAACCGATCACACCAAGCAAGCTAGATAAAAATTCTAATCTATTGGAAATTTTGACAAAAAATTAAAATTTTTTAAAATTGAGCTGTTGTGGTATTTATAATAATAAATTCTTTACTAAATTCGTACCTGTTTTGAAATAAGTGGTCTAGGTTGTTTCCTAGCTTTCTACGAACTTGATCTTCTCTATTATTCTCGAATCTCAACTTGCTTAGAGTGTGAGTTCTAAATTCTTGAACCGATAAATATAATGAAAACTTTATTGATATTCTAGTAGGGAAGATCAATTTTTCTCTATGGACTAGAAATCGAAAGAAAACTCTCTCATGAATAGAATTTATTTGTGAAATAAATCTTCCTAAAAATTGATAGAGTAACAACAGGTAGCAAGTTGTTTATTTGACCTAACCCATAATCTCTATTGATAGAGAAAATCACAAAACCTTAATTGAACAAGAAAAAAAAATAAAAAAATAATATTTTAATAGAAAACATATAGTCTTACTAGGGTTAATTGGGGTGGGTTGCCCATTTCATCTTAGAACTTTATGTGCCGTCTATCTCATGTGTTGTGAGTCTATTGGGCTTTTTCCATGTATTATGTATAATTATATATTTCTCTATTGTCTTTTAAACCAACCCATATAATCTAACCAACCAATAATTTATTTTCTATTTTTAAATCGACTTTATCATACTAGAATCCGAGTAAATGAGTTTAATTGTTTCGTTCAACAAAATTATGATAACTAATTAATTTAACTTTCACTTCAAAATTCAATCATTTAATTATAATCAATTAAATAATAGTTCGAAGAAATTAATTTAATCTCTAAGTCATTTCTTACTCATAGGTAGAAAATGCATTCACTGTAGATAGTGGTACATGCGATCTATTTTTCTAATATGTCGTTTTTATTTAGTCATCATATTGATTCAAAATGCAAACTATCAAGGGCTGTACTAAGCTAGTGGAGGGGGACAATTGGACATATAAAATTAGAGCTCAAATAATTTGTAATTATGTTTCAACTCTTCATCTGTTAATTACAATATTATTTAATCATGGAGTTAATCCAATAAAAGTATCATGATTGAACTATCCTGTTATATACCATTACAAAAGTAAATTAATTGATGCTCGTCCAATAATAACATTGTCATAAGCGTTTTGTTACATTCATAGGATATCATTAATATCTTTGGGTTAATTCTGCTCATTCAATATAATCTTATTTTATCTCATGAGAATCATTATGTCTTCCTTTAGTAAAAGTTAATTACTAACAAATAGCAATTAAATCATTTGCCCTAAACAAATGACCCATGACCACGTTAATTTCTATCTATCATTTAACGTCAATAAGAGGATATCATTTACCCTTTATTGGGCTATAAATTCTACTATTGTAAATGAAATTATGTCATGCAGAAGTTGTATACCCAACGTCTCAACTTTCGACTCTTTAGTTATTTGAACTCAAGCTTTTAATACATCAAAATATACGAGTTACGCACATATGGTCAGTCACATACTCAGGATTGAGGTAAATCACGTTATGAATGTTACAAGTGAATTAATTCATAAACGGATCTAATATTAATTCAACTTGGGTCTTGTTCGATGTATTGTCAATATAGACGATTACAATGAGTCCCTCACTCCAATACCCTAGATAATGTATCTTCCCAATTGGAATTAATAGATGACATAATAATCCTTTACTCAAATTGCTCAATTTCGCTTCATCAAACAATGAACCTTTTAGATTACTTACTAATACGAGTTGTCTTCTCACTTTACAATTTGACCACGTAATGCAACTTAGTACTAGTTAAATATTAGGTAATCAGTGAGCCAATATTTGCTTACATTTTGCTTTGTATGCAAAAACTGTTGAGAACAAATGCAAACAATATTAATGAGTATAATGGAATTATTAGACCAATTTATTTAAAAAATTGAAATTACAAGTGACGAATGAACTATACTTAGATCTCGACAAACTCGAGAAGAAACTACTTTGATTAGGGGCAATCAACTTCAATAAAATCACCTTAAATTTGTTGACAATAATCTTGGAGATACACTTACACACCACATTGCAAAGACTTATACGTCTCAATTGACCCATGCATTCAGGTACTGAAACCTTAGAGATTAATATAATAAAATTATTGTTAATACCGGTTGGTACTTTACCTTTCGTAAACGCCCCCTTAACAACCCTCCTCGCATCCTCCCTTACAGTATTCCAGTTACGCTGAAAAACAACAACTTGAAACCCATTTGGTCCAAGCTCTTTATAAGCACCCATATTGAACATGACATTTTTAATTTCCTCGTCGGTAACCATCTTATGGAGTCCTTCCGATTTTTAATTCCATTCTTTCAAGTCCATAGCCACTTGTAATTTGGAACCCAAATTCTCACTAGCCTTAAAAAAGTCATTGAACTCATTATGCAAAAGCCAAACACCTCAAAACGAAAGTGACGTTTTGATTTGGGCAGAGGGGAGAAACCTTGCAGCTAACTAGAAGTGGCAATGATTCGATTTAACCCGAGGCAGATGAAAGGCAATCACATTTGGGAAGAGCAGCTTCTAGTCAACACTACAATAAACCTTGTCAAGTCTTTCTTGAGTAGAGTACCAACTGTTACGAGAACAGACCCAAGTATATTTCGAACCGACAAAGCCTAAATCAAGCAACTGAAAATCCTGTAGTCACTCCTGACTATTGTGGCAACCATTGCGGTTCAAAGATTTGAAATTGACTTCTCCAAGGAGGTCGCAACTAACAAAGGAAGTTCTAGCGAGACCAATCAATCTGAACCACTACTTAAAATAAAATATTCTATAAAAAGATTACCCTCTTTTAAAAAACAACCATTTATTTTTAAAATTTTACCACTCACTTTTTTCGAGAATAAATTTTACCACTTATTTATATATATTACATGATTTTTTATTAATATATTTTTACATAATTTTTTACCTATGGTATGAGATAATTTATTATATTTTAAAACAAATCCCAAACAATGCATTTCTGATGAATTGGTTAGAGAAATACTTCCTCCTATTTTGATTGGTGACATGAAGAATGTGTTTATTGCTCCTGTTCCTTCTGAAGAAATTAAGTTTGTAAGGTTTGGAATGAATGGTAATAAAGCGCTATTTTGCTAAAAATTTTCAAGCATGTTGTAGTATTATGGCCTATGGGGCAAGATGTTATAGAGGCTGTGAAGTATTTCTTCTCTGCCATCTTCACTTTCGTGTACATAGGTTTATGATTTTTTTATCTATCTCTTGATGTTAAATAGAATGAAACAAAGCTTACTTGCTTTAGTTTCTAGTAATCAGAAGGCTTTTTTGGCTGGTAGAAACTAGGCTGATTCTCTTCTGTTAGCACAAGAATTGGTACATGGGTATAGTATGTCCCCAAAATGTGCTTTAAAGGTGAACCTTGGGAATAAATTCATTTTTTAGATGTTGAAAGTTTTGGGATTTCACGATGTTTGTAGAAATTGAGTTTGTGCTCTCTTCAGTGGCTTTGAATAGGGCAGGGAACCCCTTATCCCCTTACCTATCCATTCTTGTTCTAAATATTTTCTCAACTCTCTTAAATCTTGTTGGTAGGTATAAGGTTTTCGTTTATCATCCAATGTGTAAGAAATCACAGTTAACTCATTTGTGTTTGGAGATTGATTTAATGGAATAGCTAAAGATTTTCAAGGCTCAACCAAATCAGTTTTTTCAAGTAATTATAAGTGATAACCCTGGTTCACATTATTCATACTTCCGTACTCAGCTGGCCGGTCGCAAAACTACATCGTTTTTTAATACCAGTTCATGCCAACATTCAAAAGACAGGTAAATACTAAACAGTACCCTAAACCCATAATTTATGAAAGCTTTGAACATTTCTTTCAAAAAATAAAAAACAAAAGCTTTCAAAATAAATAAAAAGCTTTGAAAGGATTTGATGTTAATTGATTGAAATAAAAAAAGATAATTTTTTGTAAAAAAAATTAATAAATATTATTATAAGAATTTGTATACCTTTTAGTATTTTATTTATATTTCTTTAAAAATAAATATTTATTTAAAAAAAGTTACATCCTTAAAAAAAAAAGAAGATAATTTGCCAAAGTGAAACTTAAATCAAAATCATGAAAAATTTCAACTCAAGATATTATTTACAACCAACAGAGATGTTTATATATATAATCACAAGATATTTTGTTTATTGACACCTGCTTATGTCATGAGATAGAACTTTAATGTCATGGGACTAGAACTTTAGTCTAGTAAACTATGCGACCTTAGGCGATTTTCTAGGTTCAAATTTACCTAAGTTAGCTTTACTCTCGAAAAATGAGAATTTTCGTATAAATTCTCTAAGATATCGAAGTAAAAATCCATGAATAAACAGAAAAGCCATAAAAAAATAGCGCATGTCAAGTGTTTGAGTAATACTCTCAAAAGTATTCTATTACTTTAAGGTTTACAATTGAGTGATTACGAACAAGGGGAATGTCTCTATTTATAGTTGAGCTCTCACAA
The DNA here is from genome assembly GCF_025698545.1 of Gossypium raimondii. Taxonomy (NCBI): domain Eukaryota; kingdom Viridiplantae; phylum Streptophyta; class Magnoliopsida; order Malvales; family Malvaceae; genus Gossypium; species Gossypium raimondii. The sequence continues at coordinate 48,249,313 of NC_068575.1, forward strand.
ATCCAATGGTATAGATCGAATTACATCGACGACTAAGATTAATGTCTATCTACAATATGAGACTTCTAAGGATTTAAACTATATACATTACAATAATTATACTGGTAACTCTAGTTTTACTAGAGTGCTCCATCGGGTTACTAAGGCTTTAAGTAAATGAGTTTTTCAATGTGTTTCACGAATCAGACCAGTGCAAATGATTTAAATGAGCGTCATTTAATCAATTGACTTCTATGAAACACACTTTGCACATTCGTCATGAGCTTTAATTCGTGGCCGCCCGTGACACTTAACGACTTAATTTATTATTTTGAAAGATGGAAATAAAACGAAATCCCGTTTTTGCTAAATTCAAAATGGGACGGCAGGGAGAGTCTCAAGGGTTTTAGTTGAAGTCTCCTCTCCACCACCCAAAATTAAATCCTCCTCCTAATAATTTCTTTTTCTTTCAGGATCATAATATTTTCCAGGAAAACAATTCCCTAAAGAAAAAATAAAAAATCATTCTAGGTATTATTGAAGATAAAAAAAAAAATTAAAGCTTTACAAAAATCAATAATGCCTAGCAAGTTAAAGAAGGCAATTGGTGCGGTGAAAGACCAAACCAGCATTAGCCTTGCCAAGGTCGTCAACACCAATTCCGCCAGCCTCGAAGTGGCGGTCCTCAAGGCCACCACCCACGACAAAGCCCCCTTCGACGAGCGTTATGTCGATGAAATCCTACGAACCGTCTCCTCCAACAAGCTCTTCGCGGGGATCGCCGCCCGTGTCATCGCCAAAAGATTAGGCAAAACAAAGAATTGGGTCGTCGCCCTCAAATGCTTGATGCTTGTCCTTCGCATTTTCCAAGATGGCGACCCTTATTTCCCTAAAGAAGTCCTCCATGCAATGAACCATCGAACCAATATCCTGAATCTCCCCACTTTCAGAGATGAATGCAGTTCCAGTCCTTGCGATTACACCGCTTTCGTCAAGTCCTTCGCCTTCTATCTCGAAGAACGCTTGGAATGCTTCCTCACGGGGAAGCTTCAAAGGCGATTCACGTTCAAAGAGAAACAACTTAGCCATCCCAGGGCACGTCGAGCTAACCAACAACCTGTTCGACACATGAAGCCCCCCATGTTGCTCGATCGGATTTCCTATTGGCAACGGTTGCTTGCTAAAGCTATTGCCACAAAGCCCATAGGTTCAGCCAAGACGAACCGCTTGATCCTGGTTTCCTTCCATGCTATCGTACGAGAAAGCTTCGATCTTTACAGGGACATATCTAACGGGCTCGGTCTTGTCTTAGATGGTTTCTTTCATTTGCAGCATCAATCATGCGTTAATGCCATCAATTATTGCGTCAAAGCCAGCAAACAATTCGAAGAGCTTTCGAGTTTATACGAGTATTGTAAGAGCTTGCCAATTGGGAGAACCTCGGATTATCCGAGTGTGCAGAGGATATCAGAGGAGCTTATTGAGACATTGAAAGTGTTCTTAAAAGACCAAGCTTCGTTCCCATCAGCTGGGATATCACCACCTACGAAACCACATCGTTTGCTTCGTCTCCTAACGTCAGCCGCCAAGGATCTCTCGCTTTTGGAGATAGAATCTCAGGCCGGTTCGAGCTCGATTGTTTGTACATCGTTGGAAGAATTGATGAATCAAGATGAAGAACCTGTTGTAACAATGAGGTCATCTTTCTCGACGGGGACTTTCTGGGAGTTGTCTGAAAAACAGTATCGCGAGCAAGAAGATTCGTATAATGCCGCTGAAACTGGCTCCAACCATTCCTTACCCATTGATCAAGATCAAAATACGAGTTTAGATTTTATATCCTTCGATGAGTGGCCAGCAGTAGATGCTAATAAAACCCAAGGACAACAAAGTTCAGAGCCATCATCGTCTTCAGCTAATGGTGACAAGGGCTGTTGGGAACTTGCTTTAATAGAGCCCACGCCGTCGCCACAACCTGTGCCACAGGCTTCCCAAAACTTGGCTAATAATAACTCTTTCTTCGGCAACTGGTTTCAGCAAGACCAAGCTTCTCAAAATGGAGCTAATGGTGCCTCTTTTCCCTACAATTGGTTTCAAGAAGATCATAGAAATGATCAGCAAGCTTCTCGAAATGGAGCCAATGGTTCCTCTTTTACCAACAGTTGGTTTCAAGAAGATCATCAAAATGATCACCAAGCTTCTCAAAAAGGAGCCAATGGTGCCTCTTTTACAAACAATTGGTTTCAAGAAGATGTTAGAAATCATCAGCAAGCTTCTCAAAATGGAACCAATGGTGTCTCTTTTACCAACAGCTGGCTCCAAGAAGATCTTAGAAATCAACAGGCGTCTCAAACTGGAGTCAAGGTTCATTCATATATCGATGACTGGCTACTGCAACAACACCACCAACAACAATGGCAAGCTTCCAATGATGTAGCCAATGGCCATACGTGTTTCGATGACTGGTTAAAGGAAGATAAAAGTCCAGAGCATGCCCCTAATCAAATTGTCGTATCCAATGGCCGCTCTTATTTCGATGATTGGTTTCAAGCAAACCAAAGAGACCAAGAAGAACGAAAATCAGATTCGAATTGGAGCAACAATGGCGGTAACGAAAGCTGGGAGCTTGTGTTGGTAGAAGGCACAACGCCACCTTCACAAGCTTCTCAACATTTAGCCGACGGAATCCAACCTTCAATGGCGAATAATTTATTTGATCACAGACCCATAGTGCCTCAACGCCAATATAATCCATTTCTCGAAGATGAAACGAATATATCAGCAGCCATTGCAACCACTGTTGCTGGTTTCCAAGAAAGGTTCTTCCCAATGGAACCAACATTTCATGCAACACCAACTTTTTACGCTCAAAGTTGTAATATTGAAATACCGACTCCAACGTTTCATGCGATGCCAGGTTCGGTTTCCCAGCATCCTAATGGGACAACAACAACAGGGTTTCAGGGTGGTGAAACTGGCGAGCCTTTCGCTCCATGGCCAACTATGAAAGCTAACAACAATGTGTCAGTGGATCAACAAAATGTATTATTTCAACGACAGTTGTGGTTGCAGTGAAAACACGATCGTTGCAAGGCGTTATAGTTTGGTATATTTGTTGAATGAAAATGTATACAATTCAATTTGTAAATACCTTTGTAAAACAAATTCACTTGAAAAGATAAGAGAAATGGATTGCAAATATTAATTCAAGTGTTCATATGACCAAATTTCACTTCAAAAATATTGACCGACAAAAATTTCACTGCAAAAATGACTTTCCTAACTAATTCTTCGTGAAGTTGCAACATATAAGCAACAACGAATAAACTACTTGCATCTATTTTGAAATAAAAAAACAGTAAGAACAAGTTTCCATTTAAAATTCCACCTACTTTTAGAGGTGTTCATGAAAGTTATAAGCTAAAAGGAATTTTTGGTGTCATAATCATTCCAAATTTCAAGCAAACGATCAGGGAACAAAAAAATAAATTAAATTGAGTTGTGGAATGTTGAGGAGAAAGGATAGGATGAAATGCATTAGTGATAAATAATCTTATGAGAAAAGATTGTATATCATGTTTTAGTGTATATATATATATATATATATATTTCATTTAAGTCAGAATATTACTTTTAGAATAAATTAACTATAAGGTTGGAATAAAATAGATAATCTTTTTTTTAAGTTTATAACTATAATATAATTGTACAAAATACAAATAATAACTAAAATTGTTGATGAGGGGTACCAATAAAAGAGGAGGAAGTGGTGGAATAAAGGAGACCGATTCATCAAAATAGGTAGAGGGTCAAAGAAGGTTAAGAGGAGGAGGAGGGGGACCTCTATGAAGGTAAAGGAGACTGAGTGTAGAGAGTAAGTATTGAGGGTTGCTAATGGGGAGAAGACCCCTTTGTCATCGTTAGAGAGGGTATTTAAAGGGGAGACCCTCTTGTCTCATAGTGGTGATGTAGTAGGTTATTACCAATAGGTTATCATCATGGAATGCATGGAAGACATATATGGTGAGACCTATTTTATTATTTAGGCATTACAAGGTTATTATGCTCAAGTGGAGCCCAATGTTTCCTAAAAGAACGTTCACACTTCGAAAGTGTTCACATTAAAAAGCATGCGGCTTGGCGGATGAGGGTTAAATTTAATCCTTTAGGCTAATTAATTTCAAAAATTTCTAATTTACTTTCAATAAAAGAGTAAAGGTCAAATCGAATAAATTTGTAAATGTTGAGGGCTAAGTTTGTTATTGTATCTTATATATGAACACCAAAACAAACATTTAACAACGTCTAACATACATGGACAAATTTTCTCGTTTTTTCTGGTTAATTAGTTAAAATGCAATCTAAAATATAATACAAGAAGTTTTGTGGTACTCTTACCTCCAAAAGCCTAATTAAAAAATATACTAAACTTTGAGTATGACGTAGAAAAAAAAAGTGACATGGATTAACTTAATTGATGAAGGTCTAGATAATAATGTTTTTTTTCAAAATGATAAAATGAATTGTTACGTCTGCAAGATCATTTTATTCTAGTCAGGGTGGAGGGAGAGGTAGGTAAATAGTCTTGGCCCCGAAATGATAAATTCTTTATTAACTCCTTTCATTTTAGGAAAATATTAGTTTATATAATAGTAAAATTGTATTTTGACTCTTAAAACCGACTTAAAAACGTAATAGGAAAATATTAGTTAATATAATAGTAAAATATTTGTTGTATTAAAAACGTAACAATGACTTAAAAACGTAACAATGGCATGTTTAAATAGTAAAATTGTATTATATTAGTTAATATAATATTACATTTAATGCATATAGTGCTGCCAAGAGTGTGCATGATAGGGTAATTTCATTATATATATATATTATTGGTAGTAATGTCCATTAATAAAACAATCAAAGATCTAAAAAAAAAAAAGAGTGAGGAAACGAGAATCAAGCAGAGCATTGGCATGTGAAGGTGTGGGGAAGGAAGAAAGCTAAAATAATGGACCAAGCAATCTTTGGGTATATCTAGTGTTGGTGTAGTCAGGTAGTAGTATATATATATATTATAATGTTGGTTTTCCCCAAGTGAATGCGATGTCGCTGTAATCTTGCACTCTTCTGGGGACCCGCATTTTCTGCCTTCTTTTCTATGTCCCTGTCTCTTCATAATATATGCAACTTTTAGCCTCTGTTTCCTATATCTGCGCCGACCCTCTCTCTCACTCCGCACCATTCCCCCTTATTTTTCATTTCCTGGCTGCTGTGCTTGCTGAATCTATGCTGGCCTCATCTTCCCAATCCTCCTTTTCACATTCTCACCATCATTCATGCTCATGCTCCACTGTCCCCCCGCCCTTTTGTGTTCCACTCAAGAACCACTTTTCCTCTTGTTATATTTATTATTTAATACAACAATAAGAGTAATTAATGCATTAATTATATAACATTTTATTTAAACTATGACGGATAAATAAATGTATTTACCTTTGAACTTATTTGATGTTATTTACTTTGTAAAATCGGTTCCAAGAATACATGATGTCTCCTCTTTTCCCCCCTAGTCCCAACATTGAAGATTGCAAACAAAGTGAGGAAATGAGGGGATCCACCACCTGTACCACCTACATAATCATTACCGTCGATTTGGATTTGCTTCCCTCCCATTTACCCACCTATTTGGAAAACCCTAAAGCTTTCCACAAGTAACTGTCAGCCATATATTCTCATGCCATGGGTTTAACATCATCCTACATGATTACCACCCCCCGAATTTGATCACTAACGTCCCACCCCATAATATCAATATCCAAACTAACATCACAACAATACCTACCAAACTAAAATTCAATACCGAATTACATTACACATAAAGATTAAACAAACAAACAAACCTTTAATAATTTACATTATAGAACAAAGTACAAACATTATAATTAGGAAAAGAAAAAAAGAGGGAAGGAAACATAACAATCATCATACCCTCCCTCTTACAGCTCAGCTTTCATCAGTGAATCAAATATTACTAAAAAAAAAAAAACGAGGATACTCCCTAAAAACCGCATCCATGCCTTCAGTTATCATCATTTAAATTAACATAGTGTTTAAAACATATAATAATAATTAATATTTTGCTTTTGAGGTAAAGTTTTGGAGTATACGAAGTGTGTTTGCCGCGTTTTCAACCACAGCAGTTCTGACAGTTAGAAAATTCCAAACCTCCTCCTGCATTACAAATTAAAGCAAAAATGAATTCACGTGCCATACGACGTATCTACAAATCTACCACGTCAATTTAGACGCCTATGCACCGCATGGTGTTATCTACTTTATCTTCCTTCATTACCACGTCAGCATATTATTACGAATAATAATAATAATAAAGAAGGGTCCAACGAATTTATCATTTCCCCCGGATTTAGGTGACAAAACTGAGTACCAGTAGTGAGGGGGGGGGGGGGGAAGCAGGGGTAATATCCTACTTTAACCGGTCAAGAATGGTGCTAAAATAGAGGACAGTTATTCCACGCGCCAACAACCTAACAGAACCCTGAATTACCAATTATATCCTCGTAAAAGGAACATACCTTAGTTGGCGGGGAGGTGAGTAGCTTTACTGGTTATTCCCTCCAAGTCCTGCTGAAAATGCTTTTTAGCCTATTTCCAGCTAGTCTCTGAAGCGCTTTCTTTGCTCCGGCGACTTCAATTTCCGCCAGACGCTGCAGGTGCTTATTGGCACCGGCAGCCGTCAGTCTCTTCCTACAACCACCGCTTCCTCCACCCAACACTGCAGTCACCACCATCAGTGGAAACTTCTTTGACACAGCCTCATTTTTGGGGTCCAACATCTGCACCAATCTCATCACGCTCTTCTCATCCCCAACCAACTCCTTCCTATTTGACCGGACCGTCAGTAGCGAAACAAGCGCCTGGGCTGCCGCCTCCTGTAACCCTACTGGCTTTGGTGATTCCATTAATTTTACCAAAGAACTAATGCAACTAGAAATGGCACGCTTGTTTCCATCACTAATCGATAACTTTGATAACAAACAAGCTGAAATCTGTTGCAAAATCAAGTTCCCGTGCTTAATAAACTCGCCCAATTGGATAATGAAGGCCGTCGAAGATGATAAAATCCGTGAAACGGAATCTAAAACCGAAAGCGAACTGATCGTGCGGAGAAGATGCTCGACTGTATCTGAACTTGATAAATCTTGAAGTAGATGCATTAATCTTGGCAATCCCTTTTCTTGTATAATCAATGCACGGAAATATTCGCCCGAAGAAGCGAGTATCGAAATGCAATTGGCTGCTTTTTCTTGGGCAGCGCTGGTACCCGAGATTAACAGCTGGAACAGAACAGGAAACGCACCTTCTTCACCCAAAGCCATTCTAATATCTTCCACGGAAGCCACGTTTCGAAGAGCGCCAACCGCGTGGGTTTGTGTCGGTTGGGAGCCAGATCGGCAGGCTTCTATTAATACCGAAACTCCGCCGTATGCTGAAATTGCCCAGGTGTTTTCGGGATCGGCGGTGATTGCTTCAACAGCAATCGCGGCCTTTTCTTTTAAAGCAATGGAACCTGTTTCAAGGATTCTCAGTAAAGGCCCTAATCCTCCTTCCTCGAAAACAATTTTTCTCAAATCTTCGCTTGAAGAAGCCAGTACCGATACTGCCAAAACGGCTTGTTCTCGAATTAAAGGTTGGCTGTTAACTTCAAGAAGGCTTATCAAATAGCCAACATTTCCCTCTTTAGCAACCAGCGGAGTAGATTTCTCGTTGTCGTTGAGAAGCTGAAGAAGTGATTCTAAAGCTTTCTTTTTGAACTCGATGCCTCCGATCTGAAGTCGGGTAAAGAGATCCCGGATGAAAAATCCCAAATCGTCTTTATCAGATCCAGGTCCCGGGTGAGACAAAACGATGGCGTTGGACTGGTGAAGAACGCCAGACCTAAGAAGCAGATCGAGATCATGGAGATGGTTGGAGAGAGAAGACGAAGCCATGTCGAGGTCGCTTTGCATGAGGAGTTTGCCGCCGGTGAATGAAGAGAGGATACATTGATCGGAGAGAGCTTTCAAACGCTGAAGGGTGGAGAGAAGGGAAGGGAAAAGATTATGAAGCAAAGAGTTGTCGTTCCAGTGAGGAGATTCGGAGATAGAGGAGAGAGATGATTGGAGGGAACAGAGCTTCGATCGGAGGACTTGCCACCGTCCGACGAAAGACCGGACGGTGAGAGAAGAAAGGAGGAGGAGAGAGAGAACGCCGGTGATTAAGTCGAGAAGCGTCTGGGGTGGTTGAGTTTCTGGTTGCTCAGACAGCGGCCGCGGCTGTTGGGGTGGATGCATTTGCGGTTGAAGCCCGGATTAGGAACCGGAACTACAGGTATTAAGGTGTTAATAAGTGACAAGGGAAAAACATGAAGAGACTTGGGAAAAAAAAAAGGCACTTTGGTTGGACGGAAAAGGGAAGCCAAGGAAATGGAGAGAAAGAGAGTTCCAAATTCCAATAATGAAAAAACAATTCCAGTACTGGACTGAGTTCACGGGGCAAAAAACATTGGATTTGAACAAAATAGAAATACCTATAACATTAACAGTAAATTAGTAATGTTGGTTGTGTTTGGCGCGAGAGAAGAGAGAGGGAAAAGGCCGAACACAATTGTGAAAGGTAATGATAGAAGCAATAGAGGAGGCAGCATGAAGCTTTACAGCTTGTTCATACAGCAGCTTTAAATTAAAGGGTATAAGGGGCACATTATTTATCACCTTTTACCAACACTATAAAACGATAAATAAAAAAAGAAAAGTGGAACAGTTTGCTTAGCATTTAGCATTTAACACTTAGCAGGCATATGGATACATAGTGACTGCAGGCATTGGTAGGGTAATTTTCAGTTTTTCACTGTATATATTGGAAATAACGACCACTAATTGAACTGTACATCAAAGATTAAAGAAAAGGGAGGAAAGGAGCATGAAGCAAAAGCATTAGCATGTGAAGGTGTTGGGGAGGGGGGATGAAAGAAAAAATGGACCACTCAATCTTTGGGGGTGGGTAAATCTAGTGTTGGAGTAGTCAAGTAGTATATTTTTATAATGTTTCTTTTTCCTAGATGAATGTGATGTCGCTGTACTCTTGCTTCTTGGGACCCGCTTTTGTAGCCTCTTTTTACTGTATCAAATTTAGACTTTGTTTCCTATAACTGCGCCGAGCCTCACTCACTCCGCATTTGGCTGTGCTTGCTGAATGCAGGGCTCCTCTTCCCATTTCGTTTTTGCTTTTTCAGATTCTGAGTATCATTCCCCCGCTTATATTGTATACCATAAGAGTAATTAATTAGTTCGTGTATTTTTTAACTCATAAGTATAGATAATACTTCATTTAAATTATGAATCTTTGTCTTGTTTTTAAACTTATTTGATGTGTAAATTTTGAGGAGAGGGGCCCGTAATTATGTGATTTACATTAAATAATACGTACATGAAAGCTAGTCTATTTTTTTTTTGTAAGCCCGACATTAAAGATTGCAAACAAAGTGTGACAATGAAAGGGGTCCACCCCCACCATTACATCCATCATCGGAAGCATCGCTAAATATTAACAACAATCATTACCCTCCATACAAGTGTTAGGGTTAGGGTTAAGGTGGGAAGGGAAAGAAAAGCGTTTGCTAGGACATAAACCCAAGGAGAGAAAAGGCGTTTTCTCAGTGTGAGGGAAGCGTTAGAGGCGAAGGGAGACCTGGCTTCGCTTCCTTGCTTACTGGGCCCTACTTTGGGCTAAAACAGTCGGTCAACTACGGAACGTTGACTAAATATCTTTCCTCAACACTTTTCTGCCACGTCAAATTAGATAATACTTTTTTTTACACAAACGGCGACTTTTTTGAAAAGAGAGGGAGAGGGGTTGACTTCTAAATTGGATATTGTATATACACTATTTCCAAGGTGATACATTAATTAAGAAATTTTATTGGTTTTCCTTAATGTGACAAAAAGTATGGAACAATTGGTTATATGTAAGATGCTTTATGTAAGATGAGTAGATGAGGGATGAAGATGAATTCGTTTCGGCCGCACTAGAATTGGATATTTGCAAAAATCATTTTAGATGAATGCCGTGGGCCTCTAATTTTGCAGGCGGGACGTGCATATCATTAGGAGTTTTATTTTCAATCCAATTCTTTTATATTAGATCTTAACAAAAGAAGAAGACATCTTTTATAGGAGGAAAATAAGACTTTTTAAAGTTTTTTTTTTATTGTTATATGTAGGGAGAAAATATCTTCTATGTCAACTGAAACAGATAATTTAAAATAAGAGAAGCAAGGAATAAATAATAATAATAATATTTTTGAGGTTTTCTTTATCCAGAATACAGAAATTATTTATCAAATTAGACGTGATTGTCAATTAATGTGATAGAGATAGGAGCAGCTAGAAGCTGGGAGATGGATCCATATTTTTCAGACTTTAATCTTCATATCATCATATAATGTGGAGCAACCACCTGACATTTTGCTTCTTATTTCTATTGGGAGTACCTTAATGGCCGCATCAAAGACTGCCTTCACCTTCTGCATGTAAAGCAGTTGCACAAGATTCCATTAATTAGAATTCAACACAAATTTTCAGTTCAAAGATTATGAAGACGACGTTGAAAATAGTTCACCTGCTGTGTTTTTTAGCTACACTCGATGTATGCAGGGGCCTCATTCTATTTCTTTCATTCCTCTCCCTTAGAAAAAGAAGCTATGCAAGAAAATTGTTTTAAATGTTAAGTGGAACGTGCTACCCTTGAATGAAAAAAACAAACTAATAATCTGTAAATATGTACCGGAGCTGTAGAAATAGGCACTGCGTTCGTTGATGTCATGAAGCTTGGCCAATGAAAATTTTCAGAGTAAACTGCTTCTGAAACTCCCAATTACTTTCATTCTCAATCATCTTTCGGCCCGCATTTTCAGAGTAAAATGATTGCTTAGTTAACACCATATTTACCTATGATGGTAATAATCACAACAGGAACTTGGCTTTTGTTCTGTGTCATTTGCCTCCGCTTCCTCGTAAGAGTTTTATATGGTAACACTCCATCATGTTAAAACACACACACACACACACACACACACTCACTCACTCACTCTCATACATACATATGCGCTTTGACATGTATGGTTTGGCTGGAACCTGGCAAGCTTGTCTTAGTTTTACAGTTAGTTGTTTTCTGTTAGATACAGTTGCAGAAGAGGTTTAGTCTAGGTTTACTGTTAGAACTAACCATACTCTATAACTGATCTAATTCTCTCTGTATATAAATCAAGCTCGTCTCTATTGAGATATTAGACCTTTTGTTAATAAAACAAGTAGATCATATTTTCCTTAGTTCTTGGTTCTTTCCATTCATTCAATGGTGTATTCTTGGTTATTCAACATTATGTTAAGAGGGATAAAACTTTGTGGTGCTTTTGGGCTCCAACTCAGCTTCCATTGACCACCCACATATACATTGAAAGTAAACAACAGATTAAGAATTGTATAACAAGCAAGACTTGACAAGTACTTGGAAGAAACCAATCACCTATTGCCAAATATATGAAATTGAAAAGAAAGAAAGATTGGTGAAGTGAAGTCGATTCCCAGAGGAGGTGCCGACTTCAACCCCTATACGATAGAAATGCATCTATTTGCTAAATAATTTTTTATAGCGCTGATAGTGAGGTAAAAGTTACTTTTGAAGATATCATGCGAGATCATAATGGCAACTGGCTCGCTGGATTTATGAGCATTGGCAGCACCTCTGTTACGGAAGCAGATACGATACATGGAACTCTGCCACTTAAGGATGAAAAGCAATTCATTCGTGATATCAAGCAATTAAAGAAAACTCATGAAAAGCTGTAGTCAACCATGAGTGAACTGGACGAAATTCAACAAGGTTTGGACAGGAAAGAGGGTCTGAAGGTAGCATGTCCTTACTCGGTTAATACTGCTTTCGGTCGCTTATTCGGTTCTTCTGTTTGAACTGTCTTTAAAGAAAGAAACGAACCAATTGAAAAAAGGTTGAGGCTGCTACCGAAGAGTTAAACAAATTGCGGTTCCGGTTCAAAGCTGCGGATGACATCCGACAAAAAACTTATGCGCAGTTGCAGGGTTTGAAGAAACAAATCATATGAGAAGGTACTTCTAAATCCCGTAAGCTTAGAGTGAATGAACATAATCGTGTGGGACACTTAATCATATCTGAGACTCATAGACAAACCTATATTTTCGTTCCAGTTCTTATCGAACATGATATAAGCAGAAGTACAATAAAAATATGTCGATGCTACTCTTGTTTGAATTTTGCAGAACCTGGATGATTTAAATAAAGCAAATGAGTTGGCCACGAAAGGGGCGGGTCAAAAATGATACTTTTGGTCAGAAATAAAAATATTAAAAAATTCAAGATAATAAAGTGAAAAAAAAAAAACAAGATTGAATAGAATGACTTTTCAAAATTAACAAAAAAATTTAAAATTTAAATTTAAAAAATAATTAAATAAAACACAGGAGGGGTCTAGTCCTCATTTTGGGCTCAAATTGGGTTGAGAAGTATTGGGCTTTCTCTATTCACTAATTTCTCTTTTTCTTTTTATTTTCCTAATCAAATTAATGGTCCAATCTATTAAATCTTTATTTTTATTTAATTATTATAAATTAAATAATAATAGAAACATGAAAATTAATTTTAAAATTATGGAAAAATTAAATAATTAAAGTAGTTTATATTTTTTAACCGTTTTTTTTAAAAATTCGATCTTTTTTTTACCAGTTGAATTAATTTTGCATTGATTCACTCATTCTCTAATTTTAGGATATTGGTTGGATAGTTAAATTTCAATTCAATTACCGCTACGTAAATGTTAATAAAGTGGATCTTTGTGTTTGGTGTCCGCTAGAATTAGTAAACGTGCGAAAGCTCCTTTATCACGTAACTATTGTATGAGTTTTAAATAATAAGATATTTAGTAGTCTCGATAAATATTAACAATCTATGTTAAAGTTTGCTTTACATATCATTATTTTTACTCAATTTCAATTAATTTTGTTTTAATTTTATCTTCATTAAACCTATTCAATGGTCGGGTCACTCAACTTGACCCGAAGGCCTTCCCAAAAAGTGAGAGGATTTTGGTAAAAATATAGGCCGAAAATGAGCTTGGACAAAAAAAAGAGAGACCAGTTTAGAAAACGTTTCAGGCCTCGGGTAAGGCTTTTTGGCCTGAGCCCGGCCCAAATATGCAAAAAAAATTTGATTTTTTTACTGTTTTCTTGTTTTTTACTCTCTTTTTTCACTATTTTTGCTACCATTTCACTATTATGTAGCTATTATTTTGTTGTTACTATTTGGATATTGTATAAATTTTGTTTTATTATTAATTTTGTTACTATTTTAGAGGCATTTACTTGTTAAGTTGTACCTATGTTAGTGTTATTTAAATATACATATTGTTTTTAAATTTGTTAGAAAATATTTATTTTAATATTTTTAGTATTTTTAATGTATTATATATTTTTTAAAAATATATTAAAAATAATATAAAAATTAATACAAGCGGGCCGGGTTTTATCATTTTAATTTGGGTCGGGTTTGGACAAAATTTTAAGCCCATTTTTCAGGTCAGGTCAGGCCTAAAATATTGGTTGGGTTCGATCCGACCCATGGACACATCTAATCCTTACCCAACAACCACATATTATAAGTACAACCGTTCATGGGTCCAGTGGCCCATCTGATCAAGTCAACCTAGTCTGTATTGACTCGGTCCAATTTTAAAATTAAATAGTTTTTAAAAATATTAACTTTAATTGTATAAACATATAAATATTAATATAAAGTTATATATTTTATTATTTTTAAATCGTAATGTTTTTTTATTTTATATATTTAATATAAAATTGTAAAATATATAAAACTATAAAATTATATAATTATCTTATTTGATTGGTATTCTCTATGTTCGCTTTTATTGTCCATATTTGGGTTTCTTATACATTTTAATGTTAATAGTAATATTAATATTAATTTAAAATTATATATTTTATTATTATTTAAAAGTAATAATAATATATTATTTCTAAACAATAATACTTTTATTTTATTATTTTAATATTCTATTATATTTCATTTTAAATTATATAAAGATAAGATGGTACACTAAGAAATAACACTTATGTTTTAAGTCAAGTGAATAATATATATCACAATTTTAAATAACCAAACATCCTAATGGAGTCATATTTACATTTAATCAAACTTAATTTGTATTTAACATTACACTCATCTTTTTCATCAACCCTACCAAAACTAATTTAAAAATCATAAATTTTTAACATGTTTGAAAAAAATGAGTTTTTGCCCATCAATGCCGATTTGGCTAATTTTAAAATTATTTTCTCCCACACCATTGTTTTAAGTGGGCAATTGAATGGTGTATGACCTTTTGTTAATGTCATAAGCAGGATACATATCATGGGTCATATAGATAGATTGTGTGTAGTTTATTGATTTCTTTTTGTTCAATAAAGAAGTGCAGTGGTAAGTGTTGTTGTTATTATAAAATCAAATCCACGTCTTTCAAATTATTATAATAGTAACAAAACCAACCAGCTATAAATATTAGGGGGAAATTGTGAAAAGGGCCCTGGAAGATCCAAAGTCTGAACTCACTAATCATCATTGCATGTTGCTCCTAATCATTTAGAATTCGAAGTTCATCGCCATAATTTTAGAAACCAAGAAAATGGGTCTAATACTAAGCTAACTTACATTAATTTTTGGCGTAATCTCTACTCAATATTTACGTTTTTTATCAATTTAATTCTTATTCTTTTTTAAGTTAAATTTAGATTTTTAAAAACAATTTAATTTGACCATCAGCTTTTTAAAAGATTTAGATTTTTGTTGTTCTTCAAAAGAAATACTAACTAAAATGTTAAATTTTAAAACATAGTTAGCTCGCATGGCAATTGTATGTATTTAATGCTTTAATTTGAATTTTATAAAAAATATAACTTTTAACTTTTTTAAATTTTTGAACATTTTATAATCTTTAAATTATTTGTTACCGTGATATATAAGATAAATAGTGACATGCCGACCTTGAGTATACGTGGATTGTCACCAGATTACTATGCCAATCTTATTAAAGAATTAATGTTTTAGTTAATATTTTTATTTAAAATAATAATAATTTAACTCTTTTTCTAAAGACTAATGATTAAACTTAACTAAAAAAGAATAAAACTAAAATTAACAAAAAAAATATAATCATTGAAAACTAAATTTAACATCATACCTTAATTTTGACTATAAATGTATTAACTATATATGTTGATATCATATACTCTCTTTTTTTTTTTTTTGCCATAATCGTGCATAAGAGATTGTCTACTTAATAAAGATTTGAGCCCTCGTTTTCCATGATTAATTTAGGTGTTGGAGTACCTAACTCATAATGCCCGGATTTCATGGCTTTTTTGACTTTGAGAAGCAAAAATTAAAAGGATGTCCCATTCATCTCCTTTCAAAGAATATATATATGAAAGATTTACTTGTGTAAGTGTAAAATTATTAGTTTTACATATGATAATATTTTAATAATTAAATTTATTAATATAATTGTAATTATATTTTTAATGTTTGAAAGTTGTTGTGTTTGATAATAATAAAGTATTGCTACTTTGTTGGCTCCAAGTAGTGACTAATTGATTGTATCTAATTAACAAATGTAAAACATTCGTTGTATGACCCAAAGTATATAACTGAACATTTGATTGCCCCTACAATCCATCATATGATTGGCTGCTATCTATGTAGTTTCACTCACCAAACACCCATATATCCTCCATTGATGGTTACATGTTTTTATTAATATTTGCAATACTGTATATGAATCTGAAGAAGCAGGAGAGCTTAAGTTAAGCAATAATTTGAGAGTACAGTAACTAAAAAGGGTGCAATGTTTCCTTTTTCAATTTCTTTCTGGAAAGCTTGGGGAGAATGGACCCACTCTTCTCTTATGTCTCAGTATCACTCCTTAAATTACATCCCCATCTCTTCACTCTTCACTCCATCGCCACTCTCAGGTTTTGCTTCTACTTTCCAATTTTTTCTTTTTAATTGAAGTGAATTAGCATGTGCTCATCTATACATTTGATTTTCCTTGTATTTGAATATATATATATATATATTTTTTTTAAATTTGCAGAGTGAATGATCATCATATTAAACATTTGTGCATGTAGAAACACCGAGCGGAAGAAATGGAGAGCAGAATAACCAAGTGGAAGAATCTGAAACAGAAGTTAGGTTTGAAGGCAATGGGGATGGGTTGCTGTGGAGCCACATGGAATCCCAGACCCAGAATTTCCACCATTTCAATCCTCGACGAAGATGAAGAAACACCTCAATCACAACAAGTCATTACCAGGACCACCACCCGATTCAATGTCGTAAACAGCGCCACCGTCCCCCTGTTGCTGGCCCGCCACCACCACCAACAACAGCAAGCGGTACCCACCCCGCCGACATCCGCCTCGGGGATGAACTTAGCAATGGCGCTGGCCGCGGAGCGTAATTTGCGGGGAACCAACGACAACACCAACAACGTGGGTCCCAGACCGGTGCAGGTAAAGACATTGATGAGATTGATTGAAGAAACGGAGGGTGAAGATTGTTGGACACAACAAGAAGAGCAACTGAAGAAGAAGCAGAGGAAAGAGGTGGTTGAAAATGAAGGTGGAGGAGGAGGGAGCTGCGATTGGATGTGCTGCGTGTGCATGGAGAGGAAGAAAGGAGCGGCTTTTATTCCATGTGGGCACGCCTTTTGCAGGGTATGTTCCAGGGAAGTGTGCCTCAACCGTGGATCCTGCCCTGTTTGCAACCGTTCCATCCTGGATATTCTTGATATTTTCTAGATTAATTGAGATGGGGTCTGAAAATATTCTTTTGAATTTTACATGCACTCTACCACAACAACATCTTCATTTGCGTCATCAATTCTTCATTCCATTCCCAATGGCATGTAAAATTTTTCTGCACTTAATTTGGACAAAGCCAACAGCTAACTTTGGGTATCTCTATGAGCCCAAATTCCTCGAGGGACCGATGAGTTGATCACATTTTTCCTTCTTATTGAATTGGTATTATAAATTAATTCAATATTAATTTAAAATTAATGGTCACATCATCATAAACAATTACATTTAGTACTCTCATTTATATGTACTTACATGTTTAAATTTTGTTTTACTTACAATTTAATATTTTTTTTAATTTTAATATCGTACATATTTCATGTGTTATTATTCTTAATTAATTTTAAACCATAATTTCATTATTTATTGCATCTTATTTTTAAACACACATTTATGTTCTAAATATGTAATTTTCATATAAATATTAGGGTAAATTATAAAATTAGTCACCCAATTATTAGTGTGTTTCTATTTTGATCACCCAATTAAGAAAATTTTCAATTTAGTTACTAACGTTTTAGATTATTTTATTTTGGCCACTCACGTTTTAGTTTGTTTCTATTTTGGTCACTCTCTGTTAAATAGTTAATGAAGTAATAATGTAGCTTTTTTCTAATTGGTACAATAACACATTTAGTCATCAATACTTATACATTTTATGAAATCCTATCAATTTGATCCTCAAACACATATAATTAGATCTTGATAAACTTATATGTAAATTTGTGATTTTGATAAACCCAAAAACTTAGAACCCTCCAAAACTCAATAAATTTGTGTTTTTTTTTATGAACTTCATTCATGATCGTGCTAATAGCATTCTCAACAGAGAAACTCAAATTTTCCTATAAAACCTAACAAATAAAAATAAAAACGAAAAAGCCTCTTATAAGCCTTTTTCAAATCATCATCTTTTGCATTCTTATCAACTTGAAGAATCATGTAATAATCGAAACCCATCTCTAAGCATAATTTTTTTTTGGTAAAATTTATCTTCATCTAATTTGTTTGCAATTTATTTTTAAAAGATGTAAATTTTCTAGGTTTTTGATTTTTCTAACTTGAATTTTAGATTTTTATTTAAAAAAATAGATGCATGTTTCTATAAAATAGATTATGACATCATCAATGCAATGTGTCACAACTTGAGAGTGTCATGTAATATAACATTGTTATAAAAAGTACTAAAACTCATGACAGAATGAAAACTTGGGTACCAACTTGGGACAAAAAAATTATAAGTACCAACTTGGAAGAAGGTGTTAAGTTGAGAGAGAGTAAATGCATATTTGAGCCTTATAATTATAATTAAATATAAACACTTGTAATATATAAAATAATATTATATTTTTGTACTTTTTCATAATATATAATTTATATTTAAGCATATGTGTTTGAGGTTCAAATTGATAGAATGTGTAAGTATTGAGGACTAAATGTGTTATTATACCAGTTAGAAAAAGACCACATCATCATTTTCGCTAATCATTTAATGGTGAGCAGCCAAAATAGAAACAATAAAAAATGTCAGTAACCAAAATAGAAATGATCTAAAAAGTCAGTGACTAAATTGAAAATTTTCATAGTTGAGTGACCAAAATAGAAACACGCTAATAGTTGGTTGGCTAATTCTATAGTTTACCCTAAATATTAATGTAATTCAAGTCATTTCATGCCCATGAAGTTTTGAAGTGGTGGTAGTCAATACTTGTAACACCCCTTACCTATGTCCGACGCCGGGACAGGATACGAGGCATTACCGGTCTTAAACACAAGTAACCATACAAAACCGAGCCATAAAATTTTCATTCAATTTAAAACTATTTATACATATGCATCATCAACAACTCTTATACGAGCATAATTATATCTAATTAACAAACCATACCATTGAGCAAAACTTAGCCATTGGACATCAAGACTTCTAGCACATACAACCATTAGGAATTTAGGCCATACCCACAACTCATCATGTATCATGCAAACACAACTCACATCACAAGACATTGGCATATAATTAATATATATATGTAGGCTTACAGCCAATTAGCCAATATAAGCCAAGTTACATGGCTACACATAAATCAAACTTTTAACCATTACAAACCAAAACATAATAACTCATACACAAAATGACTGAGTCCCTATACATGCCATAAAATTAAAAATGCTTGAATACGTTGATACCGATCAATAGCTTGATACTGTGATAGAATCTCCGACGATCTCCAACTCGAGCTAGTATCTATGACACTATAGGAAAAAAAAAGAAAGGGGGTAAGCTATATAGCTTAGTAAGTTGGTATGTAAATAATAAGCAATCTGTTAACATGCTTTTACCAATCCTCACAACATGTTCTCAAGATAATACAATCAAAATTGCACATAGTTCCACTATTTACTCATGCTCACATCAAGCTGTCTACTCGGTCATAGTCACTAAATTATTTATATCTTGCGCTACGGAACTCCAAATTAGGATCCGCTTGATTTTCCTGAAACTAGGCTCACATATCTTCTTACCATAAAATTTTTAGAATTTTTGGTCTATCCAATAAGTAGATTTAATTCTTCGAAGTGATCCTTGTTCTGCTATCTGACAGTTCCGATCCTTATTCTCTAAAAATTAATTATCTCATAGTACGGGATTCAGATGATATTCCCGTTTGTTTCTCTTGAAAATAAACTCATTAATAATTTTAATCATATAAATTCTAACCCATAATTCTTTTTATACAATTTTTAATGATTTTCCAAAGTCAGAACAGGGGATTCCAAAATCATTCTGACATTATCTCACAAAAATTCAAATATCTCATAATACGAGATTCTTTTGCTTACACCGTTTCTTCTATGTGAAACTAGACTCAATAAGATTTAATTTCATGTCTTATTAAACCTCTAATGCAATTCCCACAATTTTTGGTGATTTTTTAAATTTATACAACTGCTGCTGTCCAAAACTGTTTTCTTACAAATTTTACTCTTTCATGATTTCTTTGTATTAACATTTATTTAGACACACATAACACCAAAGCATATCAATAACTAGCCATTCCAATAGTTAATCATTATCATATATTTACATGCCATTCATTGGCCAATTTCACCTATACATCAACAATAAAAACTTAAACATATCATGTCTCAATTTAATTTGGCCTAAAAACCTCACACAATCATCAATCAAATTTACCACACATTTATACCTCATAAGTATAGACCTATAATCACAAGGTCATCACAAGATCATTCTCATAAATATGACTTACTCATTTACATTATTGCCAAATGTCCAATATACATCGAGTTCATTACTCATGAATTTTTCGTACATACCTGTATCCTTTCAACATGATCATACCTTGTCTTTTCTTTTACATAATCTTTGGATTACCCGTTGAACCACTTGAAATACTAAGGATACTCGGGAAAACTCGTACATAATGTATCGTACAAATGTCATGTCCCAGACATAGTCTTACATGGAAATCTCATATCGATGCCAATAGCTCAACTATTGTCTTACACGAAGTCTCATATTGATGCCATATCCCAGATATGGTCTTATACGAAATCTCAAATCAATGCCGATACCATATCCTAGATATGGTTTTATATGGGATCTCAAATCAATGCCGATGCCATATCCCAGATATGGTCTTATACGAGATCTCAAATCGATGCCGATGCCATATCCCAGATATGGTCTTATACGGGATCTCAAATCAATTCGATAATATATATACATATACAAATCAATTCGGCAATGTATATATCTACATATAAATCAATTCGACAATATTTAAAACATATACTTTTGAATTCAAAAACATATATTTACTTATGAACTTACCTCGTACGTAAACGAACGGATCGGATCAACTACTCGTCAACTTTCGATTTCACCCGATCTAAATCCGATTTCTTTCTTTCTTGATCTATATGAATTCAAATTTAACT
The DNA here is from genome assembly GCF_025698545.1 of Gossypium raimondii. Classification (NCBI taxonomy): domain Eukaryota; kingdom Viridiplantae; phylum Streptophyta; class Magnoliopsida; order Malvales; family Malvaceae; genus Gossypium; species Gossypium raimondii. The sequence continues at coordinate 48,270,276 of NC_068575.1, forward strand.
CATTTAATCACCTATTCATTCAATTTCATCCAAAAATATCTATTTGGATATTTTTTCACTTTATCCCTTAAATTTTCACATTTATTCAATTTAGTCCCTATTTCACAAATACACAAAATTCACACAATTCAATATAACCCAAGCTTAGCCGAATTACTATAGTGCCCCTAGAAGCCCAAAACTTTCATTTATTTCACATTTCAACCACTCAATTTGTCATATTTCACAATTTAATCCCTATTTGACATTTTTGTCAAAAATCACTTTACAAAACATATTAATCTATCAACAATTATTCATTTTCCATCATCAACATTCAAAAAAATCAAGCTATCATCAATGACAACTCACAAATTCATCCACCAATTCAAAAACTAGGGCATGGGCTAGCTAGAACACGAAGCAACGATCTCAAAAACGTAATTATCAAAAACGAGACAAACAATACTCAAATACAAGCAAAATGGGGTTGGCCGAAAGTTCAAGCTTCCGTGGCTTCTTTCTCTTTCAATTTTCGGTTGAATAATGGTTAAAGATGATAACTTTGCCTTTTTGTTTTATTTGTTTTGTCATTTTTAACCAATTTACATAATTAACCTTTATAAACATTATTTATTACACAAAATGCCAAACCATCATATTCCACTATCTCTTTAATGGGCTAATTACCAAATAAGGATTTCCACACTAAAGTTCTATAGCTATTTAATAAATTTAGCTAATAGAACACAACTTTTACGCTTTACGCGATTTAGTCCTTTTTACCGAATTAAGCATTCAAACAGTAAAATTTCTTTACGAAAATTTCACACATATATAATCACATGCTGTAAATACCAAAAATAATATTAAAATAATTTTTCGACCTCAGATTTGTGATTCCGAAACCACCGTTCCGATTTAACTAAAACCAGACTGTTATAATATTGTATCAGTATTGGTCATATCGGTCAGTACGTATTGTTCTAGTCTTAAACTGGTATCAACTTATCTATGTTCCATTTTGGTTAAAATTACGGTGCATTTTGACTACTTCGATGTGTTTTGACCTATTTCAATCAACATTGGCTTGTACCGGTGTGTACTAGCCCATATTGGTTGGGACCAAAATTTGATATTTTAAAACAATTTTAAATTTTTTTCTTATAATTTCATTTAAAATTAGTAGTTATTAGATTAAATTATTGAACCTAATTAATAATTTTAAAACTTATATTTACATATAAATATATTTATATGGATATAATTGAAATATATTTGTATGTATATATTATATAATCAAAGAAGAAAACAAACAAGTAGGTGGAAATTGATACAATTTTATGTTGAAAATTTTAATTAATAACAGTGTCAAGTTAAATTGATAGATAACCATGACCTCTATCATTATTTTAAAAGAAATCCCATAATAAATATAATCCTAAAAAAGGAAGAAAGGCCACCAACTTTATGTGATGGCTGGAAGATTAAGAATGTTCATCATCCTAAATATAATTTGGATTCAAATTACGTTAGTTGTATTTGTTATTCAAACTTTATTTTGTTATTGCAATTCAAAAAAAAAATCGTAACGGCTTCGGGGCCATCTGAAAGAACAAAGAGATAAACACCTTATAGCCTATCGGTATTAATCTGATGTTGCAATTTGGTATATAACTTATCAAGGCAATACGTGTCGTTTTGTACTTCCTTGACTAAGAATTTGTTCTTTGAAGTTTAAGAAAACGTGAGAAATCTGAAACTTCCCATTCCCACTTTCTTTGAATTTCATCAAATACAGACATTATCATTGTGTTTGCTTCTTGGCTCTCTTCATACTTATCGACTTTCTTCATCGATGTATTTATTTATTTGAATATGTATAGGATTAAATCAAAACTAAAGTTTCAAATATACATTTAAATTATAATTAGATTTTTACGTGTATAATTATACCAAACTAAAGTTCATGCATAATTTTGATTATGCAATATTTGATTGAGTGTTAGTTCGATTGGCATCAGTAATATTGCTGATGCAGAAGAACGTTGGTTTAAGTGCGCTGAAACGTATTGTCCTCCTATTTAAAGATTAGAAAGAGATTATAAATAGTTTTAGACATGGTATTATATGATAATAAAATTAATGCTAAAAAAAGTATGCAATATTCGTAAAAAGGTAAGTAAGGTGTTAACTGAGAGGGTTTTGATAGACAAGAAGGTAGAAGCAGGGTGTTTTCGTTTTAATTACCATTATCTAATGGGAAGTTAAATTAATGGATGATGAAATAAGCATGACGTTGTAGATCCAATACAAGCGAACGTGTAGATATTTAAGTAGATAGAGTTTGCTTAGGAATTCCAGGTTTTGGGCCGACGACCACAACATGCATGGCGGCATTCTGCCATTTATCTCACGCTTTTCTTAATACAAATATGTTCCAGTATTTAATAAATTAATTTCTGACTAAATGTTTAAGGAAGATGGAGCGGATAAAACCTCCTATTATTTATTTAATAAGTTCCAATTCATACATATTCAAAGTTTCATGTACGGCTGATCCCATGGTTTGAAGAGGTTTTGCTAGTAGGTGTCTAGAGTGATCATATCCTGATTTATATCATGAGATAATCTCATCGTGAGGGTAGGATTTTTCAAAAGATGAAGGGTAGAAATGGCAATAAATGATACATATTTGGCAGTAGACGATTTCATCAAGAAAGAGGAAGACTTGCAAAGAAAAAGAATGTGTTTTTTAAACAAATACGAAGAAAAAAATGAAAAGAAAAGGACAAAAAAATCCTACACGGTTATGTTCAAGTTCTTATTTCATTTAAATAATTCCATTTTAGTATTTTTTTTTTGTTTTCACATAGTTATCTTCTTTTATTTACATATTTACATTTAAGTCATTTTGTATGTTTTTTATATGTCTAATAAAAAAAGTCATTTTATATGTTTTATTTTTATTTTAATTCTGTTTATTTTATTTTAAAATTTAAGATAATTTTGGTTTTAATTTTGGATTTTAACTGTGTTAAATTTTTTAATTTCAAGTTTTAAATTTGGATTTTAATTTTGATGTTATATTAATTTTAATTTAGTAAATAGGGTTAGTATTTGGTATATTGGTAGTGTACTTTTTTTTATTTATTTCACAAGCAGACTTAAAATATGGCCATGTGTTTCTTTTTTTAATATTTTACTATACTCCTATAGGATACTTGTCAATCCTCTGATCCCACTTGTGGTGTAACCTCCTAACCCCGGCCTAGACGTTATGACCAGATTCTAAAGATTACATTGACCACCAAAATAGCCTTGTAAAATGACATGTTTTGAAAACCATTTGCTTATCTTTCTATATAAAGTCGTGTGAATCTCTTAGTTTTGCAAAAACATATGAGTTTCAAACATAAAAAAAAATTGATTTAAATATAATATATACTTTGCAAAGGTTGATGATTTGTGAAAACTTAGTCGATTTCCAACTTATTTACTTTTTAAAACTCATTATTTGACAAATTTTAATTAAAACCAAGTTGCTTGCATAATTAAATAAAATTTCAAGTTTAGCCAGTTTAAATCTTAAATGTCATGCACACCAAAATAATCCCAAATTAAAGTCCTATGCCACAATCCAAACAAAACATTATAGTCCAAAATAACAAAAAGTTTAAATATTAAGTTTAAATATTAAGTTTAAAAATAATACGTTTATTAAAAATTATTCGAGATACCCCTTCGATTGTCGAATCCGAATCCTAACCTCGCTGGTTATTTGAAAAGACAGTAAACTAAGGAGTGAGCTTGAGTGAGCTTAAGAAGCTCACTGTGAGTCACTGTCATATCACACGATCCAATTCATGAAACTCCACCTTCGCGTCCCACATACTCCAAATGGCCAAAATCTCTAGTGGGACGCACTCTATGATGTCCGGATCGACGTATATATAACAACCATTCAAACTGTAATGAACAATTGTAAATCATGTTATGTACAGAATTTTAAATTAAAATTAATTGCGTATTTATTATATGTTTGAAAAAATCAATAACAAACCTTGGGTTTTGAGTGTTGATCTAATAGCAATATTCATCTTCGAGCTACTCTAGTTGTCCCACGTAACTATATCCATGGTTCCACATATTCAGGCGATACGTTAATTTAAACATATAATAAAAAAAACCATTACTATACAAACTCCATATTTATTATAAAATGATTTTTACCTTGTCACCAATGGGAACGTATATGGTTCGTTCACTTGGGGACAAAAAATTGGTAACCACCACCAGGCCCATGACTGCAGCAGAAACAAGCAACAACCGATTGACATCTTATCCGGTTTTGCAGCTCAACACAACTCCCGATACAACATGGCCAACACGGCTGATCCCCAACTCATTCGTTCGCTTTCTTTGAAGTCGACTAGGTGTAGTAGCCACCTTATATGTACCAAATTTTGAGATTTATCGGGCATTAGAACGCCCCCAATTAGCCTAAGGATGAATGCTCAGGCGTATTGTTCTTTGACGACGTTGGGCGCGTCCTTAGGATGATCTTTGAAATTCCTTTCCAACCAATTAATATGTATCGACCATCGTAAAAACTATTTGACACCTTTCCCAAAAATGCCTCACAAAGATCCTCTTTACCGAGAATGATCGTTGACCCCATAACGACTGGCCCATCCACCAGTAAACCCAGTTGTAAAGCTATGTCCTCGAGTGTGATTGTACACTCGTTGCATGAAAGATGAAAAGTGTGTGTCTCGAACCTCCAACTTTCCACCAACGTGCTGATGAGTATAGGATCAAGTTTGCAGCCCCTGAGCATGTGAGACGCCTGCAAGAATCTCGCGTCTTGCAAGTAACCATGAATTTCGATATCTGGTCTCTTCGACGAGTTATGTTTGAACCTCTCTAAAACACAATTATTTGTCTATTTATACTGACAAAATAAATTAATTTAAAACATTTTAAAAATAAATTTTTTTAAATTTAACTTAATTGAAAATAGTGAAATTAAAATTGTCTTACCTTTATCGCTTGAGTGGTGGAAATGTGCTTGTCATCGAAACAAATTAGAGAGGTTGCCATTCGTGAAAATTTAATTGAAACGAATAAAATACAAAATAGTTAAAAAATAATATTTTTAAACAAGCGTATCAGAAAATTTAGAATAAAACTTGAGAAAATTGAGAGAATCAAGAGATTTTAGAAAGAATTGAGAGAGTTGAATTTGAGTGAAAAATAAAAATGGCATGGTATTTATAGATAAAAATGACTGTTGGGCCCTTTAATTTTTTTACCATTGCCAACCAACGTTCAAAAAACCGTTGGAATTGACCGTTGGCGAAAAGTTCACACAACTGGACGCGTTTTCCCTTTCTCTCTCCAAAATCGACCTATTTCTCTAAGTTTAAAAATAATTTTTTTTGGCATATATGCCTAATTTAGCCCATAATTTTAGTTAAATGTATATATATATTTAGATTTTTTTTAATATTCTTCATGTCTTCGGACTTCGTAGTTATTCTTCCTAACAATATCAATTTCTAAGTATATATATATATATATATATTTGATCTAAATTTTAAAAATATATATATAAAAAAGACTCTTGAAACGATATTTATTGTTTTATTAAAAAAGCTTTTAGTAAATTTCTAATTCCCTTAACATATAATACTTTTATAACCATATTTATAATATTTTTAAAAATGATGTTGGGTTAAGTGATAATATGAAGATGGTTTCCTTATTCCAAAATTGGTTCTTCAACTGTGTCCATGGAATGCTAGTAGAATTCATTCAATTTTTCAGACCCCATAACAAATACATGATTTTTTAATTATCAAATGCTAAGATTTTAGGTTATTTGACGGTCCGCTGCTCCGAGGCTGTGAAGCCGCTTAGGTAAGACTTGTTTAATGTGAAAGCAATTAAAGTTAAAATACTTAAATATTAAAAATCATTTTGTTTCAAAACTAGTACCAAATAAATAAAAATATTTTGAAAATTCAAAATAAAATTGAACACAACGTCCAGTAACAAAATTTCACCTTTGAATTTTATTTCCTTACTTCTACTATTATTTTTCCAGTCCTCAAAACCTCACTTTTGTGAAACTTCTATAAATACCCCCCTACACCTTCCTTCCATTCTGCATTAAAGAAAGTCTTGAGCTAAGTTTTAACATCCATTCGAAACTAAAAGATCAGTGAGAGTTCCGAGCGAATTTTAAGGAAAGAGAGATGGCAACTTTCCCTGTGATCAACTTGGAGAAGCTCAATGGTGCTGAGCGATCAACAACCATGGACAAAATCAATGATGCCTGTGAAAACTGGGGCTTCTTTCAGGTATATGTATCAAAAGCATTCTACTTTTTTTTCTTTTGCCTGGAGATACTGGTAATGTGGGGAGGGGGGGTATTAATATGTCGATTGGATTTCAGGTGCTGAACCATGGAATACCCCATGATTTTCTGGATACTGTGGAAAGGTTGACAAAAGAGCATTACAAGAAGTGCATGGAGCAGAGGTTCAAGGAACTGGTAGCAAGCAAGGCCCTTGAGGGTCTCCAAGCTGAGGTCACTGATATGGACTGGGAGAGCACATTTTACATACGCCATCTCCCTCAATCCAACGTGGCTGAAATCCCAGATCTCACCGATGAATACAGGTCAATATATATATGCATGATTATTATATTATCATTGGCTTTAGCTGACACTTTAGTCCAATAAATAAATTGCAGGAACGTGATGAAAGAATTTGCAGTGAAATTGGAGAACCTAGCCGAGGAACTACTAGACTTGTTCTGCGAGAATCTTGGACTAGAGAAGGGATACCTGAAAATGGCCTTCAATGGTTCAAAGGGTCCAACCTTTGGCACCAAAGTTAGCAACTATCCACCATGCCCCACACCAGACAAAATCAAGGGACTCCGCGCTCATACAGATGCTGGTGGCATAATCTTACTCTTCCAAGACCCCATTGTGGGCGGCCTCCAGATTCTTAAAAACGGGGAATGGGTGGATGTTCCCCCTATGCGTCACTCCTTTGTCATCAACCTCGGGGATCAGCTCGAGGTCTGCATCTCAATTTCTCACCGACAACCTCTAGCTAGCCCAATGCACTTTATTTTATTAGAAACTTGAAAAACTGAAATGTTGAATTTGCAGGTGATCAGCAATGGCAGATACAGGAGTGTGGAGCACCGTGTGATGACCCAAACCCAAGGGTCTCGCATGTCGATAGCTTCGTTTTACAACCCAGGGAGTGACGCCATTATCTACCCAGCACCAGCTCTGGTGGAGAATGAAGCAGAAGAGAAGAAGGAATGGTACCCCAAATTTGTGTTCGAAGATTATATGAAGCTATATGCTGGAATGAAATTCCAGGCCAAAGAACCAAGGTTTGAAGCCATGAAAGCCACTGCAACTGCTTAATATACTGGAGTTGGATACAGAAATAACAATGAAGGACGTATCTATTTTTCAAGTTTTAGTAGTTCGTTAAAAAATAAAGCTCACAAATAAAGAAGTTTGATATGAAGTAGATTTTGTCCATTATTGTTGTAAACAGCAGCATCAATTACAATAGTCTTTATCTTATATATTCATACTATCTTCTTCTTTTTAATTGACTTATTAGATTCACAGAAAACATAATCCTTTTCCTCTTGAATCCAACCAACCAATATACCATTTGGTACATGAGTTTGACATTTTTTAATATGGTTCATGTGTTATTCTTTTGTCTAATTCGGTATTAATTTGTATTTGACAAAACATTTATATTTTGATATTCCAAGGTAATAATGTTAACTTTTTAGGGTTTAATTTGAATTTTAGGGTTTACTTATAATTTTGTTAAAATAAAACTAATATTTAATTATAATTTGATTATTAAATTTGAGTTTAGAGTTTTTAAGTTTAGATTTTTAATTTAGGTGGAGCGTATTTTACCACCTCTACTCATTTTGTGAGTGAAATTAATTAATGATTATTTATTTCTGTTTTTTAAATAATTAGATTAAAAATTTTAGAAAAAATAAAGTAATTTTAGTTATAGTTTGGAGGACTAAACGTAGTTTTTTCAAATGTGAAAACGGAAGAAGTGGGTAATAAAAATAGTTTTATTTTTTAAAAGAAAAGTTAAATTATTAAAACAACCTTATAAATATATTGCATTTAATACATAAATTATTTTTTTATATAATTTTCTAATTGAATTGGTGTCATTAAGTTGAGCGACATCAAACTCCGTAAAAAACATTATATAAAGTATTGAATTGGTGTAATTTTTTAATTTTTTAATTGATTTTTTTTTTGTGTACTAACACATCTCTCGAGTCTTGCAAGTCATATCTCTACCAATCAAGGTGTTTCTTCGTGAATTGTACACAGCTCTTTGCGGAGTTCAGAGACAAAGTCCTGACATGGGGACAATACCTTTAATTGTTATGAGATCGATCAACAACCTGGTGAATGACATTTAAAAAACTTATTCCAACGGAGATTAATAAAAATTTCAAATTATTTATAATGAATCGAGATATAGTGAAACTAGAGGTGCTCATGGGCCGGGCCGGGCCCAGAAAAAAATTTCGGCCTGGCCTGAAATATGGGCTTAGAATTTTGCCCAGGCCCGGCCCGGGAAAAAATTCATAAGCCCGGGCCCGGCCCGGCCAGTTTTTTAAATAAATACCAAAAATTTATTTTAAAAATTAAAACAAAAATTTAAAAAAATATTTTAAAAATATTTTAAAATTAAAAAAAATTTAAAAAGTATTTTTAAAAAATTTAAAAATTTAAAAAATTTTAAAAAAGTATTTTAAAAGTATTTTAAAATTAAAAAAATAAAAATATTTATTATATTCGGGCCGGGCCCATGCCAAAAAAGTGGCGCCCGAGGCCCGGCCCGTTTTTTAATCGGGCCTCATTTTTTGCCCAAGCTCATATTTCGGGCGGACCGTTGGGCCGGGCCGGGCCGCCCGGCCCATGAGCACCTCTAAGTGAAACTAATAAGATTGAAATCCCATTAAATCTTGTTTTATGAAACAAAGAAAAAAGGAAAATTTGAAAAGGAAGGCAGATGAAGGTGAAGAGGCTCATGCACCTCCAATATTCGTCAACAAACACCATTTAAAGAATGATTAATGTTATTATCTTCTCTCCCACAATGAATTGTTTTGCTTTTAATTCTTTTTCCGAATGAAAATGAACTTCTTGTCCTTTGCGGGGGTTGATATGATGAAATGTTTGTGGAGGAACAAGAAAGGTTGGAAATCGACATCATTATCATCAAAGATGACATATTCTTTAAGATGCGTGACATGGATTCAACTAGTGGAGCTCTGCTATAATGACAATGGAATCCCTGGCAGTCTCATCATATCATATCAACAAACGAGTTAATATGATGTATTCTATTTCGAGGATATTTCAAATTCTAAATATTGTCTCTTGTTTGGTATTAAAATTCTTTTCTTTGCTTTTGTTTTTTACATTAATATGAAGTAAAACGTTTAAAAGGAATAGAAAAAGTAGGAAAAAAGCAAATGCGGTGGAAGTTGCATGCTCAGATCTTACGGCAAAAAGTCTGCTACAAGTTGAGAAATGAGAACAGGTTCAATGCATCTCCCCTTTGAACCACAATAATGTAAGGCAAATAAAATTACAAAACGAGTTTCACGATTTGATTGCTTCCAATTAAACCAGGGAGAGGGGGAAGGAGAAGAATATACCTGCCATCTGCAAATATACTTGGTCTAAAAAATGAGATATTATTTTATTTCAACAACAACAAATCAAGACTTGTATTGAATAAGAGTTGATGTTTTAGCCTTTTCTTTTAAAACAAAAACAAGATTGAGTGCGATTTGCTAGCTCAGTCTTGGCGAGAAATTATTCTGAACCCACGGTGAAACTAAGAACAAGCAGAGTCCACACTTTTTGACTACTGGACCACTGCTGAATCAATGATGTTACATCAATCCAACTAAAGCCGACTTTTGACAAATAATTAAATTAAAAATAACTAATAAAAAAAAAAGAGGGCAACATTGGTTTTCGTCAAAGCTGGTTGAATAGTAGTATAACAATCATAATTTTGAGGGAAAACAACAGAGGGGAGGTAAATTCACTAATCCTATTTTATCCTTAAAACCTATATACAGTTGAACCCAAAACCAATACTCTCTTTGAACTTCAATTTTGTCAAGCCGCAAGGACTAGCACTTTTATGGTTCCCTGACTGTTAGCAGTTAGCATGGTAGGGCTATCGCTCTTCCAACACACCGCACTTATGAAGTGCGATCCACCCCCATCTTCATCTGCATCCTCCATCTCTTGTGAACCAAATCTATGCCATGTTACCGGTTTCGATATTTCCTGCAATTATTACCCAAAGATTATGAAACTCCAAAACCCCCAACAATAGAACTAACCAACGATTAAACCTACACAACCACAAATCTCAATAAATCAGTATAACCCATGAAGATTGCAATTTGATGGTTTTCCTTACCTTGTGGTACACGTACACTTCATTTGTTTCGCTGCCGCATGCAATATATTCACTGTTTACAGTGAGGCCTACGAAATTCTTCTCATTTGTATGGCCTTTAAAAGTTCGAAGCTGCAAGTAAACCACATTGATATCAATGAAAAAGATTCCACAAGTACAAGACAAATAGCTTCTTAAATAAATGTTTGCCAGTATACTTTCTAGCTCCTATTCCAGAACTCATTACGTAAATAAAAATGGCTTTGGTTTACATCTCCAGAACAACACCACAGAGGCTTTCCTACCACTACTCACCGCATTTTTACCCACCAAGGAAATAAATGAGCAAAATAAGAAAATTACAATATGAAATGAACAAACAAAAAACTGAAAGGAAAACATGGAAACAGACTAATAGCTCAAAATGCACAGTACTAAGAGCTAATTTAGCATTATTTTTGCAAATATAAAAGCTTAGTTTAAAATATATGCTTTTGAGAAGTGTTGGGAAAACAATGCTATGAAAAATATAGTTTCTTAGTTTTAAGTGTTTAACATTACAGTACAAAAAATATATTGTGAAAATTAAAATTTCCATTTTAGATATGACATTTGAACTTATAAAACAAATCAATTTAAATAACAATCAAATTAGTTAATATTACAATATATGAAATATATATATTCTAAATACTTTTAAGCAATTAATACAAATTTTTTTGTAAAATTATAAATAAATAAACATATTTTAGATATTAAAATCACATACAACCATAACCCTTATGAATTTAAATATAAAATGTTGTGTATTTGATATAAATTTTAAAAAGGAAAATAATTGCATACCCAATATAATCATTACAAAAAAACATATATTAAATATTAAAATTTAAAGTGGATTTTATATCTAATATAATTGTATATGCTATAACCAATATAAATATGGGTAATTTTATAATTTCTCATCAAAGCTAGCTGTTCTCAAAAGCTAAAGGCACTTAAATCCAGTTTTTTGTTTGGATTTCAAAGCCAAAGGTGAAACCTAGTTGTTCAGCGTTGCTTTTGCTGTCAAAAAGTGCTTTTAGACAGCCAAATGCAATGCTAAACGGGCCCTAACTCTAGGTGTAAATTAATGGAGAACTTTTCTTAAATCTTCCAATGCTAAACAGATCATTTTATTTGGAAGACTCTAGTCAACATTTAGAGCATATAAAACAAATTATCCTTAACATGTTACATTATACATTTCTGAACCGGCTTCTCAAAATGTAGAGCAGGTCAAGTTTCACTGCTTTTCGAGAAGCCATAGCATTGAAAGCATCAATTTAGAGACTGGAAAATTTTAACTTAAATCAATAAGAGCTAAATGAAAAAAATTATCTGGGATAAGGCATAATTATGAAATAATGAACCAATATTAACACATTACTCACCGGCAGATTCTCCTTCACATCCCATAACCTTAGTGTGCTATCTGTAGATGCAGAAGCAAGTTCATTTTCAGACAAGAATTTCACATATGAGACCGCTTTCTTGTGCCCACTGAACACATGAAGTGGACTACTGATGTTTCTTAAATCATAATAGTGGATGTGATGATCTGCTGAACCAACCTGCATAAGCCACAAAGTTTCATAGTTTTTCAGTTGTTCTTTCCATAAAAGAAAAGTAGTTCTTATTTAGCATTCCTAAGCTAGCAAGACTAGTAAATGCAGTCTGTAAAAACAGAAAACATGCATATAAAGCAATTTCAAAGTTTAACTCCTTCAAAATTGGCCTTGTGACTGTGAAGTAGCTTCCTTAAAATACTGACGAACTTAAATAAATTATCTATGACAGAATTTCTTGGCGTAGTTACAAACATTAAGAGAATTTTAATTTGGGAAAAATATTCCAGCTTCAAAGAAAATAGAAAAGAAAATGCATTTTTTTTTTTTGCAACACACAATCTTTCAACCATTATGAAACTGAAACAAATAAATCCATACCGCAATGAAATTGCTAGATCCAGGATTATACTTGACACAACATATATTTGCTTTCATGTCAATATTAATAACACTGGCCTCCTGCTTTGTGCACCAAACTTTCACCTGGTCAATTAACAAAAACACATCCATGTTATGATTAGTCAACAATGAACTTTCCCTTGCTGATGATGAAAGCTTAAAGCAAACGAAACCATGATATGGTTAAAGATAAATGCTTCACGTAACTCGTAAATAAAAATCTAGTATTCATGTCAAGAACCTTGACTAGATTACTTAACCATATCTTGCAAGTGTCAACCCATTTATCTGTTACACCCTTGTCTTCACATGATAAGATATAGACTAGCTAAAATATAATTGACAATGTTACAGCCCCATGTGGAGATAATGAATAATTATCTCCTGAATCTCTCCTTCCAAAATGCAATGATAAGATATTGTAAATTGATTAAGTAAAGCAGTATTACTCGGTATAGGATATGGAATATGTCAGCGTACCTTGCAATCATCACTACCAGATACAAGCATTGAGGGGTCCGTCCGTGAGAAATCAACACTCCATGCTCGTTTTTCATGTTCTTCATATTCCATTAGACTCTGTGAAAGTGATTAAAACAATATGAAACATAAAATAATAAGGTTGGAAAATCTAGTTTGAAATGAAAATTATAACAAGTCTAAGAAATGGACTATATTGTCAGGTCAATTAGTAAACCATAACAATTCCTCATTACCTGACGTGTTGTTACATCCCACACGGTTACTATCCCCTCATAATCACTACTAGCTATATGATTCTTCCAATGCTTGTTCCAACTCAAGCAACTTAGTTTAGAACGCGTGGACATCTCCACAACAGGACAGTGTACATCTGCTGGTTCATTTAGGACCTAGAAAACAACTGCGTAGTCAATAAGAGTCGGTATAGCTAAAGATTGGAAGGAAAAGTAGCAAATTATTAACTGTGAACTTTCCTTTTCAGTATGCAGATCCATTAATATGACATCAATAACTTCAACAAAATACCAGCCTCCTTCTCAAGGTTGTTACAAATCAATACAAGAGAAAACAACAGTGGGTGCAAGACTAACCCAGAATATAAATGGTTGTTAAATGTACAGAAAAGGCATCCATAGAAAATGCTCTAAAACAACATTTACTGTTTTCCTGCTTCTGTATAAAATGGGGGCGGAGAACAGTACTATACTGTAGTACATTTCCCTTGTCAATTGCGACCAACAATAATGGTAAACAGAACCAATTGTGAAAGGTTTCAGAAATTCAGGATCTTACCATTGAGAGATCAAAAACTTTAATGCGCCGAGACACTCCAGCTGTAGCGAACAACTCATCATCACGGTCAAATTCTATGCTGCAATTACCATGATCCATTCAAAACAAATTCAGCACTCTTGCATATATACAAAGAATGAGCACTAAACAGATTCTGGAGTTGATTTATTTGCAAGAAAAATACCAAGATTCACAGACTAAGCTTCCTAATCCAGAAAGAAAAAAAATCCACTGCTTTGTCTTAGACACACTATATTTCAGTGAAAGTGAAATCAGGCACTCCTGAGAGAAGAAAGAAAGGAATTCAGAACATCCTGGCTACTCCCTAACAATGGTCACCAGCCTCTGTTTTCTTTGGGTGTAATGCCTGTATTTTGAAGCTACTTTCCTTCGTTAATAATATTCATTTCTGCCAGCTCTTGTTACTTTATAAATGTAGTTTGGACTCTGGTTTTTGTAGATGCTAATACAATTAAAATCTGCTCTTTGTAGACAAACTATGGATCTCTGATCCATACCCAAGATCAACTTCAGGATCTTAGGATCATTTTCAATCAGGAAGGACTGTTGTACAAAACATAATACTATGTAATTGTGATCCTATTTCCATTTGTTTGAAGAAGATAACATGTAACAAAAGGATTCTTATACATACAAATCATAGCTTGAACTTGGAATGAGAATGAATATATTAATGATGCATCTTCACCTTTTAGTTTTTCAGCCCAATAAATCACAACACTCTTGGAAAAGAATAACTTCTTATCCATTGAATATTATATGAATCGAGTTCACAGCCTAATAGAACTTAGAAGTAGAGGGTACTTTGGTGGGATCCTTGCGGACAGAAATTGTAGTTGAGAGTACATATCGTCCACTCTTAAAAGTACCTATCTGTTTGAAAAAGGTAAAAGAGTGCTCTGGGCCCATAAAAGATAAGGAAGGATTTAAAACCACACAGTTTCATCTTGATGATGACTTATGGAGTCCAGACCATATGGTTTTACTTAAATGCCAAAATCATCTAGATTATAGAATAACTTGTAAAAGGTACAAGCATATAAAACTTGTTTGGAAAATGGTGAATCAAACCATCAATCAGTGGGGTCCACATGTTAGTGTGCAGTTTCATAAAAATGAAGTTCCGATTTCTGTAAAGCTGATTGAAATCAGATTGATTTTTAACTTTTACTAGTATTGAACAAAAACATTAACACATCCAACTATGATATTCAATTCCATTTTTACCAGTACTGTGTAACATCACAGAATAATACATTTCTAAACAATTTTAAATCAACATAATAATACATTTTTCTACAATATTAAAACAACATTTAGATGCAAGAATCTCACCTTGATACTATATTGGCTGAATGAAAGAGATCTCCAAGCCTCACTTCAGCAATGACTCTTAGTCGACTGGTAGAGAGGAATCAAAAGGAAAATCTGGTGATAAACTGAAGTACAACAGGAAAAGGAAAAGGGAGAGGAAGGGGATGGAAGGTGTTAATGTCAACTTATGTCCACTACATAATTGAAAAGTGGCATCCATACCTGTATTGAGTAAAAGTACTCAGCACAGACTGAAAATCTGCAAGACCCGCATTATAACCCTCTCTATGAATGACATTTTTATCACTTTCTTGCTTAATATGCAGCTGGTTTGCCAACTGACGTCGCTTTTGCAGGTAACACTCTTGTAGGTCATTAAACTGTGGCCAAGGGTGAAAAAGTAAAGTGAATTTAGGCCTGAAAAGAATAATGAATCAATAAAGGTTTAATGTTTTAAGCTGAGTCAACTATAAATGACATCTCCAGACAAAAAACAATTGCACAATAAACCAATTAGAACACGTTTTCATGATGATTGACCTCTCATATAAAATGATGAAAATTTGAAGTTAAGTCTGCCAATTGCCGGGCTCAACTATTAACAACAAAATCACTCAATGGCAAATTGTTCTTCAAATATAACCTGTAAGATCATTAGCTGGAGCATCTAACTGTAAATGGCAAGGCATCCATCTATGATATTATAACATTCTATCAGAAACCACTAACGTAAAAACCAAATCAGTCTTTTATGTGATTCACAGAGCTCTATGAAGCAAGAGAAAAGTACTTATAGCAAACTCCAACTAGTTCATACTAAGTTTAATCAAACCAAGAAAAAGTGTTAATGTTAATCCTTAATAGGTTTTTGGCCACCTTTTTTTTTTTTCAGCAACCAAATGAAATTCAGGTCTTAAAGTTATTTTGCATTATTGCCAATTGCAACTATGTAAGATTAAAGCATATACCAAACAAAAATTTGCGACTGAAACCTTCTAAAATCACAAACCTGGGCATGAATCCGCTTTTTTCTTGCAACAGAGAGACCAGATTGATTGAACCCTTGTGAGTCCGCTCCACTTAAGGCATCTTTTCTCTGACTAACATGGCCACTCAACTGTGTCTTTCCATCTATTTTCTTGTTTTGAAGATTCCCTGCAGGCATCCCTCCTCTGATATTTAGAGAACTAGAGACAATTCCACTATTGTTCTTGTCCATGGATGAAGACCATGGCTTTCTTGTGCTAGAATCATCTCCAAGCATCCGCAATTTCACAGAGTATCTATCTCTTGCACGATACAAATCCACTCTATGTCTCTCCACAGAATTTATGTCCTCTTTAATAAACTGAAGATCAGTTTGTATCTACAGAAAGGAAACGAATCTTGTCAACGACCTACCGAAAAAGAAAAGTGAATATTTCCAGCAAAAAAAATCAGATCAAAGCAATTATCAATTAAGGTAGCTATTTGTACAAATATGTTCACATAACGGTTAAATTAAAGTAAGAGACAATATACTAGAGCTACTGAAGAACAAATATCACAATTAATGAAATATCTATGAGCAGGGAAAAAACAACACAACCAGAACTGATCAGTCAAACTGAAGAATGAATTGGATAGAACATAATGATGGTTCAAAAATAGTGAACGGGAAAAAAAAAGTGCCATAAAGAAAATGCAATGGACCTCATTTAGTTCATCAACTTTTTGCTTCCTTAAGCACTGTAAGAAATCCAGCAGTATTTGCATATTTCTCTCAGCTTCTTCCTGTTCCATTTTTCTCTTCTTCTCTGCAAGGAGGGACAAAAGGTTGTCCAGCTCCTTGATTGTAACCTCATAACCCTGTAAAGAATCAAATTTAGTTGGAAAAACTGCTAAGTAAAAGAAATTACGGGCTCATCCACTACTGTTCAATTTAAAGAGACATCAAATGCGACTCTTGGTTGACAGCAGCAGGAGGAAATAAATAATATATTAAAACTACTAGTCATGAAAATTCACTATAAACCCTTGTAAGCTCACAGCTGGAAGCTTAAAACCAATTGTATACTATCATTATCAGGCAACTTAAATACTATGGAAGGGGGCATTTCGTGCCCTAAAGTGAGAAAAGTAATAGCAACAATTCTTGGTAATCAAGGATAATTTGCCATCTATAGAGTAACTACACATACATCTATAGATAACAAAGCTGGACCTACTCCCAGCTTTGGGATAAAAAGTAATCCCAATTCCCACTTTTGATCATTCTAGCACCTCTAAGACATTCATGCATCTGCACCACTATACCTAGCAATCACAATCCAAGTACCTTAAATATGCCGCAAGTAAAACACTATATTGACTGTAATGAAAGATCAGGTCAATGAATAAACCGATGCACTTAATTTAGTATGCCTTCTTTGTGCATGGCATTCCAAAAAGATGGTAAGAAAAGCAGCACTCAAGATGTATTTTGTTGTTAGTCTGAGCCTGTGTGTGTGAAAGATAGAGGGAGGGACATAATTAGCAAATCACCCCAGGGGGGAACTTGAATTAGAAACACCAACGCATAAATTCCTTGATATAACAAATGAAAATTTTAGATTTCTTCCAAAAAAAACAACTAACCTGTTGTAACGCCTGACGAAACTGTTCCACAGGGGATGCAGTTTTTGATATTTGACGAGCTGAAGTCTTCTTCAAAAGCTACAAATGTGGTACAGAGAAATTATATAATGATAAGCTCAACTCTGGAGTAGAAGTACACCATTTCAAGATATAATTACATGACCATAAAACAGTCTAACTACACTATTTAGGAAATCATGTAGTCAGTCATAACAAGACAACTAAGATGATCTAAATAAAACCAAGACAAGGTTACCCCATTAAATTCGGTATTCTAAATTTTAAATGTTCAAGTTTGATATTGGATCATTATCTGAAGCATTTTGATCTAGGACATTGAATATCTTGAAATATGATATTCCAGGAAATAGAGAGTGGGAATCACCAAGAAATAAACTCCTGGGACCCTCTGTTGAACTGTTTTCAGCGCTGACTACTGGGTATAAAAATTCTAAACCCACTAAGACTCCACCAAGTACACCGTGAAAGCATAGGGAAAATAATTGTAAGATAAAAGAGAGACAAGCAAGATAATAGCTGTGCCAGTTATCAGTGAGGCGATTGATATTCACTTTCAATCCACATAGGAGCTAAACTTGAATCATACAAGTAAATCGTAGCTGGATACAAGACATCTAAAAGGGTTGGTGTGTTCTAGTAACAAGAAGATTCCAATCATATCCAAGTCAAGCATTATTTTCAAAGAAAATTAAAAAAAAAAAACAGAACCTCAAATAACCATGATATTTAAAATTGATTCAATCATATATGTTCGAAACATAATTAAATCCAAATTGGAGCTAATAAAGAGCAAAGAGAACCAACCTTATCGAGCAAAATATTGGGGAAAAGCTGATTATTAGTGAGAAATTGAGAGCAACAAGGGCAATCGCTCTTGTTTCGAAGATGGGTAATTATACACATGTAGCAAAAGCTGTGACCGCAAGACGTGAGGAAGGCGTCCTTAATTATCTGCATACAAATCGGACACAGCAAGTCCTTATCCACCTCGGCATCTTCTGAAACAGCAGCGGAGGCAGCTTCGAGTGGAACTTCCTCCAAGGAAGATGGCTTAGAGTCCGGCTTGACCGCCGGCACACGAGGGTCGGTGCCAGTTGAGAATTCTTCCATGTTTTTAGTTACCGTTTTTGGATTTGACGTGTGCAGCGATAAATAAACAAAATTTCTGCTTAGAATAAAATAAAATTTAGAGAGAAAGAGAGAGAGAGAACCAAATGAGCGGTTTTCCTTTCTGAGGGTAAAAACAGACCACGCCATCAGTGGAAGTGGGCTTTTAGAACTTTTGGTTTTTTATCTTGTAATTGGATAGGGCTACCTAGGCTACCTATACAGAGAGAGAACTAATTTTTGAATCCCTCGATATTGCGTTTTTTTTTGGTTATAAAATTAGAGGTTAAACTATATGTTGATTTTTTGTTATTTGGCCTTTTTTAGGCTTTTTTTTATTTATTTAGGGAAATATGTCGTTTTAGGATAGAAAAAGGGAAAGTATGTCCAAGATTTTTTAATTATGTTAGCTTTAGGGTTTTTGTTAGGGTTAAGTTTTTTTAAGGGTTTAGGGTTGAAACCGTAAAAGTTTATAGGTAGATTTGAGGGGTCGATGATGTGATATCGCGCCTCAGAGTACATACATTTCATATTTCATGGCAGGATAGGACTATTACCTCAAAAAACTATCTTGGGGAAGTTAGGTTTTGGGGTGACAATACTTGATACAGTCACGAATCGAAGTCTAGGTGGAGGTCCTAGTCGGTGACTGTGATGCAGTCATGGGCTCAAGTATCATCGGGGGCCTGTTGACGGTCGTTATGCAGTCACGAGTTCAAGCTTTTTGGATACCCACAAATGATGCTTTATATATACCATACATACATAAGATTTATGTCATAATCATAGGAAAAACGAAGGGAATTTTGGTGTAATCAACGTGATTTTTCTCTATTTTCAAGCAGTCAGTATCTTTAACCTTTCATTCTTATCCGAAGGTTCACCCCAAGGTGGACACAAGAGAGCTCTCAGGTGGAGAGCGGATGTTCCAGCACAGTAGAAGTCAAACTCGGGTCGACGCGGCAACGGTTGTAGTTATTAATGGGTTGTTTAATAATGACAATTATTATCACCCCGAAAGGATCATCACCTTTACTGCACCGCAACAGCCGTTCCTTGCCTGAAAGTCCTCCTATGTCCATGGCAGTGTTGACCTTCGAATAAGAAGGAAGGTTAAAAATACCGACTGTCTAGAAATGGAGAAAAAAATTTACGCTGATTATAGTAAGAAGCCCTATAGTTTCTCTGTATGATTATGCCCTCCAACTTCTGTATGTTATTTATAAAGCAACATTTTCGGGTATCCGAAAAGTTTGAACTCATGGTCGCATAACGACCGTCAACTGCCTCCCCCATTATACCTCGATCCATGACCGCATAACGGTTATCGATTGAGACTTCTACGTAAACTTTTACCCGTGACCATACAAAGCAAAATCACCTAAGAGCCCAACTTGCCCAAGATAGGTTTTGGAGGTAATGGTCCCATCTCGGCAGGATATATGAAATGTGTATGTCTCAGAGCGATATCGCACCACTGGCGATGCAAGAATACCTCAAACAATCCAAATTTGCTAATTGAAAAGGATAAAATTTGCTAATTGAATCGTAAAGTATAAATGGTTGGTTCTGGAAGTCAAGTGGTTTTAGAAAATGAGATATTGGGACCTCATTTCTATAAATTGATATTTACGAGAGTGTTATTAGGGTCATATTAAAAATTGGTTAATAAATTTTAATGTTTAGATAGTTAATTAATTGAAAAGGACTAAATTGTAAAAGATAAAAAAGTTGAATTATATGTGATAAAAGGATAAAATGGCTATGGAATTCTTAACTAATGGACTTAAATGGTAAATATACCATTTGATTTTATGATGGACAGTTTTGAGTGATTAAATGAATGAAATTTGGATAATTTTTAAAGGACAAATTGATAATTTGGTAAATTAATAACATAAACTAATAGTAAAACAAAGTGATCATCTTCTTGCTTGAGATACGAATAATCGTAAACTCCATGGGAGAACTTGGAAGGTTTGGCCAAACATATTCCATGCATGTTGGTGTTTTTGAGGTTAGTTTTTAGTGATTTTTATGTTTTTGAGCTCGTATTAGCTTAATCTAGCTAGCTCGGGGGTCAATTTGTTAAACTGTTAAAAGTTTAGGGATTTCCATGAATGGTTTAAGTGTGTTTGTGGATTTAATTGATAGGTTATTAAGCTTGGATGTTAAATCGAAGTATTTTGTTAAGTGATTTTTAGTAATTTTAATGTTAAAGGATTAATTTGTTAAAAGAGTAAAATTCATGGGATTTAATGTGAAATTTTGATGAGTATAGGTTGTTTAGATATCCTATAAAAATTAGCTAACCTGAATTTTAGTGAAAATATAACATCCTCAAACTCTCATGGTCTAAAATAATATGAGATAAAATTTTAGCGAAATAAGGTATAAGATCATAGAAAATGAAAGTTACAATATATCAAAAGAGGGTTAAATCAAGAAGCATGGCATGATGTATTAAGGAAGGGACTAAATTGCACATATGCAAAAATTTTATGGCACAAGCATAAATGTAACATCCCTACAATTGATATATAATAAAAGTAGTAATAAATTGAATAATGTATAATTGATTTTTCGATAAAATGAGAAAATGATATAAAGTGGATAAAAGAGAATATTGAGTATTAAAATGATAATAATAATGATTAAGAAGTAGGTTTTAGTATATTGATTTAAAGTAAAGGCTAAATCGTAAATATGTGGAAAGTTTTTGGCTTAAGTGTAAATATTTAAAATTTAGGGGATCGAAGTGTGAAAACGAGAAAGTTGAACGACCAAAAGTGAAAATAATCCAATTTAATAAGATATGAAATTGGCATGTAAGGACCAAATTGAATAGGAGAAGAATTGTGAGGGACTAAATAATAATTTTATCAAATTAAGTGATGATTCAAGGATGAAATTTTGAAAGATCATAAAGGGCAAAATAGTCAATTAGCAAGAGGGAGAGTTCTAGAATGTAATGATGATGTTGATGATATTTTGGTAATTTTTTTAATTAATTAATTAGTTAAGTATTATTTTATTAATATTTTGCTTAGATATTTATTAATATTTTATTTAGAAAAATGGTAATATAAAAAGAAAGGAAGGATGAAGGAAATGGATCATCCTTCCAACGTGAGTGAAAAAGTGAGAAAAGAAGTTTTTTTCTTTACAATTTAGTCTTTTGCCCTGAAAACCTACGTCCAAAATTTTTGAAAATTTCCTTAGATATTAAAGAGAGAAGATGAAGTAGAGATTCTAAATAATATGTTCATCAATTTAAAAGCAAGAAAATAGTAAATGAAAGTGGAGAAAATGAGAAGAAAAAGGAAGGAAAGTGATAAAGATGAGAAATGCATGGAAATGAAGAAGAAATGAAGAAATTCTTGACAAAGGAGGTAAGTTTCATATTAAACCTACTTGTATTTCAATAGATTGAGTTAAAGATGTTTTGAGTAAGACATATGAAACATGTATTTAATCTAAATACTAGAAATAGAAAGTATTTGACGAAGAATAGAGACTTAAAACACTAAATTGGTAAGAGAGAATGTGATTTGTATGGTGAAAAGTACTAAGATTGAGAAATGAATATGTAATCTACACATAAACATAAGTGTCTAAATTGTATAGTATAATCAAAAGTATGGCAATTATGTGTGAATGAATGAAAGATAGTGCAAATAACCATGGAAAAGAAAAAAAATTCATTAAAATAGTTTGGACAACAAAGGTGACTTAGCTTTGAACATTCACCAAAATTATAGAAATTTATTTAGAGATTGAATTAAATATGTAATTAAATATTATTGAGTTTAGTTTCATATGGAAGAAACAGAATTTTATAGTTTTAGATATATTAATTTTCGTGAAACAAGGTTGGAGTGGATTTAGGTTCCCCTGTTCTGACTTTGGAAAATCATAAAAAATTGTAAAAAAATAATTAGGGTTTTAAATTTATATGTTTAAATTCTTAATGAGTCTATTTTCAAGAGAAACAAATGGAAACATCATCCAAACCCCGTACTAAGAGATAATTAATTTTTAGTAAAGAAAGGTCAAAGCTATTAAACAGCAGAACAAAGACAAATTTGAAGAATTTACTGTACTTATTGGCTAAGTCATAAATTCTGAAATTTTTATGGTAAAAATATATTTGAGTCTAGTTTCAAAAACATCAAGCGGATCTTAATTTCGAATTTTGTAGCTCAAGATATAAATAATTTAGTGACTATGACTCAAGTGGACAACTTTGATATTAACACATAAGTAAATAGTGGAATTATAGATAATGTTACATATAAGCATGTTATATACTAAAAGTTAAAGATTCTAATAAATATATACATAAAGGATGTGGAATGGAGAGGAGGAGGAGGAAAAAATATATGAATATATATATAGTAGACAATTTGAAATGTTTCAAAATGGTTGTAAGTGATGGAATGATTAGTACATGTGAGTATGTTTAAACGAATTGATAAAATAATAAGTGAATAATTGTTAATTGATGTGATATTGAATTCTTTGTTAAAATTTTATGAAGAATTAAATTGATTGGCAAAATTTAGAAATAAATATGAAATATACGTAAAGTGGGTAAACTACTTTTGAAAGTGCAAGTCCTCCAATGGTCTTATTTGTAAAACTTTAATATTTGTGTTAATTTTATATACTTTGTTATCTTTGATTGAATATCATGTTTTTATGAGGACTTGATATTAGAAATAGATGTAAGTGGATTATATGTAAAATGAAGTGGCAGTTATGACATCTGAATATATATTCAGGTAATGATATATAAAAATAAATAAATAAAAATAAAAAGTGGAACTTGTAAAAAAATGGAGACGACGTCAAGATGACAAGTTTGTCATGTCACTACATGGAAACCCCAACGTCGCGATGACAGTTCAGAAATTTTTATGAACTTTACAGTTTGACCTTTGATTAATTGTGGATGTTTTAATGAACTCCTTTAACTCATTATTAGTTCTATCGTAAATTCAATTATTACTAAAATGCGTTAATGATCTACATTAATTAAATAATATGATAAATTGATCTGAAATTTTCATTAGTTGCTTCGGCAACGAATGTGATATCCTGATGCCTTGACTCGACGATCGGGTCGGGTGTGGGGGTGTTACAAAAAATGGTTAATTTGCAAGTTTCAGGTTTAGGGACTAAATCGCATAAAAGGTAAAACATTGGGGTTAATTTTTTAAATTTCTTATTGATAAGGGTTATAATTTGAATTAATTATATTAAGTTATTTGAATGGTTTAATTGAATAAAAATTATTATTTAGATCAAGAAACGAGCCAAACGGATCAAAACCGTGGAAAGCTAAGTGCCAGATTAGTCATCTGCTTCGTTTTTACAACTGTATTTGTTGAGGTAAGTTCGTATAAGGATTAAAATCATTATTTTCTATTTTGGATGGATGCAAATAAATATTTATGCTATGTTTAAATTAAATTGATAAAAGTGTGATAAATTGTTATTATGGATCAACTAGAGAAATTAATCAAATTAAATGATATATTTGAAAATATGCATTTCATATATGTATAATGTAATGGTATGTTAGACTGAAATCAAAGGATATGAACAAGGAAATGTCCTTGTGAATACTTAAGATACAAATGACATGTCATTAGGGATTATATGGTTTCGGGTGCTGGTTCCGGATGTCCTACCGATGGCTGAGGTCATGCATTTTTTGCGAATTCTCCACAGCTCCTATGAGCAACATCATGTAGCTAACATCTTGACTCACAGCTCGTGTGAGCAGGCCCATTTCATAGCTCGTGTGAACATTACAGAAAAGGTTTCAATTACATGTACAGGCACACTTTGTGTGAGCATGGTTCCCGAGTATCCGATGTTATTCTATTTGGTTCAACAGGAAATTAAGGGTTAAAATGAAAAGGTACGTATTTGGATTGAAAATACGGAATGGAAAATGGAATGTAAGTATTTGGATTGAAAATGTAACATTTGAATTATGTGGATGAATGATTTATACGGTGAAATTCTTTTTATGATATGAACGGGTAAGTAAAGTTTTAATAAGTATGTAGATATATGAAACGAACCATGATTTGGGGTAATTATATGGATTGTAGAGGTATGTGAAATGGTAAGTAAAAGATTAAAATTATATATGTATGAGCAATGAATCATGGAATTGAAATATTGATATGTCACATGCCATGCTTTGATTTGAATTACATATGAATTGTACCCTTACTAACCTTATGAGGTTGTGTGTATAGGGAAGGAAATTTGGCATATGTCATATTGAAAGTATGTTTGATTGTTTAACTTAATATGTTTGGTAAGTTTAAGTTCATTTATACGAGCTTACCAAGAGTTATTTGCTTACGTAGTTGTATTTTTATGTTTTGTAGATCATCGGAAAGCTCGAACGGTTGGAATCAATGTCAGAGCATGATCACACTATCCATCGATCCATTTTGGTAGCTTTTGGATATTTTGACTTATGGTTATAAATGGCATGTATAGGGTTGTATGTTAAATTAGTATGTTTTGGACTGTGTCAAGCTTTGGTATGCCTTAATACCTTTTGTTAATAGTTGTGGATGGTTTTTTGAAATTAGGAAAGAAATGGTTGATTGATATGTTTTTGGATGGTTGAATTGGTATGTTTTGAAAGTAATAAGAGTGTGTTGCTAACTTGACCATGTGATATCTTTTGAGCTTATGCTTAACTTATTTGCATATGTATATGTCTTTACATTAGTTGGTATATGCTTAAGTTAATAGGTGAATTTGGTCACTTAAGTATGTCTTATGAAAAAGTATGGCTAAGAGGTATGATTTGAGAATGAATTAACTAAATGATGTGTATGTGATGTATGTTTTGGTCATGAACTTATGGTGTTGAAATTAATGTGTTTTAGGTGAATAAATTGTGGTGTCTAACGTAGGCACATTGGTTAGATTTATATTGAATGATTTTTTTACATGTTTTAGGTGACTTTGAATGTGATTTATGCATGTGAAAGTAGTTATAGATGGTATGGCTTAATGGGTAAGAAACGGTTTGTTTTAAGGGTGGTTAAGGGAGCACACGACCTGGGACGCAGGCTATCACACGGCCGCGTGCCACACACGATCACCCCACACAGTTGTGTGTCATTTAAATTTTAGTGCAGAATAAACCACACGGATTCAGAGAGTTACATGGCCTGGCGACATGGTAGTGTGACCCTATTTCGAATACTCACATGGGCAAACACATGAGTTGGGACACGGCCGTGTGTCCTAACTTCGAATGTCAACAAGGTTTAGGCTATGTCATACGGCCTGACCACACGGGAGAAGCATAAGAGAATGGAAAATAAAGAAAAAAAAAAAGAAAGTTAAAAGAATATAAAAGAAAAAAATTAAATTGCTCAAAATAAAAAAATATAGGGGCTAGTTGTAGAATATAATCTAAAATTTTCGTTTGGAATGATAATTTAACATGCCACATCAACTTACCGTTACGCTGTTAACGGCAATTAATGGCTCAGTGACTAAAATGTTACAACACGATAACGTAAGTTATTAAAACGTAACATTTCAAATATAAATGACTAAAATGTAACCCGAGGTAAACAAAAGTGACTATTTTTATTGTTTACCCAAAAAAAAAACTTCAAATAAAAAATTCTCAAATTTCATATTGTTATTCATCTCAACAACAATTTCGATTTTTTTTAACATCTTAATTTTTGGTATTTTTTTTTTAAAAATTTTCAGCATAATGTTTAGAAATCAACATTTTTTTCTAAACAAATAAAATATCAATTGGTAAAAGAAATCTAGCATTTGCAACACAGCTTTCATCTCTATAGCTTTCAATGCCAAAAATCTTTGTCTTCAACCTAGCCTACATCTCCAGTGGTGTCGTAAAAAAATTCAAGGTGTTGACATAAACGATGGGGTGGTTGGGTTCGATGGTATCGGTGATGACAAATCCACAAAGAGCCATTTGCAGCAAGTTTTGAACAAGGAAAGAAAGTGGGTCATCATTCTCTCTCAGATCGAAATTACTATCCTACTCTATCAATATGTACGTATATGTATATTTGTATCTAAGATAGCTTTAAAGCAAGTGAAACCCCTTGGAATTCGATGAAAGAAAACAAAGGGTAAAAGAAAAAGATGATAGAGAGTTGAGGGAAAGGGTTTTAGTGGGCAAGAGAGAATTTGAGTGGTGCGTGGTGAGCATCGTTTTGGGAAATTTTAAGCTAAAAGCCAAAGTAAAGAGAAAGAAATGGGAGAGAAAGAGGAAGTGTTTTGTCATCAGAATCTGAATGGGAAGCTGTCATTCGAGGTTGGTGGCTATGATGATGGAGGGAGAGGGTTAGAGCAGCGAGAGAGAAGATGAAGATAGAAAATAAGATATGTTCCAACATTTATTCATAAATGGATACAAGTGACTTTATAATGTGGACACCCGTGACCATCAATGTCATGAGTAGATTAAAACACGTAAATGTTGTGACAAAAAAAAATCATGTAAATGCATACATGTTAATAAAAAGTTCAGGTGTAAGGGAAGGACGAACAATCACACAATAGTGTAAAAATCCTTTTTAAGTGGTCAAAGAGTGTTAGAATAAGTATTTGAGAGTTTTAAAGGTTTTTCAAGAGAGTATTTTTATGAAAAATATCCGAGTAGATGGTCATAGAATTGGGATCATATATATTTTTAGAGGTTGGCACCCCAATCCGGTAAAACTATTCTTTATTTTTTAGTTCAAAACGTAGATGGGCAATATTCATCTATTTGGGTATGCAATGCTTTGTTAGTTAGCATAATCCCATGATTAGACCTCTGTTCGTTAGGCTAATGGATGTCCGCTATATTTGGCGATGGGTATGTCCTCCTCTAAGCAAAGTACCCGAACCAGCCTTTAGACGAGAGATGATTTCATGATTATCTTAATCTGAGGCCGAACAGTACCGATGTCGGATACTGATACATAACCCAAATGAATCCATGTAAATAAGGTCATATCTAAACATGGCCATCAACATGTCAACGCAAGTCCCTATCAATACAGTTTATCATCAACGCAATTCACTTTCATTGTTTGACCCCAAAAATGGTCACTTCTCTAGCTCTTTCCGCGCCACCTGCTTCTTTGATTTTTACTACTGCCACATAATTAAAACATTTAGTAAGTTATAAATTATTACCTTTAATTTGTTCCCATTCCTTGCTTCCATCCTGCAGGTACAACAAACAAATCTGTTTCTAGAATATTGCTCTTCAATTTTCATGCAAATACCTATCATAAAAGTATGCGCATTCCACCCATTTTTTAGCAACATAGGATAACTCAACAAGGCCTGCGATTATAGCAAAGACCACTATTTTGGTTCATTTGTAATTTGGCCACTATAAAAACTAGAAAAACAAAAACTGGCTGGTGGTGCAGTGGAGCACAAGAAAACTTTAGGATGCTTAACTTTTCAAGTGTTTTGACATTATTAGTATTATTCTTTGTGTCACCAAATGTTTCGGCCATTGATAAGGTGTTTCCAGGCAATGCTAAGGATGTTGATATCATAATAAAATCCTCAATCAGTGATGACGAAGATACTATCTGCAAATCGCTTGTGCAGACTCAAGGTTACGCCTGTGAAGAACATAAAGTAATGACATATTGATTTCAGCTTAGAATTATGTCCTTCAACTTTGTAACATCCAATGACTGCTGTCAGAAACCTTTCTAATTGTTCTTCCAGGTTACTGCGAAAGATGGTTACATCCTTAGCGTGCAGCGGATTCCAGTAGGGCGGTCTGGTAAGACAGCGAGCAAACCGCCGGTGCTGCTACAACATGGGCTATTAGTGGTTAGTCACTGTAAAACATTAATCTCCATGCTTGAATGACATGATAATTGTCAATAACGTAGCATGTAATATGGTGACAGGATGCCGCAGCATGGTTGCTGAACACTCCAGATGAATCTTTAGGTTTCATTTTAGCGGATAACGGCTTCGATGTGTGGCTTGCGAACACACGCGGAACTAAATATAGTCGTGGACATACGTCTTTGAGTTCGAATGATTCGGTTCGAACTTTTATATGTATCGTACTCCATGATTAGAATATTTTGCTATGGAGTTCATTACTCATATTTTTTTTGCGTGCAGGCTTACTGGGAATGGTCGTGGGATGAATTAGTCCAGTATGATCTTTCAGCTCTTGTCCAATATGTTCAGTACAAAACTGGGCAGAAGTTGCATTATGTTGGGCATTCCTTGGTAAAGTCACTGTAAACTTTTTTTTTTTTGTTCCAAACCATCTGTTATGGAATATAATGGCTGATGCTAAGGAAAAAAACCTTCGAAAATATACTATTTTAGGGAACTTTGATCGCTTTAGCTGCCTTTTCCGAACAAGGTAAGCTGATAAACATGTTCAAATCAGCTGCTTTGCTTAGTCCAATTGCTCACCTCAATCAGATTCCGTCGCAATTAACAAAAGAAGCTGCACAGCTGCATATAGCCGAAGTAAGATCTCTTAGTATATCGTTTTCTAGTGTGAATTTTAACTTATTTTATTCGGATTCGTATCAGATACTTGTATGTATCCGATACGGGTCTATTTAAATTTCTTTTAAAAGTACTTTTATGTATTTGGTGGGTCTTAGAGAGGGTCATATATAGGCAACTCCATCAATTTAACAGTTTCCTATGGTTTGACAAACAGGAATTATACAGCTTGGGTTACCGTCAATTTCCTCCAGGATGGTGAGAATTAATGAAGCATTGGTTCTTAATTTTTAAGCAGTCCAAGAAAAGAGATTAGAATGCTAATTCCCAACCTGCATAAAGAACGTAAAATCTCAATGGTTCTTTGATGGAACAGGGACGTCCTAGGCCCAATTCTGGAAAAGATATGCAATGAACCAGGCACTAATTGCTCCGAGTTAATGACTGCTTTAACAGGTCCCTTTCCCGGCTTTGCTCGTTATAAATCCTTGACATCAATGTTTGCTTCTTCTTCTTCTTCTTTTTTTTATTCTTAATGGTGAAAGAATGATGGCCGATCACAGGCCCAAACTGCTGTATAAATTCTTCAAGGGCAGGCGAGTTACTTAAACATGAACCCCAACCAACTGCAACTAAGAACATAATCCACTTGTCTCAAAGTAAGTGCCTTTAACGTCCATAATCTTTGATCCATTTGTCTTTTTTAATTACTGTGGCTCTTTGGGTTTGTTGTCGAACAGTGATAAGAACAGGGACCATAGCCATGTACGATTACGGTAGTGAAGATGAGAACAAGGAACACTACGGGCAATCGGATCCCCCAGCATACAACATGAAAAACATCCCGAAAGAGCTCCCTCTTTTCCTTGGCTATGGCGGTCAAGACATGCTTGCTGATGCTAACGATGTTAAGGCCTTGCTAAATGACCTCAAAGATCACGACAATGGAGAGCTGGTTGAAGTATACAGCGAGGAATATGCTCATGCAGATTTTGTTCTTGGTGTGAATGCTAGTAAAGTCGTCTATGATCCTATGATTTCCTTCTTCGACATCCATTCATCTTGAACTTCAACTTCACATTTAACAGAATTTGTATATGAAGATTCTGTGCCGAAACAAAATTTAAAGCTTAAGTTCTCTTGTGCAAAGACAAACTTTTTTTTTTTGGGGGGGGGTTAATTTGTAGATTAACTCTATACATTTTTTAAGCATTTGGTACTTAAAATCTATGGTTTGGTTTTTTAATTTTACTGGGATAAAATTATCACTATATTTATTGCAACAATTAAGAGAACATGAGTTTAAGCTTACTTAAACACCTTTTTCCTTTGATTAAAGGATACAAGAATGGATAAAAGTTAGTCCTTGTATAAAACTAGTCACCTATTGCCAATGAGGCATTGTTATTATTGGTTAAGGTGGAGACCTTGGATCTTTAAACACTTAAGTTTCAGTCTCACCCTCCATTATTACTATGTTTGGTGCCGCATTGTTACATTATTTGGTTTTATCCTGTTTAAATTTGATTTAAATAAAAAATTTTAAATTTAAATATATTTATAAAAATGTTTTTAAATTTTTATTAATATTTTAAACAGTAAAATGAATCGAGCCCACTAAAAATTAATCTAGAATTTCTTTGAAATCAGGTAGGCTTATGAATAGCTTTACATTACAATGACATTGACATGGTTCAGTTTATCAAATACTATATCTCAAAGTCACCTTAGAATTTTTCATGTTAATCTCTTTCCATTTTTTGTTTAAAATGTTAAGAATTAAAAATCCTGAACTTTTTCATGTGAAACAAACACGTGTTACTGAAAAACCTTCTTGAAGCTTCGTCTCCACTTCAAACTGATTATGTTTATTTGAAAATTTGCAATAATTTCTTGCAAGTCAAAGAAATTACATATAGGAGGAATGTTACACATGACAGTAGTTGCCCCTTTTGTCAAGAAGAAGTCGAGACTCTGGAGCATCTCTTTGTCCACTGCAACGTTGCTAGTGTTGGATAATATGGTGCCATGAATGTGTTCTTGTAATCAATTTGTTTAGAATAGATGAATCTAAGGAATCCAATAGTTATGCATGAATGTATTTATCTAAGATGCATGTATGTACTAGATACATATTTATTATTAGATGCATGTATTGAAACTAATAGTCACATATAACAACTATATAAAGGTTGTAAGTGATGAAGCCATTGTAAGAAAGTAAGAGATAAAAAGAATATGATATGAGAAAAGTATTCATTCTATGTTAAATGTCTCTTCCCTTCATCATCTGTAGAATTCTCTCCAACAAAGTGGTATCAAGAGCTAGAGATCCTTACAAAGTGAAAGAGTATGTGTGAAAATAAAATTAATCATGACTTCCAAAAGCACAATATTCAAGTTCCTGAATTCGATGGCAAAAATTATGATTTTTGAGCAGTTAAATTGGAGACATTATTCACTTCCTAGAATGTCTTGGGGTTTGTCAATGAGGGCTATGGAGATTCAAAAGATGCTACAAAAGAATAACATGAAGAATTAAAGAATAATAAGATTACGAAGGCCGAAGTTTTCGAGATGATTCAAAGAGGAGTCTCATTCCATATTTCCTAGAATGATAAAGAGCAAAAAAATCCAAAGAAGCATGAATATTCTACAACAAGAATTCGAATAAGACACAAAAGTGAAAGTTGTTAAACTTCAATCTCTCAAAAGAGATTTTGAGAATGAAAAAAATGAAAGAACATGAAAGCATAAATGAATATCATAATAGATTGTCTACGTTGGTGAATCAAATGAAGGCACATGGAGACACAATTGATGATCGTAGACTTGTTGATAAAATTCTAATAAGCTAGACAGAAAAATTTGATCCTATGGTAGTCGTTATTGAAGAAACTAAAGATCTATCAACTATGATTGTTCAACGATTAATGGGTTTACTAAGATCTTATGAGCAAAGATTGTTACGTCGCTTAAAAAAATCCAATCCAAGCTTACCATTGATCTTAAGAATGATGGTATAACGATCTGAAAGTTAGTGGTGTTGGAAATGGAGGTTTCAGAATTCTGTTTTTCGATAATAAAGTCAATAAATATTATTTATTAATATTTACAAGAGTATTACAGTATTAAACTGAAGCTCGCAATACACCAAAACAGGCTTTTAGCGGCATTTTTAGTGGCGTTTGGACAAAAAACGCTGCTAAAAATCGAGCATTAGCGGCGCTCAACATAAAACGCCGCCAAAGATCGAGCATTAGCGGCGCTTTCAGAAAAGCGCCGCTAAAAATGAGCATTAGCGGCGTTTTTTGAAAAAACGCCGCAAAAAACCTAAGCCCAACGGCCCTGTTTTCTGACCTTTTGGGGCTTTGGCGTTTTCTCAAAAGCGCTGCTAATGCTCTAGCTTTTAGCGGCGTTTTTAATAAAGCGTCGCTAATGCTCAAAGCTTTAGCGGCGTTTTTAGGAATGCGCCGCTAATGCTCAGACCTTTAGCGGCGCTTTTCAAAAAGCGCCGCAAAAACATTTTACATGTCTATTTACTATTTAATTTGTTTATTTATATTAATTAAAATTCAATTTATTTTTAATTAAATATTTTTTTTAAAATGGATCAATTTAAAATAATAACACGTAGAAATAATTTGAAATAAAAAACATAAAAAATATTTGTTAAAAATGGAAAAATTAAAATACTATTATTTAAAATAATTTTAAAATTTTTGGGTACATGACTGATTGGTTTTAATTTATATATTAAATAATTTCATATATAATTGTAAAAGATACGATAGTATTAATTTTAAAATATTTAATTAATTATCATTATAGTTTAGGGTTTAACATATATGGTTTAAGGTATATGGTTAATTTAGGATTTAAGGCCGGTTTAAGAGTTACAATTTTAAGGTTTATAGATTATGGAATTAGGGACTATGGATTAGGGATTTTGGTTTAAGGGTTGTGATTTAGGGGTTAAGGGTTAGGGGTTAGAGATTAAGAGTTAGGGATTTAAGGTTTATGGATTCGGTGTCAGGTTAGGGTTTAAGGTTTAGATTAATTAGTGTGTTTTAATTTATATTAAATAAGGTTTAAGTGTTAGGGGTTAGGGATTCGGGTTAGGGTTAGAGTTTAGGATTTAGATTGATTAGTGTTTTTTAATTTATATATTAAATAAGGTTTAGGGCTTAATAGTCAGGGGTTAGGGGTTAAAAGTTAAGAGTTAGTGATTTAGGGTTTAGAGATTTGGGGTTGGGTTAGAGTTTAAGGTTTAGATTAATTAGTATTTTTTAATTTATATATTAATTAAGTTCTTATATAATTGTAAAAGAGGGGTTAGGGGTTAAGGGTTAGGGGTTAGGGGTTATAAGTTTATGTTTTATGATTTAGGGTTTAGGAGACATGGGTTTAAGGTTTAGATTAATTGGTATTTTTTAATTTATATATTAAATAATTTCTTATATAATTGTAAAAGAGATAATATTAATTTTAATATATTAAAATTATTATTATAGTTTAAATTATTTAAGAGATAATAGATCAATTTTATATATATTAAATGATTTAGGATTTAAGGTTTACTTTAGATTTGTTTTATTATAGATCAATTTTATTATAGTTTAAATTATTAAATGGTTTAAATTATTAAAATATACTATATTTATTTTGAGAGTACTTGATTTTTTTAATAAAAATCCAGTTTATAAAAAATAGTTATAAAAAATATTTTATAAAATCACATAACTAATAATTTTTAGTAGATAAAATAAAAAAATTTTAACTGAGCAAAACGACATCGTATTGATCAAAATAAAATAAATTTTTTATGGCGTTTTTATGAAAATTGCCGCAAAAGATAAGCAATTGCGGCGTTTTTATAAAAAACGCCGCAAAAAAAAACATTTTACTTCAAAAAAAATGGCGCCATTTTATCCCTAAATTCCCCCCTGAAGCCCCTAATTTTCCCCCTAAAAATAATCACCTCAGCACACTATTACTCCCTCAGCTCTGCGCGAAATCCTAAAGCAATGCCTCCCAAAGTAGCTAAATCCCTAGAAACAACGAACTCGCCTTCAACCTTCTTCTTCAAACCAGGTCCCCCTCTCTCTCTTGCTCTCTCTTTGCTTTTTTGCCTGATTTTTTTTTCTTAGATGAGTCCCTGGATGGTTGGAGTCTTATTGTTTCAACAAGGCAAGTGGGTGTTCCAAATCCATCATTGAAGCTGGAAATACATATTTCCAAGATTTTAGGCAGTTTTTCTTGGTTGTTTTATGGGCTTAAATCGAAGCCGTTTAAGATCTTCTGCTCCGTTTCACTCCAAGCCTTTGTTTCGTAGACATCTTCAATCCATGAAGTAAGTTCCTTTTTCCAAATCTCTGTCCTTTTTTCTGTTTTCCTGATTTTTGAGGCACTTATTGTTTGATTATTTGTTGATTATGGGATCTGGGTACTCGGATATCTATAGCAAAGTCAATTTAAGCATGTGTTCTGTTTATTTTCTTTGGCCTACTTTAGTGGACTAAGATCATGCACTCTGCTTATTGTTGAAACACGACAGGATGCTGATTTAATTATGTTGGCCTTGGCCACTCATGAAGTTCACTTTTCAATCCTTCCAGAGGTTCATATATTTTACTTTGCAAAATTAGAACTTGTTATTTGCTTCATCTTTGCAGTTCTTGAACATATGGACCCTTAGGGAGTATCTGGAATATGAGATGAGAATCCCCAATCCTCCTTTTGAAATTGACTTGGAACGCGTTGTGGATGATTTTATATTCATATGCTTCTTTGTTGGCAATGATTTCTTACCTCATATGCCTACACTCGAGATTCGTGAGGTTTGTATGTTGAAGTAATTATTCTATTGTTGGGTTGTATTTTTATATTGTGATTTTGAATGTAACTTTAGGGCTTTTATATGAAGCCAAGGTTTTAATTGAAAGCCTTCCCCTTTTCAATTTGTTAATTTCAGGATGCAATCAACTTGTTAATGGTAGTATACAAGAAGGAATTTAGATCATTTGGTGGTTATTTGACTGATGGAAGCAAGGTGCCTGTTGATCTTATGTGTGATGGCCACTTATTATTCCAGTCATCAAATTTCATCTAGTAAACTAAAGCTTTTGACTGTATGATTTTTATTTCAGCCTAATTTGAGCAGGGTAGAGAATTTTATCCAAGCTGTAGGGTCCTATGAAGATAAAATATTCAACAAAAAAGCACAGTTGCATCAGGTTTGTTTGAGTTTAGGATCAATATGATTCTCTTTAACTGAAACAAAAAATTAGTTTGTATTTAGCTTTTATCTGTGATCCAAATTATTCTGGAAAACTTGCGAATGGTCTTACCTTGTGAGTCAGTAGTCTCTTTCTATTTCATTCTGCATGTGGTATTCATTATGTGTTCAATCCTCTTTCATATGCCAATTGATTTAGATTTAGGCAATATTCATTTCAATGATGAAGTAGTGTTAGGTTTTTCTTCTTTGTTAGCTAATATTAATTTTAATCTGCTGGTTTTAGCTGCCTGTTATTTGATTAGATTGTTGGTTATGCTGGCTTGAGTTGTGAATCTGGTGAACAAAGAACTTGCATAAAATCTCTTTAGTTTCTTTCTTTTTAAAAATCATTAACTATAACTTTACTAGTAAGAAATGAGAAATATCAAACCCACCACTTCTCAATATCCGAGCATTTAACTTTACTAGAATACCTTGTGCTCTTGGCAACATTTGGCTGCCCCTACATTTCTTAAATTTTTTTTCTAATTCAAATTCATATTTACTGTTTTTTGAACAAAAATTAATAATAATTTTGTTTTGTCATTTCTTCTAATATTAATAACTACCTACTTATACTATATTAGAGAATCAAATATTCACCGAGTCAATGGAGTATATAATTTAAATAAATTATCCTTGAGATAGTACCGAACCAGTTTTCCTCTTTGAAATTGCTTTAACTAGTGAAATGCTTCGGTAGTTTGCTATCTTTGTGGTGGAAATTATTGATGTCTATTTTGGAATTTGGAGCTATAATTTCATTTTTTTTATATGCAATTTTATTTTTATTATTTTTCTTTTATACAGGATGAGAACCGGTATAGTTTAAGCAATCTCATTAATGTCTTGTTTTATTCTTCTTGAAATTCGAAGAATCAGTTATTTAAGTGTTTTCATTCAGTTTACATGTTTACCTCTGTTTCTCTGAGTTTCATATTTAACTAATCCATATTAATTGGTGGTAAATTCATGTTTTGGGCACTAATCAATTTTAACCAAATTATCTAACTGTAATTTGTACTGCTTCCAGACTTTCAGCAACATGATCCCAAAATTGTCAAGCAAATTAGCCAAATGCGGGTGAATCACCTTGGACTAAATTTGACCAAAGATGATCTGCAAAACGTGGTTGATTTAATGGAGCCATATGGTCAGATAAGCAATGGAATAGAATATCTAAATCCTCCCCTTGATGTCAGTAACTAACTTGCTTGTCATTTTAAATATGCAAGTCAATTGCTATTAATAATTTTCTGTTGGATTCTTTTTGGACTAAAAAATAATTTCTGGGGATAGTCTAAGAATCTTAAATTTTATAGAAAGCCAATAAAGTGCTTGCTGGACGAAATGTGGTGATTAATTGAATTGCAAGGTCATACATGCTGTTAATTTTTTAAGAGCTGATAAATGAGTATGACATAGTGCTCATAAATGTTCTAAGGATGTCTTTAGATGAATGAAATTGTTTGATAGTTTGAAGTTATAAATCTTTGTATTGATTTTTCTCAACAATCAAGCCTGTTATACTTAGCAAATTTTTCGTGAGAATGGGTGTTTAACAGTTGTGAATTGTCTTGAAATATATGCGGTTGAGATGGTTGATATATTATCAAGCATGCAATATATATCACTTGGCGTGACAAGTTTTTATAGGATATATTTGAAATGGGTGCAATTTATATCCTTGTTACATGGAAATATATATTTAGCTTTAAAGTTAAAATTTTAATAGAAATTTTAATTTAATTAATATTTTTATCCTTAAAAGTATATAGTTTAAAGTTTAAATTTCAAAAAAAATATATATAATATTTATCATACAAATAAATATTATTTAATTAAAACATTTTTTTAAAAGTCATGTATTTAGTGGCGTTTGTCAAAAAAGCGCCGTTAAAAGTTATCTTTATAGTGGCGTTTATTGTAGAAGCGTCGCTAAAGGTCATGATCTTTAGCGGCGTTTGTGTTAGGAGCGCTGCTAAAGATCATGACCTTTAGCGGTGTTTGTGGGACAAGCGCCGCTAAAGGTCTTGGTCTTTAGCGGCGTTTGTAGGAAAAGCGCCGCTAAAGGTCTTGGTCTTTTGCGGCGTTTGTGGAAAAAGCGCTGCTAAAGGTCTTGGTCTTTAGTGGCGTTTTTTTCAGCGACGCGGTCTTTAGCGGCGTTTTTTCCGGCTCTTCTCAAAGCGCCGCTAAAAGCCTGTTTTGGTGTAGTGTCGGTCTAATAATTTCGGTTATTTGAACAGTTAGATAAGGTACAAGTGTATCTGTTCTAAAGTAAGTGGTTTTAGAAATTGAGGTATCAGGACCTCATTTCTGTAAATCGGACCTATAAATATTTTTATTAAATATTTACAGAGTTATATTAGAATTTAAATTTTGATTAGATAATTTCGTTGAATTAGTGCTTAATTTAAGTACAGAGACTAAATCTTATAAGAGTCAAAAGTTGAATTATAATTACATCATAAAGTAAAACATAACTAAGTGACTCATAAGGTTAAACCATTGGTTTAATGAAAGTGGACGATAATGAATGATGTTATAAAAGAAAATGTAATAAAATTAATAAATAAAACAAAACATAAAGTTATAAAATAAAAACAAAATAAATAACAGATGGTATAGTGGATTGAAAGACAAATATTATTCTCTTTTCATCCAAACCATTCGAAGTAAAAATAAAATGAAGAAAGACACACAACACTAAGGGTTTCAAAAGTTTCAAGGTTTAATTGGTTAGTCAATTTAGTTCATTTTCTTGTAATTTTTATGTTTTTGGAACCCTAGTAATACGAGTTGGCTAACCTATATAGTATTTTTTGGTATTATTCTAGACTGAAGATGTTTTCATTGTTAAATAATTGAAGTTTGAGGTGTTATTTTGATAGATTTTAAGGTTATAAGTGAAATATGACTAATTTGTAAAGTCAATTGATGATTTTGTACAATAAGGATTAAATTGTGAAAAATTTGTAATTTGGGGTGTAATTAAGAAATAGGAAGTCCTATAGGGACTCTAAGAAATTTGACATAAAGTTTGGGGGGTTAATTGTGAAAGTTATATTAGTCTCGGTTTTAGAGGTTAAATTGAATAATATGCAAAAGTTGTATAATTTAGTAATTGAATGTGAATTGGGCTGTTTAGTGTTAATTTATTATTATTTTTTAATCCATAGCAAACATTGACCCAAAATCCTCGAGAAAGAAAGGAAAAGACAAGGTCGTCAATAAATAGCTCGGAATTTATAGTTTGAATTTCTATAACATGAACCTTTTCAATTGTTGCATTCACAAACTGCGCTACATGGTAATAACATGATGTAAGTTGGAAATGATAGGACGAGCTGAATTGAACTGATTCGAATTCGTTGTTTGTGATAAGGACTAAATTGAATAGATTTGAAAATATAATATATTATTATAATTGTGCAATTGAGTTCAATTAGTGATGAATTATGCTGTCACATATGTGATTGATTGATGAATTATATTATAGAACTGAGAAATTGAGTATATTGAAATTGAAACAAGAGTGGATAGTGGATATCAGTTCATAAGCTCGAAATTAGGGATTTGATATTGTACAATTTAATCAATTCGATTGAGATAAGGAAAAATGCATATGTTGCAACTATGATAGCTCAGTTTAATATATGTAAATAGATTGAATAGCACGATATACTTGCTTGTATGTGATGAATTGATATTTATTTGAGATTTTGATAAATAAATTGCATGCAATTGTTTGATATTTGTTTGTAGCATTCTATTACTTGGGTCCGATGATCGGACTGGGACAATGGGTGTTACAGATGGGAGATCTTTAATACAAAACAAAGGCGAGCCTTCTGGAGGTGACAAATTTGGAAGAGGTCGAGGCAGAGAAAGAAATTCACGTGGACGGGGTAGAAGCAACAACAGTGGTACACAAGGAAATGGTGGTAGATCCAATAAATGGTATGGAATTTGTAAAAAGAATAGTCATGAGGAGATGGATTGTTGGAATAGAGGCAAGCCACAATGCTACAATTTCAAGAAGTTCAAACATGTACAAAAAGACTATCGTCTCGATAATCAATAACAAGTAACATTTACTGAAGAAGAAAAGAATGATGGGAATTGGTTCTTTGCTTGCCATAAGGTGTCTGAAGAGTAAAAGAATGTGTGGTATTTGGATAACAGATGTAGCAACCACATGATAGGAGATAAAAAAGCTTTTCTCAACATGGACTCCACATTTCGCTTAAAGGTGAATTTGAATAATGGTGAATATGTTGAAGTTTAAGGAAAATGCAATATTGGAGTCAAAACAAGACAAAGAAGCAAGGTCATCCATGATACACTTTATGTGCCAGTATTAGATGAAAATTGTTTGAGCATTAGAAAACTTTTGGAGCATGATTATTCTCTATCCTTTGAGAATCAAGAGTGCAAAATCCTTGATTTTGAAAGGGAAAATTGTTGCAATAATCAAAATGACCAACAATAGAAGCTTTCAACTATTTGTTCAGTACTAGAAAAGTATCAGCTTTATGGCCAAAGAAAAAAATGACTCTTGTTTGTGGCACAAGAGACTTGGAAACTTGAGCTTCAAAGTTCACAAGTTGCTTGCTCACCAAAATAAGGTGTAGGAGTTGCCAACAATTGAAGAAAAATATGGTGTATGTGTGTGTAAAGGTAGCATGCTTGGCAAACAACACTATCAACCATTTTTAAAGGAAAGAGCAGGGAAAGCTAAAGAAGTGTTAGAGTTGGTTCATATCAATATGTATGGTCCTATGAAAACTCCATCTCATGCTCAAAATAGGTATTTTATTTTATTCGTTGATGATTTAACTTGTATGACATGGATGTATTTTATTAGACAAATATCTAAAGTATTCTCAATATTTAAAAAGTTTAAAGCGCTTGTTGAGAAACAATTTGGTAAATGTATAAAAGTTTTGAGAATTGATAAAGGAAAGAGATACACTTCTAATGAGTTTCATAAGTTCTATGAATATGAAGGCATGGTGCGTCAATTGATTGTTGAGTATTCACCATAAGAAAATGACATCTGAAAAGAATAATCAAGCAGTGATGGAAATGGCCAGTTGTTTGAAAAAAGGATGCTTAAAGAATTTTGGCCTGAAGTGGTTAATACAACTGTGTATTTGCTAAATATATGTCCAACCAAATTCATGTGTAATATAACTCCATTTGAAGCATAGAGTGGAAGAAAACCATCTGTGAACCACCTTAAAGTTTTTGGGTGTGTTTGCTATGCTCAAACCCCCAAAGAAAAAAAAAGAAAAAGTTTGAAGAAATAAACGACAAGTGTGTTTTTTATTGGCTATAGTTATATATCGAAGGGCTATAGACTTTACTAGTTGAAGACAAAGAAGGTGATCATTAGCCGTGATGCCATGTTTAATGAAAAGACTACATGGAACTAGCAAGAAGAAAAGTTTGAGAAAACTGTTCTTGCTACAATTATGCATCCAGTAAATGTTGATGAGCAACCGGCCCATGCTATATCAAATTCTCCATTCTCATCAAATTCTCCAAGTTCGAGCTCTTCATCCCCTAGCTCTACTCCAAGAAAAATTAGGAGTTTAAGTGATCTTTATGTTAGATGCAATTATAGTGTAGTTGAACCAGAAAGCTTTGAAGAAAGTTATGCAAGATAAAATTGATGCAATTGAAAAGAACAAGACATGAGAGTTGGTTGAAAAGCTAAATGACAAAGAATCTATTGGTGTGAAATAGGTGTACAAGGTGAAGCATAATCCAGATGGTTCGCCCCAAAGAAACAAAGCCAGATCAATGGTGAAAGGTTATACACAATAACCTAGTATTGACTATCATGAAACATTTGCTCCAGTTGCTCGTCTGGACACAATTAGAGCAGTCATTGCATTAGCAACATCGAAAGGTTGGAATCTCTATAAACTTGAAGTGAAAATAGCATTAATGGAGAATTGAAAGAAGAAATGTTCATGCAACAACCTCAAGGCTCTATGATTAAAGGCCGAGAAGATAAGGTGTATAAATTGAAGAAAGTTCTATACGGGCTGAAGCAAGCTCTTAGAGCATGGTGCAGCGAGATTGACAACTACTTCATTCAACAATGATTCCAAATAAGCAAAAGAAAGCCTAATTTGTATGTCAAGTTTCAATGTAGGACCAATATCCTTCTTGTTGCACTTTATGTTGATAATCTAGTTTATACCGGTAACAATGAAAGGATGATTAGAGTTTTTAAAATAGACATAATGGGAAAATATGAGATGAATTATCTTGATTATTACATCATTTTCTTGGTATTGAAATTTATCAAGATGATCATAGAGTTTTTATTTGTCAAAAGAAATATGCTGAAAATGTTCTAAAGAAGTTCGGTATGCTTGGATACAAACCTGTTGATACTCATTTGGTGGTGAATGAAAAATTAAGAAAAGAATATGGTGGAAAAATGGAAGATGCAAGCATGTATAGAAGCTTAATTGGAAGCTTGTTTCATTTAATGGCTACAAGGGTTGATTTGATGTTTGTGGCTAGTTTACTTTCAAGATTCATGAGTAAACCTAGACACTTACATCTTGAAGCAACAAAAAGAGTGTTAAGGTATGTCATGGGTACCATTAAGTATAGGTTCATGTTTGAAAAACATTCAACAATAAAATTAGAAGGCTATTATGATAGTGGTTGGGTCATGAGTATTGATGATACGAAGAGCACTTCAAGTTATATATTTTATTTTGGAACTGTGTGATTTCTTGGTGTTTAAAGAATCAAGAAATTGAGACTCAATCATCTGTAGAAACAGAGTATCTAACAGCTGGATTAGCGGCACAAAAAGCAAATTGGTTGAGAAGAATTATTAAAGACATTGGACAGAAGCAAAAGGAAGGTGTTCAACTTCATTGTGACAACAAATTAGCCATTGTTATGTCAAAGAATCCAATTTATCACAACCAAACTAGACACATCAACATCAAACATCATTTCATTCGAGAAGTTATTGAAGTAGGAGAGATCCAACTAGAATTTTGTCCTTCACAAGAGCAACTACCAAACATTTTGACCAAAGCACTTCTTAGAGCAAGATTCCAGCAACTCAGAGAAGCATTGGGGGTCAAAGAACATCACATTAAGTTGGATAATGTGATGTCATGAATGTGTGCTTGTAATTAATGTGTTTAGAATGAATGTATCTAGGGAATCTAATAGTCATGCATGAATGTATTTATCTAATATGACTATTAGTTTCTTGTAAACTCTAATATATATTTTAACACACTTTTATGTACATTTTATGCTAATCCCGAGTAAAAAAATAATATTTTTTGTGGCTTTTCACTTAATTTCATGATATTTTATAATCACTATGGGAATGTGTTAAGTTTGTAAAATTCATGTTAAACATATGTTATTTTTTTTATTTTTTGGGAATAATTGGGCTAAGGGAAAGAATTACAGAATTTTGGTTGTATTTGGGGTCTTAAACAGGTGCAGGTTAGAAGATCTAAGGTGCAGGTTGGAAGATCTAAGGTGCGGTCACATGGGTTTCAAAATAACTTCGTTTCAAATTCAATTACATGGAAGCCTAGGATTGTTTAATTGGAAGCCCAAAACTGTTTCGCTAATCTACTTTTCCGTAAAATAAAAATGGCAACATCCATTACAAAAATTAGTAGTCTATAACAGACCACTCATCTCCTAAAAATAACAGTTTTGACCCTAATCTCCACCAAATAAAAATCAGCAACCATTCCCCTTGATTCAAGCCTCAAACCTTCCATTCCTTTGCTAAAAAAAGCAGTCAAAATCACACCCTTTTTTACCATTCAATGACCGGCTATACAAGGAGAAAAATAAGCAACTCCTTTTGTTAAAATTAGCAAAACACCACCCATCCATCCCCATATAAAGGGACGACTCATATGGGGGAGAAAATCAAGAATTCCCTTGCTAAAAATAACAAGGGATGTTGGGGCTTAAAGGTTATAAAAGGAGGCTTTCACTTCATTAAAAAATGTACCAGTTTTCAAAGAAAAATCTCTTAAGTGTTCTTGTCTTTCTCATGACTTGTTAAACACTTGTTTGCCACAAAATAAGGTAGTTTACTTGCCGAAAATGAGAGCAGTGCCAGAGGGAGAAACTTGAGAGCATTTTGATGAATTAACGTAAAGACAAGGAGGAGAGCCACCATGGGAATCCGCAAGAAACAGTCGCAGATAACTCGTTCCAATTTAACTGTTTTCTCTTATTATTGTGAATTGGCCTTGGATAACCCCCTCGGCTACTCTTCTTCCCTTTCTCTTTATTGTTAATTGATTTTTTTGTGTTGAAATACAAGT
Organism: Gossypium raimondii; assembly: GCF_025698545.1. NCBI lineage: Eukaryota > Viridiplantae > Streptophyta > Magnoliopsida > Malvales > Malvaceae > Gossypium > Gossypium raimondii. Next base: position 48,314,278 of record NC_068575.1, read on the forward strand.
TTGCATCTCATTTTTATGTTTTCAATTTAATATTACATTACTTAGTTTTGTTTATTTAGAATAAGTATGAATCATGATTTGAGTTAATTGATTTTTGTATTGTGAATATATTGTGCAAATAATTATTTCATTCATTTAGGTTTAATTCATGTTAATACTTGTAAATGTATGGCCAACATTTGTAGGTTAATGAATTAACTGTTTAATTTGAGAAGAGACAATAGTTAATAGACAAAAGATCTAAATGGCGTATCTCATGTCGATATCGAAAGATGATTGTTATATGCATAAACTGTATAAATGCCCGAAATGATGATTTCTTAGTTAGTTTTGACATAGACATATGTGGAATAACTCCTTAATTAAAATTTGGATTAATGAATTTTCATATTGCCACGACCCTTCGTGATATTCCTTTTATGATTTCCAATGAACTCGTGTTAAGTGAAATACTTGTTCTAGTCTATTCATGTTATGTTTTATTAAATCTTGTATTTAATCTTTTTGTTGTGATTATTTTTCTGCAATGTATATTGTTTTATTTTGTAGGTATTTGAAATCTGACTACATCCTTAACATTTTTTTTGTCTCTCATCAGCAAGATTTTTCTTTACTTATTTTCTACCAAATTGTTTTATAATTAACTTTACAATTAATTTATACAACAGCCCCTATGGAGACGATAACTCTTTACTTACTACTTATACGACTGTCTACACTTGCATGTAATCATACGACACATTACTCATTATTGAAGATATCAATAACAAAGAAGCAAGAAACTTTTACACAATTTTCACTTGCACTCTAAACAATCTAGAAATCAAAGAAATGATTTTATCTTCAACAATCCCTCAACCCAATACGAGAGGTAAAAAGGCTTAATGACCTCTGCAATTCAATATTGCATTCATTTGACAATAATACAAACCAAAAGATCTCTATATTGTGACTCCCCCCTCGCACACTGATATGGGACATGGCAATACTTGTTGGAGACATAGTTTTCATATATGCAAAAATAATAATAACAACCAAAAGATCTCTCTAATCTCTCTCAAATTTTAATTTGAGCAAACTAGTCCCTTTAAAAATTTTAGAGCAATTTAACCCTTGCCAATTTTGAAAGTGAACAATTAAGGACAATTAATCATGACGTTAAATGTTTTTAAACAATTGCGCATAATTGTGATTGGTATAATAATAAATTTAGCTCTCGATGTTTACAAATTTTGTTAATTTGGTCTTGATTCTAAAAAAAAAAACAACAAATTTAGCCTTAGCATTTCCACCTTTACAAAAATATTATAGGCTAAATTTATTAAATTATGACCAAATGAATAGATGTGTAAATTATGAGAAATTTGTTATTATAACAATCAAATTTATGTAAAATTGATGAAAAATATTGACGATGTGATTAAAAATCCATAATTGCTCATTTTTAAAATTGACAGAAATTAAATTGCTCCGTTTTTTTAGAGAAATCAATTTAATCAATATCAAAATTGAAAGGGATTGAAGGAATTTTTTACCTGCCAAAATTCTCATACTTTTACTCTCTTTCATCCTGTTAAATGAACAAGTATGACATCTTGTAAGTTAACCAACATCCAAAGCTTGGCAATTTGTAGGTGGGATGGAAACTCGTTTCGACACTACAAGAGTCACAATCCCTTCTCAACATGATTAAGCTAGTCCAAGATTGCCGCTATCATTGACATCTCAAAAAGGAGGCAAAAATAAATAAATAAACCTACACCTCTTGTTTCAATATCACCTTCGATTGGCCATAATCTGCTTGTCTTTCTTCTTTCGGTTTTTACCAAAAAATTACTGAAAATAGCATTATTGATGTGAGAAAGTCATCAAATATATACTTTGATTAAGTTAGAGTAGTTTTATATCACTAGCAAAAATAAAAACAGTGGTTGAATCAAAAATTAAAAACTGATGAGATGATGGTTCGAAATAAGGGTTAGACTAATTGACTCGCGAACTAATACAAATCGAATTAAAAATCTAATTAATTTTTTTTATAAATTTTTATAATTTATTTAATTAAACTTAATAAATCAAACCAATCAAAAAAATTTAACTACCTATACTGAAATCTCGGAGTAAAATGGAATCTATAAGAAAGAAGAATAATAAAAATGAAAGTTGATAAGTGTACACGTGTCACCAGTGGGCGTTGAAAGCACTGTAATTCCGGTTTCCACATCCTCCAACAAATAAGAACTTTCTTCCGGTTATTTACAACGTGGCGAGCTGACGTGCTGAAAGCTCATTGGCTAGCACACGTAGCTCCCTCTGAGACGAGGGTTTTTGTAGTCTTCTCTATACTTTCTCTCCACTCCAGAGGTTTCTTCTCCGACAGAGAGATTTAATCAATCTGAGCGATAGAGGAAAATCACGAATTCCTGAAAATAAATACAATGCATAGATCGCGATCTCCATTGCTAATAGCTTTATCATTTCTCTTCACATCCTTCCCCATCTCTAACGCTCTTTACGGGCCGTCGTCGCCGGTGGTTCAGCTCACTCCATCTAATTTCAAGTCCAAGGTAAACCTTTCATCATTTGCCGTTGATTAGAAAAAAAATATGTCCAAGAACAGAATCGAAAAGAATAAGGAGGATCTAAATTTCTGTTAAGTTATATGAAATGCATCTTTCTGTTGGATCACAATTGAAGAAATTAAATACGATTAGAAATGAGTTAGTTCTTTGGAATTTTGTCACTTAACTATTTTTTTTTTTATAAAAGGCCTTTATTTTGTTTTGATTTTGAAGTGTTAAGTTTACTAGTTAATTTAGAAATGGGTCATTTATCAAGCTTAGATGAACGGTTTAATGTATTTTAATTGCATTAAACATTCAGGTTTCTACACCTTACAATTTTGTTTGAGTTTAAGCAATGATTTCAGTTTACGTTATTCAATACTCTTGCTTAAATTCCGTATCGGGGATACAAATGGACCATAGCATTTTCATTGCATGATGAAACATCTCTTCATTGATCTGACTTTCGCTTATTATTTTAGTAAGTCAAGAAGGGTAAGAGACAAGCATATCGAGGAGAATAGCTTATTGAGTCTTTTTTAATTGTGGCAGGTTTTAAATTCTAACGGAGTTGTTTTGGTTGAGTTCTTCGCGCCTTGGTGTGGCCATTGCCAAGCTTTAACACCTACATGGGAGAAAGCCGCCAATGTCTTGAAAGGTGTCGCTACAGTGGCAGCCCTCGATGCTGATGCTCATAAGTCTCTTGCCCAGGTTTGGAGAATTCAAATCTATCAGCCACACCTTTTCAAAAATCTGAGATGTAATCTAGGTTCTATTTTGTTGGTGTGCTGATTGTTGTTCAACTAGCAGGAATAGTTTCCTTACGTTTCATTGTGCTGTGTAAATTTATAGGCTTTATCCCATTATGTACAGGATTGTCATTTACGCACAATGTCTTGCGGCTGACTGGAAATTCTTTTGTTCTCTGTTAATTTTATGAGCTTATAAAGCCTTGTGATTGCCACACAGGAATACGGGATTAGAGGATTTCCTACAATAAAAGTGTTCGCCCCTGGAAAGCCACCTGTAGATTATCAGGGAGCTAGAGATGTCAAACCTATTGCCGAATTTGCCCTCAAGCAGGTTTGTTACAGTATGTTGATTGATTGAAGTATCAAGATTTTATTAGATCATGATGTTGTTATCAAGTACTGAATCTGTTTCCATGTTAAAATTCATTTCTTACTTTTTAGGCCACTGTATATCGAGTAAGATTGGAGTGATCTTGTAGTTTTAATTAATATGCATATGTTGTGAATAGGGAAGATTATTTGCATGTCATGTGCTTTGCAACTGCTACAAATGCCATTTTTTTAGGACGTGTATTTGCAATGGACATAGTGATATTATAGATTCTAACATTAGGAAAATTGAACAAATCCTTTCTCACTTCTCTGGCACATTCCAATTCCTACAGAATCTGATCCCAAGCAATATGAGACCATACTACATTGGTAAAGTTGTCTTTATGTAACTGAAGTAGATGCCATACATGGACATGGACCTGATAACTGTCAAAAATTGTCTCTCATGGCCTTATTTCTCTATCAGTTAGGATTCCTCATTATTTATGAATTTGATAAGTCATTTTTAAAATTTGAAATTGAAGTGTATCAGTTTTATACTAAAACATTCTTTCTAAGACTTGAGCTGAATCATTGCAAACTTTTGTGAATTGTACAGGTAAAGGCACTTTTGAAAGACCGTCTCGCTGGGAAAGCATCTGGAGGATCAAGTGAGAAATCTGAGCCTAGTGCATCAGTAGAATTGAATTCCCGCAACTTTGATGAATTGGTGCTCAAAAGTAAAGAACTTTGGATTGTGGAGTTTTTCGCTCCTTGGTAAGCTTGCTTAATTTTAGTAACACTCATCAAGAAATGGTGCTTCACTAGTATCACTGTAGATTCATGTACATGAAACTGTTAAATGCTGTTTATGTTTCTTATGATGACATGTTTTAATTTTGTGTTTCGTATGAGAATTGAACTGATAATGGATGATTTTTAGGTAGGCATTTAGGACCTTTAACGAATAAGAATAAATCAGATCTTCAAAGCTTCATGATATTATTGTGCAGCTATATTGTTACTGAAGAAGTTAAAGAATATGTTCAAAATAGCCTTAGATTTTAAGTTAATTCAAGAATATGATATAGTGACCTTTTTGGAAGATATTGTGTGTGTGTGTGTGTGTGTGTAACTTTTTAAATGTTCTCTAGAAAATATGATACTGAACTTACTAAAGACCAGTGCTCCAACTGATGAAAGCAATCAATATGCTTTTGTCCTACATGAAATCTGTATATATCTCTAAAGAAGTAAATTTTGATATAGAAAACATGCTTCTGCAGAGGATATCATATATGAGACTAAATCGATCTCAATGCAGTCATCTATGTTACATAAAATTTTGCACATAACCTAATGCTTGCTAACATAGTAAGTTTCTAGTTCTTATCTTCTCATTTTGATGATTAATACCTTGTAAGTACTTCTGTAAAGGTGTGGACACTGTAAAAGACTTGCTCCTGAGTGGAAGAGGGCTGCTAATAACTTGAAGGGGAAGGTGAAGCTTGGTCATGTTGACTGCGATTCTGAGAAGGTAATTTGCTTGTGTTGTCAAACTTGATATTGCGAGGCATCTGCCTTCTGAGAATGTTTCCATACCTAGAAATCACTTTATGAAATCTTATTAGAACGGAATAAGATGCTTTTCTATTTTGGACATCACTTTTCCATTCCAAATAAATATTTTTCAAATTAGAGAAGCAAGTTTTCCTTCTTTTTTATATATATTTATATTGGAACTTTTGGATGTATTTGTTTTATATTATTGGTTTAATAATGGGATGTGTGGTTTGCAGTCTCTCATGAGCAGGTTCAATGTGCAAGGGTTCCCTACCATCTTAGTATTTGGTGCTGACAAAGACAGCCCAGTTCCTTATGAGGGTGCTAGAACCGCCTCTGCTATTGAATCATTTGCTCTAGAGCAACTAGAAACAAATGTCGGACCGGCTGAAGTGACAGAGCTGACTGGCCCAGTAAGTCTCACACTCGTGCTTCAAGAATAGTTGCAGTCTTTTCTAAACTATATTGTTATTTACTGAAAAGTATACTCTATTCAAAATAGGATGTGATGGAGGAGAAATGTAGTTCAGCTGCCATATGCTTCGTTGCTTTCTTGCCTGACATTCTAGACTCGAAGGCTGAAGGAAGGAACAAGTACTTGGATATGTTATTGTCAGTTGCAGAGAAATTTAAAAGGAGTCCTTACAGGCAAGTACATGCAAGCTAATTTTCTCTTGAGATCTCAATTTGTATGTGTGTGTGTTGTTCTAACGACAACTTTATCTCCTATAGCTATGTTTGGGCTGCTGCCGGTAAGCAACCGGATCTCGAGAACCGTGTAGGTGTTGGCGGATATGGTTATCCAGCTCTTGTAGCCTTGAACGTCAAGAAAGGAGCATATGCTCCACTCATAAGTGCATTTGAGCTCGAGCATATCATGTAAGTATTTCTTTTCCGACTTCTGCACTGAATGCCGCTCTTTTACGAATGAACAAAAATGAAACTTAGAACATGCAAAAATTTTGTCCATGGCAGTGAGTTTGTGAAGGAAGCAGGGCGCGGAGGCAAGGGAAATTTACCACTGGAGGGCACACCCGAGATTGCAAAGACAGAAGCATGGGACGGTAAAGATGGAGAAATCAAGGAAGAGGATGAGTTCTCACTTGAAGAACTCATGGGAGATTTTACAGCAAGTAAAGATGAGTTGTAATAAAATTGGAATTAGTTTAGGATAAAAAGAAGGGTTTTGATGTTTGGTCGTGTCGTTTATTTTGGTTTTTACTGATTGAAACAATTATCCCAAGTGAAACAGATTATTAGAGATGATCCAAATATTTAAGGAGTCTGATTTCATCTACCAACAATGTTTAATAACTTGTTTTGTTAGATATACTATTAAAATGGTTTTGAAAAATAATACATTATCAAAATAATTTCATTGATAAGAAGCCAAAAGAAAAAATTTTAAATTTTGAAAATCAAATCCCTCCACAAAAGATTCAATATTATTTTCCTTAAATTTTGGTTAAATTTCAATTTTGATATTTTAAAAGTTAATTTTAAAAAAATTATATTTTATCATGTTAAGTTTGAATTAGTATTTTTTTAATTTTAATCAATATTTTTAATATTATTTTATTATTACTTGACTAGTAAATATATGTTTAATTTCAAAATGTCACACTAAAGAATTTAATAGAAGAATTTTAATGGTGGTAATAATTATACCTAAATTTTTAAATCTAAAAAAGCAAAGAGACTAAATTCTTAAAAATACAAGTAGATGAGCTAAGTTCCAAATGTACAAAATGTAATCAACCCAACTTGAAAGACAAATTGTATTCTATGTACATTTTGCAGTTTATATTTTGGGTTTGTGTTATCTATTTCAACAATGTTATTTTCAAAGTTCGAATTTTCGTCTCCTTTTTGGAATGCAATACACCATACCACTTAGAGGAGGTGATCATGTGTTGGGCTACCCGGCTTGGCCCGACAGCCCACCCGAAAAATAGGAGGGTTCGAGTAAAAATATAGGCCCGAAATATGGGTTTAGGCAAAAAAATGAGGCCCGTTTAGAAAACGAGCCGTGCCTCGGGTAAAACCTTTTGGCCTAAGCCCGGCCCGTCCCGGCCCGAATTATATATTAAATATATATATTTTATTTTAAATCAAATATACTTTTTAACTTTCATGTTTTACTTTCGTCATCAGATAGTGCCCTCCCTTTTTTCCCAATTCCAAAATCAAGCTTCAAAATCCTTAAGCCCTTTTAGTGTTGTAAAATTTAATATGGGTCGGGCCGGGCCGGACTCAGGCTTAGCAATTTTCTTTCAGGTCGGGTTTGGACAAATTTTTAGGCCCATTCGGGTCGGGCCAGACACGGGCCTAAAATTTTATTTGGGCCCTACTCAAACCCGACCCAACCCGACCCATGATCATCTCTAATACCACTACATCATTTATCTTTTTGAATTATTGGTATTGTAATCATGGCTTCCATTTCAATATTGCAAATATCAATCTGAATGCTCTGTTTTAATAGTAAATTGAAACAATAAACTGTAGGTTCCATTCCGATGTAAATTTTGGTCGTACCAGCCATATCGATATGTACTTATTGATTTCGCTTATATTGATCGGAATATAGTGTATTGGCCGGTACTTTAAAAAATTTAAAAATATTTTAAATTAAAATTAAAATTTTCATTATTATTTTTGAATTTGTTGAATTAAGGATTATCATTTGCATATTATGAGATGAATTCATCATATTTGTTGTTTATTTTGAATTTGTTCAATGATAAATTATATGTGTGAAGCTTGTTAAATAATATTTTATATTATTGATTAATATTTTATATTTAAAATTTATTTAATTTTATTATTTAATATTTATAATTATTTTTATATGCATTTATTAAATATTTTTAAAAATAATGAGATATCAAAAATAGTACACCAATACATATTAATACTTTATTATTATAATGCATTTGAAAGTTACAACTTCAAAAAGGATTGAAACTTTCTTTTTTTTGGTATTCTTGTTACCGCACCCAACCACTTCTTAAAAAGGATTGAAATATTTAAGACTATTCCACATTTTTAACTTTAGGTAGTTTACCGAATTCGAAACGTTGCTTGAAATTAGTTAAATAAATTTTAAAAAAGAGCATAACAATTTAATGATTTAAATAAAAATTTTAAATAGTTTATTAATATAAATGAAAACTTTGAAATATTTCGATAACCATTTTATAATTTTTTTGAAGTTGAATGACCAAACCATAAACTTATTGATAGTGTAGTTTGCCCTTTGTTTTAAGTGTTAAAAAAATGTGAGAATTTGGGGGGTTTTTTTTATTAAAATGGACTTAAAATTTTTATAAATTACGAAAATGACTCATTTTCTTGATTATGTACGTAAATGACCTGAAATGAATAGTAAAAATTGGTGGAGCCAAAGTGATTGGCGCCACCAACATGCCACGTCAGCCATAGGATTAAAAAATCAATTTTGTGGTGGAGCCATAGTGAATATCGCCACTTGTATAAATACCAGAGAAATACTGGTATTTCTCAATAATTGAAGGGCCAAAAAATAAATAATGGTAGTGGAGCAATAGAGAATGACGCCACCACTTTATGTAAGGTTATTATTATTTTTTAGTTTTTTTAATTTAAAAAAATATTTTTTTATTTAGTGGAGCCATATAGAATGACGCCATCAGTGTAATCAATCACTTTTTCTAAATGTATTTTTAATTTAAAATTAAAATGATATTTTATTTGAGGAGACATTCTCTTTGGCATGATCAAATAGTTATATATAACCCCAATGGTAGATCAGTCTTAGTTAAAGAATTTCTTTTTTAATTATATAATGTTAGAGGATGAAAGGAGAGAGATGAGAAGTGTTTTTTTGCTTCTATGTTTAATGGTTATTTTTGTTTCCAGTTATTTATTCAAGAATGAGTTCAAATTGGTTATGTAAATTGTTAGAGTTGTGTGACCCAAATTTTAAGAGATTACTTGCAAGTCAAGTTAAACAAAATATATCTTCTTTCTAGAAGATTTAGTATTTATGAGTATAATATATTTAGTATTTATTAGCATAATATATTTGACTTTGATTAGAATTAGGTTTTTTCAACCTATAAATAGATGTAGTCGAAATTCCTCTTGTAATAATTCGAATTTGACATAGTGAATTTTCTTCTCCTCTGCCTGTGGTTTTTTTCCCGAAAGGATTTTCATGTAAAAAAATTGTATGTTCTTTATTTTTATTTCTCTTTTCTTTGCGATATATTGTCATTACTAACGTTCTATTTTTTCAAAAATCTTTCTGTTGGCTGTGGTAGGACGATAATAGGTTCAAATTGGTTATGCAGCCAACGGGTATATTATTTGGGATTCTCTAGGTCAACGAGATGTTTGAAGGTTTTATAGAATCCCAAATCGAACCGCACAGGTGAGATCATCAATATCAGCAGCATCCGAGGTGCAAGATAATAGCACCAAGAAACTTGCTCGTGTTATGGTTAAACATTGTAATTTTCAATTTGTAAGACACAATGTTGTTGGTCTTAAACAAAATCGTTTAATTATGTTTTATTTATAAAACACGATGTTGTCGGACTTGAACAAAATCGTTTAATTTTTTTTTTAGTATTGAGAAAGTTGCTCGTGTTGTAAAATTATATATTGCAAGTTAAATGAAATTATTTTGGAATGTTGCAAGCGTAAAATTATATTTTGTAAAATAAAATTTTGAATTATGTAAATTGATAATTATTTGAAATGTTAGCAATGTAAAATAATTTTCATATAAACCATTAATGTAATGTGAATTAATCGTTTGATAATGGGCATTTTAATAGAAATCAAGAAATAGAGGACCAAAAGATAAATAAAGTTTGGAAAAAATGAGAAAGAAAAAAAAACGAAAGTGGGAGAGAGAATTGACTAAAAAAAAGGATGAGAAAGGGTTGATTTGTATAAAATAAATAAATTTGGGCATTTTTAAAAGAAATAAGAAAATCAAAGGGTCCAAAATTAAATATATTGACCGATCACATTGTGACAGCTGCGCCAGCGACGTGATTGATTAAGGTCACTTTTTAGTCCTTTTAATGTTTAAAAAAAGAAAAAAAAAACTTAGAAGGAAACCAGCTAGTTTTCTTTTAAAAGGAAGAGTGGGGCTGTTTTTGGTCGCCCTCAAAATTTTGAGTGAAATAGAAAAAGAAAAGAGAAGAGAATAGGAAAAAAAAAAAGGAGTTGTCTTTGTTTCGAAGTTAATAAATAAGATTAAGGTATGTAAATATATTTTGATATGCATGTATTATATTAAAGTAGATATTGTAAAGTAATAATTAATTAAATTTATTTTGTGTACTTTTTTTAATTATACAGATATCAGAATGTCTTCTCAAGTAAATGCGGATCACACTTCATTGAGTGTTAACGAAACAATAAAATTGTTAAATCACAGTTTATTTATTTGACACCTTATATATGATATTTATTTATACAAAATAAAAAATTCTAAAATTAATTTATTTGATTTGTGTAACTTTTGCTAAAAAAATTAGAACTTATTCCAAAATTAATTTATGGTAGTGACTTTAAATTTTTATATTATAATATCATATATTGGAGGGAGTAGAAATATTTGGAGCCAGAAGTATGGCAAAGTTGGGGCTCATTTTGTTTCTTATTCAATGTGTTGTATTTTTCATAAAGTCACGTTCCATCAACCTACACAATCGGTTTGCAATGGGGGAAGATCTTAACACATGGATTGAACATCCAAAACAATTGACGAAAAACTCTTCTCCCCATTTCAAGTTGTCCATTTGGGCCTCTATAAGGTAATGTTTGCAAGTCCACAATAGTTCCTAGCACGTACTCCACCATCGGTGAAATCCACCCCTGAAGTTCATTATATAACTCATCCCAGTCGTTGTACAACTGCTACATGGTCATTTTTTTCACCCACCATGCTTTCTTTTACGACACTCTGTGCTGGAACCGGGCTTGCATGTCTGCAATCAATGTCGACACATGAATGGTTGAGCTATCTTTCACTAGTGGCATGATGCAATTGCAGATACTTTTGACATCCAGTTTTAGGTGGTCTTGAGTCATACGTGCGACAGTGCATGTATGGCGCCCTTCTAATTTTCATATTTGCCACTGTTGAGTCCTTTGTATAAATATAGTTCGAACTCGCCAGCCACACCCTTCTTCAACTCTCCAACATTCCCCGACATATAATATCGGTGTAGACTTTGCGACCTTGTAATCAATCGGCACCTTCATGTCATATTGTTTGATGGCAAACACGCAGTCCGCCTTGTTCTCAAACCATTGCCAACGAACAACTCCTTCAATTGTGAATTTGATGTCAATCTATGAGCAGAGACTATATCAGCGTACTCGGGGAACTCAGCTGCATACGCTGCATCTAGATCTACACTCAACATGTCGCCTGTAGGGTCATTCCGTAAAATAATTCCACGACTTGGGTTACTAAAAGAAGGGGCGTGAACATTTTCAACCTCCTCCGGGCCTTCATCGTCAATATCCTCCGGAACCTCATCAAGATTGGGGTCACTATAATCTTTAACGCTGTGATCGGAATCTTCACCATTATTGGACCATTCTTCGATGTTTTCATCGATGCCTATCACCTTCTAATGTATTTGTAGATGGCGACCCGGGACATGGTTGTTATACGAAATCCTACCATAATTTGGATTTTAGGGCATCTACGATGTCCCTCCGCAATTAACATTAAGGTCAAAGTCAAACCCACAATGTTGACTTATTGGACTGACATTTTCAATGGGCTCTAAGTCAGCTAACTTAGAAAATAACTCAATTGGTTGGAGGTTTTCATTCCCGGCCAACCACCATATTTCTATCATAGTGTCCAAGTCATTATCATCTAATAGTTGCATCTCACAAAATTTCAACGGATCTGTAGAGATTGGAAACTTGTAAAATAATCTGGACATCGTCCTTCCACAACGGATAGCTATTTTTGCATAGATCTTTCTTTTCGTTTCTTCCAGCTTCACAATTTTATTGAATCGTAATCCAACTTGCTGTCGACCTTGAATTACACAACCAACCTCACATTCTACAATTTCACCATAAAAAATAACATAAAACACCGAGTTATTCATCTTCACCACAATTTCTGAGCTCTCTTACTAAACACAATAATTTTTTTCTTTTCTTCTTTTCTAGTTCAACTGTTACAAGAATGTTAACAAGATCTATATATGTAACACCACTAAGGTGGTCATGCCAAAAAGAACGGCTTCACCAAAATAAAATAATAATTTCACTAAAAAGACTATAAAAAAAAATCCTGACACTAGTAACACCATTCTATATAGCTCCACCAAATAAAATATTGTTTTTAATTTTAAATTAAAAAAAAAGATAGATTACACTGGTGGTGCTATTCTATATATATGACTTCACCAAATATAATTACATTTTTTAAAATTATAAAAAAAAATCTGAGACTATTGACACCATTCTATATGACTCTACCAAATACAATAACATTTTTTTAATTTAAAAAAAAAAATAACCCTGACACAATAAAGTGGTGGTGTCATTCTCTATGGCTCCATCACTATTATTTATTTTTTGGCCCCCTAATTATTGAGAAATACCAATATTTCTCTGGTATTTATATAGGTGGTGTCATTTTCTATGGCTCTACCAAAAAATTAATTTTTTAATTCTAATTGCTGACGTGGCATGTTGGTGACGTCATTCTCTTTGGCTATACCAACTTTTACTATTTATTTCAGGTCATTTATATTCATAATTAAAAAAGTGGATCATTTTCGTAATTAATTAAAATTTTAGGATATTTTAATAAAAAAGCCAGAATTTGGTATAATTTTTTATTCCAAAAGTAAGATAAAAAAAATTTACATGTGTCGCCTACTCCTAACTTTAATTGTGGGTCTAAAAATTTCACCAGAAAGAAGAAATATTAAAATGCAATATGAACAAATTGAAGGTACTACGAAAGCCTCTCAAATGAAGCTAACCCAGAAGTGAATTTTAGCAATGAAAAGATGAAACAAAACTTGAAAGTAATCGGTGAACACACCAATCATATCTTCAAGCAAAACACCCAGATTACCCAGTTGGGAAAATCTGGTCAAATCCATGAAGCCGTCAAACTTTTCTCCGAAATGACCCGTAAGAACACTGTAACATACAACTCCATGATTTCTGCCTTAAATAAAAACGGCAAATTCAACGATGCACGTCACCTGTTCGACAACATGCCCCGTAGAAACCTAGTTTCTTGGAATACAATGATTGCAGGGTATTTACACTCCGATAGAATTGATGAAGCTTATCGACTGTTCGTTAAAATGCCTAAAAGAGACAGATTCTCTTGGACTCTGATGATATCTTATTTTACACGTAAAGGGGAGCTTGAAAAGGCTAGAGAACTGTTTGACTTATTTCCTCACAAGCGTGATGTGGCTTTTTGGAACGTTATGATTCGAGGGTATGGTGAGAAAGGAAGGATTGTTGAAGCTAGGAGATTGTTCGACGAAATGCCACTTAGGGTTGTTGTTTCGTGGAATTTGATGTTATCCTGTTATACCCGGAATGGCGAAATGCGTTTGGGGAGGGAGTTTTTTGAAGGAATGGCGCTAAGGGATGTTGTTTCATGGAATTTGATGGTCGATGGGTTTATTGAGGTTGGTGATTTGGATTCTGCTTGGGAGTATTTTGAGAAGACTCCATATCCGAATGTTGTTTCTTGGGTTACAATGTTATGTGGGCTTGCACGAAGTGGTAAGATATTGGAGGCAAGGAGATTGTTTGATCAGATGCAGAATAAGAATGTTGTTTCTTGGAATGCTATGATTAGTGCTTATGTGAAGGATTACCAAATTGAGGAGGCTGCCAGGTTGTTCAGTGACATGGCAAACAGGGATTCATTTTCATGGACCACAATGATTGATGGTTATGTTCATGTTGGCCGGCTTGATAAGGCAAGGGAATTACTGAATCAAATGCCTTACAAGGATATTGCGGCGCAAACTGCAATGCTTTCTGGATACATTAAGAATAAAAGAATGGATGAAGCTTGTCAGGTTTTTAATGAGATAGCTGCTAGAGATATTGTTTGTTGGAACACAATGATTGTAGGGTATTCACAGATGGGAAGAATGGATAAGGCTCTCGATCTATTCAAGGAGATGAAAGATAAAGATTTAGTCACTTGGAACACCATGATCATTGGTTATGCTCAAATCGGAGAAATGGAAGAAGCGGTTAAGATATTCAATGGAATGAAGATAAAGAATGTAGTCTCTTGGAATTCATTGATAACAGGTTTCTTGCAGAATGGCTTATCAATGGATGCATTGACTAGTTTCAAACTGATGGTTCATGAAGGAATAACACCTGATCATTCAACTTTTGCATGTAGTCTAAGTGCATGTGCCAATCTTGCAGCTTTGCAAGTTGGAAAGCAGATGCACAATAAGGTTTTGAAGAGTGGTCATTTAAATGATCTGTTTGTAGGGAATGCGTTGATCACCATGTATGCTAAATGTGGACGCATCTTGTGTGCTCAACTCATATTCGATGATCTTGATGAAGTTGATGTTATTTCTTGGAATTCTCTGATTACTGGGTATGCGTTAAATGGCTATGGAAAACAAGCCGTTCAACTCTTTGAACAAATGGTGTCAAAAGGTGTGCAACCCGATCATGTCACCTTCATTGGGGTTTTATCTGGTTGTAGTCACATTGGCCTTGTTGACCAGGGCTTAAAATTGTTTAAACACATGACAGAAATTTACTCTATAGAACCTATGGTTGAACATTATGCTTGCATTGTTGATATGTTAGGCCGTGCTGGGATGTTATCTGAAGCCTTTGAAGTGGTGAGGGGATTGAAGATCAGGGCAAATGCCGGAATATGGGGTGCACTGTTGGCTGCTTGCAAGACTCGTGGGAATTTGAAGCTTGGCAAGATTGCTGCAGAGCAGCTTTCAGAATTTGAACCTCGAAAAACATCAAACTTTGTGTTGTTGGCAAACATGCAAGCTGAGGCTGGTAGTTGGGATGAGGTCGAAAACACAAGGCTATCAATGAAATACACTGAAGCGGAGAAGCAACCAGGGTGCAGCTGGATTGAAGTTAGACATCAGTTACATTGTTTCCAGTCCAATATGCCAATGCAGCCGGAGACTGCAGAGGTTTACAGCAACTTAAAAACGTTAACCTCACAGATAAGTAACCTAGATTGCGTTTCTAAATCGTCTCTGCTTGATAATTTATGATGAATGGCTTCTTAATTTATTATTATTATTATTATAGGTAAATTCTTTTTCCTTCTGTTAGCATTTTATGTATAAGCTAATACGAACATATTGGTATTCTTCAATATTTGTTCATGGTATGGTAATGGCTAATCATTGTCATTGATTAGATTTTACCTTATTATGCATAACATTGCATTCCCATGGAAGAATGCAAGTTCAAATATTAGAGATGGCATTGTTGAGAGGGACAATCACGAACCCACCATAAAACGGTTATGAAAAATATAAAAAAAATGTATATAAGTAAAGTATGGGTTGAACTAGCTCAAAAGTTTATTAACTTTTCACAATAATAATAAAGAAATAAAAATGTTTATAATTATAATTATAATAATAACATTGAAATGGTTCTTTATTACTTAAAAAGTATTTTCAGTCAAGAGGGTTACCGAACCAATGGATAAATTTACGTAGTAAAGTATTTATGTAAAATTCTACAAAATGTTAATATTTCAATTCAAACAAATTTTCTTGAACCATTTCCTAGATATTTATTGCAAAAGGGATTCTAACAATGCAGAAGATATCAAAGCAAAAAATCAAATTATTTTTGTCTCCCAAGATTCTCAAAAACAACATTTGGAGATGCAAAATAAAACCTTTTCGGCAGACGAGGTGAGACAGGCGAAGTTGTAGATAAGCACTCTAAAATGCACAAGATATTGATTCAAAACTTATTATATTTTACCAAGCTTTCTGGGACATTGTGAGCCTTTAACTACTGAAGCCACAATGACATTTCTAGAGTTGGAACACTTGTTAAAGAAGCTCAGCAAGAAAAATATTGCCCTCATACCAAAAGGAGCTATGCAAACTAAGGCAGTCGACCAATTAGCTTTAGCTTTTGTAATGTGATTTATAAGACTAGTTTAAAAGTTGTGGTTTGAAAGGAGTTTTAAATGATATCATATCATATATAGCATTAAAAGAATAGCAGTGATGAATGAAGCATTTCTAGCAAAACAAGCATGAAGATTAATTGATAAAAGGGGCAATTACTGCATCAGTGTTTAAGGCAAAATACCATAAAAACAATTATTTTCAATATGTTGTGAAAAAGCCAAAACAAATTCATGGATCTGGAAAGGTATGCTAAGTGGGAGTGATATGTCTGCTGGAAAAAGACATACAAATTTGGGGACGAACAAAAAGTGAAGTTGGCTCAAATTTGGGGATGAGTCTAGAAGTTGATCCTTTTCTCTGTTGGGATGCAAGGATAAAATTATGTTTCTAATCTAAGTTTGATTACCGTTGGGATGAACTTTTGAAAGTTAAAACTCTCATTTAAATTAATTGTATTTTTGTGGAAAGTGTGCCACAAAAGTATTCAAGGAGAAATTGACAAGGAGATCCATCAATGTGACAATGATGTGTCTTCTTAGTGAGAAGGAGTTTGAGTCTATGAAATGTTTTTTCGCGAAATGTGATTTTGTAAGAGTCATATGATTTGAGGAACATTTAACTATAACAATTCAATCATTTAATCTGGAACCAAATCCTTAACTTAATCTTTTAATGGTTGCAAAAAAGCAAAAAAAAAAAAAAGATTAATCTTTTAATTTTAGCAAAGAAAGGATCTAAAGAGTACAAAGGTAAAAAGTTTCTATTCTCTCTTTACTTTACTTTGTAAAGAATTTGGAAAACAAAAATAGGAACATATTAGTCCCAATCCACATAAAACACTTGGATGGATAAGAAGCCTTTATAGCTCCCTTAAGAAAGTGAGAGACAATAAAGATTGATACTCAAAAGTAGAGAACAAATAATAAATGTAGATATTCAATTTTGGCTACTAAGATATAAAAGGATATTATATTTTAGGAAATTGTGCTATCAAGCGTATTTCCTCTAGAGCAACAATTTTTGTTTAAAATAGTTGTTGTTCAGAACAACTGTTGTTCGAAAATAGTTATGTTCATAATAGAGCTGTAGTTAGAACAATTGTCATCTAGTGTAGTTATTTGAGAACAATTTCTGTTGAGAATAGCTAAAGTTCAAAACAATTCTTGTTTAAAATAATGACATTTCAGGAATAGCTATGTTTAGAACAATTCTGTTTTTTCAAAAGAGTCATTTCAAAACAAGCTTTGTCAATAAAAGTATCACCACTGAACAACTCTTATTCAGAACAACTTCTACATTGAAAACAACTTTATTGAGAACAACTTACATTTAGAACAATTCAAAATCATTATTCAAGAACAACTCTCATACAAGAACCATCATCTTGCGTTTCAAGAGATGTTCCGTGAAAGATATTTCACATGGTACCACTTCACCAAAGTGGAAGAAATGAAAGTAACCCCAGAATATGGTACAGTTCTTGGCTTATCTTCACTTTTGAGATGTTCTGGAGATCTTGGCTTGGTGAATTAAGTATGAATGCAGTTAAGAGTATTCCTTTTAACATTTTCCTGTAACGTTGAGTGATTTTCTATCCTTTAAAAAATATAGTGATTTCTTCTTCACTATTCACCATCACCAACAAAACCTTTCATTTTCTCTTCTTAATCGTTAATGCAAGTTTAACTGAAAAATATCTATTATTACTCTCATTGATTATCAACTTTATGACTCCTATTCTTGAAACATTATAAATAGTAGTAGTTCAAAATTAGTGAAAACACTTTTGCCACTTTGGAATTCAGACTCTCAAAGCTCTCTTTAAAATTCTCTCAACTTATTTTTTTTTGCTTAGCCTTATCATCAGCCACATTTCCCTTTCTACACATTACCAATCACCACCTGCCGCTGCACCTAGTGTTACCGAATCTACTTCAGTCTTCTTCACCATCTTCTTTCAGTATATCTTGTTCACTTATTTGCAACACTTCCTCTCTAACCTTTACGGTAAACAACCCTAGTTGAACAGAAATACAAGTTACAAAAAATATGGGTGTTATTTGGAACCTCCCCATAGCACTTATCAAGGCTATAGAAAGGAATTGGTTCGGTGGAGTTGTTGTCAGAGATAAGAATAATAATTTGATAGTGGCTTGTGAAAAATTGCAAGCTGAATCCCAATTTCAGGCTAGAATCATTCTTGTAAGCCTTATCCTACTTCTCATGTGAGAATAAGGAAGCAACAAATTTTAGATTAATTAATAGGGAGAAGAAATAGAGTAATATTGAAGAATCGAAATTAAGAACGGATTTTTTATAAAATGTCTAAAATTATTCGTAACTCCTGTTCAACTTATAAATAAGAAGATAATACGTTTTAATGTATTTGAACTCACGTCCTCCTATATTAGCAACAATACTCATATCAATCGAATTAAGACTTAATCGACAATGCAATTATTAATCTGAATTCACTTGACCCGACTTAGTGACTTACGCTTTCAACAAAGAAAGAGAAATAGGGTTGGCAATCAAACAAAGACATACATAGATACATGCTAGGAAGAATTTCAGTCCCAAAATGGAAGTTCTTGTTTACGTTGGTTGATCAACGCCCAAAGAACATTGACTTTGAAACTTTCAAACTAGACAAAGTCAAAATTGCTATACCAAACATAACTCCAGCTTCACAAATGTAAAGTTTTTAATCTTAGGCCCACATTGGTTACAAAATTACAAACACTACATATTAATTTGCTTAAGGTTTTTGGACTATTTATTATTGTTTTTGTATAAAATCTTGAATTGCTCGACTAATTCAATTTTATTTACTGTTTTCGCCATTTAACCAATGATCAGTAATCTTTCATTTCATTTTAATTATTTTTATATCAATATTAATATAAAAAAACTTTTTACTAATAATAATAAGTTTGAACTTTCTAAGAAGGTCTAGTCTTTTAAATGGAGCAAATCAGTGTTAGAAGAGTTTTGTCTTTAGTTTAAGAGTATGATTCGTTTTAAATCGATCCCAATGAGGTGTTTAATGATTGGATTAATTTCGCTTGCTTAAACTCAATTCAGCCCAAAATATGGACCTAAATTTTTATGTAAATTTAGTCATGTTTATAAAAGACAAACTCAAATCTATTTTATCTCTGTCCATATTATTTTAATTTTTAAAAAAATATATTCATATCATTTTTAATTTAAAATTTAATAAATTATATCTTTTTATTTATTAAAATTTTATATATAACCAACTCAATTTTTTTGTGTTTACATATGTTACTAAAGATTTAGATTCTTTTATGTTATAAAATAATATAATATATTATAAAATTAGAATAGGAACACCTTGTATGTTCAAATTCAATCCCGACTTATATTTTTTAAATATAATTTTTACTTAAATTTTCTCAAATTTTAAATCAATCTTCACCAGAAATCAAAATTTGAAAGTTCTGGGACAAAATAAATCTTCACATTCTTATTTTTCTTTTATGAAGGGAAAATGATTCGTACATCCAGAGAAAAAAAAAACAGAGGTATGATACAAAATAGAGAGAGGTTTCATGGATTATAACAGATTCAGCACCTGGAAAAATAAAAATAAAAATCAAACAGAAAAGAAAAAAAGGGAAAAAGGTAGATTACATCTTGATGATGCAAAAACTCACATTAGTTTCTACAAACTCAAAACTCCCCAAATACTGTCTCCAATGAAGCGAACCATCTTCCTAATGGAACCCTTTTCGGATTCTACTTCCCTAATTATTTCTTCATCACCACTTTGGCAATTCTTTTTCGCATATTTATTCACCTTAGCCGATCCTTTCTCAGCTACTGCAACTCTCTTTCTCCTCCCTTTTTTCTTCTTCTTCTTCTTAGCTTGTTTCTTCAACAACTCTTCCTCGTACGCCTCGATAACCTCATGTATCAGTTCACGGTTTGGAGATTTGTCCCAACGTCCCCAGAAACACATGTAACACCTCAAACATTTGCACTCAAACCTAGGATCATGCTCTTTCTTATTATCATAAACCATGGTTACGGCGGAGAAGCCGCTGCTGCTGTTGGTGTTGCAACATGAGATGAGATAGGCTAGAACTTCTTTGTCTTGGAAAGAAAGGGCGGCGACGAGGCTGAGAATCGTGGCTGGGAGCAAAGACAAGTGGTCGCGGACGGTTGGGGATGGAGGAGAAGGGTGCACTTTGTCTTTATTGTAAAGCTTTTTCATGGTTGTTGGGAATATTTTGTTTGGTGGATGGATCCTATGGTCAGGTCTGGTCTGGGTTTTTTGTGTTTGTTGTTGGTGACTTAGATTCGTATTATGAACTTCGAAGTTTCATTCCATGTTTCGTCGTTCCAAATCTGGATGTTTCTATGGAAAGGAAAAGGTTAAAACAGGCCATAATTCCCAAAATTGGAAACTTAGTCCCTGGACTTTAATCCCTTTAGTTTTCAGATATTAAAATTCAGGTTAAATTATTAACATTGTTAATTTTTTTGTTAAATTCAAATTACTTATAATATTATTATTTTTAATTACAAAACTATCAATTAATTTTTTTATATCAAAATGTTACATAAAAAATAATGTCAATAATTAGATTTAAATTTTAAAATCTAAAAAATTAAAAAGATTAAATTAATATAAATAAGATATAGGGACTAAATTTGAAATTTCTGAAAAATATTTTAACCCAAAAAAGGATTGCAATGATTCACGCGCATTTAGGACTTAGGAGTTAGGAGCATGGTGAAAAGGGTTTTTTGGGTCAATGGGAGTGAAAAGGTTGACTAATAATAAATAAGCACAGAAATGAATGAAAATGTGCGAAACTGTTTGAATTAAAAATTATTATTTAAGAAAATTAGAGATAAATAATTCCATTTCAAAGATGTGCTGTAAAAAATAAGATTTGTTCGGTCAGTGTTTACATAATTTTAATCACAATATTTTAGGAGACAAGTGATAGAAAAATAATAAATTAAATATCGTCTTTTGTTTTCGTTTTATCTTTTTAAATGTGTGGTAGAAATATATGTTTTATAATAATTTTTAGAAAAAAATTTAAAGTTTCTTTCAATTTTCTTTATCCAACTCTTCTAATAAAAATTAAAATTAAGGTGTGATTAGTAGTGTGAAAAGAAAATTGAAAATATAAAAATTGAAGGGTGGAAAAATTAAAAATGAAATTTTCTTTCCTAGATAAAAAGGAAAAATAAAAAATTAAGGTGCGAAAGTCAACCGTGTAAATATTGCAAAAATAAAAATATAAGAGTTGAATGCGGTTTCTGCAAGCGAATAGGTCAAGTTGTAATATATATAACTTGTTTACAACTAATATTAAACCAATTACCGAAAATAAGTACTAATTTAGTCGAGTCACGAATTAGTAATGTGAATTCCAGAGCAAGATAATAATGATAAACTAATTAAATTAAACTAGAACTAGAACTAACCCTAAGTTAATATTATTGATTTCTCTTATTCCTAGTTTCGACTATACGAGCTACTTTAGCCTAGATCCAGTTGCGTTACCTATTCATTAATTAACTTTTAGTTTAAGGTTTCAAATGATTGGCTAGTAATTAACCTAGTTATTATCTCTTGGCCTCTAACTAAATTAACTAGTCAGCATAATCTACTTATCTCCCGACCTCACATATTATACTAAGCTAGATTAAAGGATTCTTGGCAGACTTATCTCCCAACCTCATCTTACTTGTGTCACTTCCTAGGGTTGTCAATCCTAGAATTTATGTACTCTTAATCTAATTTAATCAATCCAGATTAAACTCTTTTCTTCAGTTAATTAATTAGGTCAAAGCAATTGAACAAATGAGATATGTGTAAAGCATAAAATTATTATACTATTCACACAAACATTCAATTAGCAGGGTTAAAGAAAGAGATATAAATAATAGAATAAGAGAATAGATTGAGAATACTCATGAATTAACCGATGCAAAAGCGCAATTCTGAAACAATCTTCCCTCGCGATAGTCTCACTTCGGAATAGGGTCTTTCGATTAAGGAAAGATAAAGTAAAACTAAGTAAAAATTGAATAAAATCCTTAAGTAATAACTTTTGTCTCCCCTAAATCTATGTGTAATTGTAACAGCCCGATTTTTAAGTGGTGTCGGAAATAGTGGTTCAAGGCCACCAAATTCGACGAGTAAGCTTGTAAATTTTATTAATTAATATTTACGAGTCAGATATGGTTTTAAAAAGATATTTGGAATTAGTAATTTATGTTTTATAATGATTTATTAGGTTTGAAGGGTAAAATCTAAGGTCAAGTAGTTTTACAAAATGAGATATCGAGACCTCGTTTCTACAAACCGAGCAGTAAATATTTTTATAAATATTTATAAAGTGTCAATAAGGTGGTAATAAATTTTCGTTGAAAATTTTTAACGTTTCAATAGTTAATTAATTAGAAAGGACTAAATTAAAAATAATGCAAAACTTGCTAATTATAATAATTGAGTGATTAAATGGCATGATTAATAAATAAAGAATGACTGAATGTAGTGGTATCAGAGCTACGATTTAGTCGGTTCTTGGACTAAATGTAACATATGTGAAGTTTAGAAATACATACCATTATATAACCAGTGATAGTGTGATACCTCTCGACTCTGATGAGATTTGTTTTACTTATAGACAAACATACTTTCCAACCGAGCTAATTCTGATAATGCTGAAAATGATACTCAAGTATCTGATTAAAAAGTTTCTTATGATGAGTCAAGACTCATAAATGTATGAATAAATGTTTGTAATATATGTTGATGATGAATGTTATGTTATATATGTGTGTATATATATGATAATTAAAATTTTAAGGCTTTACGACCTTCACCCCCTTACCTGTGCATCTTATACAATGGAAATTCACAAGATTTATATTGATTAAGTTCACTAGTGTGAAATCGAAGAGTTAAGTGGCTGAATGATTAATAATGCGGTCAGAACTGAGAATGGGTTAGCAAGTAAAGACGATTTTAAAAGAGATATCATATTTTTCTGAAGATTATTTGGGATATATAATGTTTCTATTAAGGAAGAAGTTATTCACGAGTAATCAACTTATTCAGGTATGATAATTAAAGAACGAGTTAATTAAAAATTCTTCTGAATTGATTTCTTTAGTGATTGGGATAATATGAGATCATTGATGACTATAGTAGTCAGTGGGATAGTGTTGAAATTGCAAAGATATCTGAATGCAATTGTTGCAGTCCAGTATTTTATAGTGATCTCTTTTGGGTGTTCTATATGATTTGTTATTCTCAGAAATATATGTAACTGTTCATTTTCAGATGTGATACTTATCATATAGAAAGGTTGGCTAATCATAATATTTGACGGAATTATTGTTAGCCTGGTTGATTCATGATTGGCATTGCTCTATCTTTCTTCGGTTTTCTAATCTATTATGTTTGATAAAAGACTTGATGATAAGACCCATATGATGTTAGTTTCTACTTCTAATGGTTGATGCTTTGAATTACATATATGCAAATTATGTTGTTTCTATCACAATTGATTCCAATTTGTATGAATGATATTCTTCATCTGGACTTTGTCTGAGGTATCATTGATATCTTTATCATTCAATATGGGTTGTATTCTCGAAAATTCAGTATAGTTCCACATCTTGGATTTCATTATTTCGGTTTTATTCTCGTTTTATGGTTTATTCTATCAAACATGATTCATCTATAAAGGATGTTCATTGGTCGGAGGTAATTACATCTATTGCAGTTATTATTTCTGGCTCGATCATGGGAGCACGGTGATATAGATTTTAGATTTATAGAAGTTGTATTACTGCCCTGGTGGTTATTGGGACTACTTCCGGATTTCCTCTTCTATGTTGGAGTGCACTATGGATGTTGAGCTATTGTTCTATCTATACGGTTAAAACGTCGGTCCTATTATAGCACTATGGTTTTTAACCTATATGATGGTTGTGGCTTCGGTATATTTCAAAGTTTTGATGTTAATAATTGAAATAGCTTAATTATATATAATCACTCTCTAGCTTTCGTAAAAAGGGTTGACAACGGCAAAAGTGTAGACGGCGAAAGATTGAGCTCAAACTTGTATATTGATTTTCATTTATCAGGTAATCCCGAATTATGTTAACAAGTCAATAACGGAATGTCATAATTCGTTTGAATTAATGTAGTTGTAGTGATTTTCGGTTGGTATTCCGAGGGAATTATGATATACAGTATACCTGGCTTATCTTGATAACAAGAAGAAAGAATATTCTGAAATCTTAATTATTCGATTAGTAGATTGACTCATTTGTGTTGGCCAGAACAAGTTATTCATTTGAAAAATAAATTGAGTTATATGCATTTGAGTTTATCTTCAAGTACAAGAATAAATTTTGCCAATTCACGGGTAAATAGATGGACAATCAGAATGAGAAATTTATATTTTAGAAGATATGATGATATAGAATTATATCTATCAAATCAATTCTATTCAGGAAATGTTATTATGGGTTAAAATCATCCTGATTGTTGAAGTTATCGTACTTATGTAAAATGATATTGTTTGACATTTTTTTCAAGAAAAGGGGAACAGATATCAGTCGACAGTTACAGATACAAGTATGTCAAAGGCTTCAATCAAAGTTTGATAATCCGGGTTTCTTGGTTATGTTTTGACATACGATTATTGGGAATTTCTTGATAATTGTGTTATTGACGATAAAGTTATAATGAGAAATATCGAGGACGAAATTTCCTAAGGGGGGAGAGTTGTAATAGCCCGATTTTTTAGTGGTGTCGGAAATAGTGGTTCGAGGCCACCAAATCCGGTGATTAAGCTCGTAAATTTTATTAATTAATATTTACGAGTTAGATTTGATTTTTAAAAGATTTTTGGAATTAGTAATTTATGTTTTATAATGATTTATTAGGTTTGAGGGGTAAAATCCAAGGTCAAGTGGTTTTAGCAAATGAGGTATCGAGACCTCATTTCTATTAACTGAGCCGTAAGTATTTTTATAAATATTTAAGGAGTGTCAATAAGGTGATAGTAAAGTTTCGTTAAAAAATTTTAACGTTTCGATAGTTAACTAATTAAAAAGGACTAAATTGAAAATAGTGCAAAACATGCTAATCATAATAATTGAATGATTAAATGGCATGATTAATAAATAAAGAAGGACTTAGGTGGTAAATATGCCTAAACTAATATAGTTGGACGGCAACTTGAATGGAAATGATAAAAATAATATAAAACCAATGGCAATTTTGTAATTAAATGGAAATTAACATAAATTAAAGTGAAAGTAAAACATTTTTATTTCATTTCTTCTCCAACATTCCAGCGAACACCATAGCCATGGGGGAGGTTTCTGTTTTTGGCTTTATTTCTTTACATGTAAGTAGAATCCATCCTATTTCTTGTAATTTTATGTTTTTGAGATCGTTGCAATTAGGTCCAGTTAACCCGTACCTTCAATTTTGAAACTGTTAAAGATTTTGGATGTTGCCATTGATGAATCTATGTGATTTTTTTATGTTAAATGATGAATTTGAGATATTAGTTTTTATTTAAAATTACTTTGTTAAGTGATTTTGATGAATTTTTCGATTAGGGACTAATTTGTTAAATTAATAAAAGTACAAGAATTTAATGTGAAATTGTTGCATAAATGGGATTTTTTGAATACTATTAACATTTGGATAGCTTGGGTTTGTATTAAAATGGTTAATTTGCATGTTTTAGGCTCAAGGACTAAATTGAATAAAAGAAAAACTTTAGGGCAATTTGGTAAAAATTTCAAAATGACCAAATTGCATGAAATGAATTGTTTTATTGTCTAAATTAATATGTTGAATGAAATTATTAATTTAGATAAAGGTCGGGTAGGAAATCGAAGAAAATAGAAAATTACCAAAATGCCTCTGTACTTTGACATTTCTGCAATTTAGCCAAGTAAGTTCGTATGGTTAAAATTTAATATTTATATATTAAATTGATGAATGGTATTTTGTATTTATTCATATCTATTGTTGAAAGTAAAATGTTGTTAAAATTATGAAATTTAAATTGAATGTTCGAAATGAATGGAACGCGGGATATGAGTACAATCGTTATATGGCAAAGGATGAATTGACGGCAAATTACCCAAGTAAACAGAGGTTTAGAATTTGTTGCGAACATTCGTGTTTACTTTCGTTTAGCTATTACAAGCTTTTGTTAACTCATATGAGTTTCTGTTTAACCCTAATGGGTTTCCGTTCAACTCTTTTCAGCTTTAGTTTAACCCTTATGGGTTTCCGTTCAGCTCTTATGAGCTTCCATTCAACCCTTATCGGTTTCTGTTTAACACTTATGTGAAACGATGTACTCTTATCCGTAAGTTGTTCTTCGATATGAGAAAACCTCAGCAAAGGGATTTATTTATCGAATTTGAAATATATATATATATATATATATTTTTTTTATTTTGTATCAACTCGAAAATGGATGATATATGTACATGAAGAAATGGTAAAAGATTGATTTGCATCATGATATGTAAATATATGAATATCTTTGATATGTTGATACATAGAAATTATGTAAGTTGAGATGAGTAATAAATTCAGGTGTGACATGTTGAGATAATAAGGACATTGATGTTGAATTTATATGAAATATGTTCAACTACGCTAACAAATGTTGTTGTTTGATGCTTAGGCAAGTGCCAAGCTATTGATTGAATGATAATATGTTTAATTATAAGATGCATTGAAAAGGTAAGTGCTCAAATGAAAATATGTTTGTGCTCATGAAGGAGTGGTAAATTTTAAGTTATGCAATTTCTTATGAAATAACTTATCATGTAACACCCCTTACCTGTGTTCCTTATCGAAACAGAGTATGAGGTATTACTAGAACTCAAACACTTATAATTTTTTTTATAAAAATTTAGGCAGCATTTCTGCTTATTTTTACATAAAACCCCCTGCAGATTTCCAAAGACAATTTCAACCAACTTCAATATTTCCAACCAATTACAGTTATATATTCAGACATAATTTATCCATTAATAATCACCTACTTATTAAACCGAACAATACTATATATACATATTTATACCACATTACATAAAGTCATCTATACATGCCATGTTTCAAAAGTGTTGATTGCCAAAATACCCAAAAAGTCGATGATAGTGTGGATGATTTCCTGACTTCGTCCAAGTTCCGAACTGGCTGATATCACTATAATCAGAGGAAAATAAAAACGAGTAAGCATATAGCTTAGTAAGTAAACATATGACAAATAAATAAATTTCTCACAAGATTACAAAGTAACATAATTTTTATCACACATAAATTTCAATGTTTGTTCAATTTCCAGCAAACTGTTTTTCTGCATCACTGTCACCAATTTATTTTTATCTGGAGCTACAGGGATCCAAATGAAGTTCTGTAAATTTTCCCCAAAAATAGACTCATATACATTTCCACCATAAAATTTTAAGAATTTTTGGTTTAGCCAATTAGTACAGTTTATTCTCTAAATATTCCCCTGTTTCACTGCTTGATAGTTCTGACATATCCTAACTAAAATTTACTTAAATCTCTGTAAAAAATTTGGAAAATGTTATTGTTTCTTTATCTTAAAAATAGACTCATTAAGAAATTCAAGCATGTAAATTTCAAGCCATAATTATATTTGTACAATTTTTGGTGATTTTCCAAAGTTGGAACAGGGGATTTCGAAATCAATTCAGCCCTGTCTCAATAAAATTCAAATATCCCAAAATATACAACTATTTTGCTTGACCTTTTTCTTTCATATGAAAATAGACTCATTCAGCTTCAATTTCATACATTACTAAACCTTTGATTCATTTTCCACCATTTATGGTGATTTTTCAAAGTTTCCCAATTGTTGTTGTTCAAAACAGTTTTACATTTAAATTTGCTCTTTTGTAATTTTGATATTTCCTTCCATCTCACACATGGGTTGATTAAGTATCAAACTCAATATTGCTCATATAATATTATCCACCATCTATATATATATATATATATATATATATATATATATATATTCACCTTTCCAATTTTCCTGTTGAACACTTGGAATATTATCCGTTATCGGTGGATTCAACACTTAGCAACCACCAGGGATTCGGGGAATCAGCACTTAGTAACCCCTTCACCAGTAATTCGGGGAATCATCACTTAGCAACCACCAGTAATTCGGGAAATCAGCACTTAGCAACCCCTTTCACATTTAAGATACGGTGGGATCATCACTTAGAAACCACCAATGAGTCGGGGAATCAGCACTTAGCAACCCCTTGGGGGAACCAGCACTTAGCAACCCCCTTTTATATTCAAGGATACGGTGGAATCAGCACTTAGCAACCACTAATGAGTCGGGGAATCAGCACTTAGCAACCCCTTGGGGGAATCAGCACTTAGCAACCCCCTTCGTATTCAATGTACTCCGGCTTATTCCGAGTGTTCAACCGGAAACCGTGTTTTCAACACTTTACCACCTTTCCCAACTTAACCACATTTTTAGGATCTTGACAAAATTTTTTCTATGCTCTATTAAATCTCAACATATATTGAATAATATCAAAATAATGCATTAAATCACATGTTTACTTACCTCGGTGCAACATATCATAATTTTGTAATTTACACCATTATCTTCTCTTTTCCCCGTTTGAGGTAGTCCTCTCGTTTTTCTTGATCTATAATAGCAAATTTAACTCATTTAATGTTCACATTTATTAAAATAGTCCTCCACCCAAATTTTTGAAAAATTACAATTTTGCCCCCTAACTTTTGCATATTTACACTTTTGTCCCCAAGCTCGGAAATTAAATTTCATCTCTTATTCTTATGTTTTATGACATGCTGAACATTTTCCCTTCTATGGAAACATCAAATTCCCACTCTAACACACACTTTGGAACATTATGTATTTTTACTGATTATGTCAATTTACCCGTTTTCATTTAAAATCGCTTAGCAAAAGTTGTTTAACATAATTTCTAGCTTCATATTCCACCATAAAACAACAAAATAAACACTTTTCACCTATGGGTATTTTTCCAAATATAAACCCTAGGTTAAATTATTGCTAGAATAAGCTAAATTAAGTTACCGGGACTCCGAAAACGTAAAGAACATTAAAAACGGGGCTTAGAATCACTTAGTATTGAGCTTGGAAGCTTAAAACCCCTAAATATGGCCTCCCCCTTGCTGATTCCGTTCACCATGAAGAAGATGAGCACATTTTGCCATCTTTTTCCCTTTTTAATTCTTTTTATTACGAAATGACTAAAATGCCCCCATTTAAAAAAAATCTATTTCACCCATTTCTTATGTCTATTTTTGTCCATCAATTAACTAATGGTCTAACTGCCATATAAGGACCCCCAATTTATAATTTCATAACAATTAGACACTTCTAACATGTAGAACTCAACTTTTGCACTTTTTACAATTTAGTCCTTTTGACTAAATTGAGTGCCCAAACGTCAAAATTTTCGAACAAATTTTTTACGAAATTTTTCCGTGAAATTTTAGACCATGAAAATATAATGACAATAATATTTTCCCTCTTCGGATTTGTGGTCCCGAAACCACTGTTCCGACTAGGCCCAAAATTGGGCTGTTACATATCATGTGATTAATTTAAAAAGGGCTATGTTTAAATGCACTAGCTTGTGGCTATGGTGATATGATATGCTTATGACTTGTGTGTTGTACACATGGAACGAGTGTGAAAAGTAATGAATTACAAATGAGAATAAAGAAATTTGGAAGAGTATAAAATTGTTGGAAACTCTACTATATTAGGGATAATATGTATAAGTAAGGCTATGGATTTATTCACCTTGTGAGTTGATGAATATAGCTTCATGAGTATTGCAGTATCAATATTGGATTATTCTTGATACATATAAATTTCATAATGAAATGGATTGATATGATTAAAGTTTATACGAGCTTACTAAGCATACATTGCTTACGTATTTGTTTTCTTTTACTTTTCAAATTATTGGAAGCTTGTTGGAGATTTATCACATTATGCATCAGTTCTATTGGTACTTTCGGATGTTTTTTATTTTGGTTATAATGGCATGTATAGGTATTCTGGTTAATGTTGGCCTATATGAGTTTTGTTAATATTAGCCACTTATTTGGCTTGTGTTTCGACACATTTTGGTTTGGTTCATATTTATCTTATATGTTTGATGTGTGGTCTGGTTTATGGTTGTATGGTTAAAGGTAAAATGTTAGCTAAAAGTGCATTTATGTACATGTATTTTGGGATGCAATGAATTGATCATGAATCGGTTCCTTGATATATAAAGTATATGTAACTAAATATGTTAGTATTTTGAAATACATTTTGGTATCAAATGGTAAGATTTGGTAGGTAAGTGATTTGGTTAGAAATCATGCAAATTAGCTTGGTAAATCTTAGGTACAAATATGCATATAAGTTAGTTATACATAAAAACATATTGAATACATGAATATACCAATACCTGTTATAATCTGTCTTTTGAGATGCCTAAAGTCATATTGATTATAAGTAATGATATTATATGTTTAAAACTTGATCTTAGCTTGATTTGAATGCCTTGTTATAACTTATTGTAATGTAAAAATGTTGAGTTAGGTTGATGACCAATTGGGTGAGAAATGTGGCTTGGAAAGTAGCCTATTTTTGTCCATGCAGCCAGGTGACTCGGTCGTGTGTCCCCTGTATCTTTTTAAAAAAATACAAGTCAATGAGTTACACGGCCTTAGACACGGACGTGTCTCTTGCGGTGTGATTCACACGGCCGTGTGACCCTTGCAATGTGTAAAATTTTAAATATGTCTGAAAAATTCTCTGAGTTTTTGATTTAGTCTCGACTTGTTTCTAATATGTATTTCGAGTCTTGAGGACTCATTTAAGGGAAAATATATATAATTTTAATTGGTTTTATTGTGAGTATTGATATGTAATGAAATGTTTGAAATTTCTATCTTATTGACCCATAAACCCTGGTAATGTTCTACAACCCTGTTCTAGCGACGAATACGGGTTAAGGGTGTTACAGTAATTTTGGTTACAATGACCCTTTTATATAGGCTAAATTTGAAATATTAAATTGCCTATAATGCCATTGAAGTATTTAGAGTTCATTTGGGAAAACGAACCCTATTTGGTTGTCAAAATGCAATTACTTTAAGTCAGTAAATTGTTGCGTCGTCGCCACATCAAAGGACTCCACGTCGCAATGTCGTCCCTGCTTCAGCCCCATATCTAAGGACTCCACGTCGCGATGTCGTCCCTGCTTCAGCCCTTCCTTATGTCTGGCTTTGGTGTCGCGATATCCACTCCAGTTTTGTCCTTGAAGCTATTTTCAAGTCTGTCTTGATGTCGCAACTTTCCTACTTTGTTATTGCCACATTGGTAGCAGTTTCAACCCACCTTTAGCTCTCGGTTCAACCTACATGACCATGCAACTTTATTTAAGTATCAAAAGTGTAATAAAAATTAAAAAAATGTCCTTCAATATTTAAAGTCATATTGTTCAAGGGTATTTTAGTCTTTTAATTTTAACAAAAACCAAGAAAAATATGCGTATGATGGGATTTGAACTTGCATTAATTAGATTAGTATTTTAATTGAGTTGGAGTCACAAGTCAACTTAACACAAACTCACTCTGATGACAAAATCATGAAAAATAATTGTAGTGCATTTAGTATTGTTTATCGATGCATTTATATGTTTAAATTTTGTTTTACTCATAATTTAATCTAGTTTTTATTTTAATGTCGTACATATCTCATGTGCTATTATGATTAATTAGTTTTAAACCATATGTTTTATTATTTATTGTATGTTATTTTTAACACGCATTTGTGTTCTAAATCCATGGTTTTTGCAATGCATACGTATGTGATAGAATTTCTAGTATTATTTTAGTGTTTTATATTATCCGGTCACCAAATTAGTTGTTAAATTACGAAAATGCCCTTCTATAGTTAAACTAAGTTATATTATTCGATGATACTTTAGTCTTTTCATTAAAACCAATAACAATATGCACATGTTGGGATATAAACCCAAACCAATTGCATTAGTAAACCTTCAATTTACCACTCAACTAAAGCTCTATTTTGATATGCTTATACATTTTAATTTTAATTATACACACTTTATTACTTTCATCAATTGTTTTATATTTGTAGTTTTCACACATGTATGCAAGTAATAGGATTTCTAGTATTATTAATAAACTCTCTAGTATTATTAATAAACTCTTTGACAAAATTGGTGTCACGGTTAACCGGTACCAACTCGATTAGGAAATGACTAATGTATCCTTTTATTAAATGGCTACTATTTTTATTTTGATAGCTTTTTTGTTTTGTCATACTTTTATATAAAAATTTTTGAACATTACTTTTACATGGTTTTAAAATAAAAGAACTAAAATTAACAAGCCTAAGAATTGAACCCATGACTAGTGAATTTATAAAAAATTTCTTTACCACTACACCAATAATAATTCATAAGTAAAATTTTAAAAATAATTTTAACCTAAAATATTTTCTCTCACCAAATTTGTGTATCTATACTTATTATATATAAAGTGCTGATTGAGTTGGTGTCACGAGTTAACTTGACACCAACTCAATTGTGAAATTATCAAAATGCTCTTGCTTTAAAGGATAATTAATAGTATTATAAAGGTGTTTTCATATTTTATATATCATTTAAATAAAACAACTTAAAGATATTATTTAGGAATCAAACACAATACGAATAATTTCATAAAGTCTTAGTTTATATTTATATAAAACTCTTATAAATATATTTTTAGATAAAAGAATTTCCATCTACATTGTAAGTATGATATAATATAGTAAATGCAACATCCAAATTGTGGGTGTAGGAAAATATTATATAAAAAGAAATCAACACAAATACCAATAATCAAACTCGCGTCCAAAATAGTCTTAAATCACTTAACTTAACCATTCATTAACTTTAATATTTTTCTTAATAGATTGTAATTTAATTTAAAACAAATTTTATAAAATTATTGAAAATTATAAATATTTTTATAATAAATTTTATATTTTTAAAATTTTATTTTTTAATCATTTTTATTTTTGGCATTTTTTAAATATTTTATAATTGAGTAAATGTTTAATTGACTTGTAACACTATTTTAATTAGATATTTAATTATAATATAGGTATAGAATAAATAGATAGAATAAATATTATTATAATAAAACTTTTATTTTTAAAATTTTAGTTTTTAATCATTTTAATTTTTAAATATTTAATAATTGAGTAAATGTGACGTTGAATTGGAACAGATTTAATTATAATATAGGTATAAATAAATAGATAGAATTTAGGGCAAAATACCAAAAAAGGTCACTTTTTTTTAAATTTACTGAAATGGGCCCTTTTCCCCTAAATCGCGTCCATGTCAGCGCTATGTCAGGGGACGTGCCAGAACATCGCGTCCACGTCAGCACGCTTTGCTGACATGGCAACAAATCGCGTCCACGAATGCGCAATTTGTGTCCACATCAGCAAAGCGAGCTGACGTAGACGCGATTTGTTGCCACGTAGCGCGCCCCTGGGGACGCGATTTGCCTGTTTTTCCCACGTTAGGTTTTTAGATTTTAGGGTTTAAGGTTTAGAATTTTTAGGATTTTTAAGGTTTTGGAGAAAAAAGTAAACAAATAATGGATTAGGTTTAGGGCTTCCTAACTAAATTAATTATAATTTATTCAAAATTGGATTACGTTTTGTGTTTATGGGTTTTTAAGATAAAATCAAAGCAGGATGCTTTATCAGAAGGATTTCAAGTCGCATGCGATATGCGCGCTTTTGCTACTGATGAGGTCCTAGAAAAATAATTTCGAGTTGATGTTTCTGAGCAAATAGTATAAAAAATACTTCAAACAGGATGCTTTATGAGAAGAATTTGTGAAATTGTGCCCTCGTGGACGCGCTTTTGCTACAGTAGGTCCTGGAAGAAATAATTTCGAGTTGACGTTTCTGAGCAAATAGTTTAAAAAAACGCTTCAAGCAGGATGCTATTTGAGAAGAATTTGTGAAATCGCGCCCTCGTGGACGCGCTTTTGCTACAGTAAGTCCTGGAAGAAATAATTTCGAGTTGACGTTTCTGAGCAAATAATTTAAAAAAAACGCTTCAAGCAGGATGCTATTTGAGAAGAATTTGTGAAATCGCGCCTTCGTGGATGCGCTTTTGCTACAGTAGGTCCTGGAAAAATAATTTCGAGTTGACTTTTCTGAGCAAATAGTATAAAAACGCTTCTAGCAAGATGCTATTTGAGAAGAATTTGTGAAATCGCGCCCTCGTGGATGCACTTTTGCTACAGTAGCATGTTTGGGCTGAGGCTATAAATGAGGCAGAAAATGTTCTCAGAATGCATAAGTCACAGCAGAAACAATTTAGAGAGGCTAAAAATGTTAGAGTTTCAAATATGAGTGAATGTATTAGTGTTGTTATTTACTATGGTGGTGAGGTTTGCCACACCGAGAATGGTGTTGTTTTTTTGTCCGAGAATACGGTGCGACTGGTTTTTGACCAGAACATAAATTTGACAGAACTTCGTAAAAGAATTAGGCGTAAAATTTTCGGAACGACGCCAATGAAAGTTCTGTCTATTACTTATCAATTTTGTTCTTCTGTTGATCCGGTGACATATGACTCGTTCGACATAAAAGGTGCTCGTAGCCTGGAGGAAATGGTGCAGACTCATCTTACTAGTGGAGCACCTTATATTGAGTTATATGTACAATTTACATTGCCAAATGATGTACTTGCGACCGGTGTTTGAGATGTATACACGACCCCTGGCCGACACTCGATTAGCGGGTTACAAAACACAGAACAACCCATGTTTGGTAGCGGTGTTGAATGCACATCCCCTGTAAGACACTCTGTCGGTGGGTGGGACATGTACGTCGGTGGCTCGATGTTTGATGCTGGAAATACGTACTGGGGAACGACATCAAGTTCTAGTGGTTGGCAATCTACATCCAATTGGGGACGTTATGAAATGCCTAGAAGAAGGGATGGTGTACTCCCTACGACGTCAACCGGTGAGGGGACCTCGTACACTGCAGAAGATTGTGGGTTAGAAGATGACTCTGATGTGAATCCACCTCGAGAGCCCGGGCCCGATGGTGCAGAAGTTGGCTTATTTTCTGAACCGGAACCTATTCCAACAGAACCTAAAGATGCTGAAAGCAGTTCAGATGAAGAAGAAAATCTACGATTCAGAGCATACTCACCTCCAGCCCACATGCATAATGTCGATCTGTCTGCAAATGATGCGTTAGAGTTTCCAGATCTACCACACCGGTTGCGTGATCGTACAAGTTCGGGGATAGATTCAGGTGAATTTGAAGTTGGTAATCAGTTTACCAACAAGGATAGTTTTATTGGTGCTTTTAAACAACATAGCATCAAAAACGGCGTTAACTACCACGTCGTTAAATCCAAATCTGATAAATTTGAGGCGAAGTATGCGGTGCAAGACGGCACATGTTCATGGAAAACCTACTCCTCGTTAAGGAAAAAGACAGGGTTGTGAGAGATTAAAAAGTACAAAGGTCCACATACATGTGCTGCAGGTACAGTATTGACTAGGGGTGAGCAAAACTCGATTCGACTCAAAAAAATTGAAAAAAAATTCGAATTTCGAGTTAAACGAATCGAGTTATTCGAGTTAATCAAGTTATTCGAATCAACTCAAATTTTTTTTTGAATTTCGAGTTCGAATCGAGTTGAGTTTTTGAATTCGAATAACTCGAATAATTCGAATATCAAACTATAATATTTTACAATTTTACCTCAAACTCCCAAACATTTTTACTTTTCCCTCAAAACTTTTACACCTGCCCACTTTCCCCCCAAAACTTTTACTCCCCTCTCCTCCCAACCCCCCAATCTACCCAAAATCTATTTCTCACCAAATTTTACTCTCCCATTTATTCTTTCTCAAAATTTTACTCCCAAAAACCCTCAAAATTTTTACTCCCTCCCACTTTTCCCCTAAAACTTTTATTCTCTTCCCATCCCACCTCTCATCTATCCCAAACCCTCCCCCCTCCAATTTTTTTTAATATTTTCCCTCCAAAATTTTACTCCCCCTATTTACTTTCCCTCAAACTTTTATTCTCCAAAACTTTTTATTTTTCCCCTAAATTTTTACTTCTCACCTTTACTCTTAAATAAAAATCAAAATTATCCAAAAAATCACTAAACATAAATAGTAATAATTTTATTTATATCTACTATTCATATTATTAAATTAAATTTCACATTTTATATTATTTATATTATTGAATTGTTTAGTCATATTGAATATTTATATTAAAATTGAATTATTAATTATGCCATAAAATATTCGTGTTAAAATTTTATATTGGTATCAATTTCACATTTTATTTTTAAAATAACTTTTATTAAAAATCATATTTTTACATTTAATATATTTTTAATTCTAAAATACATAGTGACAAGAATCAAGATAATTGAAACAACTAAGCAAGCAAAGAAGCTAACCAATATATAAAAAATTAATAAATAAATAAATTATGGAGTGATGAAAGTTAATAAAAAATTTGATTAAGGTGGACAAATTTTATTACAATGGGTGACAATGGTTACAAGGACCCAAATTATTTTTTAAAATTTAACTCGAACAAATATATTCGATTCGATTCGATTCGAATTCCATCTCACTCGACTCGATTCAAGAAAACTTCAAATAAAGTTAGGATGATAAAATGAGATTCGAAAACTCGATTATCGAAAATTTTCGATTCGATCGAATGTTCACCCCTAGTATTGATGGTTTTTGAATAATACTTTTATTATGTAATGTTGCATTATTTAATGTACTCCGTTTATAGGTGTTTCACAAGATCATCCTAAGATGGATTCAGCTATGTTAGCTAGCTTGATACTGCCCACGGTAAAAGCAGATCCCGGGACTTCAGTGCCGGTGTTAATTACCAATATCCATAGCCAAATGGGGTATACGCCCTCTTACCGCAAGGCTTGGATAGCTAAGCAAAAGGCGTTGGAGAAGATGCATAGTGGGTGGGACGCCTCATATAATGAAATATGGCAGTGGTGTCAAGTGCTAGAGAGATACGTCCCAGGTGCCATCACAGACCTTGAAACGGAACATGCGTACTACAATGGCCGATTGCTACGTGGATGCCAAGTGTTCAAATGCCTGTTTTGGACCTTTAAGCAATGCTGAGACGCATTTCCATACTGCAAGCCATTGGTACAAATTGACGGTACCTTTATGTTTGGTAGGTATACTCATCGGCAATTGCTTACAGTGGCATAGGATAGCGGTGGGAGAATTCTGCCAATTGCATTTGCAATAACACTGGAGGAGTCGTCTGATGACTGGAATTTATTTCTCTCTAGGTTAAGGAGGCATGTGTGCCCCCAACCTGATATTTGTGTTATTTTAGATCGGGGCACCTATATACTAGCTGCATTTGATTGACAGGGAAGCTTATGGCAGCGTACATACCATCGATATTGCCTAAGACACGTTGCTTCCAACTACTACATGTAATATCCATCTAAGAGCGAACGACGACAAGTGACCAACATGGGTATTTAGTCTATATATGTGTTATTTCGTTTGTCAATTTGAATTAGTTTTATTGGTAGAAGTGGTATGTAATATTCGCTATGAACTTATATTGGTAGGGTATGAAATAAATAAAGATCGTTTTCACGAGATGTTGGCAATTTTACGTTCAATTAACGGAGAAGGGGCGAACTACCTTTGTAACATACCTTTCGAACAGTGGGCACAAGCATACGACGGCGGCCTACAATATGGCCATATGAAGTCAAACCTGGCTGAATGCATAAATTCTGTTCTTAAAAGAACGCGTCATCTACCGATAACATCGGTTGTGCGAGAGACATATTTTCTTTTGGCGGTGCTGTTTTCAAAGCGAGCAGCAAGTTGTGTAGGCCAGATGCAGGGAGGCAATGTATGGTGTAGTAAGGTAGTTCAAGAAATTAACAAGGCCAAGGTGCGGGCAAACACTATACGTACAGTGTGTCACGATCAAGACAACTTATGGTTTCGCGTCACGGAGTTTGACAAACCGCACCAAGTTGTGCGGATGGTGTAGGAATCCAGGCCATACAAGTCGATCATGCCCTAATCGCAATAGTTCAATGTAATTGTAAAAAAATCATATTTTTTTCAATTATTAATTGATAATTGTATTTATTTTTAGTAAAATTATCAAATTATATCAAATTGTTAATTGTTAGTACCAGTCAAAACATTTTTTCAAATCTAACATTATGTGAATGTAAAATTATTAACTGATAATTGTATTAATGGTTAGTAAAATTATCAAATTATATTTAAGTTAAGGGTTAGGGTTTTTAACTTAAGTGTTAGAGTTTTTTATTTAAGGGTTACGGTTTTAAAGTTAAAGGTTTAAGTTTTTTAATTTAAGGGTTATCGTTTTTAAGTTAAGGGTTAGGGTTAGGGTTTTAGGTTAAGGGTTTAAGGTTTGTCAATTAAATTATGCATTTAATTATAAATTATAAATTTATAAATTTTTAATAAATTAGTTTAGGGTTTTTAAATAATAACTCAAAAAATTTTCTATTTTATTACATCAAATAATATCAAAATATTCAAAATATTTGTACAAATAAATTTAAATACAAAAATAAATCTCCGTTCCTACCGGATTTAGTGCCACATAGCGACCGTCGACGGTTACGCGCTGGATTCTTCTTTTGTCCAACTTCCAATGGTGGTTGTGGTTCCTCCAGTGGAGATTCTGGTTCTTCTGGTAGGGCATCTGGTTGTC
The DNA here is from genome assembly GCF_025698545.1 of Gossypium raimondii. Lineage (NCBI taxonomy): Eukaryota > Viridiplantae > Streptophyta > Magnoliopsida > Malvales > Malvaceae > Gossypium > Gossypium raimondii. The sequence goes on from NC_068575.1 coordinate 48,353,574, forward strand.
GGAGTTGGGACGATGAGCCACCTTGATAGAATAATGAATGTGGAGGTGTTTGAAACCCATACGGTGGTGGGGATTGGTAAAAAGAAGAGCTCTTCGACGGCCCCTCTTGCGATCCCTCGTATGCCGTTGGCCTATACATCTGCGGTCCACTCGGCGTAACAGGAAATTGAGCTGAACCGGGCAATTGGCTCCAACCTACCATAGGACTTGGAAAACAAAACATATAAGGGTTAGGATACATAAAAAGGCTAGGAAACGCACCTGGCATCATCTGAAAAGGCGGTTGCGTGGGTATCATTGGTTGAACTACTGGGTCGAGTGTCTGTTTCGGTGCTCTCATTGGGCCTGGTGATTGAATGGCCGCTGATGATGGGCCGGGTGATGTCTGGGCCTCGTTGAGGAGTCAGCGTCGTCGTCCTGTCGTCTTGGATTTAAAGGCCCTCGTCTTTCCCTTTGGACACATAATTGTCGCTGCCTCTCCTCTGCCGATAGTAAATACGGCTTGCCATGGATCCTAAACCATGGTATGTATTCCGACACGCACGCTAACTCCAGAACGATGATCGATTCCCGAGTAGGTATATAATCATACAGATCTTCCCATATTTGGATGTACTCGGACCAGTATCTCGGCCAATCTGTATTCAATTGCCGAAGGTCAATTTTGTGGTGATCGTCAAACACCTTAGGTTCCACGGGAATCGGTTGTCTATATCCAAATTACCGTAACACCCTGTCTGACTGGTGCATCTCCACGGTTGCGTAGTTGATCAACGCGACTTTCGCTTGCTAAGCGTTTGGATTTTGTAAGAACTCATCCGAAATTACTACCTGAATTACCAGATCCTCGTATGGTGTCCATTGAAACTATATGAACATGATAGAAATATTAGTTATATACATAATACTAAATACTAAATACCAATCGACTAGCGAATGATGGAAATATCAATTTTATTTAATACTTACATGTGCTTCCGACTGTTGGTCTAATAGAAGCTGTATATCTTCAAGAGAGGTAGGTAATCGAGCATGACTTGCTGGATGGTTCCACCTAATTAAATAAATTTTTAGCATACTTTTATTTTTAAAAATCTACATAATAATTGTAAAATCTAATATAAAATTTACCTCGTTGTGAGTGGGAATGTATATGGGTGATCCACTCGAGGACGTAGAAATGGAAAGCGAAACTGTGCCATGACTGCAGTAGTGACAGGCAACCTCCGATTTTTGCTTTCCTCGGTCGCGTCGCCTCGCACATCTCCCGATATAATGTTGCCAAGACGGCAGACTCCCAACTCAATTCACCAGCTGCTCTAAAATCAACGAGTTTCAGCAGCCATCTTAAATGTATGCGGCTCCGTGACGAGTCCGGCATCAGATAACCTCCAATTAACTGAAGAATGTATGCTCGAGCATATCGGATTCTTTCTATTTCGGTTGAATCTTCATCCAGATCTGGGAATGTGTCTCGTAACTAGCCCATCTCGATCTTACCTCCGTCCATGTTCTCCGGAATAGCGCCTAAAAGCTCGTAGCACACCGCTCCCCAATCGCTAGATTGGGCAGACCCGGTGACTGGGTACCCATCCACCGGCAATCCCAATTGCAGACTGATATTTTCCAAAGTGATAGTGCACTCTCCACATGGAAGATGGAATGTGTGCGTCTCAGGTCTCCACCTCTCGATCAACGCATTGATTAGTTTCGGGTCAACCTTTCATCCCCGGCCTACCGCCGCCACGTGCCAAAAACCCGCTTCCCGCAGGTAGTTCTCTACCAACGGTGATGTATTCCGGATATTGCATTCCAATATCCGATCTATAGACTTTTATAACAAATAATAAATTAATAATTATCTAAAAAAGCTTAAATAAAAAATTCTTCAATAATATTTAAAAATTAAATTTAATGCTTACCATTTTCATTTGTTCCACCGATATGTGCTGCTTATCAAGACGAGTCAATTATCCGGCCATTACTGAAATCATACAAATTTTTAAGGTTTAAAAAGTTTTAAAAAAATAATTTTTTTTTAAAATTATTTAAAAATAGGGATTTAAGAGAAATTTAAGAGGAACTTGAGAGCAAAGTGAGATTAAATATGAATTTGAGAGAATTTTGGAAGGAATTTGAGAGCAAATTGAGAGGAAATTTGGAGGAAATTTGAGAGAGGATTAGTTTGTAAAAAAAATGGGTGAGGGGTATTTATAGTTTTTTTTTTGGACCGTTGGGGGGGCAACGGTCAAAAAAATGACCGTTGCACTGTTCACGCGCGGGTCAAATCGCGTCCCTAGGAACGCTCTACACGTCAGCAAATTGCGCCCACGTCAACGCGCTTTGATGACGTGGACACAAACCGCACTTACGTGGACGCGATTTTCTACCACGTCAGCAAAGCGCGTTGACGTGGACGCGATTTGCTGACACGTTCCCTAACTTCGCGCTGACGTGGACGCGATTTAGGGGAAAAGGACCCATTCCGGTAAATAATAGAATACCGGACCTATTTTGATAAATTTAAAAAAAATTAAGCTTTTAATGATAAATTGCCCTAGAATTTACTGTGGGCTAAATTGAGGAAATTGTATGATATTGTGATTTAAAAATAGGAAGAAAAAGTTGAGGTTGTGGGCTTGAAAAATGGGCTAGACTTGGCACTTTACAAAGTAAGAACAAAAAATGCGGCTAACCTGTCCCAGCCCAAATATGAAGGAAAAAATAAAATAATGCGGTGAGCGTGGATCGAACACGCGACCTTCAAATTGCGTATATAACTTCAGTCTGACGCTCTCCCAACTGAGCTATTCCCGCTTATGCTTCTATTGTTTTATTTTATTTGTATGCATTTAATTGATAGTGCCTGCAGGTGCTCAATTCATTTTAAAAGATGAAGACGGCACTCATATTTCAATTTAAATTATAAAAATGAACTATATTTTGTATAGAGATGAAAATTTAAATTTCTTTAGCAAGTATGTTGAGATGAAAATATATATTTTAAAGTGTTACAAATACAATTAAAGTATAAATATAAATACATATATAAACAAACGCAAGCATTAAACTATTACAACATAAACTATTTGAGGAATCACAAAATAAAATCAAACCATTTATAAAAAAACCTTCCTCTATAAAAATCCTTTTATAATCAACTAATCACTTCCAAATTATATAAAGTAATTCTTTTCTCAATAGTTATTGTCTACTTTTTATTTCAAATGGTGTTTTATTACAAAATTGATCGGTGAAAATGAAAAATTGATATATTAATTATTTGTTGATAAGATTTTATAAAAATATTTTCAAAAATACTTTTTGGTGCAACTATAAACAAGGCGTGGCATATACTAAGGTTTGAAGCAAATTTTGTAAAATAATAAAGATGGTGCGAGGGAAGGGATTCAAATTTAGGTTTCAATGACAATTTCACTAGCATTTAATCATCAAACCACTAACTCATTTTTTTACCAAACGCACAATCCCAATTCTACTTACCTAACCTTAGAGATGTGATAGCAGTTAACAGTAAATCATCAACAACAAAAACATCAGTGTCAATCTCATGCTTTACATACAGGTCTATCTTCGTATGCTTAACCCATTAGTTCAACATGTCAATGGTGCTACTATCATTCCACACAAACCTAAGGTTATCATGCAAAGTCCCACTACAAGGCAATGAAAATAAATTAGTTGCATTGTACCCTTTTTTAAGTATTTTACACAGCTCAAAATATGATATCGTATCTCAATTCTATTTAATTCTCAGCATCTCACCACCTGGATACCTAACATGGGGATCACGTACAAATATACCCCAACATACAAGTTTATGTAGTATTCCTCCTTTACAAACATCTACAGTTTAAACAATAAAAAAACATGTTACAAAATTAGAGAACAGTAAGATTTCATACTAACAGACAAACAAAGTGCGGCCAAAAAATAAGTAGACAAACAAAATATTAAATCACATAAACAATACAAAATGCATATAAAGTTAGATGATTTAATAATTATAAAATCAAATCTTATAATTTTTTTATATATATAATGACAAAACAACAACAAAAGATGGAGGGACCACTTCAATACGTTCACCTACTAAACTCTGCCTAGAACTAGTGCCCCCACCAACCAACATTATGACCCTCAGATAAGAATCATGCATTGAACCAAAAAATATAATGGAACATGCAAATTTGTCAAATTTTAGAGTCGACCGCTATCACTAACAAAATTGAAAACCCTAAACTAAGAAACCTAAAAACCAAAAAGTCCTCTTCTTTTAAGTAACCAAATCGAAAACCCAAAATAAATAAAAAAAAACTAAAATACCAAAAACTCCTCTTCTAATAGTAGCCAAATAAAAAATCCTAAACCAACATCTCACAAATTAAAAACCCCAAACTAAAATCCCAAAAATTGAAAACCTTAAATAAAAAACTCAAAATAAAAACCCTAAATCAAAATCGAAATAACATATATAACATTTTCAATGTGAACACTTTTAAAAACATACCCTAAAATAGAAACCCTACATAAATATCATTGAAAATCAAAATGTGATTCTGCAACAAGCTTTTTCTTTCGCACAAATTTTTTACTTTCTCGAGTTAGAATTCAATTTTTGCTCCTTTTTTTTAGATTATCTTATTCAAGTGTTTTTTTTTAGGATCGACCTTCTCATTTCTGAAATGATTTAGTGTTTGTATGTTTTACGTTTTCTTTTGTTTTTAATTTTTTTTAATGAAAAAAGTTTTTTTTGAATTATTTTTTATTTTAATTACATGTGAAATGTGTTGGCACCTAGGTGGAATAAAAAAATCCACATCAGCGCCGTTACATTTAACGACCATGTCAGCATGTCCATTAAAAATAAACCAAATTGACAAAAAAAAATACGTTAGAGGTTAAAGTGTTCCAAAAAATTGATACAATGCCAAAGTAACCAAACAGTCAAACGTTAGGGGCTATTATTAGCGTTATGCCTAATTTTAATTATGCACACTTTATTATTTTCATAAATTGTCCTATATTTGTTGTTTTAACATGCATATGCGTATGATAGGATTTCTAATATTATTAATAAACTCTTTGACTGAATTGGTGCCACGAGTTAACTGGGTACCAACTTGATTAGGAAATGGCTAATGTATCCTTTTATTAAATGACTACTATATTTATTTTGATGGTTTTTTCGTCTTGTCACACTGTTATATAATTTTAAAATAAAATAACTAAAATTAACATGTCTAAGAACTGAACCATGCCTAATGAATTTATAAACAAATTTATTATCACTACACCAATAATAATTCATAAGTAAAATTAAAAAAAACTTTTAACTTAAAATGTTTCCTCTCACCAAATTTGTGTATCTATACTTGTTATATATAAAGTGATGATTGAGTTGGTGTCACGAGTTAACTTGACACCAACTCAATTGTGAAATTACCGAATACCCTTACTTTAAAGGGTAATTGATATTATTATAAAAGTATTTTCATATTTTCATACTTTTATATAATCTTCAAATAAAACAACTAAAAAAATATTATTTGGGAATTGAACACAAAACAACAATTTCATAAAATCTTAGTTTATATTTATATAAATTTCTTATAAATATACTTTCAGATAAAAAAAAACTTTCATCTACGTAGTAAATATGATATAATATTGTAATTATTAAATTATGCAACATCCAAATTGTGGGCGAAGGAAAAATATTATATAAAAAAATCAAACACAAATGCCAATAATCAAACTCTCGTCCAAAATAGTCTTAAATCACTTAACTTAACCATTCATTTATTTCAAGATTTTTCTTAATAGACTGTAATTTAAATTATTTAATTTAAAACAAAATTTATAAAATTACTGAAAATCATAAATATTTTTATAATAAATTTTTTATATTTTAATCAGTTTTCATTTTTAAATATTTTATAATTGGGTAAATGTTTCGTTGACTTGTAAAACTATTTTAATTAGATATTTAATTATAATATAAGTATAGATAAATAGATAGAATAAATATTATTATAAAATAATTTGTTATTTTTAAAATTTTAGTTTTTAATCATTTTTAATTTTTTTAAATATTTAATAATTGAGTAAATGTGACGTTGAATTGGAACAGATTTAATTATAATAGAATTTACTGTGGGCTAAATTGAGGAAATTGTATGATATTCTGTGAATTAAAAATAGGAAGAAAAAGTTGAGGTTGTGGGCTTTAGAAATGGGCAGGACTTGGCACTTTACAAAGTAAGAGCAAAAAAGGCGGCTAACCTGTCCCAGCCCAGAAAATGAAGGAAAAATAAAATAATGCGGTGAGCGTGGATCGAACACGCGACCTTCAGATTACAGATATATCTTCAGTCTGACGCTCTCCCAACTGAGCTATCCCCGCTTGTGCTTTGAAAGAGCGAAAAAAGAATCTAATCTGTTTTTAGCCAAGAAAATGAAAAAATATAAAATGATGCGGTGAGCGTGGATCGAATTCTTGACCTTCAGTCTGACGCTCTCTGTTTTAATTTTTTTAATTATATATTTTATTGTTTAGACATTTAATTGATAGCGCCTGCAACTGTTCAATTCATTTTAAAAGATGAATACGGCACTCTTATTTCAATTTCAATTAGAAAAATGAACTATATTTTGCGTGTGATATAATTCTTTATATGTTTTAAAAAATATAATGTAAAAAAGTGTAGATAAAATATTTTTTGAAAGTGTTACAAATACAATTAAGGTATAAATATAAATACATGCATGAACAAACGCGGTTTTCAAATTATTATAATACAAACTGTTCAAGAAATCACAAAGTAAAATTAAATTATTACGGCACGATTGTACTAAGAACTAGTATAATCCAGATTAAAGTCAACAAACTGGATTAAACCTACACATAGTAATCGCACATGATAGGACTTTAAGATCTATTCGAGACCCACGAATATAGTTGCGAATCACGGATAATATTTTTAGTTTTAAAAATATATGTCTGAAAGGCATTCTAGAAAAAGAAAAAGTGGTTATATACCACGTTTCCTATTATAATTACAAAACATATAATTGTTTGATCATATTTCATTTCTTTTAAGAGCAATTATTGTGGCGTAATTGTTTTACAATTACAAGTTAATGTTTTACATAAACAAATTCTTCCTCTATAAAAATATTTTTATAATCATCTTTCTAATTATATAAAATAATTCATTTCTCAACAAATATCGTCTACTTTTTATTTGAAATGGTGCTTTATTACAAAATTGATGGGTGAAAACGAAAAATTAATGTCGGTTGATAAGATTTTATAAAAATATTTTCAAAAATCAACTGTAAAGTTTTTAAATATTATTTGAATTAATAATGTGCATAATTTTGAATGGTTAAGCTTCTTCTAAATTAATTGGTATTCTAATTGGTAGCAATAATTATTTAATAACAGCATATAATTAAAAACCATGTTATTTTATAAATTAAAAAAAGCCTTGCTCAATAAAATTTAATAAGAGGCTCCTATGGTAAATTTAATAAATACTGTTATGCAACAATAGTCACTAACCCGAAGCCCAGATAAGAAACGAGTTGTCTAATCGTGACCCAGTCAGACCCCACCAGATGGATGCGCACGAGGCGTACAATGAGAGGACAGTCAGGGAAGTTCGTAATATCAGCTTGCGGTATCAACTCGCAGGAGTCGAGGGGAACTAGCTCGCATATATTTAAGGAGTTCATATGTAGGGGATTGCGAGATCTAGCATGCGAGCCGGAACGGTACACGTGCCCAACATGCCTAAGGTCTACTCAGAACGTCAATCCTATTAATAGTGAGATCAAGTCATGAACAGTAGAGTCAAATCATGAGTAATGATAACATGTATAAATACCCGAATATTACACACGAAAAATTACTCCACAAATAAAAATATCAAATACCAAACAAAAAATGCAGAATCGTTTCCTTAGCCAAGGATTCAATTTATTTTATTTTAATTTTCAAAATAATCATGCACAATTTTAATTTTAGCCGGATACCAAAAAGTGGATAAGATATTTTATATTTTCGAATATATGGTAAAATCATATAATTTTAACTCAATTCTAATTGGTATTATATACAAACAAAGAGAAAAAAACTACTATAAAGGCAATCGGGGCCGAAATATTCGTAGTTGCTGTGATATATTAGGCTAATTAAAAGAATTAATTATTAATTCAACAAAATTTAAAGAATTGGATATAATATAACTCATATATAATATATAATTTATGGAAGAATAATAATCACTCAATTATTCAGTTTGTTTTATTTTGGTCATTCAACTATTAATTTTATTTTTTTGTTTTAGTCACTCAATATTTTAAAATTAAATATTTTAGTTACCTTATGGAAGTCTAACGCGAGCTTTGTTTTATTGGCCTAATAACAAATTTATCCTCCGATATTTACACATCCTATCAAATTGATCCTAGATATATAAAATTCAATAAATTTGGCCTTCAATATTTACAAGATTTTCGTTTTAGTCCTATTTTAAAAAGATTAAAACCTTAAAAATTAAATAAGTAATTATAAATTATAAAATAATTAAAAAGTAAACATAAAAAATTTTTAAAATTTTTTGTACTCAAAATGACTTTCAATAGTATCTTCCACTTTTGTTAGATGAAGTTGGAAATATCAAGTTCCTTGGCCTTGACCTGCAATATCTATCCAATGTTAGAACTAGAAATGATAAAGACACAAGGATATTGGAGCCTGAAACTAGTACTATCTCTGTAGCAAATAGTAAGGCTATTAGAGTTGGTGTTGTCAACCCAACTATTTTTCTAAGTTTATAAATTTGTTAATTTTGGGCTTCTTTCTAGGTTTTAATTAAACACTTGAGACAAACAATGTAGCAAAAGAAAAAAAAAAGACTACATCAAAAGAGATTGAATAAAAAAATAGCTTTCATTTTGGTTGATGAGAAAATGAGCATAGTTGGTTATAAAAAGTAAATATAAAAATATTTTAAAGATTTTTAAATATATTTTAGTTTTTGTAAATATTGATGGTCAAATTTGTTGAATTTGTTAGATTTAAAATCAAATTGATAGAATGTGTAAATATTGAAGGGCTAAATTTGTTATTAGGCTAATAAAAAGCTTACGGTAGACTTTCGTTGCTAAATTAATGATAAGAGTAACTAAAATATTTAATTTTAAAAATTTAATGACTAAATAGAAAAAATTAAGTAGGAGGCTATTCTTGTACTTTTATCATTTATATAATTTGTGAATCCAAAGCTTAAGTAAATAACAATGGACAAAGGCTAACTTGATAAAAAGGTAAGTAATCTGTAAATTAAAAAAATGGGTCCAATCTAAATGAGAAAAAAGTAGATGTTGTGCGCTTTAAAAATGGGTTAGACTTTCAACCCAAAATAGAAGGAAAAATATCAAAAAAAAAAAAAAGAAAGTGTGAACATGGATCAAACATGTGACCTCTACCCACTAAATTATTCCCACAACTGTTTTAGTTTCGAAAATATATATTATTAATAATTTTTATTATATGCTTATGTGATGCTTTTATTGCACTTGTATGTGTATAACGACTCATCTTCTTCATATTGCTGGAGTGTTTGTTTAGTTGAGCCTTATTGTTAATAAAATCAAATTTGAAGTTTTAGGAATAAGATTATATGAACGAGATAAAACTGTCTATGGATCCTTAGCCAACCTCTAATTTTTAATTAATTTTTTAAATGATATTTGTTAATATAGGGTATCAACAATGGTAAAATAAGGAGGAGATTGTGGTGATTAAGAAAATGTCAAGCAAAGAGTCAAAGTAACGAAGGAAATGGAAGGGAGACAAAGAGAGGAGGAGGGGGCTATGTGCTAAGTTATATTGTTAGGGTCGTTGAAAAGGGAAGAAGATCCCTCATTCATTGTGTCTTGGGATATTTATAGGCGAGTCTCCTATCCAATTACGGCACGTCATCAACAATCTTAAAGTATGGTAAACGTGTGGTCAGCCAGGTGGCAAAACTGTTATACACGGTTTTCTTCAAGTGTAGTACGATTTTGACATTCTTTTTGCTGAGGTAATACGAGGTTGTTAGGCCTCAATGGTTTCATAGTAGTCTCCTCTTAATGAGTGCGTACCCACTAATAGCGGGTGGTTTAATAGGAGGTCCGCTATTAGCGAGCAGCCAAGGATGGGTGATCTTCCCACAAGCGATGTGAAGCATGTTGCGGGTGGCTAGTCACCCACTGACTAGTTGAGTGAAATGAGACAAAGGGCCATCCATAGATTTCTTCGTGATGCCACGTGTCCGAATTAAGTAGGGATATAACAATATCATAATTAAATACCAGAATTTGAATCTATTATTTTTTAGACTCTAAACAACAATTATTTAACAAGTTATCAATTTTTTAATGTCATAAGTTGTTTTAACCTTTATTCCAAGTAACCGACTTTTGAACCCAAATATTTTCCTTTTGGATTTCAATGTACACTAAATTGTCTTTTTAAACTTTTTTACTTTTTACTCTTTTTTTTACAAAATGATTTTATAAGTCACTAATGACACTAATTAAAAAAAGAAGGTGAGTTCCATGTTCTGTTTTTCAAAATTCGTTTGGTGGTCAGAAAAATCGTTTTCACAAATATAAAATTTTAAATTACAAAATTATCCTTATGTGCACTATTATTTGATTGAATTTTTGTAGAAAGAAGAATGTTTTCTGGTAAATTCAGTAAGACTTTTATAATAATAAAGATTAACTCTTAACACCAAATTTAGGTGTTATTTGATAAACTAAAAATTAAGTGTTGAAAGAATAAGTATTAAAAATTTAAGTACTAAGTTTAAATTATAAAATTTATTTGATATATTACTTAAATTTAATTACTGAAACATAATTAGATTATTTGAAAAATATAAATTATAAACAATTCTACATTTTATCCTTAATTTTAAATATTTTACGACCTTATTCAAAGTAAAAATCAAATTTATAGGATAATATAATATTAAAATAAAGGGTAAACTATCAAAATAGTCACTTTTGTTTACCTCAAGTTACATTTTAGTCAATTATGTTTTAAATGTTACGTTTAGTCATTTATGTTACCGCGTTATAACATTTTAGTCACTAAGTCGTTAACAGTGTAACGGTAAACTGATGGTGCAACTAGGATTTCACCATCATTGTAGTCTTCTACAACATCAGATTGTTCTTGTTGTTTTCCCTTTTGATTCGCCGCCTCCCTTTTAATCTTATTATGCAACTTATAATAGTCAGACTTAATGTGTCATTTCTTCTTGCAGAAGTTACAAGTTTTACCCCTATTTGAATATCTCGATCTACCCATAGATTTACCGCGAGGATTTCGTTCCTATATCCTTTCACGATTATCATTAGTATTTCGTTCTTATCTCCTACGAACAATGAGACCCTCTCCCTGAGAGTCGGATTTAGACACAAGATGCTTAATCTTTTCATACGATGTTAAGGAAGTATAGACTTCATCAACTGTGAGAGATTCACGACTATAAAAAATCGTATCTCTAAAGGTTGAATAAGACAGGGGCAACAAACAAAGTAGAATTAACCCTAAATCTTCTTTATCGTATTGAACCTCCATGGCCTTTAGGTCTGAGAGAATTTCTTTAAACACAGTTAAGTGTTCGTGCACGACGTATTTTCCTCCAAACGATGAGCATGCGCTGCTTCATATGCAATTTGCTAGTTACGGTTTTTGACATGCCTAGTTGTTGTAGTTTTGCCCATAATGCAGCGATAGTCTTCTCCTTCATCATGTCTTGTAGAATTTCATTCGACAGATGCAGATGTAATTGCTTTAAAGCCTTTTGATATTTACGTTTCTTCTCTTTCTCCGTCAATGTCAAAGGCATCTTGTCTACCCCTAGCAGGGCATCCTCCAAATCCATCTGCACAATAACTACCTGCATCTTTATCTGCCACAACGAGAATCTGGTGTTGTGATCCAACAACGAAATATCATACTTTATTTTCGTTATTACTGCAATCGAAACAAACAACCCAAAAAAGCTCTAATACTAATTTATTAAAAAATTGAATGACAATAATGACAATATAGAAAGATCATAAAGAAAAAGAAAGAAAAAATAGAACACACAAATTTTACGTGGAATACCTTTAGGGGAAAAAAACCACGGGTAGAGAATAAAATTCACTAATGTCGAATTCGAATGACACAAGAGGAGTTTCGACTACATTTATTTGTAAGTTAAAAAAAACCTAATTTTAATCAATGTCAAATATATTATGCTAATAAATGTTAAATATATTATACTAATAAATACTAAATCTTCTAGAAAGAAAATATATTTTGTTTAACTTTACTGCAAGCAATCTCTTAGAATTTGAGTCACACAACTCTAACATAAGCAAATTTATTAATCAATATCAGCAATGTCATACACAATGGTGGAGCTAGAAAATTATTTTGGGGACTAAAATTAAATTGTATATTTTATGATAGTAAAATGTAATTCCACTATTTTAATAGTGTATATCTTTCTGATTTTAAAGGATTAAATCAAATTTTTATCATTTTTGAAGTCAAAGTACAATTTTACCATTATTAATTTAAAATTTTATAAATTATAAAAGGCGTAAATAAAAAAATTTTCATTTTAAAAGGGCCAAGGCCCCTACTAACTCCTGAGTTCCGCCACTGGTCATATATAAATAAGTTATGAATACAAGTGTACATAATTCTAAAGATTTTGAATATGAGTAACAAGTACAAAAATAAATTTAAATAAAAATTATTTTTTTGGAAGGTAAATAAATTACAACTTAAAATTCTATTCTAAATTATTATTATTGAAGATAACATAAATAACAAATATATTAAATATAAAAATGATAAAAAAAATCTAGAGTTATACAGAATTTTTTTTTTTTTGGCTTATATCACATAGTTGTGCATATAATTAATGTGAAAGGAACTTGGTCAAAGCATTTTGAACAATGTAAGTGGCTATGATAGAACAGGTTTTCTGAGTGGGGTGAAAAGAATCCCAAAACACAAACTTGTCGGCATTGGAACATGTAAAAGGATTTCTCCGGCTGCATGCGTATCCCATTTCGAACATCCCTGTTGCACAACATGCCACCGCCGTTACCTCGAACCCTGCCCATCCAATTATTTATATAAATAACATTAAATCTGCTATCAGTTTACTTAAAACACAACTTAACAATATTAAGGCAAAAACCATACCATAAACTGCAGGCTTTTGAATGATTTTCATCAAAATACCATAGGGATCTGAAAACACCATCTGCATTCCATGAAACTTTTTGTTCTGTTTAATCACCAAAGCATTCAGTTTCCCATTGAAATCGGCTGCCAAATTGTTGAAACTATCCACACACTCGCTTCCACCCATAAGGTTCCCGGTTCTCTCCAACGGCATACACCCCATCGGAGGCAGCCCTCCTAACGATATCTTCCGGGCTCCAAGTTCATACAGCTTCTCTGTGAAACTTGCGGCGATCCCAACCAGGAAGTTTTCGTATTCTTCGATGGTGTATTCCGATGAACGGCCTGGGATTGCGTAATAGTTCTCCAGGAAATCGTTCGTTCCCACGCTTATCAGGTATAAAGCCCCGCTGATTACGCCGTTGGCTTTCCTATCTCCCAGATAGGCTCTCAGTTTCTTTTGATAGTTCTTGTAGTACTCCAGTTGTTTCCATAGTGGTATCACTGACTGAAAATTAAATTTTGAATATGCATCGTTTTATTAGAAAAAAGAAGAAGAAGATGAAGTGCTGGAACTTACGAGGACATTGGAAGTGGCATTGTCGTATCCGGTTGCGGCAGAAGCAAAGGTAACTCCGGTGGCGAAATCGGATATACTATAGGAAGGATCGAGGTAAGCAGGAATTGCCGGTTTGAGGCCGAAAGCATCGGAGATGAAGTCGGTTGTGATTTTGCCATTGGAAAATCTTCCCGTTGGACGCCCACCGTTGAAGTCTCGACCATAAGGTTGAAAATTGCTCCTAGCTACGGTGGGGATGTAGTTGTTATTCCCAGAATCAACTGAGGAGTCCCCGAACACTATGATTGCTGGAATTTTGCCCCCATTAACCAACACCAAAAATTGAATTGAAAGGAGCCATAAGATGTGTATCGATGGCGCCATTTGCTTCAATTCCATAGATTTTCAAACAGACTATATATATATATATATATACAAATGTGGTAGGGGTGGGGAGGGGAGGGATCGAGCTAACTTTCTTATTTCTTATTTTCTAACTTTCTGATGATCAAATGGTTGGAGGAGGGCTTTTATATGCATAAATATTAGTATGATGCGACCTGACCAGCTGACACAGAAAATGACAAGAATAAATAAAATGTTAAAATTTTATATGATATGCATAATTAATTTATTAAATTTTATATAAATACAAAACACTATAATTGTATGTAACTATGATATGGTAATATTTATTCCAAAAAATAAAAAATATATATAATAATTAAGATGGAATATTGGTGAAAGATTTAATAGCTACTTGAATTAGGAGTAAGTTGTACTTTGGGTGATGTAATAACGGCCAGGTTGGCTAAAGACGTCCAAACATTTGAGACAATGATTCTTATTGCTTCAGGCTTTAGCTAAGTCCTATATCATAATTCAAGCTTTTTAATGTCTTTCATAAATACAAGCTATTAAATTTAAAGATAAATTAATAATACATTAATTTTGATTTAATCTGTAATTTAGATTTTTTTATATAAATGATTCTAAAATTTTGATTAATAATAAAAATTACTTACTTTTTTATTATATGACCTGAAATTAAACAGTAAAAGTTGATGGAGTCAAAGAGAATGGTGCTACCAACATGCCACGTTAGCCACCGAAATAAAAAAAAATTAATTTTTTGGTGGTGCCAAGGAGAATGGCACAACCTGTATAAATACTAAGAAAATATTGTTATTTCTCTTTGGCACCACCAAAAAGTATTTTTTTTATTTCGATGGCTGATGTGGCATGTTGGTGGCGCCATTCTCTTTGGTTGAATGACGCCATCAACTTTTACTGTTCATTTTGGGTCATTTACCTATATCAATAATAGTGTTAACAATTTGTGAGAATTTGATCAAACCAAAATTTTATGTATAAAAATACAAAAAATCAAAGTTGCATGTATAAAATTATACATTAATTTTTTAAATTATTTCTAATTATGAGATTTATCCCTTAACTTTATGTACAATAATTTTTTTAATTTGATTAAAAAGGATTAACGTACTTAATTTATATTTAAAAAATAAGATACATGATGAAATTAAACTCTATCGATAATATATGAAATAATAATTTTAAATATAACAAAATTTATTTTGACGACTTTATGATTCAAACTGAATTAAGATATTTGGAGTAGAAGTATTACATTTTTAATCACTTTTGATAAAATTTGAAATTAATTTAATAAAGGAATCATTAAAATTAATAGCAAAAGCAATCAATTAAACACGTAAAGCATAGGGACTACTTAAATTAAAATGTGGGAAATAATTAACATTATCTAAAAAGAAAAAAAAATGTGGAGGGAGATTTATTATTGGTGGTGTTATTAGTAGATACACATGCAAGTCGTTGGTGTGTAGGTCAAGGCCTTGAATTGAAAGGGCTTTCCCAACTAGAAAGGTGGTGCTTTACCTGCAACTAGCCTCTCATTTATTATACTTTTCTATGATTTTCTCTTTGGTCCTTGTCGAAACCCCTTTTTTTAGATCGATTTTGTTTTTTTTTTAAATAAAAATGGAGTCGCCACTAATTCTTTTTATTTAGGTGTGATTGGATCACCTTAAAACTCATTTTAATAAAATGTTAGACTTATTAGAACGATACTTTTCGATCTACGAAATCTAGGAATTGGGTTCGAGAGCCATTTACGCACGAGGAAGGATTAGCACCCACGTAACTGTAACACCCCTAACCCGTATCCAATGCCGAAATAGGGTTACAAAGCATTACCGGACTTATAATTCAAACATTTTAAATTCATTTCTCATTCCAAACAAAAACTTCTCAAATTCATTCATATAGTCCCTAACACGAGCCCTCGAGGCCCAAAATAGACATTAAAAATGGTTTGGGACTAAACTGAGTACTTAAGGAATTTTTAGAAAAGCATGGAAAATTTTCAAAGTGTAGGGGACACATGCCGGTGTGGCTAGGCCGTTTGACTCACACGGCCAAGTGACACGCCCGTGTCTCAGGCCGTGTGGGCATTCAAATTGGGGACACACGGCCGTGTCCCAACCCGTGTCCTACCCCGTGTAACTTCCTGACTTGGGTCACACGGCCAGACTATACGCTCGTGTGCTAAACCGTGTACCCTTAGAAATGGCCTCACACGCTTGTATGTCAGGTCGTGTGCTAGGCCGTGTGAAGCTACTGACTTGATTTCTATAGTAGTATCAGGGGACACACGACCGTGTCACCTGGCTGTGTGTCACACACGGCTGCGACACATGCCCGTGTCTCTGCCCATGTGGACAAAAATAGGCCATTTTCCAAGCCATATTTCTCACCCAATGTGGTACCAACCTAAGCTCAACAATGCACATACAACCATGGCATAAATAAACATTCAAAACCAACCAATATCAAGTTTATAACCTGTAATATCCACACATACAACATGATATCCATAATTACATCCATTGACCACTTATAACCTATTAAAATATGCTTCCAAAATGTGTCTAGATGGTCATCACCTATATAAGGCATTGTGCCTAAAACTTAGCATGCATACTACGTCTCAATTTCAACCATTTTGTACCCAAAATACCAAATCACAAACAAAGCATTCACATAACCACTTTACACCACATATCATAAGGCTATTTACATAAAAAAAACATATACCATATTCAAGCCAAATGAAATGGCTAAATACACAACAAAACATATAGGCTACATTAGCCAAATAACCTATACATGTCATTTAATCAAAATATAAAGTCCAAAGTACCAAAATAAGAGTTTGATAGTGTGACACAGTCTCTGACAACTTCCAAACCAAGCGAGCTTCCGAATCACTATAAAACATGGGAATTAAAACAGAGTAAGCAATTAAGCTTAGTAAGTTCGTATTACTAATAAATACAACTTACCAAATCAACCACAATTTAGGTAAACAAAAATTAAAGCATAGATGCAACTTAATTTGGCCCAAAGCCTATCACATAATCACAATCATGTTAGCCAATGTGTTTATATATCAAAATATAAATTACTTATCGTATTTCACATGAATACCAGTACTGGTTCGTATCGATCTCGTATAACCTCATATATCACTGTGCCCGTTGAACCATTTGGAATATTATCGGATACTCAGGTATCTCACACTCTAAGTGCCAATACGTGGTCAAAACCACATCTATCTCATATCTCATATAGATGCTCACTCTCGAGCCATCATTAGGTCTGCTTACACAAGCTGACAGTCAAAACATAGCTACACGGTGCTGCTCACACAAGCTATAAAGTACCGCAACACATGCCGAAAACTTAGCCACCGGTAGGACGTACGAGACCAGCACCCAAAACACGATAACCCTTAATGACATGTCATTTGTATCCTATCTATTCCTAAGGTTCAATCGAGATATTTACTTTGTTGATACTTCGTCGAACATTTTCGTGGAGTCGTATCATCAAAATTATAATAAAAAAGCATTTAAAACACATGTAATTTAATGCTTATTAACATACGAACTTACCTTGAATTAGTTCGGAGAAAATTGATCGATTAGTCCACTACATTGTCCTTTTCCCGATTTAATTCCGAAAGTGGCTTTCCTTGATCTATGTAATCAAATTTAACTAATTTAATTCACATTATACTCAATTCAATCCAAAATTCATGTTATGGAAAAATTACTATTTTGACTTTATACATTTGACCTTTTTACAATTTAGTCCCTAGGCTCGTAAAATGAAATTCATGCAATTTCATTCACATCTAAGTCTAACCAAATTTACTACTTGCTCATGGAAGCCCATACACATCACAAATTCACACATTTAACACACAATTCACACATTTCTCAATTTAACCCTTAATTGACAATTTCATTAAACTCACTTAACAAAAGTTGTTTAATTAACAACAAGGATTCTTTTTCTTCCATTAAACTTCAAGAACAACTAAAATTATCTCATGGAAAAACCCTAGACTTTCAATCATTTTGCAAATTGGTCCCCTAGTTGGCTAGGTTAAGCAACAACGATTCCGAAAACATAAAAATCATCAAAAACAGGCTTAAAAATCACTTACATGCAAGGGGTTTATCTTGCTGAAATGTTACGCTCTCCAATGGCTCTAAGTTGCTGAAATTTTTGGTGGAAATTTGCATGAGGATGATGGCCATTTGTTTTGTTTTATTTAGTTTACTTTTAATTACCTAATTACCATTTTACCCTTACCTAACTTTAAAAATTACTCAATTACCAAGCCATGCACATCCACTAACTTAATTAATGGTATAATTACCATATAATTCCACTTTAAGGTTCTATAGCTATTTAACACCTTTAGCTAATAGAACACAACTTTCGCACTTTACACGATATAGTCCTTTTTCCCAAATTGAGCATACAAACGGTAAAATTTCTTAATGAAATTTTTGTACCATAATTCTAACATGTTGTAAACCACAAAATAATATTGAAATAAATTTTACGACCTCAGATTTGTGGTCCCGAAGCTACGATTCCGATTTCACTGAAAATAGGTCATTACAGTAACGCCCAAAATTGGTACCTAGTTGATTAATTGATGTCTTAGTGTCGAGAATTTAAAATTTGAAGTGAATTTAAAACACGATCCCACTTGCATAATGATATAATTAAAAATCACTTAAATAAATCAAAACATATGTGAAAGACCTTCTTATCTCGAGGTAAACAAAAAGGTCACGTCTCGTTAGTTAGGACACGACGTTTCAAATCCTAAAAAATAAGCTTGCTCATTATTTGATCATTAATTAAATCTCATGTGTTTTCGCTTTAAAAAGGTCGTCCGATTATCTAGGTTCAAGGAGGATGTCGAACCCCGTAAGTTAAGGCACGACTTCTCGAATCTCCAAATATGGAACATTGCCTTAATTTTAAAAATTTCCTTTATCGAATAATAATAAATGTAAGATTTAAAACAATGCGTATTTATCTTATTTGGGTATAGTACAACAATGGATAAATATATTTAAACACGATTCATGACATGATTATAATGAAATAAAATGGAATGGTAGTGTATAAAAATGGAACGATAATATATGAAAAATAAAATGTCGTGCTAGTGAATGACAATATTATAAATATAATAATAAAACCACTTCGTAATAATAATGGCGATAATCATGTTATATTTATTACTCTAATACTAATATAAATAATTAAAGAAAAATAAATAATAACAATAACAATAACAACAAAATATGAGAATAAAAAAGAATAACACAAATTCTAAATATAAAAAGAATAAAGAAATAAATATATAAATGAATAAATATAAAGGAAGATAATTTATAAAAGATTGAAGATAAATGACTAAATCAAAATTTAAACAAAATTAAAAGTAAAAATCATAAAATCAAATGTGCGAAAAAGGATAGGGACCAACTAGGAAATTATTCCCCTATCTCTTAAACTCACCGTTCTTAGGAGACCAAATGGTCAGAGGACCGAAATGAAAAAATAATAAAATTAAATGGATAAATTTAAAAAAAAAGAAAAAGGCTAAAATTAGGACTAGATTGAAAAAACATTTAAAAAATGGAGGGACTAAAAATGAAAATATTCTCCCTCAAAAAAACACGCGGATCCTAGGGGTGGTTCGGGTCAGCTGAAATGACACCGTTTCAGGTACCCATTTCCTGAAAATGGCCTGAGGACTAAAATAAAAATAAAATAAGATTAAAAGGGGAACAAGACTGTATTGGAAACTGCTTAAAAAACAGAAGGACTAGGGTAGTAATTATACCCTAGTCGCAAAAAACACGCAGATCTTGAGGTCTCAGGTCGGGCAATCGAGTTGGTCTCCAAAACGACGTCGTTTAACTCGACCTATACAAACAAAAAAAATTTACAAAAAAATTCATTCTACCTATTGTTTTTAAAAAAGAATTTAAAAACCATTTTCTTTCTCTCAATTTTTTAGCCCGACCTAAGGGTTCACCGTCGATCCACCGTGACTACGCTGTAGCCACCGGTTATCGGCGCCAGCAGCCGTCGCCTCCGACGGCCGAAGTAAAAATTTTCCCCTTTTTAGTCCATTTTCTAAAAAACCCTTAAAACCCAAATTTAAACCGAGTATTTTCTAAAACTGAAAAAAAGAAAAAGAAAATGCGAAAGAAAACCTTCGACTTCGCCGCGTTCATCGGACTCTCTTTAGAACCCTAATTGGTTCTAAGGTGTTCGGATTACCGAAGATAGTCCTCGACGGCGGCAGAAGATGAAACGACAGGTAAGAATCTTTGTTTTTATTTATTATTTTTTAATCAAAAATGAAAATAAAAAATAAACTACCTTCAATTTTTGATCTCTGTTGTTTCAGAATTTTCTAATTTTTTTTTTGTATTTCTTCCTATGTAAAAAAACAATACATCTGGCATCTGGCTCTTATAGCTGATTTTACATATTCTTTTTCTTTTTCTTTCTCTGTTTCACTACTGTTTGTTCGCTGCTATTTCTTTATTGTCTCTGTCCTTTTCCTTTCTATTTTTGTAGGTGGTGGTAGAGTCAACGGTAACGAAAGAAACCCTTTCTTTTTTGTTTTGGTGCAAGGCGGCAGGGGCGCGTTAGGCCTCGGGACGTGTAGCCTCAAGTGGCGTGATCTAGGAGAGGAGCGGCGCAGAGGCTAAGGTTTTTCCTGAAAAGTTTAGGCTACTAGACAATTGGGCCATTAGGGTTTTTCTTTGTTTTGGGCCATTTGGGCCTGACATTTTTTGTAACTGAACTATTTTTTAATTTTGGACTTTATTATTTTTTGGTTTAACTTTTGTGTTATTTGTGTGTAATCTGGGCCCGGGTGAAATTGGGTCATTACAGTTGCACCTATTTGCTCGTTGTCGTGTAATGAGAATGGAGCAAAGACTTTTAAGAGGGATCAATTTTGTCTGGTCTCATCGAATCTCAACCTCTTTGGTGTTTCTCTTTTCAAATAGCTTCATTCTAATCCATTGCAACTTTAGGGGTATAGGAATTGTAGTTTCAATCTACTCTACTACAACTTTAGGGAGATAAGATTTGTAACTTGTAGCTTTAATATATTTCACTACAACTTTAGGGAAATAAGACTCGCTATGGTAGATTTAATCTGACCCACTTCAATTTCAAGGAAATAAGACTCGCTATGGTAGATTTAACCCGACCTACTGAAACTTCAGAGGTATAAGATTTGTCGCTTCAATCTGCTCCATTGCAACTTCAGTGAGGTAAGATTTGTAGCTTCAATTTGCTCCACTGCAGCTTCAGGGAGATAAGATTTGTAGCTTCAATCTACTCCACTGTAACTTCAGGGAGTTAAGATTTGTAACTTGTAGCTTTAATCTGTTCCACTGCAACTTCAGGGAAATAAGATTTTCTATCTTCAATCTACTCTAATGTAACTTCAGGGAGATAAAATTTGTAACTTATAGCTTTAATCTGTTCCATTACAACTTCAGGGAAATAAGATTCGCTACGGTGACTTTAATCTATCCCACTACTACTTCAGGGGTATAGGATGTGGTTTCACTAATCTATTGCACCATTTTCTGGGGAACATAACCTGTAAAATCTATTTCATGGGCCTATATTTATGCCAAGCAATTAGGATGTTATGATCATAATGAATCAAATGCTCCTAACTAGATGTATATGAATGATATTTGCTGCATGCAGAATTTTATTTTTTGAGAATGATTCCCTTTTTAATGCTTAGGTTAACATTGCTCATTGTTCGTCAATGTTCTATCATTGATGTTTTACCATGCTTTCTTGTTCAGATCTGGTATCTTTGACAGGAGACCCGAAGAAGTAATCACAATTTACACTATTCGTTCCCAAATATTTCCACCCTTAGATTTTGTTAGTTCTAACTAGTAGTCTTGTTTCAGGTCCTTGTACTATTTAGAAACCTTTCAGAGCAATATGCAAAAATCTTTTTTCTTGAATATTGTTAGTCCATTAATCATTATTTTAATGTAAAATGCTTGAAAACGGTTGTAATAATGGACGAGATCAAAATTTATTGGGGGCAAAGCTCGAAATGAATATATTAATCAAAATAGCAAACGTTGCTAAAATAAAAAATGAGTAAGATAAAAATAGGTGCCCCAAATATCACAGTATGAGCTTCTTTGCACAAACTTCTCGAGAACTATTTTGAGCTTGATGTGTTTAGGAGATCTAGAGTACTTTGTTGATGCCCCAAGATGTAATGTTTCTCCATGTTATTTCTGAGGGGATAAGACTACCACATGCCCTATCTTCGATCTAAATCTGAGCTGCCCTTTCCTGCGTTTTTAATTCAAAACCCCTTTGGTCTCAATGCGCCCTTTTGTAAGTTTTCGTCTTGGCCTCTTCCTTTTTTTTAGGTGAAGTATTTCTTGACTGAATCTGAATTCACAAGGTTAGGCAGGTTTTTCCATCAATCTCGGTCAAAATCAGTGCTCCTCTAGAAAAATGTATTCTTTACCACATAAGGTCCTTCACAGTTTGACATTCATTTTCCTCTAAAGTCTTTTTGTATGGGAAGGATTTTTTTCAATACCAGGTCCCCCTCATGGAATTACCTGAGCGAACATTTTTTCATAAGCTCGCATAATTCGTTTTTGGTACATCTGGTTATGACGGATAGCATTTAGCCTCTTCTCTTCGATTAAATTCAACTGATCATATTGAGATTGAATCCATTCTGCTTCATCTAACTTCAGCTCTAACAAAACTCAGAGGGAAAGAATCTCAAGTTCAATGGGCAAAACTGCCTCCATTCCTTAAACCAATGAGAAAAGCGTTGCCTCAGTGGAGGTTCTAATAGACATTCGATAAGTATAGATGGCAAATGGTAACTTTTCATGCCAATCTTTATAAGTCTCTATCATTTTCCCCACGATCTTCTTAATGTTCTTATTGGTTGCCGCCACTACACCATTTATTTTTGGGGCGATATGGTGATGAGTTGTGATATTTGATCTTGAATTGACTACAGACCTCCATTATCGTACTGCTGTTTAAATTCAATGCTTTGTCAGATATAATTCTTTCTGGCATCTCATACCGACATATAATCTCTTTCTTTAAGAATTTGCTAACTGCCGATTTTGTGACATTAGCATATGAGGCGGCCTCTACCCACTTAATGAAATAATCAATGATCATGAAGATGAATTGATGCCCATTGGATGCTTTTGGTGAGATTGACCCAATGACATCCATGCCCCACATAGAAAAAGGACATAGAGAAGTCATAACATGAAGAGGTGATTGAGGCACATGAATTTTGTCTCCATAAATTTGGCACTTATGACATCTCTTGGCATAACTGATACAATCTCCTTCCACGGTGGACCAATAATATCCAAACCTCATTATTTGCCCAACCATTGTATAACCATTATGGACTTCTTCCAAAATCTTCTTGGCCTCAACGGCGTCTACATATCTTAGTAGCACCTGATCTTTTCTTCTTTTGTATAGGATCTCCTTATCTAAGACATAGTCATTAGCCCGTTTTCTCAGCGTCCTTTTATCACTCTCGATTGCCTGATCAAGGTATTCACGATTTTTCACATATCGCAGTATATCGAGGTACCAAGGGTATTCATCATTTTCTTCTTCCTCGATGTTGTAACAATAAATTAGAGTATCATAAATATGCATCTGAATAGGTTTTACATCCTCTTGCTTGTTCAGTTTGACCATGGAAGCTAAGGTAGCCAGGGCATCAGCCATTTAATTTTCATCTCACGGGAGGTAGCAGAAGATGATGTCATCAAACTCTTTAATTAACTCTAGGACCAACTTTCTATACTCAATCAACTTGGGATCTCTTTTCTCCCATAAACCCTTTGAGTTTATAGATCATTAGTGCAGAATCCCCATATACATGTAGTACTTTGATCTTGCATTCTATGGCTGTACGGATACCCATGATGCATGCTTCGTATTCTGCCATATTTTTTGTGCAATCAAAATCCAATTTGCTAGTAAAGGGATAATGGTCTCTGTTTGGGGATACCAAGACTGCCCCGATTCTATTATCCATAGCGTTTGAAGCTCCGTCAAAATTTAATTTTCAAATATGTTCGTCGTGAGCATCTTCTTTAGTGGTTGCAACATACATCAGATCTTCATTCGAGAAATTAAAATTCAAAGGCTTGTAATCTTCTAGAGCTCTACTGGTTAGAAAATCTGCTATTACACTCCCTTTTACTGCCTTTTGGTTTACATAGACTATATCAAATTCAGAAAGCAAAATTTGTCATCGGGCTATTCTTCTATTTAGAGTAGTCGACTCCATCATATACTTTAGAGGGTCTATTTTTGAGATGAGCCAAGTTGTGTGGTGCAACATGTATTGTCTTAGTCTTTGGGTTGTCCAAATTAAAGCGAAACACAACTTTTCAATCGGCGAGTATCGTGTCTCACATTCAGTGAACTTCTTACTGAGGTAGTATATCACTCTTTCTTTCCTTACTGACTCATCATGTTGGCCCAGCACACATCCTATAGAATGTCCAAATACTGCCAAGTACAATATCAGCGACTTATCTAGGCTAGGTGGCATCAGTACTAGAGCATGAGACAAGTAATGTTTGACCTCACCGAAGGTTTTCTGGAATTCCTTA
Source organism: Gossypium raimondii (assembly GCF_025698545.1). NCBI lineage: Eukaryota > Viridiplantae > Streptophyta > Magnoliopsida > Malvales > Malvaceae > Gossypium > Gossypium raimondii. Next base: position 48,378,520 of record NC_068575.1, read on the forward strand.
TCCTATACACTTTGATTGTGTTTCTTAATAAGACGTAAACTAAGGTCGTATTTCTCGGTTAGTTGTGAAATGAACTGGGTGATGTAATTTAATCTCCCTAAGAAACCCCGGACCTCCTTTTGATTGCGCAACAGAGGTAACTCTTGTATAGCATTGACTTTGTTTAGGTCGATCTCAATTCTCTTTTTGCTGAATACGAATCCTAGTAATTTTTCTGACCTGGCCTCGAAGCTACATTTTACTAGAATTTTCTCAACCTCAAAAATAGTTTTCTTAGGACTTGTATATGCTCATTTTTTGTTCGGGATTTTACAATCATATAATCGACATAAACCTCGATTTTTTTATGCATCATATCATGAAACAGAGTTACCATGGCACTTTGATATGTCGCTCCCGTATTTTTCAGTCTGAATAACATCACTTTATAGCAAAATGTTCCCCATATGGTTACGAATGTGGTCTTTTCCATATCTTGAGGATGCATATTTATTTGGTTGTAACCGGAAAAGTTATCCATGAAAGAGAACAGTAAATAACCTATCGTGTTGTCCACTAAGGTGTAAATGTGAGGTAACGGGAAATTGTCCTTCGGGCTAGCTCTGTTTAAATCTTTCTAGTCTACACACATTCTTACTTTTCCATCTTTCTTATGGATGAGGACTATATTGGCTACCCATTCTGAGTATTTAACCACTTGTAGGAAACCAACGTTGAATTACTTCTTGTCCTCTTCTTGTATTTTCAACAGGACATCGGGCCTCATCCTTCAGAGTTTCTGTTGAACTGGCTTGTATTCTTCCTTTATGGGGAGTCAGTGTACCATGATATCGGTACTTAGCCCAGGCATGTCTTGATATGACCATGCAAAAACATCTTTGAATTCTTGGAGTAATTCAATAAGGTCTCGCTTTGTCTCTACAGTGATGCAAGCCCCGATCTTTACCTCTTTTTTTTTCTTATTTGCCTCCTAAGCCCACAATTTCTACTGACTCTTTGTAAGGTAGGATTTATTTTTCATCTTGTTCTACCATCTTTAACATATCAGGAGATAGGTTACAATTTCAACTGTCTTCAAAGTTCTGAGGTTCCTCTGGACACATATCTTGCTCAAAAGGAGATTCTGAATCAGTAACAGCATCGCTCGTATCATTGATTTATAGAGACCTGTTATAGGAACGAAGGAAGACCCAAAGAAATGAATCTAATAATAATTATCTGTGTGTTATGAGTATGAATGAAATGAGAAAAATAAAAGAATATTTACCAAAATGAGACACAAAGATGTATTTTATCGAAATAAAAATATTGGACATATGCATTCTCACAAAATGATTCTTATTGCTTCCAGGCTTAGAGCAATGAGTGTATTTTGAACATTACTCTCAATTAGTTCTAAAAATTACAGGAATCTCTTCTGCAGTCCAATTGTTTAAAACACTTCTGGGGATATAAGAACGAATACCTGATAGGTTCTCCCCAATTCTTTTTTTGGATATAGCATTGATGCTCAAGTTTCCCAACATTCTTTTTGGGCTTTCTTTTTCTGACATTCTTCATTTAGGATAAATGATTTCTCCTGACACGAACGTTTTGGATAAATGGGGAAAGGTTATCGGTTCCTATTTGACCTCTCACCCACTTAATCGCGCTCTCGTTCTTTCTTGTTTCTTCTCTTGCTCTTTCTTCCTTTATTTTAGATCTGGCTTGTATTCTAAGCCAAAGCGGTCTTACTTATCTATTAGGATTGATGCTTCGACCCTTTCTTAAAGGTATTTTCTGAGTTCTCTTGTAGGTAAGGCTTATTTTCCAACTGTTATTTGTAGACCCATCCTCGCGGTTTTGGATATTTTTAGCACCAGGATTTTGTTTCATTCGACAATAAAAGTTGTATTAACAAATTCTAATGATCGAAAGGAACATTCTATTGCCTCTTCATCCGCTCCTATATATGGTGCGTCACTAGTTACAGATGCAATTTTTGGTCACCAGTCAACCCTCCGTTATCAATTTCAATTTTTGGTGTAGTGACGACAGTATTGCCCCAGCCAAGTGAATCCAAGGCCTCCCTAACAAGAAATTATAAGAGGGCTTGATATCTGTCATCAAAAAGTCTATATCGTATGAGTTTGGACTAATTAAAAAATGTATCTCAATTTTTCCCATCACCCCCATTTTTCTACTATCGAATGCTCTCACTATGTTTTGGCACGTTTTCATATGAGAGCTATCCACTGGCAATCCATTCAGTACGGATAGAGGCAAGACGTTCAGCACAAATCTATTATCGATTAACACCCCTGGCAATGTATATCCTTTGCAATGGGTAGTGATATGTATGGCCTTCATGGATCTCATGCCCTCTAGAGGTATTTCATCATCATTGAAAAAGATGAAATTGTTCCCACTTAGATTGTTAACCAAACGGTCTACCATGTTCACAGAGATAACATCAGTGACATAAGTTTCATTCAGCACCTTCATCAACACGCTACAATGTGTCTCTAAGTTGAAGAGAAAAGCTAGTATTAATATGCAAGCTGGTTCTTTGTGTAGCTGTTCTACAACACTATACTCGCTATGTTTTAAGAATTTCAGGAATTCTTTAGCCTCGTTTTTAGTTACTAGTTCGTTTACAAGTTATTCAAGCCTAGCCGTCTTTTCTTTTTTATACTCAACTGTCAGAGTTTTTCCTTTAGTAGGCTCGGTTCTTGCACTTGCATGGTCATAGCGCCTCCTACTACGCATAGAGAAACTAATATCCTGACCTTCTTCTGAAGTGCTAACTGAGTTCTTTTCAGCCGAGATCATCACGTTACAGTTCTAATTCTATGAAACTCTTTTGCTGTCCTTGTAGGGAAAAGCCACGGGTTTCTGAATTATGACTCTTAGCACAGCTTGTTTTCTGCTTCATTATTTTTTGGCTATGAAATAATCACCACCGGGTTGTTGACATTGTAGACCTTCTCTGTTGACCCTTCCTCTAAGATGCAGATGTCTCCTCATTCCGAGCCTTTGACATCTTTAAAGAATTCTAACTCTTTGTTATCCATCAAACTTTGCACCAAAGTTATCAATTCAGTGCACTCTTGTATCTCATGAACTTCTTCAGTGTGGAACTCATAGTAGCTCATCATCCCTTTAGGTACCTCTTTCGAATCTTGAACGATTAATCCCACGTCTATCATTTTTTTCCAAACCCAATTAGTGGGGTTTTTACTTCCGCCGCATCAGTTTTGGTCATCTTTCCTCCACTCTCAATTATCGCGTTTACCCCTTGATCTAAATGACTGGGTAACAGATTTCCTACCACATTAAATCCTGACGGATCATCGAACTTTACGTTCCCCATCTTGATAAACTTTTCAATCAGCTTTTTAAATGTAGTGCAATTCTCAATTTAGTGTCTCATTATTCCTGTATGGTACTCGCATTGAGCATTAACATCATAGCATTTTGAGAACGAAGGTTGCATGGGTTTTAAGTAAAATGAGGATATCGTATGCACATTGAAAAAATTTTGATATAACTCTTTATATGTCGTGGGGATGGGTGTGAATTGAAGTTTTTCCTTATTTGGCCTTAAGTTAGATTCTTGCCTCGAAAGGCCTTGATGGTATGTTGTCACGGTCCTTGGTTGGCCTACAGTGACCGATTTTGAATAGCTCTTATTATACACACTCGCGGTGTTCACTTCATTTTTCTTTTTCCTTGGGGCTGATCTTTCAGTGTTTTCCCCTGCGTATATTTTCCCACTTCTTACTGTATTTTTGATTATTTTTTCGGACACTATTATATTTGAGAAGTTCTTGGTAGCACTTCCCAACATATGGTTAATGAACGAGGCTTTCACTATGTTTATGAAAAATAATGTTGCCTCCTTCTCTATAAGAGGTGGTTGGACTTGTGTTGCCACATCTCTCCATCTCTGAGCATATTGTCTAAAGCTCTCACTGTGCTTCTTCTCCATTTTTTACAGCGTAAGCCTGTCAGGTGTTATGTCAGTCATATGGCTGTATCGTTTCATGAAAGCTTGTGCCAGGTCTTTTCATGAGTTGATTTTGGCACGGCTTAGCTAGTTGTACCACTTGGCAGCCGAACCGATCAAACTATCCTGGAAGTAGTGGATTAACGATTGGTCGTTATTGATGTATCTGGTCATTCTTCGGCATAACATTGTGATATGGGATTCAGGAGAACTAGTCCCATTGTACTTTTTGAATTCTAGAGTTTTTAATTTTGGTGGGAGTACTAGATCTAAGATTAAGCTCAACTCGTTAGCATCAACCCCGCAAAGGTTGTTAGCATTCTCCATAGCTCTGAATTTCTCCTCCAACTCTTGCACCAATCTTCCAGCTGTTTCAGAAATTCTACTCTTGCTCTATCCATTTCAGCCATGTCGTCCAAATCGGGAACAACTGGGTTGGTCAGATTATCCCTGAGATTGGAACCTGAACCTATTGGGTAATTCACTGGTGCTGAAGTACCGACTTGATATTGTTGAGGTCTTATGGTGACGGGCATCCTTCGTGGATTTGTATCTGGTTGGGCCTGGACATTTACCGGGGTAAAGCCTTGAGGGTATGTAGGGTCTTCATTTTCATCCCCCGAGTTAACCATAGTGCTTTTCCCTTTTTCGATCCCTCCAGCCGGAAATTGTGTCAACTGGCTTATCATACTTTGTTGAGATTCTTGCATTTGTTCCCTCATGTGTTGCTGTACTTTAGCTAAATGTTCTTGCAGCTGCGCATGCAACTGATCTTGCATGTCTTTCTGAATTTGTTCTAATCTCTCTAATCTTTGATCCATTGCTTCAGTTTTGCCGCGAGTATCGTAACGATATTCAGTTGGTAGATTCTTGTTGGTTTCTAGGGTAACTATCATAATTTCAATTAATTAGGTTCTTTTTATGAAATTTAATGCATATGATGAAACAAAATGCTGATGAATGAAATGGATGTAAAAAGAGGTATTGATTCTGATTCAATTCTATTAGAACAACTTTACGAGAAAAAAATTCTCTTTATATAAAACATAAATATTTTACATATACAGCCTTGCCCTAATACTCAAAGCCTTGACTTTCCTAAGACGACAAGCTAATTCTCGGCCCCTATCTGATTCTAATTCGTATTTTAAGCTCAGCGTGTTAGTTTAAATCACTAGGATTTGGAAATGGTCAGAAACTTCCCGTACTTGAGTCACAACTCGCCCATGATGTGATCTCTATCCCTAATCTTACCTTGAGAGCGTTGGAGTTGCTCTTTCCAGTGTTCATTGTTCGTTTTAAGAAACTCAACTCGAAGTTCACAATTTTGTAGTGCGACATCGAACTCTTTTATTTTTTCCTTCAACTCTTCAATCTTATTTAGGCTTACTTTCAACTCAATTGTAGAGTTACAACCACGATAGTGGTGCAGTGACCTTTCTAATTCTGCTACTTGGGCTCTCAATCCAACCTTTTCATTTCAGCTTTTTAATAAATCCCCTTTTAGAGTATTTTCTCGAACTTGAGTAGCTTGGAATTTCTTTTCCCACTAATCAACTCTAATATTTTCTTATTTGATTTCTTGCTACCACCGTTTCGATGTCTTACCCAATCAGGCAATCCTCATCGACAAACACAGTTTCTTATAATCTGCTTTTAAGTTGTCCAAGTCTTCTTCAGCCTTATTATTTCATTTTCTCATTTTCTCAGCTTTTAACTTCTAGACGTCGACATCTAATCCTAGCCGTATCTTTTCCTCTTCCAATTGTTCTATTTTTTTCCTAGCTCCGAACTCCTCTTTTCAAAGTCTCGCTTTATGATCTCTTACTCGGACGGGATCAGTTGTAGATGTTCTTCTATTGTCCGAGTGTTTTCTTGACTTGACACAGGGTTATTATCATTGACTCTTTTACCCTACCACCAATCATATTCGGGGGTTGCCATGGGATTTGTAGCAAATCTTTTCATTTTGTGAGTTCAATTCAAGCGTTCAATATTTCACGAATCTTCTTCTTGTAATTATCACTTTTGTATGCAAACTCACACTGAGCCAGCCCTTGCCTTGCTGGTATAAACTAGCTTGACCTATACTGCCTCAATAGAAGTAGAGGGGCATATCCAATAGCTCTATATATCTCGAGTAAAGGGACCCAGTCGAAGTCTCTACATCTGTACAAAATCTCATCAGAGATCATCCAAGGGGCCTTCCATTCAACGTCTTCGTCTTGGAGACCTTGGAGAATTACCATCCACTTTTCTTCTGAAATGTTGTCTCGCCTTGGGGTAGCCACTAACTCTTTCAACAGAGAGTAGTTCTTAGAGAATACTCGATAATAGACCTTTTCTATCTTCCAAAAGTGGCTATGGAACCATGCTAACAAGAGCTGCGCACACCCAATAAACCTTCATTCACTCGCTCTCTGACCTGCACTCAAAGATCTGAAGGTTTCGGCCAAAATTGCCAGGACGGGCATGACCCTTTTGTCAAGTCGGTCAAATAGATTTGAAATTACCTCATCTATGTACCTTAGTGCTTTGGGGAAGATGGTTAGCCCCTAAATACTCAAGGCGAAGATGTCGACTCTTTTCTTCGTATCCAGATGTACCTAGATCAAATATCGCAAACTTTTTCAATGGATGTATTTACTGTCTCCTTTTTGTTTAATTTGGGCTACGACCCATTGCTCGCTCATCCAAGTTATTCTCATTAGCTTTTCTAAGAAATTCGAGACGTTGGCGGCTCTAGAATAAGCTTTGTCGGCTTGGATCATCGGGCAACAGAGCAAAGTTGTGTACTCTTCTACGGTTGGCACCAAATCTACCTTCTCAAAAGTAAAGCTGCTATAAACGAGATTCTAATACTAGGTAAAAGCTCGGTATAAGTGCTTATCCACTTTGACCTTGAGTAAATAAAGCAAATCACTATAGTTTCGGTAGAATAACTGATTGGTTTCGTTATCCCATTGGTCTCATACCTCTTTCAACTTTTGTAGGTTATTATGAGTCACACTAATTCAAGTGAAATCCTATAGTTTTGATATAGATCCCTCCGTCAGGCTGTCGCCTTTCTCTTGTTATGTCTTATCGGACCATATTCCCGTCTTCCACTTTATCAAGAAATCCCTTTTCCATGACAAGCTCTCTATTTAGCAACTGAATGTTAATCAACACCCTTTTCTATGATGAAAATGCAATACAATCACAGCCAAACAAAACAAACAAGTTAGTACATTTCATACAAAGCTAGAATTCAAAGCAAAAAATAATAGAACACATATTTGGGTGACCACTAGAGGTTTGATATGGTTTTAACTAGGGTAGGCTCTTAGGGCTCATTATATGTGGTTCGGTTCTAAAGTAAGGGTACATGAACCAGCAGATTCCCCGATCTTCACCAATTATAGGCTCATACAGACCGAGTTTAGTTCAGGGAAATACATTTCCCTATGGCTTTACGTAGATAAAAATCTCACGAAGACATAGGTACGGATGTATCCCGAAAGTGATCCACTATCCTATACGGAGGTGAAAACCTCATGAAGGAATAATTTTTCACTCCCACTTAACAAGGGAAAAATCGAACGATTATGTAATGCAATATGCAGAAATACACCAAGAGCAACTCTCAAACCAACAAAACATATGCCTTAGATTGTTATGTAACCTGAGCTATCAAAGACAAAACATGAAGGATGAAATGCAATAAATGGATCGTTAATTTAAACCAAATTATCAACTTTTGACAAAAAGACCAAAAAGTAATCAACTCGTGGCTTGACTCTCTCATTTTGTCCCTAGTGGAGTCACCAAGCTGTCGAAACCTATTTTTTGAGATCGACATTATGTTTTAAAAAAACGAAAATTAAGTTGTCACCAACCCCTTTTCTTTAGGTGTGATTGGATCACCTTAAAACTCATTTTAATAAAATGTTAGACTTATTAGAATGATACTTTCGATCTACGAAATCCATGAATTGAGTTCGGGATTCGATTACGCACAAAGAAGGATTATCACCCTCGTAACGCCCAAAATTGGTACCTAGTTAATTAATTGATGTCCTAGTCTCGATAATTGAAAATTTGAAGTGAATTTAAAACACGATCCCACCTTGCATAATGATATAATTAAATTCACTTAAGTAAATCAAAACATATGTGAAATGCCTTCTTATCTCGAGGTAAACAAAAAGGTCACGTTCCGTAAGTTAGGACACGACGTTTTGAATCCTCAAAAATAAGCTTGCTCATTATTTGATCATTGATTAAATCTCATGTGTTTTCGTTTTAAAAGGGACGTTCGGTTATCTAGGTTCAAGGAGGATCTTGGACCTCGTAAGTTATGGCACGACTTCTCGAATCTCCAAATACGAACCATTGCCTTAATTTTAAAAATTTCCTTTATCGAATAATAATAAATGTAACATTTAAAACAACGCGTATTTATCTTATTTGGGTATAGTACAACAATGGATAAATATATCTAAACACGAGTCGTGACATGATTATAATGAAATAAAATGGAATGGTAGTGTATAAAAATGGAACGATGATATATGAAAAATAAAATGTCGTGCTAGTGAATGACAATAATATAAATATAATAAGAAAACCACTTCATAATAATAATGGCGATAATCATGTTATATTTACTACTCTAATACTAATATAAATAATTAAATAAAAATAAATAATAACAATAATATAACAACAAAATATGCGAATAAAAAGAACAACACTAATTCTAAATATAAAAAGAATAAATATAAAGGAAGATAATTTATAAAAGATTGAAAATAAAGGACTAAATTGAAATTTAAACAAAATTAAAAGTAAAAATCATAACAAAATAAATAAATTAAACAATAAAATAGAGTAAAGGACTAAAATCAAATGCGCAAAAAAGGATAGGGACTAACTAGGAAATTATTCCCCTATCTCTTAAACGCACCATTCCCAGGAGACCAAATGGTCAAAGGACCGAAATGAAAAAACAATAAATTTAAAAGGATAAATTTTAAAAAAACAAAAGGCTGAAATTAGGACCAGATTGAAAAATATTTAAAAAGTGGAGGGACTAAAAATGCAAATATTCCCTTTTAAAAAACACGCGAATCCTAAGGGTGGTTCGGGTCGGCTGAAATGACACCATTTCAGGTACCCATTTCCTGAAAATGGCCCAAGGACCAAAATAAAAATAAAATAAAATTAAAAAAGGAATAGGACTTGATTGGAAACCGCTTAAAAATGGAAGGACTAGGGTTGCAATTATACCCTAGTCGTAAAAACACGCGAATCCTGAGGTGTCGGGTTGGTCTCCAAAACGATGTCATTTTGGGACTTATGAACGCCGATCAAAACGGCATCGTTTAACTTGACCTATATAAACCAAAAATTTTTACAAAAAATTCATTCTGCCTATTGTTTTAAAAAACAATTTTAAAAACCATTTTCTTTCTCTCAGTTTTTTAGTCCGGCCTAGGGTTTCACCATCGATCCACCGCGACTCCGCCATAGCCGCCGATCATCCACGACTGCAACCGTCGCCTCTAGCAGTCGGAGTAAAAAATTTGCCCTTTTTAGTCTCTTTTCTAAAAAAAACCCTCAAAACCCAGATTGAAACCGAGTATTTTCTAAATTCAAAAAAAAAAAGAAAAATAAAAAGTGAAGGAAAACCTTCGGCCTAAAAAGTGAAGGAAAACCTTCGGCCTCACTGCGTTCATCGAACTCTCGTCAGAACCCTAATGGGTTTTAAGGTGTTTGGGTTGCTAGAGATAGTCGTTGTAACAGCCCGTTTTTAGTGAAATCAGAACAGTGATTTCGAGACCACAAATCCTAGTCCAAAAGAAAAATTATTTTAATATTATTTTATTATATGCATTATAATTGAAATATCATATGAAATTTTGTAGAGAAATTTTATTGGTTGCATGTCTATTTAGATGGAAAGGACCAAATTGCATAAAATGCAAAAGTTGAGTTCTAATAGCTATAGGTATCAAATAATTATGGGATTCAAAATTGGAAATAAACCATTAAGAGGAGTTAGTAGATAAGTATGATGATTCATCCATAAAAATATAAATAAAGAAAAAGACAAAATTGGAAAGATGAAAAATAATAAAATAAAAGAAAATATCATCATATTATCATCTTTCCCAAATAAAAATCCATGGAAACCCTAGCTATGGTTATTGAGTTCTAGCAAGCTTATTTTGCTTAATTAGGTATGTTTTCTTGTCCCGTTTTTAGTAATTTTTATATTTCCGATATCATAATAGCTTAATTTAGCTATCTCGAGGATTAATTTGCAAAGTTATCAAAGTACTAGGGTTTTGCTATGGATGGGTATGTATGAATTATGAAATTTATGGTAGAAAATGAAAGGTTGTTGATAGATAAACAACTTTTGTAAAGTGAATTTTGATGAAATTGTGATGTAGGGACTAAATTATAAAGATGTAAAATTCATGGAAAAATTATAAATTTTATGAAATACATGGGTTGTTAATGTTACATGTAAAAATCGGTTAGGCTTGGAATAAGGGTTAGATTGCATGAATTTCATTTTCTGAGCCTAGGGATGAAATCGTAATTTTTCCTAAGATGTGAATTGGATTGAATTGAATATGAATTGTATTAAATTGAGTTAAATTTACTCGTATAGATTCGAATAGACAAAATACGGAATTAGATCGAGGAAAAGAGAAAGTGTCTGTAATAGCCTAAATTCAATGTTATCGGAACAGTGGTTTTGTAACCACAAATCCAATTTAAAGAGAAATTTATTTTAATATTTTTTGCATGAATATTGATATGATAGGAAAATCGTATGAAAATATCGATAGAAAAATTTTACCGATTTAGTGGTTAGTTAGAAAAAGAAATTATTGAAGAAATTGGGTAAAAACAAGGTATCGAGACCTTGATCTTGTAAAACCGAGTCGGAAATATTTTTATAAATATTTATGAAATGTTAGTAATATGGTATTAAAATTTCGTTAGAAAATTTTAATGTTTGGGTAATCAATTAAGTGAAAAGAACTAAATTGAAAAATGTGTAAAAGTTACTAGAAGGATTAAATAGCTCAATTGTTAAATGAGGAGGGGCATAAATTGTAAATAAGCCCAAAAAGAGATATTTTGGGCGGCATAAGCTGTGAAAAATCAGAAGTAGTGAAATGAGGGTAAAATGGGAAAATAACAAAATTTACTAACATAAAAATGAGACCAAATTGGAATATCTAGAATTCTCTTTATTTTTCTGCATTCTCATTAGCCAAAAACGTCCTAAGGGTTTATTCAAGCTGGTTTTTCATAATTTTTACACCAAGTGAGTTATTCCTTGCCTTTTTCTTGTAATTTTTGTGTTTCTAAGACTTTTACAACTAGGTCCTATTACTAAATTCATTAGTTTTGATTTTATGAATGAAATTGAAAGTTTCTATGAATATGTGCTGGAATTTTATGATTAAATAGCATGAAATTGAAGCTTTAATTTGTTTATTAGATGATTTTATTAGGTAATTTCAATAGAAATTGATTTGTAGGACTTAATTGTGAAAAAGTTTGGAATTAAAGTCTAGTGCTAAAATTCTAATTTCCAAAGGTTATAAAATAGTTTAAAGTGATATAATAAAGTGTTAATTGAGAAAAATCACCTCAATTGAGAGGTTAATTGAGCAGGGATGAAATTATCATTTATTGAAAGCCTAAGGGAAAAATGGTAATTAACATCATGCACTAAAACAGTTTTGGACAGCAGCAGTAGGTTAAATTTGAAAAATCACTAAAAATTGTTGAAATTTAATTAGAGGATGAATAAAATATGAAATTAAATATTATTGAGTCTAGTTTCTTATAAAATAAACGGTGTAAGCAATGAAATCGTAAATCATGAGATATAATAGATTTTGTGAGATAAGGTCAGAATGAATTCGGGTTCCCCTGTTTTGACTTTGGAAAATCATTAAAATTGTACAAAATTATTATGAGTTATAATTTATATGCTTAGAATCCTTAATTAGTCTATTTTCAGAAAAAACAAACGGAAACATCATCCAAATTCTGTATAATGAGATAATTAATTTTTAGTGAAGAGGGGTCGGAACTATCAAATAGTGAAACAGGGGAAACTTTAAAGAATAAACTGTATTTATTGGCTAAACCAAAAATTCTAAAAATTTTATGGTAAGAAGATATATGAGTCTAGTTTCGGGAAAAATTAGCGGATCTTAATTTGGAGTTCTGTATCTTAAGATTATTGATAATGTTACATATGAACATGAAATGTATTAGATTGATGATTAAATTTATTTATTTAGATCCAGAAAATTCAAATACGAAGCTAGATCGAGGAAAAGAAAAAGTTCGGGATTAGTAGATTTTTGTTTACGAACAAGTATCGAGGTAAGTTCGTGTAACTTGAATTATATTCTTAAATGCCTGAAATGTTTGTTATTGATGTGAATATTATTTGAATGTTCATTGTATGAAAATTGATGAAACACTGATATATTTGATAAAAATGGGAAGAAATCCCAGTTGAATGGAAGGAAAATTCGATGGATCTCTGAAAGGAATTGACAGTAAAAAGGATCTAGCCCGGACTGGTGGTCCTATCCTGATATAGCCCTCCCGAAGAATATGTGGAAAATGGATTTAGCCCGGACGGGTAATCCGAATTAGGGTTTGATTTTAGCCTGGACTGGTAATTCAGATCCAAGCTCATTAGAGTAATTGTCGTTGCAGGGGATTTAGCTTGGACTGGTAATCCCGACAATACTCTATGAGTTTATATTACAGGAGATTTAGCCTGGACTGGTAATCCTACTGTAATGATGAGGTTCGAGGGAGTGTGCTCTCTGAAATGGAAATGTGCACACATGAATATGAATTGACGGACCTGGATTTGTACACTTAGGTGTACCCCTGAAAATCCATCGAAATTTTGAGAAGTTCAACGGGATAAATATGGAAAAATAATAAGGAAATGGAAATCATGGAATTGATGAGCTCATCAATCATGGTATAAATTATTGATACATGGAAATTGTTGGACTAATTTGAATGTTGAGTTTGTGCATGATAAGGGAATAATGTATGGAATGGGTGTATGAATGTTTATTGCACTGTATTGAAAATATTAGTTAAGTATAATTCTTGTTACATGAACTTACTAAGCACAAAGTGCTTACCCTGTTTCTTTTTCCCCTGTTTTGTAGTGTTAAGAGCTCGGAGGTCGGATTCAGTTAGAGACGTATCACACTATCAACCTCAAGATCTCGATATATAAAGAAAATTTATTTTGGAAATTTGGAAATCAATGGCATGTATAAGCTAGTAAAGTAAATGTTAATGTGAAATGAATGTATGGTTAGCCATTGGTATGGCTAACAAATTTTGGTTTTGGTATGTGATGAGGTTATCTTATGAATACGTTAAATCTATCTTGAAAATATGTTGAAATTGATTGGTTGTGTTGGATTGGTCTCGGTTTAAAATTGCAGAGAATATTAGATACTTGTAAAAAGGGTTATATTGAATTTTAAAAAAAATTGGGATTTTGCGAAAAATTTATTCGGTAAAATTTGGTAATGCCTCATACTCTATTTCGGCGACGAATATGGGTAGGGGGTATTACAGTGTCGAACAGTAGATAACAAATCAACGAACACTTGCCAAGGTAAGTTCGTGTAATTAAATTGTGTACATTTATATGTTTGAATTGAATGTTGTATATATATGAATTGTTTAATTTCCATGTACATAAAATTGATTACAAATCCGACAAAGCCAGATAAATGTTAAGTCCCATTTGAATAAATAAAATTCGATGGATACAAGATTCCCGAATTGGTTGTGGTCTTGCATATGTTGCGGACACACCATAGCTCGAAAGAGCGTCCCATTATAAGCTCTCATGAGCATCTCGATATTTGGCCCTCTCGAGTTTTCCGTTATATGGTTCTTGCGAGCTTCCCGTTAATAGCTCTTTGGAGCATCTCGATTGGTTGTGATCCTACATGTGTTGTGGACACACCGCAGCTCTTATGAGCGTCCTAATATATGGCTCTTCGTGAGCTTCCCGATTAAAGGCTCTTTGTGAGCTTCCTGATTAATGGCTCTCTGGAGCTTCCCGATATGGCTCGCTGGAGCTTCCCGCTATGGCTTGCTTGAACTTCCCGATATATAGCTATTCGAAGCTTCCCGTTAATGGCTCTTCGGAGCTACCCGTTATTGACTCGCATGGGCTTTCCAATTATGGCTCTTATGAGCTTCTTGTTGTATAGCCCGGATAAGCTTTTCGTTACATGGCTCACATGAGTTTCTCGTTATATGGCTCGAGAGAGGGCTTCCCGATTATGTGCTTTAATGAACACTCCTGAATATGAATTGACGGATTACAGATTTATACACTTTGTGTATATTACCATGTATCCATCAATATTTCAAATGGTTTAACAGACAAAGTTCTGATATAAGTTAAGGTGTATTTTGAATGAGATATTACCTGCATACACCTGAAAACACATGGAAATTTGATATTTGATGAGCTCATTCATGATTCTTGATATTCACATGAAATACATGACTAACATGTTGATGAAGTTGTGAGTTTAGGCTATTAGCCAAATTGCTTGGATGCATTTTGTATGCTTACCTTAAATGTAAATGAATGGTAAGTTTATTTCCTATTATACTAACTTACTAAGCATTAAATGCTTACTCCATTTTATTTCCTCTGTTTTATAGTAACTCAGAAGCTCGTTAAGGTTGGAATCTGGTCGGAGACACACCACACTATCCATCGGCTCATTTCGGTATAAATAGTAAATTAATTTTTGGTTATAATGGCATGTATAGGTTTAAATAACCAATATTGACATATAAATGTTTTAGTTGTAATTAGCCATTGGTAAGATTTGTGATGAATGTGTTTTGATGTATATATATATGAGATAATGTCATGTCTAATATGAGTGTTAAGTATGGACAATTGATAGTAAATTTCATAAGTAAGTTTAAATGTATTTTTGGTCAAATAGGTAAGTTTGGATTTATGGAGTTATTTTTGGCCAAATAGTAAATGTCATGCATAAGACTTTATTTTTGGCTTGGTTTAAGTGTTTTGGATTGGTTTATGTATGTGTTAAAGTGTTTATGTAGGTGGAAGACTAATTGGACGAGAAAAGTGGCCTTGAAAATGGCCTATTTTTGTCCACACGGGCAGAGACACGGGCATGTGTCTCAGCCGTGTGTGACACATGACCTAGCACATGGGCGTGTGGTTTGGTCGTATGTCCCCTGCATCTTTAAATTTCAAAACAGAATGCTCATAATTGATCACACGGCCTAGCACACGGGCGTGTGGCTTGGCCGTGTGACCTCTGCACCTACATACTGCCTAGCACACGGTTGTGTGACTTGGCCGTGTGACCTAAGTCAAAGAGTTACACGAGTATGGACACGGGCTGGGACACGGCCGTGTGCCCTATTTCAAATACCCACAAGGCCTGGGACACAGACGTGTCTCTTGGCTGTGTGAGCCACACAGCCTAACCACACGGGCGTGTGACCCATGCACCTTCGAAAAAATTTAAAATTTTGCGAAAAATTCTCTGAGTACTTGGTTTAGTTCTAATTTGTTTCTAATGTATGTTTTGAGCCTCGAGGGCTCATATAAGGGACTTTATGAATAATTTCTAACATGAATGTTAAATAATATGAAATTACTATATTTGTTCTGTATATTCTGGTAATGCTTCGTAACTCTATTTCGGCAACGGATATGAGGTTAGGGGTGTTACAGTCCTCAACGGCGGCAGAAGATGAAACGACAGGTAAGAATCTTTGTTTTTATTTATTTTTTATTTTTTATTTTTAATAAAAAACGAAAAGAAAAAATAAACTACCTTCAATTTTTTTATCTCTATTGTTTCAAAATTTTCTAGTTTTTTTTGTATTTCTTCCTCTGTAAAAAAACGATACATCTAGCATCTGGCTATTATAGCTGATTTTACATGTTATTTTTCTTTTTCTTTATCTATTTCACTACATGTTATTTTTCTTTTTCTTTCTCTATTTCACTACTGTTTGGTCGCTGTTATTTCTTTGTTGTCTTTGTCCTTTTCCTTTCTATTTTTACAGGTGGCGGTGGAGTCAACGGTGACGAGAGAAACCCTGCCTTTGTCGTTTTGGTGCAAGGTGGCAGAGGCGCGTCAGGCCTTAGGACATGTAGCCTCGGGTGGCGTAATCGATGAGAGGAGTGGCGCAGAGGCTAGGGTTTTTCCTGAAAAGTTTAGGCTATTGGGTCATTAGGGTTTTTCTTTGTTTTGGGCCATTTGGGCTTGTAAATTTGGGCCTGGCATTTTTTTGTAATTGGACTGTTTTTTAATTTTGGACATTATTATTATTTGTTTAACTTTTGTTTTATTTGTTTGTAATTTTGTCCCGGACGAAATTGGGCCATTACAGTCCTCAACCACATTAATTGATATATCTCTTTGCGACAACCAATTCAATTACAAGGTTCTTACTCTACCATTGGGACCTTTGTCAAATTTTGGATATTGAATTTAATGTAAAGTTTATATCAGTTGTCAGATTAATTGGTTTAACTATGAAAAAGTTATAAATGGATTTAATTGTTTGTTTTGTCATCATTTTGGTTTTTTTATTATTTTTGAGTGGTTTGTTTAGAGGGTTATTCAAATCTTTTGTTTAGATCAATATATCGATTTGATCGATTAATCTGATTCCATTTAACAACACTTACATCAACAAAATTCTTTTTCATTAAACTAGTAATATTGTTGATAAGGATTATTAATTTCTATATCATTGTGTTCATTATATAATTACCTTCTTTATTTATTTTTCACCATTAAGGATGGATACTAAAGTAAACATCTATACTATTATAATGTATTTGGATGATAGCAAGCTAATTTTGTGTGTTTAATGTACTTATTTCTAATCAAATTTTGAATAGAATGCTACTAAGCTTGGGATTTCTTGTTTTAATTTTGTCAGAACGCAATTGGATTACCAAAGTTCAAATAAATAAGCAAATTGAGCTAAATTGGAACGAAAAGCAATAAAAGGGGCCAAATTAAAAAGTTGTAGAATTTGTGGTTGAATAAAATCAGATTGTGATTTTGTCAAACTCTATGAATAAAAAATTTTTTGATTTTAGTTGCTTGTTAGGCATAATCCTAGCAGGAATCATGCTAAATTTGGCATATGAAAATTGTATAAATACCTTATAATGGTGGCTTTAAAAAGACACACTAGAATAGAATTAAAAACAATTCTTATATTTTCTCTTCCACGCGTAGTAGCTATTCAAGTTTACTGCCATTTTTTTTCATTTCCTTATTTTTTGGTTCAATTATTTTTTAAGTCATTTATCCTTTTCACTAATCACCATTACATTCAAATCCACTTTTAAACCCTAATCGAGTATGATTAATTTCATACTTAACCAAACCCCATTTAGCTTAGGTCAGTTGTAGTTCCAATAAAAAATCGTGAGATATGAACTTGCACTAAAACCTTACAACATGGTATTCATTATCTCTCTTGTATATGGGATAGTCACATTCGTCCCTTAAAGTTAATCCAATTTCAGCTCAAAGTGCACGTTGCGAGGAAGTTGTTTTGGCGTATAGTTGGGAAAACGAATTGGTCATCATATTCGAGTTCCTGGGAATAAATTGACGTGTTCAATTGGAAAAAGTTAGTTGAGTTCTGCCAAAGGAGATAGTGATCAGATTTAAACAACCCACGCGGCTAAGACCGTTAATTTGAGTTGGGCTTTTTTAGATCGTAAGGCTACTGAGATCTTAAATTGCGAACGCAAGTTACATGGTTAGATAATCGGTAAGGGTTGTTTTGCAAGTCGTACCGAAACCAACTACACAAGGAAGAGTTGACGGTTGGGGCGTCCTTGGTCGCTATAACCAACTTATCGTTAAGAAGAAGGAATCTATTTTCAAGAATCGATTCAAGTTCGGAGTGTACCGAAGCTAAGGCTAAGCATTCACATATTTGATTTACAAATTTAATTTGAATTATTTGATTTTATTTTTCAACCTTTATTATGTTATTATTTCATTTTATTTTATACTTGTTTTTTTTATCAACTAAATTCCCCCTCTATTTATCTTTCAACTCTGCACGTACAAGTTTTGGGTACGACAGTTGTCTAGACTCAAGAATTTGGTTACGTAAACAGGAAAATTAGGAATCTCAGTCCTTGTGGGATCGATCCTACTTCTCTTTACTATTGTTTAATTAAATTAGAACGTAGGAAATTATATTTGGTGGTTTTGACGTCCATCATTGAAGTTACACAAATTCAATTGGTAGATGTTAAAAAAACAATAAAATTAATAAAAACAAAAAAGTTAAAAGGGTACAATGTCATTTCAAATTTTTATTATGCTTTTTTCTAAAAATATTTACTTTCCAAAAATTCTACCCAATAATCTAAAATATTACCCACTTAAACTTGAATACTTAATAACTCAAATTTTCAAGCTTTACAAACAATGCCAAGATTTCATTAGCTAATTATTACAATTATTAGTAAATCAAATGATTAAATATTATTCAAAATGAAATTAAGTGAATTTATTTTAAATTATTTGAACAATATTATTTTAGGACACATTTACATATAGGTGAAAAAATTATGTTGAAAGAGACATTTATAACAAGTTGCTGTAAAAGTAAATAAGAATGCTGATGCTTGGACTTTATACATCATAATGTCTTAGGTTTAAGTTTCATGATAAGTGAGTGCTTTCTAAATTTATTTTAGGCTTAAATTTTCTTTTACAAACTTTATATAAAAATATAGAAATACAATAATTTCTAATAATAATTATTATTATGTAAAAAAGTAGTTTTTTTATTGAATCGATGTTGAATCAGATTTTAACCAAATAATAACAATATATAGAATTATATACTATTTATGTATTAAATATGAGTTAGTATTTGATATATTGAAAGTGTACTTTTTATTATTATTTCACAAGCAGCTTTAAAATATTGTTATGTGCCTTGAATACTTGTCAACCTCCTAACCCTGTTTATGGTGTTTAAAATTTCAGTATTATTTCATTAAATATCAGGACAATTACTTAGTAGAATAGTTGTGAAAATTTTTAATTTTGCAAGTGAAGTTTAGATTTTATCACATGCCCTTACGTTTATTAAAAAATGAAAATAAATAAAGAATACTTGTGATAACAATAAAATCTTAACTGGAATTAAAACTTTCAACCACATATGTATCAAATAGTTATCCTAAAATTAACCAAAATAACGATTAGGGTTAATATGTAGTTTACCCTTAAATTTATCCAAAATACCTAGTTGAACTTGAACTTGTCCAAAAAATTACACTTTTTAAAATTAATTTATACTTTTAAAAAAAATTTAATTTTTTAATTTATGTCCATGACATGTCATACTAAGAGACTACCACGTGTCACCATTGGATTAGTCATCAGTGCCACATCAACACAAATTAATGGTGTTAGTGCAAAAATACCAACCTAGACAACAAAATATAAGTTCAAATACCAATTAAGTAAAAAAAAATTAAAATACTAATTATATACTTTTGGACAAGTTCTGGGCAATTACATATTAACCAAAATAACAATTGTAACATCCAAGTAGACCTAATTATGGGCTGAGCTACTCGCCCAAGCCTGAAGGCCTACCTAAAAAGTAGAAGGGTTTGGGTAAAAAAATAGGCCTGAAACATAGGTTTGGACAAAAAATAAGGTCCATTTTTTAAATGGGTTGAGACTCGAGTAAGATTTTTTGACCCAGGTCTAGCCCAGATCTACCTAATTTTTTTTCTACTATTTTTTTATTGTTATTATTTGGATATTGTATAACTCTTATTTTATTTTTAATTTTGCTAGTATTTTGGAGGCATTTGTTTGCTAAGTTGGAACTATTTTAATGTTATTTAAGTATAATGATTTTTAATGTATTTTTAGTTTATTGAGAAACATTTATTCTAATATTTTAGTATAATTAATGTATTATATTTTTAAATTTATATTTATATAAAAAATAATATAAATAAGACCAACTCAAATTTAATATTTTTATACGAGTCAATCTTAAATAAAATTTTAACGAATACAAAATTTAATGATAATCAAGTATACATGGAAGTCTTAAATTCGGGTTTTTTACAAAATTATTATAAAAAAATAAAAAAAATAACCAAAATATTATAACTTTTTTTTATTTACCAAAATATTATAATTTTTTTTATTTACCAAAATATACCAAAAAAAAAACAAAAAAAACAGAAGAAAAAAAACCTGACACAGCCTGATCAGGCCAATCACATTGGCGGCACCAAAGGTGCCAATGTGATTGGCGGCACCAATAGTGCCAAAGGACTAAAATGTTAGTTAAGGGTAGTTTCAAGGACCTGACATGCAAATTTACCATTTTGAATTTTGAAATTTAATTGCTGCTTGTGCGCACTAAAATCGAAATATGGCTAATTGCCTTCTAAGCCCTCCTTATTTATTATTTTCTTTTTATTCCCCTTCAACTCGCTTTTTTATTTAATAACTCTATTTTAATTTATTAAATTTAATAGTTTATGTTTATAGATAAAATAGTTTATGTTTCCATTATTTTTTTCCTTTTGATTTAATATTAGTTAAGGGAATATATTAAATTTATAAAATTAAAATAGTTTAATTTAATAACTCTATTTTAATGTAATAAACTATTCTCATTAAATAACTCTATTTTAATTTAAAAAAATTAAACTATTTTATCTATTTATAAATTTAATATATTCTTAATAGACTTATAACATAAACATGTTAGACTAAATAATGGAAACATAAACTATTTTATCTATTTATAAATTTAATATATTCGAATAGACTTATAACATAAACATGTTAGACTATTTTAATTAAAATAGTCTCTTAAGATATTATGAAGCAACAAATTTTATATTTCAGTAAATTTTATATTTTAAATGAAAATAGAGTTATTAAATGAGAATAGTTTATTAAATTAAAATAGAGTTATTACTTAATTAGAATTCTAAGTATCTTAATTATCGCTTAACTAATATTAGATTTAATTAAAAAATTAATAGAAATACTGGGCATGCCTTATTGAAAAACCGAAGTAATAATAAAACTGATCACCCATAAATGTAACCCAAATAGAAAAATAAATTACAATTATATTATATACTCTTAATAACTCTATTTAGTAAATTTTTAAATAAACTATTCTCATCAAATTATCAAAATAATACATAAAATACGAATTAGTTTATATTTTTAAATAGTTTTATTTTAGGTAAAATATATTTACTTTAATAATAAAATAAAGGGCTTTTATGAGTAAAATCATAGATTAAGAGCTTATTTAACTACAAAAATAAGTTGCGGGCTTGTTTATTAAATAAAAAAGTGAGTTGAAGGGGAATAAAAATAATAATAAATAAGGAGGGCTTAGACGACAATTAGTCATATTTCAATTTTAGTGCGCACAGCAGCAATTAACTTTCAAAATTCAAAATGGTAAATTTGCATGTCAGGTCCTTGAAACTACCCTTAACTAACATTTTAGTCCTTTGGCACCATTGGTGCCGCCAATCACATTGGCACCTTTGGTGCCGCCAATGTGATTGGTTTTTTTTCTGTTTTTTGTTTTTTTGGTATATTTTGGTAAATAAAAAATTTTATAATATTTTGGTAAATAAAAAAGTATAATATTTTAGTTATTTTTTATTTTTTATAATAATTTTGTAAAAAACCCCTTAAATTCAAAAAAAGAAGACAAGACATATACCTCAAAATAGCGGCAGCAGTTAATAAGGGGGACTACGAGAAGACAGGAATGAAAGGTATGCATAACTAGAAATGCTGTGTCATTCAAGATTTTGGTAAGACTGAAACAACATTCTTATCATCATTTTATACCATGTCATGACACCAACTATATGCTAAAACGTTGAATTTCTTTGACTTCCACTTTAAATGTGATGCTTTATGGGTGGCTCATTAAAAATAAAAATTTGTAAATAGAATACTGTGGTTATAAAACGTTTTTATTTTAATTATTTTTCAGTTAGTGACTTTATTTTAGTAAATTTTCATTTCCATCACTTGTTTTATTATTTATTTTTTTACAAGAAAATTTTCTTTTCTACTTTTTAAAATTAATTTTAATTTTCTGCTTAGTAGAAAAGGAAAAACATGGGGTATTATAGGAGATTACTTGAGTTTATGAAAATTTTTATTTATGCGGGAAAAATCACTTTATCCTTTTAATTGTTTTTATTTTTATTTTAGAATTAATTTTAATTTTGTCCCAATAAAAGAAAAACTTGAAGTTTTAAAATGAATTGCTTCGATTTTTATAGGGCAATTTGGGTTTCTACAGAGAAAACCATTTTATTTTTAAATTTCTTTTATTTTTATTTTTATTTTTAGAATTGATTTTATTTTTTCAAGAAAAGATTTTTATTGGAAAATTCTTAAATTTTACAGGAATTAAGTTACGAGGAAAAACTTGGTTTCATCTTCGCTAATGAATAACTCATTTTTGCAGAAACCCATTTTTTGAAAAAAAAGAGATGAGTAATCAAAATGAAAACTTATTAAAGTCACGTGAATAAAATAAGTGAACAATAATATTGAATTAATAACGGAAGCTAAAATGAAAATGTTTTGTAATGGCGATTGCCCTATTTGCAATTTTGTATTTTCTAATGACCAAAATGAAAATATATGAAAATTAAGTGATCAACTATGTAATTTATATCCTATGTTTAAACTTGAGTTTGAATTAAGCTTTTTTCAATATTAAATGAGAATCATAAAAAATAAATTAAAAATAAAATTTTGATTAAGCTCGAGTTTATTTAATGGTTAGAATTAATCAAAATAATTTGATTTTCTAACTGAAATTCAAACAACTTATAATTACATATTACATATATGTACACATTGTATATATTTAACAGATAAAATAATATATTATTTTGTTAACTATATATCACATACTTACTAATATATTTAACTTATTTGATTTTTTTGTGTTGAAAGTTGTTGATACAAGAATGTAATAAGAAGGTCAAAAGTGATACACTTAGGGCCAGTTCTTCATTGCTTTTGAAAAGTGCTTTTGAGAAGTGCTTTTGAGAAGTTTAGTTTAAAATTTGAGTGTTTAGCATTCTTGTCAAAAGTGCTTTTGAGAAATAAAATGTCCATTTTAGACATGTTATTATCAAATAACAAATATGTATTTAAATAATATTTAAATTAGTTAATATTATTATATTTTAGTAATAATATAAAAAATTATTATAACTTGTTGTTAATATTTTATATATGAAATATAAATTGTAAATATTAATTATTTATAAAATTTAATTAGAATATATAAGCTATATTTTAAATATTTAAATATAACCATTAAATATTTGTAATTAGTATTTTAAAAAATATTTTTTTATTTTTAATTAATGATTTTAACACAATTGTAATTAAGCACCAAGAAAAAGAAAAGAAAAATACTATGTTATTAGAGGGGTGAAAAAGTAAGTAAGCACCAAAAGTGCTTTTGGGCGAAGAAAAACTAAAATTTTTAGCTTTTCCTTTTCAGCTCCTTTTCAGAAGTACTTTTAAGTACTTCTGAAAAGCTAAAATTTTCTGCCAAAAGCAACTTGTTCTTCACAGCTTTTCTTTCAAAAATACTTTTTGAGTCAGAAGTGCTTTTTTTAAGAGATGAAGAACTGGCTTTTAGTGGGTTGAGAACTACAAATGACTAAAGTGAGGGAGGGAAGATTGTAAATAGCTTGGAGAGAGATTAGTTGAAAAGTGGTGGTTGATAGATTAAGTGTCTTCTTTGTTATAAGGTATGGAAGATTATATAAGAGGGAGGGCCATGTATTGACCATATGTCTTCCTTGGATTGGTAGGCCATTCATTCGGTGCAGGTTGCCCTTTAGGTGGATTATTGGATTTAACATGGAGTGGTAGGGTATGCTGATGGCGTGTAACTGTGGTCTTGTTAGTGTGGTTGAATATGTCATAGTTGTGCCCTTGGCAAGTTGTCATGTTTGGCCAGGCATAGTGTGTCCTAGGCTCCCCTCTCGTCGAAGGAGGGGTTATAAAGTGGCCTCCTTTGAGACAAGGCGCTCAATAAAACTTCTTTTAAGAATTAGGTGTGTGGCGAAGCGTCTTATATATAATGTAAGATATAAATAATGGTTCTTTTTGAAATATTGAATTTTATAATCGATGACTTAATTATTGATTTGATGACCAGACATGATATATGAAGATGTGTGCTAGCCGTTATTTGGGTCGTGAGCGTTACAAGTTATGGGGTATGTGGCACTTTTCACTGGTTGTTGTTGCTATTTTTTTTTGGGAAACATGCATTAAGGGTGCATATGTCACATGTTTGGATGTTGTCAGTTTTCTCTGTAAAGAGGGGACTTTGTTTCCTTCTCCTACGCTAAATAAATTTATTAAATTCTCTTGCTTTTGCTCTGAAAATTCTTATCATTCCTCCTCTGCAAATTCTCCGCTTTTTTTCCATCTATTTTTTCTGCAAATTTTATTCGTTTTCTTCTACCTTGGTTTTTCGTGGTCTGAGGTTATTGGGGTTCTTTAGGTTTCTTTTTAGTGAATTAGGTAAGCACTTTTTCCTTTCTCTTTTTGATTTGAATATTGCTTTTACACTTCGAGTAGTTCCACGATTGGTGGTAAAAGGGTTGATGGTAGTAAAGGTAAGGTTGCTGCAGGGAAGAAGATGGGTTGGGGTAAGAAAGAGATCGGAGGATATGTTCATCAGCAGCGGGTCCTTTGAATGTACAACAATGGAGGAGGAGATGCAGACCTTTTTAGAGTGTCACAAGTTTCTACTAGATAATTAGGAGATGGAGAGAATTTGTTGAGTGCAACTGTTATGGGTGATGAGGGTGAAGGGCCAACATTCTTCATGTCTTTGTATGCCTTGGAGGCAATGTTCCATCTTCGCTCCGCCCGTTCTTCACCGAAATGTTTAACGCTTGCAAGATTGTGCCAGGGCAATTGGCATGAACCTGTTGGTGGGCCTTTTTAGCATAGTTCATGCATCAATTTTTTTATTAATAATAAGATGGAACAAGCAAGATTTTGTTTTAGAAATATAAAATAAGATTTTAATATTATTTTAAGTTACTTCTTCACAAAAAATATACAAAACTGTATACCACAGGCATGGAACTGACACTGATCTTAAGGGTTTGATAATAATAATAGAGTTGGTAGCTAAATTTCATCTTTATATAGGAGTAATGGTATTAAAAAAAGATAGTAACGAAATTGAGTTGATGAATAGTGAAGTTGATAGTAGAGTAGAGCGTATTTTACAAATTACAAACTAATGTTAATCAATTATGTTAGGGTATTAGTGTATTGAAGTAATCCAAGTGTTAGTAAGATAAGGTTGTTGCCTAAAGACCAGCTCAAAGATGCACACCACTCCTAACGGCATTCCTCAACTCCTGATGGAACTCCCCAAATAGTAAAACTAAGCAATCTTTAAATCCCCCAAAACAAAATGCAATCAGCAGAGAAAGGAAAAATCACACTCCTCCATTAACCCATACTTCCCCCCTTTCACCTGATAAAAAGGGATATCACTCACCGTGCTTTGGGCATACATCTCAAAGACAAACAACAATGGCCGTATCCAGACGAATGATCGTTTTCTGCTTCATCACGCTGGTGGTGTGTTCTTTCTTAGTTAAAGCCGGCAACGCCGGTCAAAACGATCATGGGTGCAACCATGGCGGTGCTCAGCCTGGCGATAGCCAACGTTGCGAAGATACCCCCGAAGATGAAGACGACTTCGATGACACTTTTAAGCTTGTCAACAACATCAAGATAAAGATCTAGTTGGGCGCCGCCCGGACTCCATTTCTTTGGTTCTTCACTCAATAAAAATGGGTCGTTGCGAAGCTCTATCTCTGTCTTCCATGGTTTCTGAGATCTTTCAGTTTGGCATCCTTTAATTTACCAGTTGTTGCAATTTCTTTCTTTTTTTGTTGTTCTCGTGTTTGGATTTGGAAGGGTTTAGCATTTGCTGTTGTTGTTGCATGCTTTTTTATAAAACTGCATTTCTCGTTTCTCACTTTGTTTTTTCTTTTTAAATATTATGGTTGTTAATATGCCATTTAGGTGTAATTACATGCATCTTTAGATTATATAATCATAATCTAAAAAGTTATATAATGATATTATCTGAGTGTCTACCTCATACCAATTAGATTTAACATCTTGTCAAAATTATCTTTATCTTAGAACCGGACAAGAAAAAATTATTTACCCTTAATATTCCATAGAACAGACACCTCGTTGAGTAAGGTGTTGAAAGCTATCTTCCTCCCCACTAATTTGATCACAATTGATAAAAGCCATTTTCTTTTCAATAAACCTATGAACACGATCCGAAAACGTGATGGAAGGAATTTCACTCACTGTCTCCGTCGTCACATCCTCATCCCGTCACTTCATCTGGAATCGATGAATCACCCATCAACTTAGCCTTATGCGAATCCTTGGCCACGTTCTCTTGCACTGTGGGAACGGATTTAGAACACAAATGTGTGTTTTAAAAATGACATTAATAAATGATGAAACATTTAATTTAAAACTAATTTAATTATAATAATACATGAAATATGTATGATATTGAAACACAAAAGGAGTAAATCACATGATATTCTTAATGGTAATGTTTTATTATTATAGTTACAAAAATAAATTGGTAGGTAATTTCTTTTCAAAGAGTAAATAAAAGTTCAAATTTTTTATAATCATATTTATTTATTTGATGAATGTATTATCTTAAAATTTAATTATGGATAATTGGATTACAGAGTTGGCATCTTAATCAAATGTTTCATTGATAAATAAGTATAGATATAAATATATATTGATAAATATAGATATAAATAAATTAATGTAAGCGTTAAAACTTAGAAGTATATTTGTTATCTAAGCAAGCATAGACTG
This sequence comes from Gossypium raimondii, assembly GCF_025698545.1. Taxonomy (NCBI): domain Eukaryota; kingdom Viridiplantae; phylum Streptophyta; class Magnoliopsida; order Malvales; family Malvaceae; genus Gossypium; species Gossypium raimondii. Next base: position 48,405,592 of record NC_068575.1, read on the forward strand.
TGGGTGGACTCGAAATATTTAATCAGCTCAAACAGTACTTATAAGTAAAAAAAAAACTTGTAAATATTCATGGAAATATTGACTATAATAATATGATTATATAAAAATGAGGTTTACAGTGATTAAACTCTTGTCGTGTTACCCATTCACACCCATATTATTGTATAAAAAAGATTTTATAATACAAATTATTAAGTTAAGCAAAAATATATATAAATAATAAAATAATTTAAACAAAATTACAATCTAGAAAATAGACGAGATATACAAAAATTAAGTTGTAGCTGCCTTATGTTTGCCAAGCCCTCCCTTCAAATATTAAGGATACGTGAACTAGTCAAAGATAAAATCATAGTTATACTCAATGGTGCAATGATTTAATAAAATATCTGTAACAAAAAGAATCAAGTTTGTATGATCTTTGCAAAGCAAATTAACCTTCAACACAAACTCCCCCTCGTACCGGAAACTGCATCTACTGTTCCAAAATACACTGTTTTTATTATGAAAAGCAAAAAAGAACATCCTACTTGAAATTATCTTTGTATATGAAATCTGGAACAGCCCAGATAGCGTGCGCTTAATTAACATAATGAATATATCAACTCATCGGATCTTACAGACCAGAAAACTTTTTTAAGATTTACTCCCAATTTACACCCACATATCATATAGAACCTCATAAAAGTCGGTCTCCGTTCAATTTTCTGGTGAAACGGTTGGTTTTGCAAAACAAACTTTGGGAATTTAAGTGCTATCCATTGGAATATCACTGGCATTAGGGTTCCCTAGGCTTTCGGACATACTTCTCTGAGTCTGACCAGCACCAAATGTGAACCCATGCGGAGGAACTTCTAAGGGCGGACGGGCAAAAATAGAAGTAGCACCAAGATTATTGAAGGCAGGTATAGGAACGGGAGCAGGAACTGCATCGTTTACCTTTGAGAAACCAAAGTTGAATGGAGCTCCAGCCGGTGGTGGGAATGCAGGCAAAGAAGGATTGATACTTTCAGATGATCCGAAGAGCTTCTGCTCATATTCTTGCAACTGCTGATAGACAGCTACAAATCACATGCAGTGAATGAAAGTCAGAAATAGCAATTATACGTACAATATGAAAACTAATAACATTGACAAGGTCGTACTTGAATAAACATTACAACTGCAAGTCTACAATCTCTAAACTTGACCAAAGGAATCACATAAAAAAAAGGATTTACTTTAAACAAGCACATCACACAATAGTTACTGATGAATGAAGCATCTCCAGTCTGAAGTCTCTTTTGGATGGCAGGAAAAAAGACAATTTAGCTGACATTCATTTTTCCTAATCCAAAAACTATTACACGGCTTTCCTATATTCTTTACAATTAAGCATCATAAACAACACTACCTTGACTCAACTCAACAGATGATCTACGTTCTTTCACCCATTGATAGCTCTGCGGAAGCCTCCATCCTTTAGACCTCATCAAGTAAGCTATTACAATAGCTGGTGACCTGTCCGAAAGAATATAATCATCCTCGCAAACAATTTTATAAGTTCAAGTGGGTAAACTCACGCCTGCCTGAGCATTTGGCTCAATGATAAGGGCATGTATATCCCATCTCAAGGAATGAAATATTCAACTTCCTCAAATAAAGGAAAAAGAAAAAGGTGTACACACACATACAAAGCAGTTTATCTCCTGTGTGCAAAATAACAAGGTTTTGCAAAACCTTTCCGAAGGGCATCTTATGGGAAAGATTCTCGGGTAAGGTCCAACCAGGTTCTTAAAATATTGAGAATCTTATTTTCAGCATTCAAAAACTTTAAGGTATAAAATAAGATTTAAAAAAAGGAAGGAAAAAAACCACTTTAACATACTCATGTTTGTCTTACTGTGTATTTCTAGGATAAAAAAGAATGAAGAAACAATAAAATCAACCTATTTTTTCCTGACATGCAATGCACAAGAACTCGAGCCTTATCCTTCTCACATTGCTCTGCAGAATTCAGAAAAGAACTACAGGTCATAATATGCCAATGAGAAAATAAAACAAATGCAACATGTCAAGTGGCAGTGTCTGAGATATTGCAGTGCAACTGACAAACATTAATTAAGCAAACTTCCCCAAAGCCATTTTACACAAGGGTAACAAAGGCATCATGATTTAAGCAAAGCAAACCATAAGAAAAATGTCAAGTTGAGAAAATTTGTTTGAGTTGTAAACTCAATATCTTAGCAATTTTTCTACATTGTGATGTGTAGAGCCCTAGGGAAGCACATGCATTTGACAGCAGAATGCTCATAGTTGGCCATGTGAATCAATAAAATTAAGAAGCATCTCATTCTGCAAAATAAAAAGAGAAAACATACATATAAATGCTACTCAGGACATTAATAAAAAGTGTGTGAATGTTATTCATGAATTTTGCACAGGTAAAAAGAATCCAATGCATGAAAGAGGAAATACCAAAGTCATGCACATAAGAACAGATATCAAACTCAGGCTTTGACAATAGACTCAATTGCAAGACAAAGGTCAACGCACCTAAAAATTGTATTGCATCATCAAATTGTAAAATTTTGTCATCTTGCAGGCAGTGATAGATAAATGAATTCCTGTATAGGTTTTGACAAGCAGGTACGGTCTGCAAGAGAGAATGTAAATTACGTAAGGATATGCCATATAAGCAATCTACAAATTTTGACACTTGACGGCCATCAGTATGCATTTTAGCAGTCACAACATCCAACAAAGAGGAACAAAGCAAACTGCATGATAAAGAATGAAAAAGAGTGGATCTTGACACCTTCAGTCTTACCACTTTCTAAGATGTATCTTTCAATCTGATCACTGATAGCAATTGGACCATAGCAACTATTTGTTTGCTTAGTATCAATTGAATTAGGTTTAAAACATAATCATCTCACAGTTTTTTGATAAAAGTATTTAAATATTTGACCCATTCAAACAGTTTTGTGCCCTTAGAAAAGGCAAACGGATTATATAAACTTCCCTAATGTGTAGAAAACAAGTTTTTTACTGGCTGCAGTGCTCTGCACATGCCGGTTAATTCTAAATGTCTAATGGCTCTCATAGAATCTTAATTTACTATCAAAAGGAAATCCCATCACAACCGCTCTCCAGTTATGATAATTTGATACAAAGTGCAAGGTTTACCCTTTATCTTCAAACTGTCCACTATTCTATGCCTATATACCTAAGCAAATGGCAATAACAATGATCCTAATTAGAAATTCTCAAGTAAACACTATGAAGATCTTACAACTTAATTTTTATAACAAATGACAAAGAAAACAAACGTATCACTCTTTGGACTGTCTGCCGGTCATATCTTCCTATTGTTCCTAGTTCTAACTTTACTCAACATCCCATTCTGATCTTGCCTCCTGCCAAAATTGCGCATTTGATTTTAACTTCTTCCCCATGTTTTTAACTCATCCATGAGTTTAGCCAAAAGGTAAAGGCCTCAAGTAGAGTCTAAATGTAAAATACACTCAGATTTGGATAGTTCTCATACTCCATTCCAAAAGTTGGGTTAAATCTTTCCATCACATCTCTAACCCCACCGATAACAATAAAACTTCTACAGGGAAACTGACATGGGAATTTTCTAGATCAATAAAGTTAAAAGATGTTTCTTATTTAAGGATTTGGTTAAAATAATTAAAATGCAGAAATCCCATCAAAGTTCAAACAGCGTAATATAAAGCTTAACAAATACAGCACAAAAATCTCGTCTAGTAAACAATCAAAAATAAACTTTTTCCCAAATATCCATAAACCCAACATCAAAAGTAAAAACAGTAAGTTGATACTAATACTATAAAGAAACATAAATAAATAACAATGAAAAAGGAAACGTGAGGAACAAGAAGGGGGTTACATTAAGGACGCGAGTAATTCCTTGCGTCTTGAGAAGCTCAGAGCGAGAGGCGTTATCATAGCTACCCAAATAGAGAAAGTCAGGAAAGATCACCGATGGAAAAGCACTGAGTTGAAGCGATGTTCTATCGGAAGAAATGGGAGGTCGGTGCCCACATATCCCACAAACTTCCCCTTCCTCGTACTTGTGATAGTGCCCACATACCCCACACGGATTCTCCCTCTCCCTCTTCCTCATCCCCACTCACCACCCCCCCACCCCAAACACCCCCCAAAAAAAGCTACAAATTTGCGATTAAACACTGGTCAAGAACGCAAAGAAAAAAAAAAGACCCGGAGTTTTGTTCTCGAATCAAAAGGGTTTTAGTTGAAGGGAAGTCCTCGTTGAATCCAGATTTTGCTCGATCGAGAGAGGGAGAGAGTGAGAGTTCTTTTCTCTAATAGGGAGAAAGTTGATTTATACACTCGTCCAATTGAGTTTTTTTTCTTAATATTGTGTCTTAATTTACTGAATTTAGAATGCAAACGGTAGAGGATTTATCCTCTTCCTTTTTCCTTTTTTCTATTATTTGTCTAAATTTTAGACATAAATTTGAACTAAATATTTAACATAATTTAAAAAATTTGAATTTATACCTAATTATTATTATTATTATTATTTTATGCTATTAATATTTAATTGGGTGGATATCATCAAGATCTAAATAAATTCTTATATGCTTTGAAAACAATATTTTTATATACTTTAAAGAAGTATTGTAGATTATTCCCATTTATTAATAAAATAAATTCTCTTTTACTCTCTTATTTTATGTGTGATTTATTTTTGTCTTTTTATTTTATAAGTTTTATTTAATATAATATTAGTTTAAAGATATTTACAATATATTTAAAATTTGGATATTATTATCCATAAAATTCTACATATTTTCATATCATATTCATTATAAGAAATCTTTTATATTACAAATAATATATTTTATATTTAATATAATAATATTATCTCGACATTTTCTTATCGAACTTTTAAATTGATATGAATTAAATTTATAAATTTTATATTTGACAATGACTAATATATAATTTAATCATAAAATTTAATAAAAATTCATATGTTATAAAAATGTTAAATTCACAATTTGTTTTTGTAGAAATTTTTCATATGTTAGGAAAATAAATAAATTCACATTTTGATGGGAAAACATAATTAGGGTCACATCAAGAATATAACATCTTTTATTTCCAAAAAAGAAATTATTAAGAATAACTTAAATAAAAGAAGTGATTGGTGGCTAGAAATGATTAAAAAGTATATGTAGTCCTTTAATTGAAATTTATTTTCTTTTAATTTAAAAAGTAAAGACGTAAATAATTTTTTATTTTTACTTTTGAGTTCTCTAAATAGGTAAAATGTTTTATTTTCAAATAGTAATATAATATATATATATATATATATATATATATATATTCAACTCAAATTTGGAGGAAAAATATGCAGTAAATTAGTAAAAAGTAGCAGTTAAGTGTTTGGAACCCAAGTTTAACCGTGTGAGTTGCACTTTTTATGAAGATCAGTTTGGTACTTCGCAATCGCAGTCGCTCAACTTTGAAGTTGAACCCTTCGCCTGTACGGACAAATCAACTCGGTGGACATGGCAAGGCGCTGTTGGCATAAACTGAAAACGACATGTCGTTTCCAACTGTCTCGTCACCTTTCTTCTTCAACCTCTCTCCCGCCACCTCCTCTTTCCTCTCCCCGGAGGGTGGTCGTCACCGGTACTATACCTTTCTCCAGTCTCATTTATTCGCTTATGATGCTTTGACGACTTCTCGATTTTCAGTATTAAGAACGGAAAAAAGACGTGTCGGGAGAGCTTTTCTATACTGGTACAGGAGGGTCTTATTAGATTAGAAAGAAAACTTTCTTAGACTGGTTGGTTACTTGTTTTTGGGTTTCAGGGCTTGGGCTGTTGACTCCACTCGGGTGCGGAGTAGGAACAACTTGGAAGCATTTGATAGAAGGCAAGTGTGGAATAAGGGCAGTAACCACAGAGGATTTGAAGATGAATGCTTTTGATAAAGAGACACTGACGCTTACCTTCGATCAGTTAACTTCTAAAGTTGCTGCAATTGTGCCTTGTGGGACTGCCCCTGGTGAATTCAATGAGGACCTTTGGTTTAATGCTAAGGTAACCCCCTTGTGATTTTGGTTGATGACCCATTAATTGTATTGTGCTCTGTGTGTTACTTTGGCATGTGGTATTTTGAGCTGGGTCAATGTTTTTGTTTTATGGTTGAAGTTGTACATAGATAAATTTTGGTTAAGAATGTAAAGCTGGATGCTTTTGAGGTCAACTATTTAGTTTCTAGAACTCTATGGATTCTGGAACATGGTCTCGAGCAAATACTGAAAGGGATAGTGACATTATATTGAATGCTACTTTCCAAGTTCTTAGTGAATTTTCATTCTTAGCAAGAAACTTGGGCAATTAAAAGATGTGAAGATGGAACAAAGTACATTGATTCCTCGCAACTGCGAAGGATGTTTTACTTTGCAAGCTGTCCAGGGTTTGAATATGAACTGTATTCTCAATCAAAGGAGCTCTGTCTGCTTGGAAAGTGGTCTCTCATTATACCTTGATGTGACTTCTAGTTTTTACATCTCAGAATCCCAAGTTGTTTTATCATTTTAAGGCGGTGTGCAGTGTCTAATCCGATGCTATATTACTTATTTATGATAATGATTATTAGGTTAGGTTCTCTTTCTGTAAGACTAATCAATGTGCAATGGATTTTTTTTCTTATTCTTTGCATACTACTATTAATGATTCTTGTTGATCAGGATCATCGATCAATTGCAAGATTTATAAGCTATGCATTATGTGCTGCTGATGAAGCTTTAAAAGATGCAAAATGGGCACCCACTGATCAGGAACAGAAGGAAAGAACGGTAATCACTTTTGAATAGCTGATAATATGTGAGATCTTCTCTAGTTTCATTTCATTATCTTATTCTTTATTAATTTTTGGGTAACCAGGGAGTCTCTATAGGTGGTGGGACTGGAAGTATTAGTGATATTTTAGATGCAGCGCAAATGATCTGTGAGAAGGTTGGTTTCTTGCAGCCATGAATTTTTTCATTATGATTGTAAGTATTTCTATTGTCATCACTAGCTCATAGTGTCATCATCATTCCTTTCCTCGTGTCAGCTATGGGCTGGAAAATGAACTACTTGAATATGGAGAAAATTAATAAGACAAGTGAAATCTCTGCTCTTTTAATGCAGCGTATTCGTCGACTAAGTCCATTTTTCATACCAAGGATACTCATCAACATGGCATCTGGTCACGTGAGCATGAAATATGGATTCCAGGTGTGTATATATTATATTTTTCATATATGGCATGCTTGTCACCTTATGATGACCTAAACCTAGTCTAGCAACAATTTCTATTTAAGGCCAGTTACTGCTGTGATTAGAAATGGTGCTTCATCACCATAGTGATTCTAGTTCCATCTGTCAGGTCATTTTTAGTTCTCAAGTTTAAAATTAATATTAATATTGCAGAATGTTAGCAATTACAGAGAATAAACATACTCCTAAAGTAAAAGTTATTGTTGTGTAGTTTAATTGCCCTTTTGAATATAGGGACCAAACCATGCTGCAGTGACTGCTTGTGCAACTGGGGCTCATTCTATTGGCGATGCTATGAGGATGGTTCAATTTGGAGATGCTGATGTTATGGTTGCTGGTGGCACAGAGTCTAGCATTGATGCTTTGTCAATAGCTGGATTTTGCAAGTAATGATAAAAACTTACAGTTTTTTTTTTTTTTGCCGCAATATCCATTTTGGCTAGTTAAAATATTGATAAAAGTTCAGGAGAGTGATGAAAGGCTATTGTTTTGATTCCATGTCATTTCTTCTTCTTAGTGGACCCTTAGGGACATTTCTCTCATTCATTTAACTAAAGCGGCTCTTATTTAAAATGAAAAATTGATAGAATTGCTTCAGCAGGAATGGCTCTAGGAGACATTGTATATCTAGATGTACAATAATGCTTTGATTGTTATTAAATTTTCAAAAGTTAATGCTTGACTCTCTTTAGCTTTCTTTCATTAAGGCAGACCATGAAGTAAAAAATTAGGGTGGTTAGCTCATTATGCTGATAACTCAACCCCCCCAATCCTTTTGAATGCTCTATTACTTTGTTTTACTCCTTCCATATTCTACTTAGCTGATAACATTTTTCTTTTCGACTCCAGAGCTAGAGCTTTGACTACCAAGTATAATTCTTCCCCTTCAGAAGCTTCACGACCTTTTGACTGTGGCCGGGATGGGTTTGTGTGAGTAAAGTTTGATTGGTTAATTGTGTCAAGCTCATTGCTTGCAATTATTTTGTTTATGCTACTTCCTAACTTATCATATATTGCCAGGATAGGTGAAGGTTCTGGTGTCTTGATATTAGAGGTAAATTGAGTTATGGTGTTTCTTCTATATTTCAATCACAAACCCCTTCCCACTGTTGTTGTCTATGATGCTATTTGTTTTATCATTATGATTATACCCCATCTGTATTAAGGAACTTGAGCATGCAAAAAGTAGAGGAGCAAAAATTTATGCAGAGGTCCGTGGATATGGGATGTCAGGTTGTTGTCAAAGATCTGAAAATTTTCTACATTAACTTTGGTAGTAATGTTCAATAATATTTATTTTCTGAACACTAATTATGACTTCTAGGTGATGCTTATCACATTACTCAACCACATACTGATGGAAGAGGTGCGATTTTGGCCATGGCACGTGCTTTGAAACAAGTAATATTCGCTGAGTACTTTTGACACTTGATTTGTTAACAGTTATGTTTAGCATCTATAACAACATCAAGGGGATTCCTTTTTCTGCTCGCATGGGTCATATCTGAGTAAAATACAGGATTGTCAGCTTCTTATGTTGATATTCTTATCTTTTGGTCTGGCAGCGTGTGAGGCAGCCGTGCAAGTTATATGTGGCTGCCTATAAAACAATTGTGCTTGAGAATCTGTCACTTGAAAATGTAGAAAAAATTATCACTGAACTTTTGTGATTCGTGACATAAAGAGCTGCATGATAGTTTATTTCACAATTAAATGTGCATTTCTGGATTCTAGTAGTTGGTTCATTGGTTCCATTGTCACTTGACCTGTGGGTACCCTGACAAGTTGCCTGCTAAATATTGTTAATCTTTTCTCTAATACATAATCAGAAGATTCAGTTTATTATGTACTTGGTGTGCTGTTTCAGGCTGGTCTGCATCCTAACCAAGTGGACTATGTGAATGCTCATGCTACTTCTACACCTTTGGGTAAGTTTCTGTTATTTGATGTTCTAAGTTCTGTTAAATCTGGTTTTTGTCTGATTCATGTCTCTGGAACCCCTTGTTTAGGTGATGCAATTGAAGCAAATGCAATCAAAGCCATGTTCACTGACCATGCAACATCAGGTTCTTTGGCCTTCTCCTCGACAAAGGTAAAATTCAGTATTTCAGACCATATGTAGGACAACGATAATTAAAATTTTCTAGGCAAAATCACACTCGGTTACTTATGCATCAATCTTCAGAACTGACTAGATGATTTGAATTTAGTGTGGTTGGAGTTTGATATCATTTTTACTTCTTCAACCGAAATGCACAATCTAGAGAGGACTAAAGTGCAATGGAGACAAAAACAATAGGAAAACTTCAAAAGGGATAGAACTCTGTTCAAGATATAGTATCTTAGGTGATTACTGCTAACTCAACTTGCTTTTTCTTTCCCCAAGAGAGAGAGAGAGAGAGCCTTCTCTATAAAGCTGTTCACATCTCTACTAAAGAGATGTGCACTCAAATTTCTCCTACAAATTTTCTTACTATTATGAAAAGATGTGCGGGAAAAGGAGGGGGAGCGAATTAGCGAGAAAAAGAAAAAGCAATGTTAACTTTTCCAGTGTTGGACCATTCTACTTTGCTGTAATTTCATGAAGTTTTCTTTTACTGTTAATAGCTTTCATCTACTTACCAACCATTTCCTTCCATTTAAACTGCTACAATCACCTTCATACACAGGGTGCTGTCGGTCATCTTCTTGGTGCAGCCGGAGCTGTTGAAGCAATTTTTTCTGTTTTAACCGTACACCATGTAAGTATTTCAGTTAACATGCTGCTTAATTATTCAAATGAAAGCACCTTTCTTCTTATTGGTGGGACATAGCTTTTCAAAAAGCTTTTGAAATGGTTCAATAGGAATTCCCACTTGTATGAACCATTTTGTGATCCCTATCTACCCATTTTTTTGCCCGTGCTTAATTAACGTTACAAAAGATTCTGTTTAGTATACTTGAGAAAGTTTGAAACTGCAGTAAATGATCATTGTAGTGGTGTCTTATTGCAGGGGATTGCACCTTTGACACTAAATCTCACTAAACCTGATCCCATATTTAATGATGCTTTCATGCCTTTGACTGCTTCCAAGGAAATGCCAATTAGAGCTGCGTTGTCTAATTCTTTTGGCTTTGGAGGAACAAATGCGTCCTTACTTTTTGCATCCCCCTCCTAGAACAGATTGATTGGCCAAACTTTTTGGTATTGGTGGGTTTTCGATGCCATTTCTTTGGTTTGATTGCATCTGCACTTTGAGAACCACAATCAAAGATATAAAGCCGATCAAATAGGTCATTGTGGCAGGCTCTTGTTTATTTTCTTGTTCTCTTATTTTGTTGGCAACAGTTAGCTGCAGAAAAACAACTTCATTATGTGACTGCGGAAAATTTTGAGCTTCAGATTCTTTAAGATCAACAGTCAGCAATAGCTGCCATAGAGCCGAGGGAAATGTAATGATGGTTCTCTTCGCACCATGATTTATGAGACATTTATGATTAGGTAAACATCAAAGAAAGTGATACAAATTGAACTGTGCCTTTGGTCATATATTTGTGCATTCAACAAACTTATATCACATTGCTGCATTTTGTTGACCAAAGAGTTTTCATCTTAAAGTAAAAACTGTACAATGGGAAGTGGGAAGTTGACAATTTGCTTCATTCTCTTCCCTGTAAACCCATTTTGAGGACATCTCAAGGTTGCATGATATGAACAGTGATCTTACTTGATGTGGATTGGAACCTGATTAAGATTGTCAGATTCTGAATACGACACATTGCTGCACACGGTGACTTTTGAACTAGAGAAAATAATTTCAGCATTCTGAAGAGTGAAGCCATGAATGATGGGCAATGGGAAACCTTTTCCAAGGTAGGAATTGGCATATGGTATGCCAACAGTCTGGACGAGCGTCCACATCACAGGCTGCAATAAGTAAAAGACACATTAGACCTTTTATTGGTAACCATGCATTATAAACATCAATCTGATTGAATACTAAGATCATAGCAACCTGTATCAAATACATTCGAAGATTCCCTATTTTGCTCCACTTCAATGACATTGCCAAGTCATCTAGCTTCACACTACCACCGAGGTTATTCCCCATGATTTTAACTGAACCTGTGCCACGGATCACCTGCCATGACAAAGGCAACTATATTGGTCACAGAAAAGGGGCATAATATTTCATTATGAAGCTTCAAAAACAGTTCTTATTTTCTAATCCATAACCTTTGGAATAAGAAAAACTAGAGAAGAAACCATGCATAATGCGATAAACCCTATGAAGAAGGATAAGGGAAACACAGAAATGGAACTCTGAGACCTAGCATCTTCAAAAGTCATAAACTTAACCAGTCAAATAAGAAACAAGTTGCCTATCTCTGTCCGGTAAAATTTCAGCAGTTTCCTATCCAAAATAAAACCCTCGGAAATGCAATTTTACATCAATATAAACAAAAAACAAATAATTACTCAGGTCAGAAGAGGGAGAACATATAAAGAATCCATACTAGATATACATATCACTGGGCTGCCCTCCAGGAAACTTGATTTTGGGTTCTCATCTATTATAATGGATGAAAGCTTTTATGTTTATTACATAAAATGCTGAATGCTAGTAGATATAAATGAATAATTCAGTAGTGAATTATACTACATGTTAACATGCTTAAAATTTGCTGCTGCTTTTTTTCAGTACGTCTTACAATCTACAAATTGGGGACAAGGATGATAAAGATAGAGCTTGAACCCTAATCTTTGGGGTGCCAACAAAGAGCCTTAACCTGCTCCCTTAAGTATTCAATTTGGTAATTCTCATACCAGCATAAGAAGAGAAAACCATCTCTACACTGCCAGATATACCAGCCACAGTTGACATGATTGATGAACCATTTTCGGGGATGCAGAATGATGAACTTGGTTAATGAAATCAAGCACAAATGATAAAGACTCTCAAGAGTGCCAAGCCAAAGGGGAAAATTAACAGACCAAGGAGCCATGGTTTTTCTTTTGTATTCCTTTCATTTTCATCTTTGCAAGCAGGCAGAGGTGGGAAGTGAGAGGTGTTTTTCAATAAACAAATGAAGATGCAATGGGATTATTACGAAATTTGTGACCATTATGTTCTAATCAACAAACTTACCAATGAAATGCAGGCAACCGATATTACTTGACTACCTTCAACCACATCAATTATCACGTCTGCATAAACGGTGGCACCAATATTATGCTCAGAAATCCTTATGACAGGTGGAGAAGACAGAGAAATGTTCAAATTCATATCATCATTTGGGTATTTCTTGTACAGTTGAGGGATGATAAATCTCCATCCAGCGGTATTTAAGAGAGCTTGATCTGGTACTTTATCCACAATCCACTCCATAAATTCAGCCTGACACATATAGAAACCATTAATTTAACAATATATAATACAGGAGATGCCACACTAAGGCACCTCAAGGCAATCAGAACGAAGAAGTCAACAACATTGATTCTCATTGAGTAAATCTATCTTCATATTGGTATAATCTATATTCCTTAACCTGAATAACTTGATTTCTACATTAGCTACAAACTATCGTGAAGCTAAAGCAGACATAATTCAACAGTTCTACATAGTTTCACAAACTCACATCATAGTATAAAGCAGAAGCAGAGTTGAATACGGCTTCATCTAATGAAATCCCTAGCATTTTAGACTGATCAATGCAGAAAACTGAAGGTTGAAACACCTGCCGGTAATGGTTAGAAACTGGTTGAACCTTTTTACCATCTGTGAATAACCCATTGATGTCAAATTCAATGGAAGAACTGCTCAATTCAGGATTTTCCACGAAAGATACATTCAAAGAAGCATTATCATCCAAAGGAATTTCCTTCGGAAGGGATTGCAGAAATGAATCAAGCTTTAGGATTCCATCTTTAAGTTTATTGGTAATAGCACTTTCCACTGCAGATCCTATTTGCTCCTCAAAGGCATTAATCATCCTGAAAAATGAAACAGTAGCAATGAATCACCATAAAATAAAACATAGATCCAGCTTTGCAAAGAAAAGTAACAAAATGTGCATAGGTAAGGCCATTATTTTCTCACTGAAGAAAGTTGAAGACATAAACCAACACCAGAATCCTTTTCCGTTAGTGAAAGGAAAAGCAGCCCAATGATGATATAATCATATAGAAGAACAGTTCTTTTAAACACTTCCGACAATGCAAAATGATTTAGGTCACCAGAAAACGAACCTTGGATACAACTAGGACAAAATTAGTCAATTGATATAAATTAACATACCCTTGATAAAGCCAAGAAGCTCCTCCATCCAATTTTATGGTGATTTCTTTCACATAACAACCGCTCTCCAAGAGGGACAGCTTCAAAGTTCCTTCATGATTCTCCAAGCCTAATGTAAGCCCCACCTCCATTCCTTCAACCTTATGCAGATTGCAGAGGCATTACTCATCAGATTCCCTTTGTTACAAGCATATTACAAATGAGCAAATAAGCACAAATTCAGAACAGCCAAAAGAATCATTGGTGCATGAACTTCATGCATGGCTGCTATCAACAAGCAACCCACTTGTTGATAAAAAACGATAATGAACGAAACATGCTACACAACAACCATATGTAGAAAATCCAGATACAAACATAACATTCTATAACAACCCAACAGTAAATGCACTGCAGGAACATAAAGTTCATACTTAAATTTTATGAAGTAAATGAAGCTTAACTGCAAATATAATAACTTTATCCCATGTCCTTAGTCAGCAGAGTAAATTTAATGAACTAGAAAACGATTATATAACACAAAACTCAGTACCAGCATAAGAAATGAAACCCACTAGCATGAGAAGAAAAAAGCCAAAGACTAACATATATTTTACCCAAAATCCAAAGCGGACAAACCAACCAAGAGCAAAGATAAAATTGAAAGAAAACCCATTTCTAGAGCTTGTTTGGCCTAGAGCTACAATGAAACTGTCGCAAATATTAAGCAATGTTAAATTGAAATTCGTACCTTTGGTTTATTTTTTACAAAAAAATTATGAACAGTTTTTCAAAAAATAAAAAGGGGGAAAAAATAATACCTCAACTGAAGCCCTTCCTCCATCAGAAATCTCAATAGGAACAAGCCAGGAACTATAAGAATAATGCCAATTCATGGTCAAGTTACAAGTAGTCCCCGAAGCAACAATCGCGATCCCAGAATTCCCAAGCTTAACATAAGACGCCAAAACATCGATTTTATAAATAGTAACATTGGAGATAACCATATGAACATTTCCCAGAAATGGGATTCGGGCAGATTTTTCGATGGTGGCAGGCAACTGCAAAGGGATGATGGAAGAGATGGCTTCGTTGACGAGCAAGTCCTTGACGAAATCAAGGCCGTTCTGAGACACGAGGATAGAGGTAAAGGATTCATCTTGGGTTCTCAATTGTTGAAGATGGAGATTGTTAGCTTGTGATGATAGGAAGGTCGAGGAGATTAAGACGAAAAAGAAAGCTAGGGATGCCATGGCGGGAGAGGGAAAGGGGTTCGGTGGACGTTTTTACTCCATAAATACTGTCATTTATTGGCCATGATTGGAAATGCAAACGGTGCCGTGGAAGGTTGTGCCATTTTTGTTTGCTTGAGGTAGAGTTGGCTGCCACGTCACGCAAAATAATATTTTGTTTCTGCTCAAATGTCTGATCTACCTACAACTAGACTTTTTTTTAAGGGTAATTTTTAGAATTTGTCACTTAAATATTAGCATTTTTTTTGTCATTAAACTATAAAATTTTCAATTTCGTTAATAATATTTTAGATTGTTTCTGTTTTGATCACTCATTCTAATTAATGGAAGTAATGATGTGACCTTTTTTAAATAGGATAATAACATATTTAGTCCTCAATATTTACACATTTTATCAATTTTATCCTAATTCTAAATAATTCAATAAATTTAATCCTCTATATTTACAAATTCTATCACTTCGATCATCAATTATAAAGTTTGTTCTCTACTTCTTTCACTTTTTTCTCTGGTGAATGCACTTGAAAGGTCCCACTATGATAAGGACCAGATCAAATTGATCCTTCGAAGTGATTAAATTTATTTCGGCTATGTTTGATAAACTAAAAAAATTAAGTGTTGAAAAAATAATTACTAAAACATTAAGTGTTGAGTTTAAGTTATAAAATATGTTTGGTATTTTATTTAAAATTAAATATTGAATATAATTAAATTATTTGATAAATGTTGGCGATCGACCCGTATAAACAACGAGATAGTAAAAGTGGAGAAGAACAAACACAAATATTTTACGTGGAAAGCCCTCAAAGAGGGAAAAACCATGGGCAAAGGAGGCTTCGACTTTTTTCTAAATAAGTAAACAAACGAGAGTACAATATGGAGAAAATAACCCTAAACCTCAAATGCAAAGCTCAAAATCCCAAAGAGCAAACTGATAAACAAAACCCTAGATCTCATAAGGCATTTACAAAAGGGGTATAAAATACTCTCCATAATGAAACTCTGCACAAAACTCATATGCGACTACATCTTGTCGCCCTCAAAGAAAAAGCCTACGACTACATATTGATTGGCTTAACAAAACAGGGATACAGTGGCTACTTTAAATAGGCTTAGATTAGAGTTCTAATCATACTAAAATATCCCTGGAATAATCAAAGTCTAACTGGGAGAAGAAGTCTTGCTTGAATTCTAAAATGCGATTGCAAAATAGGAGAACATGTTGTGACGTTGCGATGTCCCATTCTCCTCATTACGACGTCGTCCATCGTGTCATCCCGAGGAGCTGACACTCATTGTCCCGACGTTGGGCCTGTTTTGACCTTTCTCGGTTGCTTGTCGATTCTCGTTTAAGGTGCCTGCAACGTGCCCAATAAATGTGAGGCTAATCTATCGTAATTTGATACATTAAATTAGGCTCCCCATTACACTTAAGGAGCATATTCTCAAGCAATTTATGTGGCTTTTATATGTTTTTATCAATTTTTAGTTTTGTCATTAATAAATTGCTTTTTATTAGTTTTAAGTCATTTTTTAGACCCAAATTGGCTAATCATGCCATAGAAAACCTAACAAGTTGATTAAGTGTTGTAGGGAGTCGACTGTGGCCCGAATGTGAAGAAACATCACCTAGAAAGGGGTATCGCAATATCGAAACATAGAAGTGGTGATACCCCTAATAGTGTTGAAATGAGGAGAATAGAGGCCATCTACAGTGGTATCACAATATTGAGACCCCCAAGACTCCCAATCTCAAGACTGTTGTGGGTATCACGATACTCAAGCCTGACGAGTGAAAAAACCGTAGAGGCAATTTTGTGTTCAAATAAGCTTATATCTTCTTTTATTTAAGGGCAAAATGGTTAATGTTAGGTTAAATATTAGTAGGCTATAAATACAACTTTATAAACCTTTCATTTTAGACTTTTGGTGGTTGAATAGTTTCTTTAGGGTTTATAGTTTTTAGGTTAGGTTTTCTTTCTCTTTTTCTTTTCTTTTCTTTTTTTCTTTTCATTTTTAGTTTAGGTTTTCTCTTTTCTTTTAGTAGATTTTATTCTTGTAGTTTTCTTTATTCTTTCTTCTAAATGACTTTGTAAATGAAGATGAATGAAGCTTTTGGGTGTCATTGGTTCCACATCTAAATAAGCAATTTTTATCCTTATCTCTTTATTGTGCCTCTTAATTGTTCAAGGAAATGTTTGTTTGGATGTAAAGATTTATTATGTGCTAAATTATTGGACGGTTAGTTGATTGGTTGTTTGTTAGCTTAAGTTAATATCTATTCTTAATTGATTGGTTGTTCACTTAGATTGAAATAGTTAATACATTAGAACTGACGTCTCTAACGAAAAACCTAGATAAACGAGACCAAAAGGAGAGTTTATCCTTAGATATTTTAATATAATCATGTCGAGTAGTGAGACCGAGAGGTAATCTTAGGTTGTATCTTTTAGTCTAAAATGAGACCGAGAGGAGATTCCTAACTAAGAGTGGCAACTAATATAATCAATGTAGGTTTATTAGTTTAATTAACACTCAACTAATCAATAGACCATCGTTAAATCATTTATATTATCTAAAACATTAGAAAGAAAGTTTAGCTTAATTAGTTTAATTAATAGTTTAATTTTAGTTTATAAACAATTTTATTTGGACTTGCACTAATAACTTCTAACTCAATTAGATTAGTAATTGTTTAAATTGTAATTAACTTGATAAACACATTTATCCACTTGGCAATCCTTTGGGTTCGACCCCTTGGAACACTTCGTGTTCCATCAGAACTATAAATATCACAACTGACACTGTACGTTTGCAGTTAAAAACCCACTCTTTTAAATTATTTTATAAAATTATTTGTTTTTTTTTCTGTGCACAAGCGCGTACGGGTCAGAGGCACACCCTACAATAAACAATAATATAATCTTAAATAAAATAAATAAAAATCATTGAATTTATTTTCCGTTAAATGATAAGTAGCTCCCTATCTACTTATCATTTTCTACACTTTTTTGTAGAAAAAAAATTCTATCTAGTAGTTTTCATCATGAGTTATCAAATGTGTTTAAAAAATTAAGTTGCTAAAAGTATTAATTTTAAGTTGATTGATTTTTTCAACAGTTTACCAAAGAGGCTTGTATTATTAAAAAGAATCAATTAATGTCAAATTAGAATAGAGTTAACATTTACTATTTAAAAGAGTTAACATTTTAAAGTTTTTATGGTTCTATAAATAAAATCTTTTGTTTAGAATTTAACTACGATTGAAACAAATAATTTCAAGTCATTTTTATACAAAATGTTAATTATGTTACAATTTGGACTTATTTAATCCTTTTTAATAATATAGGACTAAATCGATCCATTTAATAATAGAGGATTAATTTGATCTAGATACTATAATATACGGAACATCAATCGTTTTTCTCTTATCAGATGCTATGAAGGGTATGTTTGATAAATGTTCATACTTCTCCACTCTACTATTCTTTTTAGGCTTAATTCACGATTTGGTCCTTGAAATATACTTATTTTCTCACTTAAGTACCTATTTTTTTTGTCCCAATTTGATACTTAAAGTATGATTCCATTAAAGTTTTTAGTCCTTTTTTAATTGAGTTAAAAAAACTGCAAGACAAGTGGCACTCCCTCCCCATTTTGACTGAAATATAAAAAAAATTGGATTGAAAACTCATTCCTCTCCATATTTTCTTTCATCTCCTTCAACCAATCAAAATCTTTTCATTATCTCTTTCCACCAATCAAACTCTTCACCCTCCACAATTTATTATTATTTTCCCTTCTCCACCCTGGCTATTAACTACTCAACAAACCCTCCCTAAACAACTCTCAGTAGCTCTGTCTTGCAACACCATCACACCATCCTAACGCTTGAACCAAGGCACTCCTCAAGCATGTTCCAGCTCCTCCACCACCAAGGATCACCATAGTAGCACCCAATGTCGCTACCGATAACATCCTTCAACCACGACATATTTCTCTCTTTCTCACGTTAAAACTCTCTAATAATGATGTTCTAAATCCCATTTGATACGGACTGGTTTCAACTATTCTTCAAAAGTGGACTAAACAAGTGAAAGATATGTTGGAGGCAAGAAAGTGTTTTGTCATGAAGATTTCATACCGTTACAGTGTGTTATTTCTTTTGAAGAGAAAAGATTTTAAAACCACTATTATGGTGGTTGTTGTAACCAAACATGTGAGGTTCATGTATAGTAGAAAGTTGGAATTATGTTTTTTTTTTTCAAAGTATATAATGTGTTGAGGATCAACCCTTATAAAACAACGAAAGAGAAAAATAGAGAATATTAAGAACACAATTTTTAAGTGGAAAACTCATCCGAATGGGATAAAAACCACGAGCAAATGAGGCTTTGATTTTTCATTAAATGAGTAAACAAACGAGAGTACAATATGAAGAAAATAAACATAAATGTACTAAATGTACAAACCCTAACCTCGAAAACAAAGCCATAACCCTCATAGAACAAATCCGGAAACAAGCCCTAACTCTTATAGATTTCTCTCAAAAAGGGTACAAAATTCTCTCTATAGTTACCACGCAAGCTCTCACCAAAACTTATTTACGACTACATCTTGTCGCCCCCAAAAGAAAAGCCCTGTAGTACATCTTTAATTTCCCTGTAGTACTTCTTCTCTCAGTTGAACTCTGATTACTTCAAAGGGCTAAAATGACTAAAATATCCTTGAAGTAATTAGAGTTCGACTGGGAAAAGAAGTTCTACTTGGCTGTCAAAACGCGATTATGTTATTTAAGGAATATGTCGCGTCACCGTGACATCCCATGCATGCTCGTCACAACATTTCCCTCTCCGTCAATTGGAGAACTTGTTGCATCGTCACGACGTCCATCGTCACGACGTCCATCGCCACGACGTCCATCGTCGTAATGTTTGTGTCCTCCACGTTGTGACGTCATGCCTATTTCGCCTTTGTTTTTGTTAAGTGCCTACAAAATGTTTAAAAAATGCGAGGCACACCCACAAATCTTCACTTTGACTTGTATTTACTATACTTACTTTTCCAGGCCATGTCACGGGTCGAACTCGATATTTGTAGAATGTCAACCAAGCCCAAACTATTCTTGAACTTGAAAACTGAAATACTCCTAGTCTTCAAATCAAGGTTGTATAATGCAACCAGGGCCAGTGATACACGAATGGATATGTGTTTCACAATAAAAGATAAAACATCAAAGAAATCAACTCCCTCCACTTGGTTGTCACCCTTTATGACTAACCTTACTTTAAACACCTTGCTTTATCCAAAACTGCTACAATTTGAAATTTGTGATTCTATCAAACTTCTTGATATCGAAATTCGTTAGCTCCATCCCTGAACTGATTGATTGAGGAAATGTAACATTGTTCTGATACCAGTTTATTGGGGATCAGCCCATACTCTCATAGAGTAAACCCGAAAATAAAACCTTAACTCTCATAGAATTCTCTCAAAAGGAGTACAAAATTCTCTCTATAGTTACCATGAAATCTCTCACCAAAACTCATCTGCAACTACATTTTGACGCCCCTAAAAGAAAAGTCCTATAGTACTACATTTTTAATTGCCTTATCGAAATAGGGATACAAGGCCCTTTTAAATAGACTAAGTTTAAAGGGCTAAAACAACTAAAATATCCCTAAAGTAATCAGAGTTCGATTGGAAGAAGTCTTGTTTGGCTGTCAAAACGCGGCTATACTACTTGAGAAATACATCGCATCGTCATGACGTCCTATGCATGCTCGTCACGATGCCACCCTCTTTGTCAATTTGAAAATTGTCGCGTCGTTGCGACGTCCCTCATCATGACGTCACCTCTTGTCATGATGTCGGTGTCCTCGATGTAGTGCCTATTTTACCTCTGTTTTCATTAAGTGCCTGCAAACTGTCCGATAAATGAGAATCACACCCCACATAATGTTATATTTCCTCAAGGAGGGAATTGTTTTCGCACTAGCCCTCCTATTTGGCTTTGTCATCACTCATCACATCTTTCTTTTCTTTTATTGTATCTTAATGAAAAATGCAAGAACATAATGGTGCAATCATTCCATTTTTATTCATGGTCATTGTTATTAATATGAACTTCCATTGTCCTTGCATTTCTGTTTTTTTTTCAAGTCTTTGCATTTCTTATTGATCCTTAAATTCCATAATAAATAAAATGCCACAATATAGTGACACCAATTGTTGTGTGTTATTCTTGCAACCAGCCTTGTGATTTTTGTTAATTACAGAAGAAAAAGTATGAGATTTGAATTGATTATTGTATGAGAACAAAAACTTAATGGAGACTTAAGTTAAATATGTGCAATCAACAATCTCGAACTAAGAAATATATAGCTTAGGCTTAGCTTTTCCATCAATAAAGAGGCTCATAAACTTTTCTCCATCAACAATAGTTTCTTCTCTATCAGAAGTTGAGCAAGCTTGCCAATGTGGATTGTAATTATCAACCGCCCTTGAATACACAATGATTAACATGAAAGAATGGAAAAATAATAAATAATGGAGGGAGAGGAGTTTGATGGGTGGAAGGAGAAGAAAAATGCTTAAGACTTTGATGCTGAATGATGAAGGATATGAAAGAAAACATGGAGAGTAGTGAGTTTTCAACTAATATATATATTATTTTGGTCAAAATGGTGATGGAGTGCCATGTGTCATATTTTTATTCATTGAAGCTTTTTTTTAATGTCAATTAAAAAATGGAGTAAAAGCCTTAATTAATGATACTTTATGTATTAAATTGGAAAAAAAATGAGGTACTAAAATGAAAACATTAGTATACTTAAAAGGGCCAAATCGAGAATTAAGCTTTATTGAATTGTTTAGTTTTACCCAAACTTTAAGAATTAACAGTGAGATTAAATAGTATCGTACCAGAACACAAGAAATAAAAGGTGGATTTCAATTGAAGTCTGCGCCTCCTTCTCTTCGATTCAAACACCCAAAAGAAAAAAGAACGATGGCGATGCAGGCAGGGGTTCAGACCTCCAAAGTTCTAATTCTGATGGGCGCTGGTTATTATACTTTCCCTATTATCTAATGTCTCTTCTTCTTTTTTGGTCTGATTTTCCTTACCTTTTTTCCTATAGTTTTGTAATTCGGGTTTTTAAAATTTTGGGTTTAGGTTTAACTGGTTCAATTGTTTTGAGGAGTGGGCGTTTATCTGAACTAATTTCCCAGCTTCAGGAATTACTGAAAGGCGTTGATGATGTCCAATTCTCGCCTTATAAGTATGATCACACCCTTCTTGCTGCTCAGGTACTCTCAATCCTTTCCAGTCAAAATCTAGCCTTTTAGTTTACTTTAAGTGCACAAGTTTTCGGCGTTTTATATTATTTTTCAAGTGCTGAATATGTATATAGAATCTATGTTATTTGGACTTCCATTTTTCCTGAAGTACCCATGCCCGGTACCTGTGTTTGACAAATATTTGAATATGGGTATCGGTGTGATTCTTCAAGGAAAAACTTAGAAAAATCGAACATACTTGTTTTGGACACATATCCTTTCGTGCCGGGTTAATGGTATAGAACTTGTTAGACCAGATTTGGGTAAATGTCAATGAAATTTTGCAGCTTTGTTTCTTTCTCTAGGTGGTGGGATGAGGTTGGAGTTCTCTTTATCTGTGTTAATCATTTTCCTCTGTAAGATTGTATTTAACTATGTGTGTATGCTTTTGGGTTTATGTACTTTTAGATTAGACAATTGGCGCAAGAGCTCAAGGATTTGACAACGTCCAATCCGGTAACCATTCTTAATGGGAACTCAGGCTCCGGCGGTATGTGCATCTATGTCTTTTGAAATATGTCTATATAATTTAAATTATATATGTCTACTTCCTGTTTTGCATCTTTTCATTTAGATTTGGCCTGTTCTAATTTATTTGAATGATTTACTTGTTCTATTAAATTTATTAATTTCTTGGTCTCATGTTCTAGAGCACTTTGGTTATATGGGGGATAGCTTATGTGGATCTGTGCCTATATTTTAGAAAGTTTGAGTTGCAAATATGCTGCATTGTGAAGAATTAGAAGTTGAACTTTGTGGCTTATCATTAAAACAGTAATATAGCTGTAGGGTGCTTGCTCACTCCTTTTTTTTTCCTGATGCACACAGGGGGCATTGCTTCTTATCTTGTGCCAGCTGCAGCGCTTGGAGCATTAGGATATTGTTATATGTGGTGGAAGGTAAAACGATTTTATTGATGAATCAAAAAATGAAATATCATTTTTGTCCAAAGTGCTTTAAATATTGTACTTTTAACATTCCTAAATTTCTGATGTATTGTTCTTATCCCTTATTATGTAGGGCTTGTCAATCTCTGATGTGATGTTTGTCACAAAGCAAAATATGATGGATGCTGTAGCAGCTGTGTCAAAACAATTAGATAATGTATCTGAAACATTAAATGTGAGTAATATTGGTGTTTCTTTTATGTAATTGTACTAATCCTTGGAAACAAATTCTTTGTTTGACACGGTTTTCAGTGTTTGATTTTGTTCTTACTTCATTCATGCAGACAACAAAAAGACATCTATCCAGGAGATTGGAAGGCTTGGACTGGAAAGTAGAGGAGCAGAAGGAAACATCCCTTCTCATCGCAAAAAATGTATTCAAAGACTACTTTTATTTTGAACTATCAGTTATTCATAGGGGCAGTAGATATTGGATACCAGTAGAAGATCAAATATCATTATTCCATGAATCTTTTGATATTTTTCCAGCTGCATTTGAGGAAATATTTAAGCCTTGGCCTTTTCCCCTCCAACCTTTAAAATGTTTTTCTTGTATTTTAGTTTGAGTTGTATTTCATTCCCTCTTTCCCTTTGCTTTTACTGATGATTCTCTTTCTGGAGCAGTGATACAGAACTTTCCAAAGATTGAGTTCTGTTGCGTTTAGAAGCTTATTGCAAATCTTTACTAATAGAGAATGACTTGCCAAAGAATTTTAGGTGCTTTTTTTTTATCTCAGTTATTGATTTAAAGTTTTTGAGGTTTCCCAGCTATAATGAATATTTTCTTTTTTGATTTGCGATTTCTGATTTTAGACACTTTTACCTGAGTTTGAAATCAGTCTCTTTGTCAGTCTTTCTTACTCTTGACATTGTGTAAGTAAGAGCCCATAGTTGGCATTAAGGAGAATCATTTGAGAGTTTATGAGGGTGCATTGTTTTATTATGTCCATAACTTTTTCAAATAGAATGAAATTCTAGCATATAAGTTTATGGCTGGTGCAGCCTTATAGATCCTCAAATCAACATCCATTCTTCCAGCTGACCTTTGGTTTGCTTACTTTGTTTATGAGAAAAGGGAGAAACCGATTATCTGCTCATAATGACATGAAGCATTATTTGCATGCAGGTTGACGACATGAAATCAAACCTTTCCGAAATTGGTTTTAATGTGGAAATGATTAATAAAATGGTAGCTGGATTGGTAAGATGCATTTCTTTTCTCATGTTTGATCTTCAGGTGTGCCGGTATTGTACTTATTTGCAACTTATCTGATGCTTCATTTGTTACTGAACTCTGCAGGAAGGAAAAATTGAGCTTCTTGAAAGCAAACAGGTTAATTCTGATACTGTTATTAAATATTACTCTCTAAATTATGAAATTGTGCAGAAGTGGTAAGTATTATTCTCTGCCATGCAGGATGTAGCTAATTCAGGTCTTTGGTATCTATGCCAATTTGCTGAAGGAGTTAAAGATGGAGTGAATACTAAACTTTTTCAGGTTAAATAATCTCTTATATTGTTTTTATTATGCGTTATGTTCCATGAAATAATGATGCTGGGAACCCACTCCCATATTGGTATCATATATATGCATATTGGGAACAGATGTGCTTACTATGCCCAAATACAGAATGGATACATAGAAACTAAACCTTTTCTGAGGTTAGCATGTATATCGCGATTATTATGCATTTTATTCTAGAAACCAGATGCTAAACTTTCATTTCCATATGATTATAGTACTTCTATCCATGTTAAAATATATATACACTGAGCATTCCAAAAATGTGGAGCAAATAACAGAAAAGATTGTTTTGGTCACATTTGGAGATAAATGTGTATGCTAGAGGGAGCTTTGGTTTTATATTTTGTTCCTCTGATTGTTTGATTTGTTACTTAGATTGCTTAGTCTAGTTGCAGAAAATTAATTTGTAATTTATAACTAAAAATGTGGTTTTAAGAGTTTATTGTCATCGTGTTTTTTGTCATTAGCTTTAGGCTAAAATTCTGAGCGTGTCATACTTTTATATTTTCAAGAGTTACTGATTTTGTTCTAATTGTATTGCCTTGCAAACATATCCAGTTCTCATTTGTCATCTTGCATAAGACAATAGTATTCTTCAGATTCAACATTCTTGCTCTGAGCAGCCAACTATATGTTCAGTGACTTTGTTATCTACTCGTTATTAATTAGTTGTTTGTGCTTGTTGGCAGGATGTTGGTGCGAAGCTTGCAATCGATTCAGCTGTGAAATTTGAGGAGAAATCGGTGAAGGTACGTGAAGTCAAGCCTTGTTTTCTTTATCACAAATATACATTCTCTCTCCAACTAAATTGTCCAAGGCTACAATTTCAGGGACTACAATTCCTTACCGAAACCAATGAGTCAGCCCCAAGTCAGAAACCAACAGTAGACCCCGACAAAACCGATGTAGATTCCCCTGTCAAAAAAGTCCCTACCATGAAAACAAAGGTACACAGATCATATCCAGTTGGAATTTCCTGGGCCAGGGATATCATAGGGTCTGATACATGATTTTCCAGTTTCTTATACGATCAGTTTTGTGAATAGACTTTTCTCCATTTATTTGCTCATGATGCATGAGCAATTGAGCATTGTTCTTGGAATTTACTTCCATGCTATAATCTGTGTATTCCTATATTGTTAGAGGGTGAGAGCGAATGTTGGGGTTATTGTATTCTATGGTAGCCTACAGTGGTTTGACCGGGCATTCCATTCTGGTTTTTTTCGACATTGGATGGGCGATTAAAAAGATTTATAATTTTCATTAGATGTACAAAATAAGCAGAAATGATGTTGGTATTTTGATAACCTGATAACTTCAGATCAAGCAGTTTCAATATAGCTTCTTTATTCTTCATGGATGAAAATTTATTTTCATGTTGGCAGGACCATAACATATCGTTTATTGTCAGATATTCGTTAGTTTATTCTATTTTTAAGTGAATAATAACTGGGTTTATTTTGTGATATCAAAGCTATAGTATATTTACTACAATCTTATCACTATAGTGAATTTGCTGTCCCATCTTTATTCCGTAAAATAGTATTTTTGAAGCTATTTTGCAATCAGAAAATGAACCCAAAGGTGATGTTGGAAGAAAAAGAATTATTCTGAAATCCAAAGTATAATGATAAAATAATAAACTTGTGGATTGATAAATTTATGCCTTATTCGTTCTTCTGTCTACGAGTCTGAGGAAACAACGATTTGGATTCCAGTCACGAATATGGCCATTTATTATTGATCAAATTGTTTAATTTAAACTAAACCTATAAATGTTTATATAAATAAATCACCATTAGTTTTTTTAACTTATAAAGTAACCCAAAAAAATCCATTAAAATGTCGAGAACAAAGCAATTATTTTTGTAACTATTTAATTGAGACAAATCTCAAAACTATACAGGAATTTTGGTTTAATTTTGTAAATTTTATATATGAAAATTTGATTTATCTAATTCTCACAAATTACTAACACAATTATTTATATAACATCATTTTACGTTTATATATTGCATACACGAATATGTAAATTTTGAATCAATTCAATATTTCTATTATATCAATTAAAATATTGTCTATATTAATATATATTTAATAGTTGAAAGTTTTTACATAAAATAAATAGCTAAAAGTTTTAATTTATGTCAAACTTGACATGTATGATCTACATGAATAGAGTATGAAGTATGACGATTGGATTGTTGAAATATTAACCGTATAAACCAAAAGTGGTTTTACACCATTAAATAATTTTTATACAATTAACATTTTAACAATTCAACTATTGAATTTATTAATATATTTATACTTATCATACATGTAAATTTTTAAATTGATGCGTATCTCTATTATATAAATTTAAAATAAAGAATTTTTTAACTATATAATATTTAACTAAAACAACTACTAATCATGTGCTGTTTTAGGATTTAAGTAATATACATGTTGATGAAAGGGAAGAGTAAATTCAAATTCAATCACATGCTTACTAAATATAATCTCATATATAAATTAATAGACTTAAATTTATAATTGGAAAAAGAAATTTAAGAAGTGGTTTTGAAATTTTCGATTTATAATTTAACTGTTTAATATTTTTATAAAAAATATTTTAAAAATTTTACCATTTTAAATAAAACGTTGAAATGTAAAAATATATATTTAAATGATGTTAAAATTTATTAACATTATGGTATTTCAATAAATATATAAAAATATTATAAGTCGTTATTAATATTTATATATAAATATTTTAAAAATTAATATTAATTATTTGTAAAATTTAATTTAATTATATAAATTATAATTTAAATATTAAAATATAGTCATTATAAATTCAATTAAAATATATAATATTATATATTTGAAACAAATTTAAAAATAATTATATATTCATACAAATATTATACAAAATATATTAGATTATAAGTAAAGGATAAAAACGTTATTTGATTCTAAAATATTTTTTAAAACCAAAAAATTAATTTTTTACTTCAAAAATTATTTAACTTTAATAAAAGTGACTTTGAAAAACAATGTAAACAAAAACCTTAATATTCCAATCATATCCGCTAAAAGAAAAGTCCAGTCGGATCGAATAAAATTCGGGGAGGGCAAAATTACTATAAAACTTTTGTAGACTCTTCGTTTCGAAGCTAGGGTTTGGCCTTTGGTGACGAAGAATCAGATTGGTTCTATAAACTTCTCTTATCTTCAACACTTGACTCTCAAGTGTTTTACTCTACGCAGCAGAAGCAGAAGCCAAAAAGGTTTTCTTTTATTTTCTCTGTACGTGTTTTACTTTTTTTTTTTTTTTTAAATCTCTTTATTTTGACGCTTATTTTTACTTCAACTTGCCGATAATTAAATGTTTATCATTCTCTGTGAAAGAATAACGTAATTTGTTCTTGGTTAAATTACTTTTTTTTTTTTTTTGCTTTTTCAAAAATTTAACTTATAGGGTTATGTTATAATGATTGAGATTCTGTTTAATTTCTTTTTTTTGTAGTTTTAATTTCTTGATCATGTAATTCTGATTGCTTTAACTGATTAAAGCCTGACCTTTTCCTCCTTTTTTGTTTCTATTTATTGAAATTATTATTTTTATGTATTTTAGTTTGACTGTGATTGTACTTTTGGTCATTGAATCAAAACATAAATTTTATGTTACAATTTTATCAATAAATTGCTTAATTTTAATAGCATCAGAAATTTTGATCCTGATATTTGTGAATTATTGGAATTCAAGGTTTGGATAGAAATTACATATTGATTTTATGGCTATTTTTTGTTTACACTTGTTTATTTTCCAATTTGATTAAATTAAATTGATTTATATTGAAATAATTTCATATTTTCAAGCATCTTGATATTTTGGCTTATGTGAAGTATTTGGTTTTTCTTAGGCACAAGGCTATAAGAAGAGACCATGCCAAAGAACAAGGGGAAGGGAGGAAAGAACAGAAAGAGAGGGAAGAATGAAGCTGATGATGAAAAGCGCGAACTCGTGTTCAAGGAAGACGGCCAAGAGTATGCCCAAGTGCTTCGAATGCTAGGCAATGGCCGGTGTGAAGCCATGTGCATCGATGGTACTAAGCGCCTTTGCCACATCCGTGGGAAGATGCATAAGAAGGTTTGGATTGCTGCCGGTGATATAATCCTTGTTGGCCTTCGTGACTATCAGGATGATAAGGCTGATGTGATCCTCAAGTACATGCCAGATGAAGCAAGGCTCTTAAAAGCCTATGGTGAGCTCCCAGAGAATACACGTCTCAATGAAGGCATTGTCGATGAGGAGGATGAAGGAGGTGCAGATGATTATGTTGAGTTTGAAGATGAAGATATAGACAAGATCTAGGGTTTTGGATTTGGTTATGTTTGAATAATGTGTTTAAATGTTAGAAAAGGGATATTGTTGATGTTGATGGATGCTGCTAAGAAGCCTGCAAATACCTGGGATTTATCCCAGAATGCATAAGTTTGCATTTGTAAGAGGTGAATGTTCATTCTTAGATGTAATGTTAATTTTGCTCAAACTGTGTTCCATATCTCAAATTTACTAATGAAAGTTAAGCTTATTTTGAGCATTTTCCTCGGTGTTTGATTCTATGTTTCTCTGATTCTTAATTGTTCTTGAAGTAATCATGCTTCTTGGTTTACTCATGTTCAACATCTGTGTCTACACATCTAGCATAGATATGGGGATGACTTTCCAAGGATCTTCCAATTACATGGAAAGAAAATTGTATTCATGATCAAGTGGAGGAATAAAAAGTCATAAAAAGACCCATATTCAACCCTCACTCACATCTGCGTTCAAGTAACATAGGTTTGATCTAGGCGACTAATGCTTCAGTAGGAGCTGTAGGTTAAATGCAGCCTTGTGAGACTCAGAAGTAGGATGCATAGTTATATACAGTATGCATTTGCTCCTGGCCTGTTTGAGAGAGTGATCAGATGTAGGTTTCAATCATTTGCACCATGAACATGGAATCTTTGGGGTTGCAAGTTCGGCTACTTAAGCAACCTTTATTATTTGATACTTAACAACCAACACTCGAGGAATTTACAGAATGAACAATGGTTTAGTGACAGCATTTACAGGGGAAACCTACCATTTTGTTGAAGCCACATATTAAACAGAGTAAGCCTTAGCCCTAGTAGCAACTTATTTCTCTCCTAACATTATAAAAATCCGAAGATCAAGCGGTTAAAAGATCTGGTGAGAGTTGATGGTTAGCACTGTTGCATTAATTTCTTTCTGGCCTCTTGATTGCTTGTTCTTGTGCCTTCTTATATTTTACACGCTCCCCTGAACCATCTTTCTTGCTCACCTGCAGCAGTATTAAATGATCTGGTTACATTGGAGTATTAAAGCACTAATAGAAGCCAGAAACTACAGATACAACTATTAGCATCTAACCTTGTTGGATTCCTTGGATGGTTGATAGCTTGGTACAGTTTTCCTCCTCGATATAGTTCTTGTAGCTTTAAGCCTGTTCTTTGATGGACTGTATCGATGTTTTTCCTTACAAGTTGGTGCTCGTAAGGTTTCTAGCTGGATAGATACTTCATTAGATCCACAACTTTCTTTCTCTTCACCTGCTCCGTCTATAATTCCTTTCCTGATAACAAATCTTTGATTGTGGTCTACAGGTTCAAATTGTTTATTATTGTTTTCACCCAGTGAGCTGTCTGGAACACGGGTTGCCATCCATCGTTCTAGCCAGCTCCAGCTTAAGCTCATGTTCTGTTCCATGCCATCAGGTTTTCCTTGTTTTCTCTTGGAGCAGATTCGAAGCTACCAAAGGAGTTTGGATAAAGTTAGACCAGTTCAAAGCTTAAACTTGCATTTCTCTTTTGTTCTGTAGGCAAATTTGTATCTTTACCTGTTGCGAAAAAGCATAGGCCAGTGCTCTCTCACGCCTAGTCATCGCTTCTAGTTTGTTCTGAATCCTCATTTTTGATATATTACTACTCACCATGCTATCATCCCAGTCTTCCTGTTATTTCAGGTATCAAAGTAGAAAATAATTAAGCAAAATCTGAACCTGGGGCATAGCCCCGTTAGTGCATGCAGTTACTCTAAGAGCATCCAGCGAATGTGGCGTTTGAATCCCGGAGTCTGCAGGATGCTGTTTTTTTGTCCAAAAAAAGGTAAGCAAAATCCGCATATCGAGATTAGAACACAACTGAGCCGTGTATTTGAGAATATCAAGATCATCACTGACACTGGGTTCTTATCGTTTTCATGAATTAGTGGAATTTGGAACGCCAACTATTGGATTATTGCTTGTGTTACCTTTATCCTCAGAACCTGAGCTTTTGGTTTTTGTTGAACTCGGTGATGTACTCCTTTGCTTTCATCTTGAACTAAGAAAATTTCCACAGAGTTTCCAGTTTGAACTTCAATCGAAGTACCGATAGTGTCCCTGCTCGGACTTTCGGTCCCTGTGAGTGTCTCCTGTTTATCATCCTTTCTTTTGATCTCTGTATCTCGACGCCGGGCCTGAAATTCAAGAACCAAAGTACCAAAGAATTCAGACTTCCAAATTCATTAACATAATGCTACTCAAGCATGCCAGGATCCTGAACTTCTGCATGAAACTACATATACTGTCATTAAAATAGAAAAGATGTGAATTGATGAATTTGCAGGAGAATCAAACCAGAAATTGTCTAAATGCTGACTGAATAACAATGGCTGCATCTTCTGCATGGAATAGTTTAGAAATTGAGTTGTGTGTTTCCTCTGGCATATTTGGCTTGGTCTCATCATCACTCTGGTTTTCTGGTTGGTCCCTTAAACCTTGTGGTATAGGCTGAGTAACAGTGGCTTCAGAGCTCTTAACTGAACATGAATCTTCCTCTGCAACAACTGAATTAAATTCATCGCCACAAAGGTATGATCTGACTGAACTCCATCTTTTCTTGTCGGTCACATTACTTCTTGCCTAACAGGATCAAGACAAGATAGCCATATCTCAATTTAAGAAAATACTGCTATGGGAATTCACTGATTACAAGGCATATATATACGATATATAAACTTACTAAGCTGGTGTCTCGGGGAGTCCCAAAAGACCTGTTCCTAGAGAAGACACTTCTAACCAGTTCTCCAGTGATACCCATCTCTCAATTTCTAAACTGAGCAATTCAATGAGTGAAATTCTCAAATGGGTTGTCTGCAATTATATTGACAACCACTAGAGATTCCATGAGTCATTATTGGTTTTGAGAGAAAAAAGAAAATAAAGCTGAAAAAAAATGCTTTGTGACATTCTTCAGTCAGTTAAATTCTGAAGAGGCCAGGCTTCAGTGGATAATACTACTACAATAATGTTAGCAAATAAACAGCTAATCCACTCTTTTGTATTACAATAATCCATATGTTAGCTGTAATTGAAGATTAAAAAAGAAAAGGAAAAATCTGATGGGTTTTCAGAGCTTTAGAGCTGGAAATTAGTGCTTTAAACTCAGGAAATAATAGAAACTGATAAAAGTGAAGAGTAGATAGAAAAGATTGGCATTTGAAGGACTGCATAGTTCTTTTATTTAATTATGTATTTTCAATCACTTTTTTGCACATGTCTTGCATCAGATTGGTTTAAAAAAGTTTGCTTGCTACTGGGGTTACGTCTGTTGCTTTCTGGTTCCTGCTCCTACTTTTCACTTTTTCATTTCGAAATTGGGCTGTTTTTTTTATTTTTATTTAGAAAAAAACAACCTTAAAAAACATGTCAATTAGCTTAAGTAAGGTAGAGATGGTGGTGAATGGAATCTGTAGGTGCAAACCATTGCATTGTACTATTTTGGGTAATTTGACTCTTTTGATTGTTAATTATAAATATTCGAATTGGTTGGAATTAAAAATATTGTTGTTTGGAATTGGTCGAATTTGGATTGCATCAATAATTGGATTGATTTCTCATACCATAAATTTCTAAAGGTTTGGAGTGGTTAGGACAACTCCAAAACCATTTCAAAGGGGTGAATGTACTTGACCTGGGCTTACTTTATTCTTTACTGTTAAAAAAAATTTATCATTTACAAATAAAATATTCTGTTTGAAGTTAAACCGTAAATATATAAAACAATTTTCATATAATTTTTTAAACTGTAAATATTTTTTTAATAACACAAAACTTATTTAATAATAGCGAGAAATAATAGAAGGTTTTCTCATGTGCTTTCATCATTCCAAATGTGTGAATTAGGCGTTCTTGGGAAAAAAAATAGTCATTTGATGATCAAGCTTTCCTCATGCATTGTGGTGGGAAAGTGGAACCATCCATCTTTCATCATTTTCGTGCTTGTGTGGGTTCGATTAAAGTAACTTTGAGGATCCGTCTATGTTTGGATCTTAATTTAATGCTAAAATTCAACTTTAAAAGTTCAGTTTATATATACATTTAAGTTTCATCTAGATTTATTGTAATTTAAGTTGGAATTTAGTAATATTTATTAAGATGTTATAACTTCATTGTTATTATTTTTAATATACTCCCTGTTATTATCCGACTATGGAATCCAAAATTAATATCTTAATTGAAAAAAGAAAAAGAAAGAAGAGAGAGTGGTGTTTGCGGACTACTTTTTGATGAATTGTTGCATAATGTGGGCTTGAAGCTGAAGAAAGGAAGGCTGGAAACTATGTTTGAATCATAAGCCATTTAGATGGTACAACAAAAAGTTTACCCTTGCTTATTATCTTGTAATTAATCGGAAATTCTTGGGGAGCTTTCATAAAAGACGACTTTTAATCCGTTATTCTCATAAACTATTTACTCAAATTCTTAATGAAAAATATAATTTTCTAGCAAAATACTCAAAATCCTATTGAAAACTCAACTTTCTAACCAAATACTCAATGTCCTATTGGAAACGTAACTTTGTAAAAATTTCTTAAAAGTTGTAAAATTCATAATGCCAAAAAATTATAATTTTGTGATTTTTAAGTTTATTATTATTAATTTTAATATTTTTTTTATAATTTTTCAGCATATCTATTTATATAACAATATTTTATATGAATAACAAAATTGCCACCTTGGAGAACCTTGTTGATGTAGTACACTAGATTTTGACGAGCCATGTTGTCTTTGATTAGTACTGCTGCTATAGTTTCGTCAGAAGCTGCGAGATACAGACATAAGGAATCCCCTGGCGAAGGTGAAGCTAACAATGGGGGGCAAGCCAAATACATTTTGAACTACTTAAAAGATTCTTAGAATTCCTATGTTTATCTAAAAGGGGACTTCAACGCCTTAAAAAATGGTAGGCATTTATCAGCCATTCTAGAGACAAACTTGTTCAATGCCACAATTTTGCCATTCAACCTCTGAATCTCCTTTGTATTTTTGGGTGGATTAAGATCCAAAATGGCCTTAAATTTTTTTTTTTTGATTTGTTTCTATTCCTTTTTCCTAAAAACTTGCACCAGTATTGAAGACACATTTGACAAGGTTCAATTTCATGCCATATTTTCGTAGAATATTAAAATCCTCCTAGAGATCCACCACATGTACCATCGAGGGAATTTTGGTCAGTATATCATCCACATATACCTCAATGTTCCTAAAAATGCTATTGACCAATCTCTGGTATGTTGCCCTTGCATTCTTAAGACCCATATACCTCAATGTTCCTAAAAATGCTATTAACCAATCTTGGTATGTTGCCCTTGCATTCTTAAGACCAAAGGGCATCACTTTATAACAGAAAAAGGCTGTAACACCCTCACCTGACCTGGTCGCCCAATCCGAGTATGGAGTGTCACAACTGAATCAAATTGGTCCTATGCATAGTTTTAATTTGGACTATTTTTACAGACAAACTTTATTACTTATTAATAAATATTCTTACGGTCGAACCTTAAAATTTAAAATAAAATTTTACTATCTTAAATTTTTAGACTCTAAGGAACTATTTAGTTACAATAAATTTTGACCCCGAGACGAAACCGCTAAAGGTACCCCATTCCTATGTGCATGACACTATTGATGATGATCCTTGATCTGTCTGGGTCTGGTTGGGTCCCTCCCCAAGATCCTTACACCTCCAACAAGTCCTGTACATGTAAGCCAACTTCTGTAAGTTCAAAAGAACTTAGTAAGTTTCCTTGATACTACTTATATATATATACGAAAATGTTTAACCCATACCTTTGGAGGTATTAACTTAAAAATAAAATAAATTAAAATACGCCAACTACTTGTTCTACTTAGGCGTTCGCATTTTACCCAAAGTGGCGGACTCCGAGATGACTTCCAGGTTTTCTTCTTGACGGTTCGATCGCTTACGATCATTACTTGGTCAAGCTTATGACCAACCATCATGTTATAACGATTTCCTAAATGTTTCGTCATACTTGAAGATTCTCACTTTTCCTTACACACTTTCTATCAAGAATATCCTTTTTAGTTTCATTCTAGCTTGCTAACGTCATAGCTCCGACGGATATACAAATATTCTACCTATAAAACGCCACATTGATGGTCTTAACCTTGTTTTATCCTTTCTACTTCCACCCTGCACTTGGATTATAATGTTGTTTGGATTACTCCTTGGTAATCCGCCCTCCTCGCTATACCTTACTTTTAAGGTGAGGTATATTCGTTTGCAGAGAATTGTTTTGCCCGACAGCTTCCTTCAGATAGTTTATCTCAATGAACATTTGAGCTTACGATTTCTCTTATGTGAGAATTTCCTTATGGAACCATCTCTATGACGGTTATACTCGTGATAGATCCTCCTCTAAGAGGAATAGTCTTGACAGACATATCTATCACTTGGTACCCCTTATTGGTAACTTTTTCCCGCATACCAAATTTTATTGAAGGCCTTCTGGCGGTCCCTAATGGCGGATTCCTCATTTGCGATCCTTGGGTACATCTTCTCTTGTTTTTCTTTATTACCCTAGTCATTTCTAGCACATTATTCCCTTTGTCTGAATCTTGCTGGGTTACCATCCATATGCCCTTTCAGCTTTCACGGCTATTATTTTAGTAGTCTTTTCCAATTTCTATTACATCTTTCATTCATCAGTGGATTCCTTTGACCCACTGGCTAACTATTGCCTATCCACACTTTTATTTTCCTTCTAACCCTTTTTCCTTATTTGCGAGATTTCTAATGATTTTTATCCCGGTTATCCACATGTGTTTAGTGTCCCAACAGACTACATTATACTGCCACAATCGAGCTATGGTCTCACGCAACATGATCCCATGTTTAACGTCCTGGCGGACTACCATATTTTTAATGTCTCGACTGGCTACTCAATTTTTAATGTCCTAACGGACTAATTCGTGTTTAGTGCCCCACGGACTCCATATGCTGCCATAGTCGAGCTATGGTCTTACATAATATATCTCATGTTTAATGTCTTGACGAACTCCATTGGTCGCCATAGCCGAGCTATAGCCTTACACACTAAACCTCTTGGAGGTGTCACCCCGAATGACTTTACCTCTATCGTGATATCGCCCCATAGAGCCTGCTAACCGCCATCGCAATATTACTCTATGGAACCTAAATACCATTGTCGCGATGTTGCCCCAAAGAACTAGTCGATATCATTCTTTTTCATATTTCACCTTGATGCTTGAACACCAAAGTGTCCCCTTCGTAAGGCCTGAAGATTCGCACATTCAGTATTTCATACTCACATTTAATGACATTTAAAGATGCATCCATTCTCAACGGTTTCATTTATAAAATTAATTTTAGAATTAAAATAGTTCCACATATACAATGTTTTCGTGTGGTCTAACGCGCTTGGTTTGGTTAACACATGCATAAGTCGGGTTCGCACATACAAGGGTCACACATATAAGGTTACACATATGGGTTTGTACACATAGGGGTTCGATCGTTAGGGATCGCACCTGGGGGTTCGCACATTAGGGTTCTCACACCTACGGTTTATACACCTAGAGGTTCACATAGATGGGTTTGCATCTAGGGTTCACATAGATGAGTTCGCACATACAAGGTTCACTCATAGGGGTTCGCACATATGGGTTCACACTTAGGGGTTCACTCATTATGGATCACACCTAGAGGGTTCGCATATTAGGGTTCTTGCACCTAGGGTTCGCACACCAAGGGGTTCACACGAATAGGTTCTCACTTAGGGTTTACACAGATGAGTTCGTACATACAAGGTTTGCTTACAGGGGTTCGCACATGCAGTTTCCATACAATAACTTTCGTGAGGGTTCGCATAAATGTTAGGCTTTTAAATGTATAGGGTTAACATAAATTTTTCCTAGTGTTTGCACGTTATACGAAGTTCGCATATTTCTTAAGGTTTGCATGCAATATACTAAGGGGTCGCATATTAATTCCTATAAGGTTTGTCATATGGTTTCGCGATGGGGTTCGCATACTGTAGGGGGTTCACACTACCTGGGGGTCGCATCTCATGGATGTTTGCCTAGCATGGGGTTTTCATTACAATTCCTATAGGGTTTGCATGTTATTTCCTATAGGTTTGTATAACAATTCTTATGGGGTTCACCTATACTGATTTCTTACTTTCTAGTACATCAATTAACTATACACAATGGTTTTAAGTGTAGATCCCACACCTAATTTGGAGGCACAAAAACCTTAATCGAATGATGAGATTGATGATCTACTCGGAAGGAGAGGGATAATTTTGAAAACTTTGAATTTTTTGGTTGAAAATTGATTTGGCAAAGAAAGGACTTTGGGAGTTTTCTTGAAAAATTCTCTAGATTTCAATTCTAGGGTTTGAAAAGGGTTAGCTATTTATAAACTATTTTCCCTAATTGAATTAGGTTTTCGGGAATTCATTTAGAATTAGGACTATTTTAAAATAAGGACTACATTAAAAAACATTTTTGGCTAGTCTGTTTTGCAAATTCGACACTTTCATGGGGTAAAAATAAAATATTTTAACTGAATGCACACAAGGGGTTTAGAACTTGGGACCTATGGGTAAGCTAAAGCCTTACCACTAAACCGACAAGCTCATTCATGACAATTTTTAATAAAAATAAATTTTAAGGCATACTAAATTCTCTTACCCCTTGCTTAAAAAAACAAAATCTAAATTTTATCCCTATTTCTTCTAGCCCTATTTTTTGGATGTGACACACGGTTTGCGCTTAGCAACACCGAATGGCTGAATATTAACGGAATTCTAATTTCCCTATTCATCTACCCATTCCTACATTTCTATACCTTGATGCTCGAACACCGCAATATCCCTTTCGCAAGGCTTAGAGCTTCGCACATCATGGTTTGCACCCAGTAGCACTGTATGATGGTATATAGAAACACCATTTACCAGTTCTAACTTTGTCTAACCCATTAAAATTTCCCCTCTGTACTCCATTGTAAAAAACAAACAATACATGTATGCCTAACATATTTTCATGAGGTACTGTAACAGTCCAATTTTGACCCTAATCAGAACAGTGGTTTCGGGACCACAAATTCGAATTAGAAAAAAATATTTTAATATTATTTTGTGTGTTTATGATGTGTGAATTTAATTGTGTGAAATTTTCGTGTTTTAATTTTATCGTTTGAGAGATTGATTAAAGAAAATGGCTTAATCGCGTAAAATGAAAATTTAGGGGTTAAATCTAAAGGTACCAAATTGTTGTTGTCTTTATTAAATGGAGGATTTATGATGTAATAAGGCCAAAATATAGTTAGTGGGTGGCAAAGTACAAGTATAGCCTTATATATATGTATATATATATTTATATAAAGGTTAATAAAGTAAACTAATTATTAATGTTAGTGTATGTTTAATATATTAAAATTAAAGCATTATTTCTCCATCTTTTGGCCGAAACTAAGAACAAAGAAGATTGTTTAAAAGCTTTAATATATTCGGCACTTGCAAGCTTGATTGAGGTATGAATTTTGTTTGTTTTTTTGATAATTTTTACGTTTTTGAGATCGTTGCTTTGGATACTTCAAAACCCATATCTTAATTTTGTGAATTGTTGATGATTTTGAAATGTGACATTGATGAATGTTTGAGTTTCATGATGTTAGTTGATGAAATATGAAATATAATTGTTAGATTAACATGTTTTGTCTTTGAATTTTTGGTGAATTTGAGTAATTAGGGCTAAATTGAGAAAATAAATTTTTGAAGGACTATAATGTGAAATAAATGAAATGCATGAGCTTTTATAGACACTAGGAATATTCGGCCCTTAAGGAGTGTAGTCAAAATTTGTGTATTTTGTGTTTTGAGCAAAAAGGATTAAATTGTAGAAAGTGTGAAATTTTAGGGGCAAAATTGTAATTTGCCATTCATGTGTTTTTAGTGTAAATTGAATAGAATGGTGTTTAAATAAGCTTAATTTGAATATTTTTAGATCAAGAATTAAAGAAATCGAATTTGGATCGGGGAAAGACAAAAGTAGTCGAGTAGCCGATTTAGCAGTCGACAACATCCGAGGTAAGTCGATAAGCATTTAAATGTTGTTAAATTCAAGAATATATAAATGATAAGTGATAAATTAAATTATTTATTTGTTATATGTTTTGGCCAAAAATGATTATTAAGATAGGAATTTTCTTTCGAGTTCGATTCGATCGATAATCAACGCCTAAAAGCCCCGTACGAACCCTAGGAATAGATAGGATACTTATGTCATGACATAGGACTCTGATATGTGTTTTCGTGTAAGACCACGTCTGGGACGTCGGCATCGACTTGTGTTTTCGTGTAAGACCCTGTCTGGGACAGTGACATCGGTATGTGATTACATGTAAGACCACGTCTAGGACGTTGGCATTGTACTAGCTTTTTAATTATCCGTGTATCCTTTTTAATTCCGAACGGTTCAACGGGAAATGTTAAGTGAAGACCAAATGTGAAATCGAAACAATAATAGTGTTCAAGTATGTATTTATATCATGCTATGAAATTAAGGTAAGTTGTATATTGAATTGATGATACAAAGTTATTTGATATATGAACAATATGTGAGCATGTTTGTGCTTATAAGTGATTGGTAGTTTGGCTTATTATTGTAGTTTTTAAATTATATTTTGATAAGTATACAATAATTGGAGTATTTGTTCATTAAGCTATTAAAGTTAAATGTTTATTTATATTTGATTTGGTTGGTTTAATATTAATGTTAAAATGAATAATGTTTGCTTATGACTTACTAAGCTTAAATAGATTACTGTGTGTATGTTGTTCTTCTTTTTATAGATTTTGGAAGTTGGTTACGAGCTCGGGGATCGTCAGAGAAGATTATCACACTATCGACTCCTCTCGGTATTTTGTAAATTTTGAATTCGATCTTATGGCATGTATAGCGTAGCTGAAATACTTGAATTTAGATTATGTAATATTAAGCCATGCGAAAATGGCTTAATTTTCTTGTTTGTGTTCGGTTTTGGGCTAAATTATGGTTTAAGCATACTTTAATCATGGATTAGTATTTTATGGTTAGTATTTATATGGTAATGTATATATATATGTGCATGGTGATTTCATTCAAGTGTTTTGGTAATTATGTGGTTGAAGTAATTAAGTTGTTATATTCATTAAGATAAGTAATGTTAAGTTAAGTGTCTAGGTTATGTATTATATATGAAATATATATGATTTGGTTGGATTTAGTAGTTAAGTGAATATAGGGATGATTTATAAATTGAGTAAATGTTGGTGATTAATTACGTTTGGCTTATTGATAGAGTAAATGAATGTATATGCTGTCAAATTTTGATGTACAAATGCAGTCCAATTATATATGTATATGCTGTCAAATTTTGATGTATAAATGCAGTCCAGTTATATATGTATATGCTGTCAAATTTTGATGTACAAATGCAGTCTAATTATATATGTATATGCTGTCAAATTTTGATGTACAAATGCAGTCCAATTATATATGTATATGCTGTCAAATTTTGATGTACAAATGCAGTCCAATTATTTATGTATATGCTGTCAAATTTTGATGTACAAATGCAGTCCAATTATATATGTATATGCTGTCAAATTTTGATGTATAAATGCAGTCCAAATTTTGTATATATGCTGTCCAAATTTTGGTGTGAAAATGCTATCTAGTTTGGTATATAAATGCTGTTCAAATTGATGTATAATAATTGTCCAAATAGGGTAGACCACCTATGTTGTAATATGTAGTATAGTTAGTAACTTGAAATGAAATATGTGTACAAATAAATGTTTGGATATATGCTTGGATTTTGATATATAATCATATATGTTTTGAAATGTTTTAAGAATTTGAATGATAATAAATTTTGATTAGGTAAATGATAATGATATGGTTGAAATTTTGAGACATGGTTAGTATATGTAATTTGATTTATGATGCATGTTTGATTTTAATTGGTTATGTGTTTATATATATATATATGTATATATATATGAAATGAAATTTCGTGGTTGAGTTAGTATAATTTATAATAATAAAAATTTGAGTTGGGTTTTGATCTGTAATGCCTCGTAACTCTAATCCGGCGACGGACTCGAGTTGGGGGTGTTACAGGTACGCTACTTTTCAGGCATAAAATCATAATCATTTCTTTCATATCGACACACTAGTGAATACTCATAAACCTACTCAACATTATGCATGCTTAGCATTCACAATCAAGTTCCTACATCCTCACAAAACATCCCGGTCACAACATTCTAGGGATGAAGTACAAAAACTCACTTGATACTTCTTTGCCTCACTAGCTTAGCTTTTCCAAACGCTAGTGTTTCCATCCTCCTGGCAGCTAAGCAGTATAACCAAACTCATAAGTTAAAATTTTTAGCTAAAAGCTCAGTTTTTCAGAAACATGCAGAACCCTTAAAAAGGTTTTGAAAATTCTTAACTTCATTTTCTAAACCTTACATATACCAAAAGGCTAAGAACCTTACCAGCTCACTGGATTATCTACTTTCTCGACTCAAACCTCAGGATCACTGCTCTATGCAGAGCTTTCCATAACTATCTCTTCTTTGAAACAATCAAGGAAGATGTAAAAGAGAAAAAAAAAATGAAACATGATTGAGAAGAAATCTCCCTTAGAAGTCACTTCTCAACTATTTATAGTTCTTCAAACACAATCTTCAATTGTATAGAAACTATCCATTGACAATCATTTTTTCTCCCACTAAGGAACCGATTAGTTCCAACCCAACCGAACCAGAATTGGATCTCGACCATATCTAATTCAGTTTCTAAATTTTCCTATTTTTCAAAAGTGGCCGCCAACTTACAATTTCTTTCAATTTCACCCCAATTGTTCTTAATTTTTGGATTTAAAGGAAACCGGATGTGACAATGGCATCCTTGGTTATAAAAGATGTATTCTCTTGATCTTGTTTGGCCATCATAGTCTAGTTGTAACTCAAAAAAGAATTCATAAAGCTCATATACTTGTGCCCAATTGACGAATGAACCATATTTCAAACATGTCTTGTTGTGGTGTGTGAAACCCAAAATCATTCTCCATTTTCCATTAGGTTTCCTAACCATGACCACATTAGATACCCACTTCGGATATGACACTTCCCTGATGAAGTCCACTACTAATGATTTTTCTGTCTCTTGTCTAATTGCTTCAACTAAGCGAATCTCCTTTTCTTTTGCTTAAATGGCTTGGTCTCTAGATTTATGTTCAAGGAATGTTGAATGATTGAACGATGGATGCCCGGAATGTCCACCGCCATATAGGAAACACGTCTACATTATCTCTCAACAAATGGATCCACATTTGCTTTTAAGATTTCAACAATGTAGAAGCCACCTTAGTAGCCCTGTAGCCCTCTCCGGGTCATTGTGAAAAAGCTTAATAGACTCAATTTGTTTCGTAGGTTCAACTTTATTGAGTCTATCTTCGGACCTTAAATTCAAACTCTATAAATTCATCATTGACTTCTTGATGAGGTTCACCTCGGGTTCCTCGCTAGAAGAACCTAATCTCGCGGATGTGTGAGAGTAACCCCTTTCCTTCAATGTTAACTGTAGGTGAAGCACATGACATTATCATGCCAACTGTTGGTCAGGTTTCATAAATCCTTCTCATGTCGAAGTTGGGAATTTAACCTTCAAACAGAATGTTGCCACAACCATCTTTACCATTTTCATCAATGGCCAACCAAAGATGATGTTAGATGCAGTTGTATTATTTACCACCGAGAATTCCACCATCTTCATCACTGTATGTTCATCATCCCTTAGCACTAAGGGCAATACCATAAATCCCCTGACTTCTATTGGCTGATTGCTAAAACCATAGATGGAACTAGCTTGTCTCAGTGTTGAATCTTTCAAACCAAACTGTTTGAAAGCCTGCCAACTCAATACCTCAACTTCACTACATGTGTCGATCAAAATCCTTTTAACCTGGAAACTTGCGATCGTGGATGAAACAACCAAGGGATCGTTTCCCTCAACATCAAGCAACTACGCCTCATCACGCTAAAATAAACCCAGTCTCCACACTGTTGAGGAGCGAGGTTTCTTCGATGGAGTAGACACTGCAGAGATATGCCTTTCTCTTAGTATTGGGCTCGATCCATTCCTCATTAGATCCTACCATAACATTAATAACTCCCCTAACTACTTGTTCACCCTTGCCTCTGTCATCCCTACAAGTTCTTAAGGAACATGCATTCCCATCAAAACCTCTATATTTTGCGAACTGCTTGGGACGAGCTACAAATTGCTTCAGCTAGCCCTTGCATACTGCAGACTCAGTCGCATCCTTTAAATTAATGCAATCTTCAGTTCTATGATCAGGTGCATGGTGAAATTGACACCTTTCATTTGAGTCCTCTCTATCAACACTGAGTTTTAGAGGGAGCGGAGGTTCAAGTATCCCTTAATGTTCAATCTGACTAGATTATGTGTTGCGGAAGATGTCAAATCATGATAAGAGTGAATCTTATTAAATGGAGCTCTGTGTTGTTGCCTCTATTGGTGTTGGCGGGGCCTATCATCCCTAACAATTCTCTGATATCTAGGTGAGTTATTAGGGCTGTAAGTTCGTTACCCCCTAAGTATGGCTAGTTCAAGAGGTCTCTTTTGGGCCTAACTCCCAGCGGTAGCCTGGCCCGACTGGGATTGCTAAAGTTCCATGAGGTTCACCGAGGATCTCGTTAAACACGAGTGTTTACTCTCTGAATTTTGTTGCTTTTGGTGAACCTATGAGCCATCTCATAAAGGGAAGACAACTTTGCAGGTGGGTTTTTTGACTAAATTATATTTCAATAACTAATTATTAGTACTTGAAATGAAGGCCTAAGTTGCAAAATCTTC
Organism: Gossypium raimondii; assembly: GCF_025698545.1. Lineage (NCBI taxonomy): Eukaryota > Viridiplantae > Streptophyta > Magnoliopsida > Malvales > Malvaceae > Gossypium > Gossypium raimondii. Next base: position 48,449,520 of record NC_068575.1, read on the forward strand.
AGGCACACAATTGTGGTGATCATTGTTACAACGTTGAATCTTTTTACAAAATCTCTCAAGGATTCATCTTCTTGTTGTTTAATTGACATCAAGCATGCTGGTGATTGTAGAAAAGTTTGAGTCCGCTAATTGTTCAAAATTAGAAACATAGTGATGCGGAAGTGCTAGATACCAAGCTTGTGATGAGTCTTTCAAGTTCATCGAAAATGCCTTGCACTTTACTAAATTGGTGTAATAGACTAAATGATCTTGAGGATCTCAACTCCCAAACATATTGGGGAACTCGAATGTTGGGGAACATGGTGTCACCTATCAAGCAAACCTTGTTCCGTATGTGTGTCCTTGATAGATGGACATCTCATTATATCAAGCAATCCTATGTGTTTTCAATAGAGGTGATATTATCATGGAATTGCTCGATATTTAAGATCCGCCTAATATGAAATCTACCTATCAAAAACACACATATGAGATGGGGTAAGTGACTTGTGGAGTGATATAACAAAGAGTAATAAACAACTTAAACTTCACTCACTACTATATATTATTAAATAATTATTTTTATACTTTGTTAAAATTTTAAAGTCTTGTAAAACTTATCTATGTTTTTTGGGGTGGTTTAGGGTTATATACACTGGGCATGCTTAAATTAGTTATTAAATGATGTTTTAATTTAGTGCATAAATTATTGTTTAAGAAAAGACAGAAGATCACGAGTGTCACATTAAAATATTTAATCCAATTAACAATGCACTTAACCTTGAAGCAATTCAATTATAAAATTATTAGATCAGAATTAAATTAGGTAGACAACGATTCTTTAATATGCATATATTTAGAAAATGCTTTTGTCTTAACCTTGTTTGAAGTCTGTAGAGGAAAAACAAAATCAAACCTAACCCTTCAAAATTATTGACCCTTTAACTTATATGATAATTTTTCAAATATAACTTATATTTGTTATGTCTTATGTGGATAATATAAATATATATATGCAAAAAATATTAAATATATAAAATAATGCATCTATTTTTTAATCAAGGTAGGGTAAGTTTGATTATTTATAAAATATATAAAATAATTTATAGGAGAAAATAATGCACCAATTTTCAGACTTTAAATTTTATGGGTTATTTAATTTCACTTGTGAAATCATTTTATTAGATTATTTATAGGAGAATATTTGATACCCTATCTGTGCATAAGATGACACATCATCATTTGTGTAAGACAAAAGATAATGAAGGGTTTAAAATAAATATAAATAAATTTATTTTAAATTAAATATTAATTATAATTGTTAAATATAAATATATACATAAACATAACATCTGAAACTCAAATCCAAAATTCCAAATCCGTAGTCCAAAACCCAAAACTAAAACTGAAACTTAAAACCTAAAACCCAAAAGAAGAAAAATAAAATAATTATAATTAATATTTAATTATGTTTAATAAAGTAAATAATATTTATTTTCAAGTCCTTCAATATTTTTTATTTTAAGTAATAATGTCTTGCCATTTTATTATTAACGATGGTGCATGAAATTTATCTGCATCAAATATTAATCCTTATTGCATTTATATTTTTTATTTTTTAGATTTTTATTTTAATTTAATTACAATCAATTAATTTTTTAAAATAAATAACTCATTACCTATTTTTATTACAAACAAATAAAACTTTGGTGCAAAATAAATTCAATAACCATAATATTATCATTATGTTAAAATTAACCAAATATTATGGTTGTTAAAATTGACTTTACACAATCACATTTAGTCATTGTGCAACAACATAAGACATAATCAAATAGTACATTGTTGTAATTTAATATTTCACATTTATATCAATATTGTTATGTAAAATTTAACAACAATATTTGATAACCACACTTTATGGTTGTTAAAACAAATTTTGATAATGATATATAGTCAAGTGCACATAATACACAATCCGTTAAAATATTGTTGCAAAATAATATTTGGTAACTAGTACTATTATTGTTACGTAAACAATTTGACAGCCAAATTTTATGGTTGTTAAAATAATTTTTTCAATGGCAATTAGTCGTTGCATAATGTAATAACCAATTAAAATGTCACCATAAAATAATATTTGACAACCACTATAATAATGTTCCTAAAAGATTTAGCATCTAAATTTACATGGCTATAAATTTTATTTTGCAACCAATATATTGTTATTATGTGAAAATTTTAGAATCAAAATATTATCGTTGTGTTTAAGATATCGTAACCAATTTTATGGTAACTATTTTGCATATAAATTAAGTCATTGCCAAAAAAAGCATTACATTTAAAACGATAAAATTCAATTTTGATTTTCAAAATATTTTGATATAAATAAATTAGATTTTTAATTAAATAAGTGAAAATCAATTTCATAATTTTTAAAAAATTTTCAATTGTTACAAATATTCAAAAACAAGTTACAAAATACCTTGAATTATTACAAGCATATTTAGTAATCTCAAGACCCTTCAAGAATGTTTCAAAAGTAATTTCCAAGCAATTTTAAGGCTTGGTATTGATTCCTATGGCTTGGCTATCGAAACCTCCCTCAAACAAGATCTAAAAACATTTTCTAGATAGTAAAGTATCGGTACCCAGTTTTGAGGTATCAACACTTAATCCTAAATATCAATACTCAGCCTTAAGGTATCGATACATAGGGAAGTTAGAAGCCCCAATACAAACTAGAAATGCAAGGTATCGATACCCATACTTAAGGTATCGATACCAATGCAAACCCTTGAAGTACAATACCTAAACATTTCTAACGACTATTTTTACTTGAGGTATTGATACCATTACTTGCAGTATGTCTTAAATGCTCGAATTTAATGCTTCAAAGTTCCAATGGCTAGAAACTCGATTTAGCAACATAAACAACTACAAATTAATAAGTGTATAAATAGTTTCTTGCAACACTCTAATAAAGAAAAGAAACAAATCAAAGAGCAAATATTCAAGATTTTATCCTTTTACTCTTCTTATATTCATATTTTATTTATAAACACTTGTTAGGTTGAGTTCTTATTATTTGTAATTAAGAGTGTTTAATATTACAAACCAATACTTTGAGAAGTCATTTATTATTTTCTATTTCATTCAACTTATTTACTAGGTTACTTAAAATTTTAGGTAGAAAATCTTAAGGAAATTTAAAAGTTATATTTTGCCTTCAAAAGAAATTAAATTTGTAAAGGTTTACATTCTCATTGAAATGTATCAATTAGTGAATTGGGGAAAATTTTTAATCGGAAATGCTAAAAGTAGTGAAAGTAGACAATTGAAGCCAAACCACTATAAAATTGTTGTTTAACGTTTCATAATGACTTTTAACATTAGTAATTTATATTTTTCTTGTAGTAACAATGTGACACTACACCAATGACTAGTCATGTTTATAATCTATACTTATTATATATAATCTACACCAATGTGTTTGATTGAGTTGGTATCGAAAACTGTTTTTAATAAAGTAATGAATTGATAAATCTAAAATGAAAATACATACACATGATGGGAATCATGGGATTTGAACCCAAGACATATTAATCTTTACTATTTCAACCAAAGTCACGTTTAATTTTTATACCAATTCTTTTTTTATAAATTTGTTAAATAATTTTTTACCAACATCTTCAGTGTGCCATAATCTAGTATCTATACTATTAATAAAATCTCTAATTGAGTTGATGTCACAAGTCAACTGGGCAACAACTTGGTTAGAGATCTTACAAAATGTCTTTCCATATTTAAAATAAATTATATTATTCAAGGGCACTTTAGTCTTTTAAATTAAAAACAACAAAAATTATGCATATGGTGGCATTTGAATCCATGTCAATTATATTGAGAAAATCTTAATTTACTACTCAACCGATAATTTATTTTAATTTATTTTACGTTTTAATTTTATTACGCATACTTTATTACCTCCATCATTTGTATATCTATACTATTAATAAAATCCCTAACTGATTAGGAAAATTACAAAATGTCATTCCATATTTAAAATAAGTTATATTATTCGAGGATATTTTAATTTTTTTAAATTTAAACACATATCTGCATTCTAAATACGTGGTTTACACACGCATACACGTATGATAAATTTTATAGTATAATAAAAATATGACTGATTTTGATATCACATATAAAAACACCAATTCAATTAAGTAAATTTCAAATCAAAATTTTATAATAAAAATTATTAGAAATGTGATTTTTTAAAAACAAATTATTATAAACGTAGAGCATATACGAATTTTTTTGACACCACATAGTATTATTTAAAGTTATTAAAAATATGCATATTTGACAAAATGTAACCACCCCAACGTGTGAAACAAAAAGGCCTTCGAACCCCAAAAGAAAAATAAAAACAAAAACCCTTCGATTTCACCTTTGAAAGCAACATTAAAGGGAATTGCTCGTCATCTTCTTCGGAACAACCCTCTTCCATGTTCTTAGCAAACTCTCTTTCTTTTTCACCTTTTTTGTTTCTCTCCTTTTGTAAAGGAATAAAGGATATCAGCTAAAGAAGCCCCAGATAGCAATGAAGAAGAGGAAGAAATTATTGTATGATGTTATCGGTTGCTCGCAAGAGACTGAAGCTTATATCAAGTATATCCCGGCAGCCTTGAAAGTTCTCCGCCACGGCGTGTGGGGCACTTCCGACGACGTCGTCGACATATAAGGTTTGCTTGCTAGAAAAAAAAAAATTCAGCGGCGTACATGGGAAAGCCAGGCATTTCTTTTCTATTGTTTTCTTCTCATTTTCTTGCTGTTTTATTTATATATAAAATTTTTACGTGATTATTTTTCTTTTTTTTTTCCCTTTTAATTGATGGAATGTGATGGTATTGAGAAAGAAGCTGTTTATCTAACTTCGTTCTTAACATTTAGTTGATTTATAGCAATGATGGGTTTCCCATGTCATTACTATTTTAAATATCTTAAAATGTTAAAATTATTTCTATCAATATTTATATATTTTATAATTAAATTTAAGTCAAGAAAATTAAGTTATTTTTTCTAATTATGTATATTTATTTTCATAATATATATTTTATACATTTCATAATATATATTCTTAATGTTTGTTTTGTTTCCATTTGGTATATAATCAGTTTTCTTTATTTTATATTATATTTTTATTTTCATTATATCTAATTATTTTAAAGATTAAAATTAATAGACTTATAAAAAATAATACAGACTAATACAATTAAAATAAATTACAATTTAAAAGGAAAAAAATTAATGCCATTTGAATTTCAACAATTCTATGTTATATAATTGGTAGGTTGGTATAGTGTTAAAATCAATACATTATTTTATGTAAGCCGCGTCGCTTTCACAAATAATTTCTTCTTTGAACCTTTACCAAACATTTTCAATTAATTAACAAAACTCTACATAATTAGTAGGTTGGTATCTAGGTTTGGATCGACTTCGTTTAGTACCTAAAACCAATTATTGAAAGATGTTTTTTTAAATGAAGATTTTATTTACCAAAATCTTGAGATAATTAGTAATTTATTTTTATATAATATATAAAGTTCAACAATTAATAATCATTTAAGTGGATTTTAATATGTTAAAATACCCTTAAAACATCGGGATCAATATTTCAAAGCATCCCAACATCACTAATTGTATTAAATTATATCAAAAATGGTAAATCTACTTATGAGGGTGAAATATATTTGGTAGTTAAAAAGTAAATAAAAGTTACTAGATATATTTGATACTCTCGCATTCCTCGTCTTAATTAGTGCAAAGTCACTCGTACTCCAAAATATAATGGTGGACTTGATTTGCGTCAAACTAAGGCTCTTAATCAAGCTCACCTCCTTAAACTGTGTTGGCGGCTTATTCACCATTCAAGTTCAAATTTGAGCTTCCGTTCTTCATGCTAAATATCTTACTCCTCATACTTCTTCTCGCTCTTCTTCCACTTGGCATGTCTCAATGATATTCAAAGCCTTTTACCGATATGTTTTCGTTGGTTGATTTCTTCCGGTTTAAATACCATGTGTTGGTCGAACAATTAGACGGGTCTCGGTCATTTAAGGTCACTCATTGAGGGACCTCTTAATTTTAATGAAGAAAAATTAGATGTCAGATCTTTTCTCCTGGACCCGAGTTCCATTTCCTTCAAACTACTTGTTTCGATAGATTGTATGTTAAAAGCCACCCCACTTTCTTTATTTCCTGACTTACTGGATACTCTTAGATGGAATGGTACCCCCTCCAGTTCTTTCTCTCTTAGTTATGCTTACAATATAGCCTGTAACATTGTAAATGAGCCTTTACCAATAGGTATCTCAAATTGGAACTGGTTTTGAAAATTGCAATTACTGCCCAAGTTGAAGTTCTTCATTTGGGAGCTTTTTCACTGCATTCTTTCGAGTACCACCTTTCTCAACAAAAGGGAATGGACATTGTCGATGCTTGTCCTTTTTGTGCAGGCCCAACATGCGGCCGCCTAAGCTCAAGGTTAAAAGGAGTTCAAAATATTATTTTTCAATTTTTAAGAAGTCCAAAATTTTCTTTTAACATTTAAAATTAAAAAAAATATTACCAACTTTTAAGGGGCCTAAAATTTTTTTTAAACTGGCCCAAAATTTTTTTACCAATTTTTAAGAGACCTACAAACAATTTTCTTCAATTTTTAAGTAACTTCATTTTATTGTTTTGCCTAGGGCCTCAAAAATATCAAGAACGAGCCTATTTTTGTTATTCTAGTTCCAATGATCTTACTCACATTCTAAGATCTTGCAGCTCCATTAAATCACTTTGGATAGCCTTGGGTATTCCTCCTCATTTGCACAAATCATTTTATTGATGGTGACCGGAAGTATATCAATGGCAGTCGAAAGATGCACAAAGGAAATTGATATGAAAACAATCAAGAAATGAGAACTAAAATGATTCATTTCTCATGTCATACTTAATAAATTTACAAAGCTGTTTATATACAAAGTTTACTAAACTAAACTAACTTTCTAACCAACTAACCATATTTACAACAATTAAACTAATTCTACACTTCCCTCAAGTTGGTGGATGAAACAAGTCTCTCATCCCCAACTTGTCTACCAAATGTTATTGAATAGCAAGTCCTTTTGTTAAAACATCTGCAAGTTGCTCTTTTGTTGATACATGCTCAGCTTGAAGCAATCCCTTTTGTATCTTTTCCCTCAAAAATGGCAATCAATCTCTATATGCTTTGTTCTCATGAAATAAATGATTGTTTGCTATTTGAATTGCTGCCTTGTTATCACAAAACAATATGGTTGATTCCTTGCTTTTAAAACCAATTTCATCTAGTAATCCACTTAACCAAACAATTTCTGAAACCGTCAAGGTCATACTTATATACTCTGCATCAGCTAACGATCTTGATATGGTATCCTGTTACCGACTTTCTTGACATTGGACAAGAGGATAACTGAATCACAATATGCTACTAATCGTGAAGGCCCTTTCGTTGGAGAAAATAAACCTCGACCTAGATCCTTTTTTACGTATAGTACAATTCGAAGTGCCGCCTCATAATGCGATCTTTTTAGTCGTTGCATGAACTGACTCAGATGTTCAACTGCAAAAGCTATCTGGGGCTTTTTTTTATTTAAATAATCCAAATAATTTAATTAAGTATCAAAATGACTCACATTTTTATTTAAACACCAAAATAACCTGAAATTTATAGTAAAAATTGGTGGAGCCAAATTATATGGCGCCACCAACTTGCCACGTCAGCAAGGAGTATTAAAAAATTAATTTTTTGGTGAAGCCATGTAAAATGACGCCACCTGTATAAATACCATAGAGATACTGCAAGTTTTGAAAAAATTGGTGACTTCAAAACAATTTTTCATTTTCTGGTGGAGCCAACTTAAATGGCGCACACCCTTCTTTTACTTTTTTTTTTTACTTTTTTATTAACTTTTGTCTTTTTCTTTAATTTTTTTCTTTTTTTAAGTTTTTTCTTTTTCTTATTTTCTTTTGTTTATTTATTTTTTGTTATTAATTTTAAAATTTTAAAAAATATATATTATAAAACATTTCAAATATACATTTCAAATTTTTAAAATTAATAACAAAAATAAAATAAATAAATAAACAAAATAAAATAAGAAAAATATAAAACTTAAAAAAATTTAAAGAAAAAGACAAAAGTTAATAAAAAAGTAGAAAAAAAAAGTAAAAGAAGGAGTCATTTAAGTTGGCTCCACCAGAAAATGGAAAATTGTTTTGAAGTTCTCCATTTTTCCAAAACTTACAGTATTTCTATGGCATTTATACAAGTGATGCCATTTTACATGGCTCCACCAAAAAATTAATTTTTTAATGCTCCCTGCTGATGTGGCAAGTTGGTGGCACCATATAATTTGGCTCCACCAACTTTTATTGTAGATTTTAGGTCATTTCGGTGTTTAATTAAAAATGTAGGTCATTTTAGTACTTAATTAAATTATTAGGGTTATTTAAATAAAAAAGCCTATTTTTGAGTCAAATACAGTAACCTTTCAATGAGCCGTCGATACAACTGTATATCTGTTACAATTTCATCATCTTGATTGACTTGCATTGCTTTATCATACTTTACCGATGTCAACTTTAGATTCTGTTCCAAAGGAGTAACAACCACTTTTCCTCCAGTGAGCCCCATAGCTCAAATTAATTCAAGAGCATACTTTCGCTGATTCAAAACAATCCCTGTTTTGGATTTGAAAACCTCAATGCCCAGAAAATACTTAAGATCCCCTAAATCCTTCATTTTGAAACTCTGATGCAACACTTGTTTCAGCTCACAAATAAGATCTTGTTAGAATTGTGTGACCCAAATTCTAAGAGATTGCTTGCAAGTCAAGTTAAACAAAAATATATTTTCTTTCTAGAAGATTTAGTTTTTATTAGTATAATATATTAAGTATTCATTAGTATAGTTTATTTGACTTACTAATTTAGCCTATAAATAGGCTCTTTTACAATCTTAGAAATTAGACACACCCATTAGATTAGAACTCATAACACATTCAGAGAATTTTGTGTTTACGTTTTAGGGTTCTTTGTTTTTCGGGTTTTCGGGTTTAGTTTTTATCTCCATCTTTTGTACTCTTCATTCTTTTGCCATTATAGTAAAATTATCTTTGCCCGTGGTTTTTTATCCTCTTTGGAGGGGTTTTTCCACGTTAAATTTGTGTGTTCATCTTCTCAATTTCTTATGCTATTTTTACTTGTTTGTTGCTTAATCGGGACGATCCTAACAAGTGGTATCATAGCTAGTTTAACTTTCATAGATCAGCCCATTCAGAGATGGCAGCAACAAGGTTTGAAATTGAGAAGTTCGATGGTGAGACAAATTTCAATCTGTGGCAAGTTCGGATGATGGCAATTCTAGTTCAAAATGGCTTGAAAAAGGTTGTTACAGGGAAAAAGCCTGAGAATCTAAATCAAACAGAATGGGAAGAGCTTGATGAAAAGGCCTTGTCTGCAATCCAGTTGTGCCTCGCGAATACAGTATTGCAAGAGGTATTGATGGAGAAGACCTCATTCGCCTTGTGGAAAAGGTTAGAAACTCTTTATGCGACTAAGTCTCTGGCTAACCGTTTAGTGTTGAAACAACGTCTATTTACGTTTCGCATGAACGAAGGTGAGCTTCTTAAAGATCACATCAGTCAATTCATTACTCTTTTAAATGATTTAAAGAACGTTGAGGTTCATATTGACGATGAAGATCAAGCTATGCTATTATTGTGCTCTTTACCCTCTTCATACAAGTCTTTCGTGGAGACCACGATTTATGGCGAGACAAACTCTCGTTCAAGATGTGAAGGGTTATTTGTTGAGTAGAGACAAACTCGACAATGAGTTTGGTTTGAATAGCAAAGCAGATAGGCAAGCTTCCGTTTTGGTAGCATCAAAGAAACGAGACAAAAGGTGTCACTATTGTAAAAAGTTAGGTCACGTCAAAGCAGATTGTTATAAACTGCGAAATAAAAGAGCTGCTGAGAGTAACGAGGAAGATGTAGCTGGTGCTAATTTGGTCAATGAAGGCGATGATGATTTCTTGTTAGTGTCAACGAGCGATAATTCCAAGCTTACGTCTGAGTGGATCCTAGATTCAGGATGTTCTTTCCACATGTGTCCCAATAGAGAATGGTTCTCCACATACAGTTCAGTTGAAGGTGGAGTTGTGTACATGGGAAACGATTCATCTAGTAAAATAATCGGTATTGGTACTGTTAAAATTAGGATACACGATGGGACGATTAGGATACTCTCAGATGTCAGGTATGTACCTGATTTACAAAAGAATTTCATCTCCTTGAGTGTTTTAGACTTGAAAGGATGCAGAATCAACATCGAGTCGAGCGACATTAAAGTATCTCGTGGAGCTCTTGTTTTGTTAAAAGGTAAAAGAACCAGCAGTCTTTATATTCTGGAAGGTTCTACAGTGACCGGTGAAATCGGACGTCCCTCGTCCGTTACGGAGTCAAAGTCAACTCATTTGAAGCGGAGGCAACTTGGTCATAGGAGGGAAAAAGGTATGACCGTTTCGTTGAAGAGAGGTTCTCTTTTGGATGCAGGTTTTGAAAAGTTAGGGCACTGTATTCGTGAAAATCAGACCCGAGTTAGTTTTGATTTGGCAGTGCACAAGTCAAAGGCTAGAAGTCTTCCAGCTTCTAAGCATAGATTCGACTCAGTTAATTCCCTGCATAGTTCAAGATAGGCCCGTGGCGGGTTTTGGCAAAGATAGCATTGAAAGAATTCGTGTCAAGGTGGAGATTGTTAGAATTGTGTGACCCAAATTCTAAGAGATTGCTTGCAAGTCAAGTTAAACAAAAATATATTTTCTTTCTAGAAGATTTAGTATTTATTAGTATAATATATTTAGCATTTATTAGTATAGTTTATTTGACTTACTAATTTAGCCTATAAATAGGCTCTTTTACAATCTTAAAAATTAGACACACCCATTAGATTAGAACTCATAACACATTCAGAGAATTTTGTGTTTATGTTTTCGGGTTCTTTATTTTTCGGGTTTTCGGGTTTAGTTTTTATCTCCATCTTTTGTACTCTTCATTCTTTTGCCATTATAGTAAAATTATCTTTGCCCGTGGTTTTTTATCCTCTTTGGAGGGGTTTTACCATGTTAAATTTGTGTGTTCATCTTCTCAATTTCTTCTGCTATTTTTACTTGTTTGTTGCTTAATCGGGACGATCCTAACAGATCTTTATCATTCCCAATTATTAACAAATCATCCACATATATAAGCATCATGACAACCCGATCTTCAACCTTCTCAGTAAATAGAGAATAATCATGTTTACTTTGTGAATAACCATTAAGTAGAAGGGCTTCAGTGAACTTCATGTTCCATGGATTTTCGCAGTCGACAAACCTAAGTCTCCCCCTGAGTGTGAAAACTAGGAGGAAGCAACATGTAGACTTCTTCATACAAATCCCCTTGCAAAAATGCATTATAAACGTCCATTTGAAACAATGGCCGGTCATGTTGCGCAACAAGAGCAATAACAGTACGAACCGTGACTTGTTTGGCAACCAGAGAAAAAGTTTTATGAAAATCAACACCCTCTTGTTAGTAAACCCTTGATCAATAAGTCGAGCTTTAAAGCGCTCCACTGTGTCATCGAAATTATATTTTACCTTGAAAACACATTTTCAACCAATAGGTGTTTTACCAAAGCGTAAAGGAACTACATCCCAAGTGACATTTGATTCCAATGCCTGAATCTCTTGCTTCATAGCCTCAACCCATATCTCATCTCGAAGGGCATCAATATAATTTTTAGGTTCAGTTAGATGAGTAATAAAGGTAACAACAAATTGAGTATGAGAAGGAAATGATGATAAACAAAAGAAGATGAAAGAGGGTACTGACCGTTCTGACATGAAGACAAGACGATTGAGAGCAACAAACATAATCTTGCATCCCTGTAGGAGGCTTGGAAGGGCGTGTAGTACGGCAGACCGGTTCAAAAATAGTAACAGAAGATAAACGTGGGGAACTGGTAGAAGATAAATATGTAAAATCATGTGATACGGTGGGTAAAAAAGAAGTGTCAGTTAAAGGAGTAGATACATGGTTGGTCAAAAGGTCAAAAGTATGTCAACTAGAGATAGATGTGGATGGGACAATGGGCTAATTAAAGCTGAAATTAGGCTGGCCATTAGGTGATGTAGGTGATGTTGTATGTGAAAAAAGTTGATTGTTAGAAGAATCCAAAGAAAACGTGAATAAAAAATTGGATGGAAAAAAGATTTAGCCCCGTTCTTCTTTGCGTTTTAAATAGAATTTTCTATTTAAAAAGTTCTTTTCTCTTAAAAGAAACGAAGAACGGCCTCTATTTTTTTTAAAAATTCACCATCTAAAACGTTATTTTCTCCAGATGGAGAAGCTAAAAATTTCACCATATAATTAAAGTACTTTTGGCTGATAAATGACCAAATTAACCTGTTTTCTCCCCCTTATAAAAACGTTCTTTCCTCTGTTGTGAAAGTTCTATACCCATTTTTTTCACATTTTCGCTGTGAAAGCTCTCTCCTGTTCTTTGTTCCTCTTCCGCAGATGAGTTCGTTTTCTTCTTCTTCTCTTTAATTATTAATTATACTTTGTTTTTATTTACTTTTTAATTCTAGCTTTTGTGCCTCTTTTGCTTTACTGCTTTGTGCCTCTACTGCTGCTTTGCTCTACCTCTTTTGTTTTGTGCCTCTTTTGCTCGCTTTGTAACTTTTCCAAACTATTTTAGTCGATAAGAATAGAAGAAATATAGACTAAATCAAAATTCGTATCCAAATTCCATATTGTTGCTGAATTTTCTGTATCTTTTGTATTTAAAAGTTCTGATGATGTTCTTTTTAATTGTTTCTAGGGTTTAGCTTTACGATAAGAAACATTACTAATTACTCGAATTCAAGCTCTCCAATCTATTGTTGATATTTCGATACCGAAAATTAATTATATAAATGATCATAAAATCACATTCGACGGTTGGATTTTGCAATGAACCTCCGAATATTTAACAATTATTGTTATTTTTGAATGAATGAAACGTACTTTCTTTCTTATGCACGAAAAATTGTTGTATTTTTGGATTTCTTTTAAAAATTTTAGTATGAAAAAGTATGATTAATTCATTAATTCAGTTAAGTGATATTTCCATTAGACAGATAGCTCTTTGTAGTTGCTTATCTAAACGTGTTTGTTTGTGTCTATATATATGTGCAGTGGTTTTAAAATGGAGAATGTCATTCAAACCAGTAGAATTTTAATAGCTTTCTTTGGACTTAGGAAGTTATGCTTTGCGTTTCAAACATAATGAAAGATACCATGCCCGTGTTTCATTTTGGTTGAAGTTATCATCGATTGTATTATTCTTACTTACCATCACTTATAGCGGGAAAGCAGTTTCTGATGTAGGGTAGATTTGTAGAAGCCTTCCTGCTTATAGAATACAGCTTTTTAAGGTTTACAGTAGGAACTTAGGGACAAGGATAGGAATCCAAAGAGGGTCGGATATCGGAGGAAGATTGCTAGAATTTTCTGAAGCATTGGAATGACAAGGAAATAAACTCATGGTTTTACCCTTGTGCTGTGAATTATCCCCTGAAGCATCATAGTAGTAGTCGAGAGAAGAAAGTAGAAATATGACAATGGAATTTCCATGAATTTATAGTAAACTCAAGACAACATAATCCCTAACTAATTGTCTGACTCTAAACTCAAAGATAGACTCAATAGACCACTCTTTTTCTGTTCTTGGAAGCAAATCCCAGACCTTTTGTAATGGGTATTTGGCTTCAATTTGTTCCAGAGGAACATACCTTATCGTCTAGAGTTTATAGCTTGTGGAGAATAAGATTTGATGTTATAACCACTTTAGTTGTAGATAAGAATCCTTTCACTATATGTTATAAGTTTTGATGTTCTCTTTATGGCATGTGATTATTTATAACCCTCCTCTGAGGCGTCCTCTCCCTGGACCTGGCATGGTACATTCTGACCCATTTGGTCCATGAATTCCTCCCCGTCCAGGTCCTTTTGCACATTTTGATATGTTGCCACCTCCAGAAATCATGGAACAAAAGCTTGCTGCACAGCATGTGGAAATGCAGAGACTTGGTACAGAAAACCAGAGAACTGCTGCTACCCATGGGACATTGAGATAGGAACTTGCTACTGCACAGCATGAGTTGCAGATCTTGCATGCTCAGATAGGAGCTATAACATCTGAAAGAGAACAACAAATGAGGAGCCTTATGGATAAAATAGCTAAGATGGAAGCAGAACTGCAAGCAGCTGAGCCTGTTAAGGTAGAGTTGCAGTAGGCACACTCTGATGCTCAAAATTTGGTGTTCTCTTTATGTTATAAGCTGGACATTGTTATAATAGAATGTTCTTTCAATTTTAAAACTGTATGAGCAAAATGAAATGGACGAGGATACTGCAAATGAGTAATCACTTTGGTAATAAGTATTATTTAATGAAATCTTCTACATATTCCTTAATGTTTTTGTCATTGAGTTTAAGTTGGATTATAGGTTCAATTGTATTTATTGTTCTAGAGGCTACACTAGGTATCAACTTTAGCACGATGGCTTGTTTAATTATTGGTTATATTCTTATTTCTTTTAATGCTTGCATGCTCTTGATTACCGTATTATTCAAAATGAAGGAAATGAATTATCTTAATTTCTCTAAAAGAATACAAATAAAGATTGTTGCAGGTTTATCTAACTAGGATGGCATATTGTAATCTGAGAACTTCAAAATTCTCTTTGTTTATGTGGGACAGTTGCATGTTTAAGGTTTTATGACATATTTGAGTTATTTTTTCACCATTCTTATTTAGGTGAAAAGATTTTTTGCAATGCTTATTGTTTACACATTGTCCAACTTAGAACGGGTGTGGATCTTTATCAAAAATGAAAAAGCAAAAGTCTTCTTGAATTAAAAAAAATATATTATCAGTGCAAGAAAAGCATCAGTATTCACACTGTGAAACACTTGACTGTAGCAAAACAGACACTAATGGTTTAGCACCCTTTCTCTTTCAATTTTTTTCAAATTGTAAATAAATGTGTATGGAAATATTTAGGATCAGAGTTAGGTTTTTGTTAAATAAATGTGAATCTAATATGTGTATGTTAAACAAATGGTAAATAAATGTTTATGTTAAACAAATGGTAAATAAATGTGTATAAATATTATCCCTTTTAAAACTTTAATCTAAATATATGTAATATTTTAATTTGTTAGGTTTATATTTTCTATGTTATGTTAATATCTAATATGAGTTATATATTCAAATATATTTTAAAATAAAATAATACAAATGTGTTAAAAGTATTAATTAAAAATAAAAATAATTTTATAATAATACAATTGTGACAATATCTAATTACAAATATTTAATTTTTATATTTAAATATTTAAATATAGTTTATATATTCTAATTAAATTTAATAAATATTTAAAATTAATTACTTAGAAATATTTAAAATTAATATTATATATTAAAATATTAACAATAAGTTATAATAAATTATTTTTTATATTTTTGTTAAAATATCATAATATTAATTAATTTAAATATTATTTAAATACATATTTGTTACTTTATAATATCATGTTTAAAATGAACATTTTATTCTTCAAAAGCATTTTTTTACAGCAATATCAAACACTCAAATTTTTCAAAAGTACTTTTTCACAGCACTTTTCTAAAGTAACGAAGAACTGTCCTGACTAAAATTTAAAGAAAAAATGGTTTCACAAAAGGATACATCCCGGCTAACAAACAAGACTTAAGTAGCAATATTGTATAAAATATAACCCTTTTGGACAGTTGAATATCTCATTAAAATCGAAGGCAAAACAGATGTAGAAAACTTATATGAAGATGTGAGATTTTTAGCATAGGCAAGACAACAAAAAAACCCTTAAATGAGACAAAGAAGGAGATTTATGATATATCATTTCAAATGGTGTTTTTCAATTTAACACATAAGTAGGTAACCGATTTACTAGATAGCATGTTGTCAAAATACATTCTCCCCAAACCGAGCTGGAATATTGGATTGAAATTTAATGGCTCGAGCTATTTCCAACAAATGTCTATGCTTGTGTTCAACAACACCATTTTGTTGTGGTGTTCGAACACAAGAGTTTTGATGAATGATTCCCAAGGAATTAAACAAAGAAATACTCTCGGAATTAAAAAAAATTTGGTTCCATTGTCACAGCGAAAATTTTTAGTAGACAGAAAATTGAGTACGAACAAGAGCAATGAATTGTTTTAAAAAAACAACAGTATCACTTCTTAATTTGAGTAGAAAAACCTATGTCATTCTTGAAAAATCATCTACAATGGTGAAAAAAACGATGCCCTGAATGTGTTGGAATTTTATACAGACCCCATAAATCAAGATGTACTAAATCGAAGGGTGCATTAGCTCTTCAATGACTAGCAGAAAACAGAAGTCTTGTTTGTTTAGCCAAAGGACATACATGACAATGAGAAGTAGAAGTAGTATTCAAATTTTTACATGGTAAACAATCTAATTTATTGAGTTTAGAAAGAGAAACATGCCCAAGACGAGCATGCCAAAGGAATGACGAATTTTGTTTAGCTAGAGAAGCAATAAAAGGTGGAGTAAAACAAGTTGACTGATGAGGAGAGGATGGTGACACAAGGCTGTAGAGACCTTGTTGTTCTTACCAATCGCCTTCACTTGTCCACTACACAGGTCCTAGTGTAAACAAAATTGAGGGTAAAAAGAAACAAAGCAATGTAAATCACGTGTTAATTTGGAAATATAAAGCAAATTGAAATTAAAATTTGGTACATGAAAAACATTGGTAAGTTTAGCAAAAGGAAATAGAGTGTATGAACCAGTATGAGTAATTGGAACCGATTTTCAAGTAGGTAATTGCACAAAAGATGAATTTGAAGCACATAAAGCAATAAACTCCAGGCATTGGCCATCAGATATCATATGATTTGTAGCCCTAGTATCTAAAATCCACTGGAAGGAAGATAGTTTAGTAACCATACCTGCCATATGTGCAGCTCCTTCACCCGAAACTATTACCTTAGAATCATTGTTTAACAAAGTCAATATCTGTTGATATTGCTCTGAAGTGAATAGTGGCGCCAAATGAAGAGAAGCAAATATAGATGTGGAAGAAGAACCAGAAGGCAACTCAGTTGACCCAACTTGATTAGCAATCGAACCAGTTGATTTACACTTGGAAAACTTAAAATTTGGAGGAAAGCCAATTAGCTTGTAGCAAGACTCTCGTTTACGCCCTTTCACTTTGCAATAGTCACAAACCCCATTGAACCATTTCTTTCGAGTTTGCACATTAGACAAATACAAAGTTGTAGGATCATTAAGAGAAACAACGAAAGTATGCAGTCCCTGAGATTCTTCTTGAACTAACATAGAATATGCAAGATTTACCGAGGGAAGAGGTTGCATAATCAAGATTTAACTACGAATGGCAACGTAAGAATCATTGAGACCCATTAAAAACTGAAATAATTTTTGTTGTTGAACATGCTCCAAATATTTTTGAGACATCTCACAACCACACGAAGAAACCGATACAAGCGCATCATACTCATCCTAAAGTAATTTCAACCGTGTAAAGAATACTGAAATAGAATCGGTACCTTGAACATGAGAATTGATTTGTTGATGAAGGAAAAAAACTCTAGTTCCATCAACTTTTTCATAACGTTCCTTCAAATCTTTCCATACCTGAGCCGCATTAGTGGCAAATACAATCCCAGCCGATAAATCTGGGCTAACACTATTCAAAATCCATGATAGAACTATTGCATTACAACGATCCCATTGTGACTGCAAGGTCGGTGATACAGATTCTCTTATGCAAGATTCATCAATAAAGCCAAGCTTGTTCTTGGCTAACAACGCAATTCGCATGGAACGACTCCAAACAGCATAATTCTCATGACCGGTCAAGGGATTAGAAACCAATTGAACACCTGGTGTGTCTGAATGATGAAGATAAATTGGATTATTGAAATCAATCGTAAGATCTGCAACTGTCATTGCAAAATAGAACCCAGAAAAGTTTCCAAAGAAACAAGAGAAAAAGTCGAAAACAACAACAAAGAGATCTAAAAGAACCAGAGAAAACTGGAATGAAAGAATAAGAGAAGAAAACCCCCAAAAAACTGAAGTAGAAAGCAAATGAAAAATGTCGAAACTGAAAACAAAGAAGAAAATCCCAATATTGAATCTGCTAACAGTTGATTGTTGTGCCCACCACCGTGTTGATGCCATATTGATGGTGACCGGAAGTATATCGATGGCAGCCGGAAGATGCACAAAGGAAACTAATATGAAAACAATCAAGAAACGAGAACTGAAATGATTCATTTCTCATGCCATACTGAATAAATTTATAGCTTTGTTTATATACAAAGTTTACTAAACTAAACTAACTTTCTAAACAACTAACCATATTTACAACAACTAAACTATTTCTACACATTTCATGATCCCTTTTCTATTTGGCTGCATGCAAACTTCACCTCAAAATGCCTTTATTCGAAGCTTTCGCTATGGTATTTGGTTTTCATTTACTTCCTTCGAAATCTTTGGCTTGCTAGGAATGCAAACAAATTTGGAAAAGCCTATAATCTTAGCTCGTTGACTCATCTCTCAACTGCAAGTGCAACTGAGTTCTTTGCAACTTCAAGTCGCATCAAATACTATAAACTCCCAAACTTCATAAGTATCAAATGGTATCCGCCTGATAAAGGATGGGTTAAAGTAAATTGTGACGGATCGTCCATTGGCAATCCGGGTTTAGCCGGAGCGGGAGCGATTATCCGGGATTCAAAAGGCTCTTGGGTAGCAAGCTGTCATCGTTTTCTTGGCTCCTCCTCTAACATGATTGCTGAACTTTGGGCCCTTCGTGATGGGTCACAATTAGCTCAACAACTTCATGTTGATCATATTATTATGGAACTTGATACTTTATCTGTTATTTCCTTTGTAACACCCATATCCCGATTTCCGTCGCCAGAATAGAGTTACAGAGAGTAAATGTACATATCAGAATATTCACAAGGTAATTCATTTATCAATTAGATTCCCTACTAAAATATGACACGTTTCGAATTAAAACATATTTGAACGGGCTTTAAATCAGTCATTCAAGGCCCTAAAATAGACTTATGAACAAATAGGGACCAAATCAATACAAATCAAAATATTAAGGATAAAATTGGAAAATTTTACCTACAGGGGTCACACGACCATGTGGCTCTCCCGTGTGGCCATTCCGCACGCCCATGTACCTAACGGTGTGCCAGACCGTGTAACTCATTGACTTAGGCCACACGCCCGTGTCTCAGCTCGTGTGAGACACACAGTTATGTGACAACCTGTGTCCAGACCGTGTGCAACCTTAATTGACCTAAAATCTTGCCCTTTTTCATACCTAAATGTTTATATACCTAGACTTATCAAAGCACATGCATAGAAACTTTCAAAATGCAATCAAATATGTGCAAAACATGCCAAAACAAATAGTCTATGTGCCAAACCAATGTGCCATCAATGACACCACAACTCAAACACCTAAACAATTCATTTCTTAATTTGAACATACAAGCCACAAAACACATTCATAGTCTTGCTTTCCCAACCAAAGTACCCTACTCATTCATGAACAAACCACACCAATTTCCTTACTCATTCACACTCTTGTATATGCCACAACACAATACAACTCATGCCACTCAAAATGTACTTAACTTAAACCACATATTTATGGTAATCAAAACACACAACCATTACACATATACAATTACAAATATACTCAATAGCCCTATTACATGCCATATAACCAAGTTATCCAAAATCTACCAAAGAGTCCTTAAGATAGTGTGTTTCTTTGAGCTTGATCCAATCTCTCCAACTGCAAAACGAAATCTACAAAACAAAGGACAAACAGAAGTAAGTTTACTTGAAACTTAGTAAGTTCGTAAATCAAATGATAATCTTACCAAATTAAACATAACAGAACAAACACTCATTTAGAACATCCCAGATCTTGTCGGACACAGTTCACAGCAAGTGAATAATGAACAGTACAGTGATTTCGATCCTTTTCCAAGTTGTCATTTAGCGAATTCTCTATTCATCGATATTCAGAATGAATCGTTCACCAGCACAAAGCCTGCTAGGCACAAGGCCGAAACATTACACCGCTTAAAGCCTGCTAGGCTCAAGGCCGAAACATTACACCGCCTTATAGCCTGCTAGGCACGAGGCCCGTATTAGTACATTCAATACGTTCAATTTCACTATCGAACATCGTTAAATCCATCGTTTAGAGACACATAAATAATTCAAATCACTAGTAAGGAAAATTTAATAAAATAAATTAGAACATACTTTAAAAAAAATGAACTTACAGGACTGGGTTGCAATTATCTCAAAAGCATAGAAATTACTCTGCGATTTTTTCTTTTCCACGATCATCAACACGCTCGTGATCTAAAACAATAGTTTCATTCAATTAACGAAATCAACAGCCAAAATCAATCATTCTATACAATTTAGTCCTTTTTGATATTTTACAAAATTGCCCTAAACTTTTCACCTTTATTCAATTTAATCCCTAAGCCCTAAACATGCAAATTGCCCATTTTGTTTTACACTAAAACCTAGCCGATTC
Organism: Gossypium raimondii; assembly: GCF_025698545.1. Lineage (NCBI taxonomy): Eukaryota > Viridiplantae > Streptophyta > Magnoliopsida > Malvales > Malvaceae > Gossypium > Gossypium raimondii. The sequence continues at coordinate 48,470,315 of NC_068575.1, forward strand.
TTCCGTGGCCTCATACCAGCCTCTACTTGCATTTATTTCCTTTCAAGTACAAACAATTTCATCGTTTTAGCAATCTAGTCCTTAAACATTAAAATCATCAAAAACTACTTTACAAAATAGTCTAATCTAACCTCTAAGCTTAGAAATCTTTCAAAAGCTTCAAGAAAACAACTTAACTCATTAATGACACAATCCACAACGTTTGATAGTTTTACAAATTAACCCTCGGGTTAGCTAAATCAAGCTAATACGAGTTCAAAAACATAAATATTACTAAAAACGAACAAAATTTCACATACCTATCGAGAGGGTTAAGCTAGCCGAATATTCAAGCTCTCCTTTAGGGTTTTCTTTCTTCTAATTCAATGAAAAAGATGAAACCTTTGTTCTGTTCTCTTTTAATTTTCTTTAATTCCATTTATTTTTCAATTTACCATTTTTCCCTTAATGAATTTCACTTAAATTTAACTAAGTTTCAAAACCGTCCATTAAACTCTTAAATGGTATAATTACCATTTGGATACCTTACCTTACCCCTTTAATTGACATTTAACACCTTTAATTAATGGGATTCTACTTTTGCAGCTTTTACGATTTAATCATTTTTACTAAATTAACTAACTATAAATGATAAAATTTTATAACCAAATTTTAATACGGCCTTAATGACCTCGTAAATATTAAATAAATAATATTTACAGAATGATACGTTGGAGTCGTGGTCCCAAAACCACTATTTTCGACACCACTGAAAAACGGTTTGTTACATCTCTATTGCACATAGATACTTGTAGTAACTTATCTCTTCGCTCCTTGATTATGGATTGTAGGAATTTATTGGCAACCTTCCAGCATAGCCATCTCGTTCACATTGTTCGGAAAGGTAATTGTTGTACTAATGCTCTCGCAAGGATGGGTAGCAACTAGAGGTGCTCATGTGCCAGACCTAAGCATGATATTAACATACTTTATATTTGTCTAAGCTCGGCCTGACCTAAAATATGAACTTAAAATTTTATCCAAACCCGCCCATATTTGCAAAAGACTAACCCAATCTCATTTTAGGTCCATCCATATTACTTTTAAAAATATATATTTATATTTTTTTATTGAAAGTTTTTATATAGTCATCTTAACATTATTTTAATGTTTATATTATAGTAGTATTATATATTTAGTACATGTTTATATTTTTAATGTGTTTTAAATTACATAATATATAAAAATAACATAATATAAAATATTATAAACTTAAAAACAGGCAAGGTCGAGCCGGGTTCAAGCCTTGAATATTCGAGCCCGATCCATATTTTAATTGGGCCTATTTTTTTACTTAAGATCATTTTTTGGGCCTAATATTTTTGTTCAAATCTACTCAAATTTTGAGTGAGCTTTTAGACCTAATCAGGTGACTTGACCCATCAATCAACCCAAGGCTTTTACGGAATTTTAATTTACATTCTAGCGTTAATCACTTTATTGTGTATTTCGAACTACCTTTTCTTATGTACAGTTTTGTCAATGCCAATATTGATGAACGCTGTTTATCATGCAATTTATTCGTTTTAAATCTTAGTAATGAAAGTTCCTTTATTTCAAATAATAATAAGTACTATATAAACTTTTTTTTACCTATGACCTTTCCTTTTCTTTTAACAAAATCATGAATAATATTTTCAAATTATTACATTAAATATGAAATTATATTATAAATAACATTTTAAATGATTTATTTAAAATGTTTAAACACTTCGCTTATTAAAAAATTGGGTTCATTAAAATAAATTTTCTTCTCAAGAGTACATCTAAAGAGAAGACGTACACAAATAAAACCATAAAAACCATGAACATACGTCAAAAAGGTGTAGGCTACCTTGGGAACCAAATATATATAAAAATTTTCCTTAAATTGTTTTTTTTTTGTTTTAAAATTTATAATCTGAATTGCCATAAATAAAATCTAATTGCCTTATTTGAGATGAACGTTGATTTATACGAAAGAACATTGGAAAAATTAAGGAGTCATGCACTGCAATGCATCACATCATAACGAGGGCAGTGAAATTAGTACTTGAAAGATACGAATGCAAGGAACAGTGTCATATCATGGGGTCAGTGCACTATAATTCATCATCATCATCATCATCATCTAATAAGAGCAGTGGAATTAGTTCTTCAAAGGCTAAGAAAGATATCCTATTCTTATTCCTATTCCTATTACTATTGCTATGTGGTTTTAGTTCCAGTTTAAGAGGGAAGATCCGTTTGAGTCCACTGAACAACTCAGGAACCATCAATCACATTCACTGATGTAATTTCCACTTCTGATACTCACTGGGTTTTTTGCTTTCTTAACGAGGAGCTGAGACAGGGTTTTGGATATCCCTAAACCTATACTCTGTTTTGAACCCCAAATTAAGAGGATCTTGTCCACGGTTCTGGAAGACCCCATCTCCGCCTTGGGTTCCAGGAACCTCATAATATCTGGCTCTGTTGTCTGGAGATGATATTTCCATATCAATGCACATGTCGTCAGTTTCCAAAGCTATTCCATTATCTGATGCTGCCTTTGGAGATGCATCCATATGGCCATGTCCTTCAGGTTGCATCTCAATTACTTTGTCATGTATCTGCTTTGGGAAGTCATTGTTCTTCCAAATACTATTGCTTCCAGGAAACTGGCCTTCCATGTCCTTTCCATGGACAGTCCCTCTGCTGCCTTCGGATTCAAATCCATCATTCATTTCGGGAACACCATCCAATATGCTGGAAATACCTCCACAAGCATAAACATCTTTCGAGAAATCTCCATAACAATCATGTTTGTCCTGCATAAGATAATTAAATTCAACTTCTTTGGCATTTTCTCCATTTCCAGGCAACTCTTCTAGCCAGTCGTATGCATGATGTTGCTCTCGTGCTATTGCCTTGTGCCTGGCTGTCCAATCATGGCGACTCCAAAGATAAAGTGGAGGTGCCTTTACATTCCATTGCTCCAAGTGCTTGTCCTCTACATCAACTGAACCTGGGAGGTAAAATGACTGGGGAAATAAACAAGAATAAAGAACATGTGAGCAATGTAAAACGTTCATTTATATATAAAATCAGTGAGAGAAAAGTAACTAAAATCTTTACATACCTTGCCAGATAGAACTCTGTCATCCTCCCAAATCAAATCATAAGCATCTTTCTCGTCAAGTCTGTTAAAATGAGAAGGCAACATAGAGAAAGAGAGCAATATTACCTTCTGATTAAAATTTTTAACAATAAGAATAGGGTTACAAGGGGAAGCCTTTACCTTCTGGTTTCCCTTGGAACAATAAGTATGATAAGCTTTGGTCTGAATGTAAGAGCCTTGTTGATGAACTTGTTAGCACGAGATGCCTTGACCCCAAAAGGGGGGTTCAGTCCCATAATCTAATTAAAATGTTAAAACAAGAATATCAAAGGGCAAAAGAGGAAACACATGCGACATCTTTGTCAATTTGTTTAATCCTTTTTTGAAGTGTCTTACCAGTCTAGAACCATCTGTTAATTCGTTTGGCTTCACACTCATCCAATCTCTCTTTTCAAAACTAAAATCATTCTGCCAAAAAACAGGATTGGGAAACCTTTAGAATGGCATACACTGGCAAAAGACTAGAGAAGCAATACAGAAAGAGCAAACCAAAAAAATTGAACTGCAACAGCCAGGTATGCTTATAACTATTTCAAATGTTAGTGAAAGTAAAACAATACAAGTCAGTGATGATTATATAACAACACAGTAAAAAAAAGTTTTGGCATTTAAGAATGGTGCCTAAGCTTCAGAACATATGTTCAACAACCAAAACAGGCTCCATTATAAGAGCTCCACGGGTGGCCACAGGAAATGCTCAACTAAGCACAAGTTTTAGTCATCATTCTTGCAGAAACTGGAAGCGAACTCAGAGCATGCAACATTTACACAGTTGAAATGCAACCATAGTTAAAATTTAACCCTATTTACTGTTTGTTCTGCATCATCTGAATCCTTTACACTCAGATCACATCAGGAGTTCTGCATCATCTGAATCCTCATAACTAGGGATGTAAACTTGACATTTTTGCTCACAAGCTACATGGATTAGGCTTGGTTATTATAAGCCGAGCTCAAGCGATCGAGAAAGCCAAATTAGAGCATCATAATGCTCTATGCAAGTAGCTCACGAGCCTAACCAAGTTTTTTATTTTAATCAGTATTGAAAAAATTCAATTCAAGCTCAGCAAAATAATCAAGCTTAAATTTGAATTCAGGCTTATCTTTTTACTAGGTAAATGAGCCTAAACAAGCAAGTCTGAGGAGTTTGACCTTTACCTCAAGTCAAGCTTGATCCAAACTTTGAGCCTCTAATTTCAAGTCGACTCGAGCTTTTAACGGTGCTAGGAATAGTTTAATTACAAGACCACTACCCAGAACTCCTTTCAGTTTAGAGTTAAAAATGATGGTAGCAACTCAACCCCAAGATGGCTCATAATGATGGCATAGTGCCCAATTTACTCGTATAGTAGTTGAAAATATATATGCTAGAAATAAGGCCATGTTCAACTCCTTCAAGCACATAAATTACAACTAGTATTACTTACTACAGCAGTTTGGAAATGTTGCAGGGTGGGTTTTTTTTTTTTGGCTCATATTCTTTGGTTTAGATGATAAGAGTAACACCTTATTCAGATTAAAGATCTCAGTTCAAATAGAGGAACTGTGAGGTCTGGCTCATGCCTTCTTATGAAACATCAACCCAACACAAAGGAAACACCGGGTATTTATTAATTGTCAATACACTATTTTTAACAAAACAAAATCTGATGGGTACTTTTTTATAATACGATTGACAAAAATTGGAGTTCAAGAAAAAGGATTTTGGTTTGCCTTCTATCAAAATGATTTTCAAAACTTAGTTTGTGGATCAAATGACAAGACAATTTACGTTTCTTTCTGCCACATGAATAATTTTATAGGATGGGAACAACGATTTTAGATAGAAACAATTCATCAAGATCTTGAAGTTGCAACTGAGGCTTTAGAACTCATAAAAAATAGAGAAAGGCACAAACCAAAAAGCATCATCGGTCAAAAGGATCTTAGATGCAGGAAAGACTAACCATACCTTTGGCTGAAAGAGATCATAATTTTTAAATAAGCACGACTTCCCAACTTTCTCTAGCTTCTCTTTTAATAAACCACTGAAATCATTGGAACCACAGCAAAAGTCGACTATCTGCTCAAGAAGTGTTCATTGTGTAAATAAGATGACCATATTAATAGAACCATAATAAATATAAAAATCAAATCGAATAGTTAGCAAGAATCAAATTTCAAGTCATAATCTGGGAGTACAAAAAAAACACTAAAATGGGATCAGGATTCTTATGCCATTTCCATGACCACCAAATATATTCCAGAATAAGACTATTGAACATTTTAAAATTTCAAGTCAGTGGCATCTCTTACCTAATACTATGGTCTTTCATCTCTAGATGAGCAGCCAAATTCTAAGTAATAGCAAGTGCGAATCAGAAGATCAAATCAAAATCGTTGCATTCCCAGTTTCACATATTAAGATGCATGATGCTAACACATCACTTCATTATGAATTAATGTCCTTGTCTGATCTCATACTACAGAACGCCCTCCCAGTATAGATAATCCAAACCTTTTGTAAACTTTGAGAATGAAAACATGAAGCACAATAAAAAAAATGTGATCATTCTATTTCAAGTGATACATGTTGAAGAATCTAAAAAAGAAAAAAGAAGCATTCACAGTTGCAAATACAAGATGTAAGATCACGGTAGAATTTCGTTCAAGCTTTTAGAAACAAAATAAATGTGCCCATTATGTTATGTTTATTCACTTGAAAATCATCCATTATATTATGCTCTTCACCAGAAAGTCATACAGTACATGCAATAATGAATGGAAATTTAGTGAACTAAGGCAAATTGGAGAAGAATAGTCTTACAGTATCACCATCTTGTACATACCAATGGAGCCTATTGACAATCTGCAGCATAAACAAGTGCTATTAGCTCCGCTATGTATCTCAACCAAGCATCGACATATTCATGAAGCAAGAACAGAACCAAACCACAACATATTTACATGGTAAATGTCAGTGAAAACTTAGATAGAGCCTAATGGTAAACTAACTCTCCACACTGTTGATAGTAGCATAGAACTGCAACCATTTTTTGTGGAATGTTTTACTTTTCTCCTTCAGTTGCAAAGGACAAAGTTCTAGAATAACCAGCAATAAGATAACTGAAAAATAATGAAATAACAATAAAGAAAAAAATAAAACACTTGCTCTCCTATCATGTTTTATTCGGGATTATTCCCCAAGAACATCAACTTAATAGTTAACACCACATCTATTCATCAATAAAATATAAATCTTCAGGAAAACTTAAGACTACTTATAAGTTTACAGTTGTGCTGTTTTCTTCCGGCCAGTGGTTTGAAAATGACTGAAACTTTAATTAGTGGGCAAAAGATGTTCTAACAAGTTCGGTTCTTAGAAAGAAGTCAACTCTAACTCTAATTTATTTGCTTAGATAGAAAAGCAAGCATTAATACCTCTATAAGCTTCTCCACTTTTGTGAAATGGCGACCAAAAGATGTATACCTCATTCCATGGAAAAAAGGTCCAAGATAGACAGTAAGATTCTCCTATAGAATTAGAATGTAACATATAAGCATTTAAATTGTCAAACAAACTTTTAGTAGTGAGTTTAAAATATTGTTGTCCACAATATTTATACATTTTATGCTCAAACATTTTTACATCATACACATTATATAGATTGGCAAAAAGAGATAAGCAGCTAGCCACCATAATGCCACTTCCTACAAGTGATTAGAACTTTTCAAATGCAAATAATTACTCAAAAAGAATATAATACCAATAATTAAAAGGCTCTCTGACACAAGGATTTAGAGAAGTCCTGCTGATATATTATTTGAAGGATTTTAAGCTAACCAATTAGGGATGTGAGTAAACTCATTTATATTATGTGTGAAATTGGTTATTACACAGGTATAGTAAAAAGCCTATGGCTTTCAACATCAGAGAGCTTTTCTTTTTACCATTTTGCTTGGAAAATGGTACTTTCTCTCCAAGTGACCAAAGATGCATCACATGAGAAAGGAACAAAGTCTTAAGGCCAAGGTGGTTAAAAAGTAATAAAACCAAAACTCAACTTGACCAATTGAAGTTGAGTTGAAGATTTTACGGTTTAAGAAACAAGCACCTAAAAAATCATTAACATGAAAACATGCACTCAGAACCTTCCAGCATCAAAGCTTAATACGAGAGCATAGCTCTGAGAACAAATAGTTACAATTAAAGGAAAAATGGCTTGAAACCTTCCACTTGAATATTTGCTTGATCACCTCTGGACCACAAACATTTTTTGCATCCTCAAGCGAAGCTCCTGCTTCTAACTTCTGTAATGCAGCTCTAACAGCCTAAAACAAGTAAGAAATTTCTATAATGTCAAGAAAAAGAATCTAGCTATTTCAGACTATTTATCAATCATATTTGAGCAAGAAGATATACCTTAACTGATGCTTCCACCCTACCCAATGTAATACTCTTGTCACCTGCACTCTGGAAGCTATATGCACTGGTACCAGAGATTTGCTGCTGATTCTTCATAAATTCCTCAGCATTGAATGAAGAATCAACCTCTTTGATGAGAACTGAAATGCTGTTATTAAAAAAAATGCAAATCCAAAACCAAAAAGCACTTCAACATTGAAATTTTCCAATGAAGTATTACTAAAATTATAAAAAGTCAGTAAATTACCCTTTCTCTATTTGTGCATCAATTAAAGGCCTAATGCTTTCCCCTTTCTCCGCTTGCATATTCTGATTGGTATTCTTGGATTTAAAGCCAGTTTGATTTGATTGCAAGTTCACTTTTAAGTTACCTTTTGTCTGGGTTAGCTTGGTTTTCTCTTTGGAAAGTGACCTATCAAAGTCTGGTCTAGCATTTTGCTTCAAGAACTTTCTACTAGTGACGCATGTATTTGGATCCTTCAAAGGAGAAAATTCTTGTCTAGAACAAGGCTTCTTAGTTCTTTCACTAGATCCACCAGCATGAGTATCACGATAGGCCTTTTGAACCAGCTTTGGCTTCTTCAAAACATTTCTACTTGTCGCGAAAACTTCAGAAACATCACTTTGCTTTGAGGCCAAATTCTTTCCTCTATAAGATAGCTCCAATTTGCGTTTCTTTTCTTTGACTCCAAGATCAGGAAAAATTAAATGGTTTCTGCTTGGAGTTTCAAGCTCTTTGACAATCTTATGCTCCCTGGTAAGCACATTTAGCAACAATATCACCATTCATAAATAATGCACGAGTAAAAAGAAAAAGCTTATCCAAATGGGCAAACTAAAAGAATTAAGTAAAACCTACATGCAGTATATTAGAATCCGATTATAGGGCAAGAGATCCTCCCATGCCCTTCGGAAACTCTTTGTATACTTGTCATGTTGGAAGCAAATACTCCTGAAAACAAAGCAAAAGCATCAGATGAAATCAACCTTTCCTAGGCATTAAGTCATGGATAGGGGAGAGCATAAGTCGGTTAAAACCGACTGACTTAATTACTTAACCAACTAATTCGGTTCAGTCGGTTTTGGTTAATTCAGTTCCCTCGGTTAATTCTGTTAAGGTCTTGATTAGGATGGTTTTTTTATCGATAATCAGTTATCAAAATTCATAACCGAACCAGCTTAACAGACTGAAAAGCACTTTTTGACAACAATAGTAAACATTATCAAGCTTTTTTAAAGCACTTTTTCACGGCATTTTTCAAAAACACTTCTCAACTTCAATGGTAAATTAGCTCTTAGTATATATTATTTTTTAATAATTTAAAATATATTATACATTATTTTTAATAATTTTTAATATATTTATAATATATAATAATATATATAATATAAGTCGCTTAACTGACATAACCAACCGATGTTCAAGTCGGTCCAGTTAGGATGGTTAAGACCGAGAAGGTCAGTTGGTTCAGTTATAGTAGGAAGATGGTCCTGTTAAGTCAGTTAACTGTTAAAAACTGATCGAACCATCTGATTTAACCATTTGCTCACCCCTAGTCTCAGAGAAAAGGTTCTAGAAAACTGAAAATAGTAACTTAGAGTGAATGTACTTGGGTAAACATTTCCTGTGGTACGCCTTAGGGCAACGCCTACATAGAGCAAATTGCAAATCATGAACCTGTGCATCTTCACTTTGCTTACAAGCAAAGCATTTGTGGGCAGGACAAGTAAATGAATCCCCTGCAGCAATTTTATCTCTAAGTTTTTTTGCCTCAGCTTCATTGTCAGTTTGGAGCAATTTTGCCACACATTTTGGATGATAGAAATGCCCACAAGTTGCAGAAACACAAGGAAAAACCTAGGGGGGAAAAGAAGTTCTGATTGATGATAGTACAAATTTAAATTATCAACACTGATGTCTAACAAAAATACTAAATTAATGATGTCTAACAATACACTTGCAATGTTTAAATACAACATAAATGTTGTGTATAAAAATACTAAGTAGTTAATGGTGGAAAACAACAAAAAGATCCTAGAATCCAAGGGAAGGACTTATAAATTAATGATGGGACAATCTTTTGGTTCCTTTAAAGCTCAAAAAACACTTACCTCTTGATCAGAAGTATTGTTAGAAGAGCCTAATTCACCACATGCGTAACATTGATGCTGCTTATATAGACAATTTTTACACAAAAAAGATGGAATAGCCTACAGGTAAAAAATCATGACAATATGCAAGTCACTAGAAAGTGGAGCAAATGAACTGAAAAATCACATGTTTAAGGAAATAAAGATGCCCATACATCAATTTGAGCATCATTGACAAAGCCAAGAGATTCACAGAAAGAATCAATCCCGGCAGCTTTTGTTGGGTGAAAAGACCTCAAGCACCTTCCTTCACAGCTATATCAATTCCAATAAACAAAGAGAACCAAGTAAATAATCAAATTAATTTGTAGGCAAGCAAAGATGACGTAGAGAAGCCAGACCTCAAAACCACAGGAGCATGCCAAAAGTGCCAATGCATACATGATATATTTGAATCCTAAAACCTAAGTTAAGGGTTTTTTAAATCTTCCATTAATACATCTCTTTTACATCCTAAACCTAGACAACCAAACTGACATGTGAACATGGGAAAATTAACCATTGCTAACATTATTAACAACATAAAAGTAATGACGTTTTCAGAAAGAAAAGAAATTGCTCAAAGTATAATTCATGCACTAACAATAATGGCCGCATCAAATATGGAAGCCAAATAAACAGCCAATTTCAAATATTCCAAGGACATATTTCAATAATCTCTAAACGGTGGTATAGTTTATCCCAAAGACCTGCAAAATTTTCCCTTTTATTCCTATTGGCCAAATTCATGATTTTCTTTACAGGTCATGTTTGTTGTGGAATAGTCAAACATTGAAAAATAGAGAGTTCGGTTGTCTCTATTTTACTATTGAAGGCACCTCAATCAGGTAGACAATTTTTCGGTCTACAGTTTTAACAAAAAGCATGCTTAAATCTTAATCGCACCAGGCATACACCTAATCAAATACACCTTGCCTGAATGTGTCCAAGTGACATTTTCCACTTTGGAGCCATTATCCCTTAGTTTGGAAGAAGCAACTTTTAATATTCAATTAAAAGTTCAAATGCAACTGAAAGGAATTTCCTCAATAAATAAACGCAGAACTACAATGGAAGGAAAATTTTTAGGAAAAAAAATTAAATCCTGAATAATTCACTAGAAGTCCATTACTCTTTGAACCAAAAGAATACTCCATGATTTCATGAAATATGCATAACATTTCGACAAACCTTTTATCTTCACGACTTAAAAGTCTTGACTTAAAATATTGTCAAAGTTGATGATCAAATACAGTAAAATCTTGTCTTTCTTTCTTATTTTCCAATTTTCTCCTTACTTTCAATGCTATTTTATGTCAAAAGGGTTGAACCATTGGTTCAAATCTTGCTACTATCCCAAAATCTTATAAAATAAGTGTATTACATTTTAGAAAGCCTTCCAGAATTCCAAGTGAAGTAAAAATTATTGGTTTCTAAAGGAACACCAAACCTATGCATGATATTGCCACACACCACCCAAAAGAAAAGGCTAAGTTAAGGTAAAATTAATTTTTAAAAAAAGTCCACAAAAAAAGTTCCAGAACCAAAAAGTTAGGGCATACGGTAGAACGTTGCCACCATCATCACAAATTGCACAAACAGGATCGAAAATGGACTTCCTCACACCATCAACTTCTTCACCTATGTCATCATCATTGTAATCTTCATCGTCTACATCTCCATCATTTATAAAGTTATTCTTCTTGGGTATATCCTGTTAAATCATGGCCAAATTCTACGGTACATTTGAGGAAAATGAAAAATAAAAGACTTTAAAAGGTAAAAGCACGTAATGGGAATAAGCCAAATCTAGGAAAAACATATTTGCAGACCTGATGAGGTGCTATATTTGTCCGAGGTACCTCCACAAAGTTAAGTACATTCTGTTCCAGATAAATTGTTAATCAGTTTTCATCTATCACATTGTCCATGTGCTTACTTATTAGAGCATGTGACTTGGACAAATTAAGTTGGCGTATGTATATACATGCATGCATATGTTCATATATATGCTTGTAAAGGCTGCAGATACTGCAGCTCTAATATGACTCACAGTGTACAATCATGTTAGAAGTAACTAGCTAAATTGATTTAAAGGGAAAAAAAAAAGATTTGAGAATAGCTAAGAAGTTCTACTTCAAAAGCTTGGTATGCAAGTTTCATTTAGGAAGGGAACAAACATTAGGAGGTTATATGCGTAGTAGTTCCCGCTAAACCTCACAAAAGGGAACTATCTAACAAGAAAGTGCAAGAAGTAAGCAAACAAGCTTTATCTGTCCTAGTTGCACTGAATCCTAAAGCTTGTTTCTCTTGGTTGAGTAATGGTATTGCACATTGAACAACACTTCTACAGAAGGCAAACTTACCAGTAAAGACAGATCCCTTCACTCAGCTAAAATAGGTTTCACAAAACTAAAACTAAATATGTTCCCAAGATCCATATGTTCTAACAAAGTGAAACTTCTAAACTTTTGACACAAAAAAGATAATTAGGTCATGATGAACAAGACAAACATTAACATGTGTGTTCCAAAAGTTATAACTATTAGAGACAAATATCAAATAAAAGAAAAAGAAAAGGAAACATCAGACAGGAAAAAACTGCACCATATCATTGACAAGATTTTTTAACTCCAAATTAATGACTTCTTTCTTTTTGGCCAACACCGAAGATTTGAGTCCGAGAACTAGCATATCTTAAGCTACATCCTCAGATTGATGACTCAAGAGGTGCTTATGAGATACCCCATCCACATGAATGTCACATGCATATATGGATTTTAACAGGTTAGCTACAGTATAATCACTTTGGTAATGTTATTATGTACCCAAACCGAATAAGAGATTATTGTCATGACACGAAACGCATAAAAAAGTCCATAGTATCACAAACCTTAGACTTGGCTAAGTCTTTATCCCTTTTCATAGCTTCACTAATTAACAGCTTGTGATGCAAAAGGTCATGCTCAGAGGGCTCAAACTCATATAAGCTGCATGACAAAAAAAAAAAAAATTAAGTGATATGAAAAGAAAAATGCACGCCCTTTAACAATGAACTAATAGAGAAAATATTAAAATTCTCGCAACAAAGAGTACAACAGAGTGACTTGGAGAGGAGCAACCTGAAGACGTTTTGCAAGTGGTTCCATACAGATTTTGCTGGTGTCTCTGTGTTCTTTTTCAGGAAATGCATCCAATGAATTGTGATTAGGATTGTCCTAATGGTACTTACGAAACTCTTCCTAGGCTTCTGGAGTGTCATCCATTTCTTGTTCTTGGAGAACACCAAAATTTCGGGCAGCGCATAGGATAGATCAAACCTCCATGCGACAACTTGCTGGTAAATCTTCAGACGACCATCGTCAGCAACTCCCTCTAAGAAAACCTGGGCTTTACTGTTGCCAATGACCTCATTTTCATTCCATTGGAGAGGCAAGACAGAAAATGAAATTGGCTCACCGTTTTGATCAACAAAAACATATTCTGAGACGTGAATTTCTGGAGCAAACTCACCTTCTTCGTCAGAGGATGACATTTGCTTATCTGAAAAATAAGAAGGGGCGAAACCTGCAGCGAAATACATGTAAATAAATAAATAAACAAGTCATATCTAAAACTTGAGCGTTAAGTCCCATGGGGGACATCCGATAAAACTCGAGTGTTGAAGCATACTGCTGGTTGTTTTGGTTGATTGAAAATGAGAAAGTAGTGAAAATAAAAGAAGTTCATCTCATACCAAATAAAATCACCTATTTTTTATTTCAGAAAAGAAAAAAAGATCAGTTTTTTTTTTTAATAACTAAAAGAAATAGTTACTTTTGAATACAAATGCACTTTCTTTATAGGTCCATGAGCAAGAAGTAAATAACAAAACTATCAAGTGAAACTCAAGCAGATTCTCACAGTATTCGCCTTAAAATAGTGATAACATATAGCAAATCAAATGTTAAATTAGAAAACCATAGAGTTTTCCATTTGCTTTCTAGAGTTCCAAGAACCTAAAATCCCGTACTCATTTTCCTTTAGTTTTCTTCACGACAAACAAAACCACATAAACAACCCAAAAGAACGAAACTCGACAAAAAAGAAAAAAAGAAAGTTACAATAACCTTAAATTAACACGTACGTGAGGAGGGTATGAACTTCGAAATGAGAGACGAAAAGGACAGATGGTGAGGGAGGGACTTGAAATTTCAGTGGAAAATCAAATCCCTAAAATCTTGTTTGGAAAGGGAGAAAAGCTGGGAAAATGTTGGAGAAGAAGGAGTGAGTTGCTGGAAATGTAAGAAGCGTGTGCTTGAAATAAAATGTACAAAAATGGCAGAAACTGGGCTGGCTACATGAACAGTTTCTGGCAAGAACAGTTTCTGGTACAGTTTACGTCTTATCATGAGCTTTTTTTCTCTAATTGGATATTCCTAAAACGCCCTTATTTAATCACCTTCAATTAAATTTCTTTTGCCCCTAAAGCAAAATTAGTTCAAATTTATCAAAATTAGTAAATTAATCTCTTTTAACAAAATTAAAAATTAAAAATATTTATTTTAAGAATGAGTAAAAAGTTAAAATTTTAAAAATTTTCTGAAATAATAATTTTAAAAGTTAACTTGTGATTTAAGTTTATGATATTAAAGTTTTTTTTTATTTTGCTTTGAAAAAGTTTTCAAATATATATGTTTTCAAATTTAAGTGTTCTAACATGGAATTAGTTATACTGTAACAATATTTTAATTTGACATGTTTAATTTTTTAATTTAACTCAAACAATTTCACTCGATTCGACTTGACTTAAATTTCATTTCATTTGCCTCAATTTGAAAAAATTTAAAATCGAGTTAAAATGATAAAATAGGACTTGTCAACTCAATTCGATCAAACACTCACCTCTACTCTACACAACAACTTGAATGGCTTAGGTCTCTGATTTCATCTGAACTTGAGTGGGCAACGAAGAAGGCTTGAAATAAGGATTCAGATAGTTTGGATCTTGGAGATGCTATAATAGAGGATAAAAATCCTTATATGGAGTCGTTCAAGGTAAACTTCTTGAAAATACGGAGCAGAAAATGGGGCTTGAGAGAATATTGTTGGATGATGATGATTTTGATATCTCTAAAGAAGATGTAGAGGTGATCATGGGCCGGGCCAGACTGGGTTCGGGCCAGGCCCAGAAAAAATTTTAGGCCCGTTTCTAGGCCCGGGCCTGGCCCAGCCCGAAATATGGTTCAAAAAATTTGTCCAAGCCCGACCCGAAAGAAAATTGCTAAGCCCGAACTCGGCCCGACCCTAGCCAAAAAAGTTTTACCCGAGGCCCGGCCTGTTTTCTAAACAAGCCTCTTTTTTTGCCCAAACCCATATTTTGGGCCTATATTTTTACCCGAACCCTCCCATTTTACGAACAGGCTGTCAGGCCGGGCCGGGTAACTCAACCCATGATCACCTCTAGGAAGATGTCAAGATCTTTTCAACTGGACCTTTTCTTGAGATTTTAAGGAAGATGTCAAGATCTTTTAAGCATGATGATGATTTTGAGATATTTAAGGAAGATGTCAATAACCGTTAATGAAAATGTACAAAATCTGTCATATGATGAATGAAGTGTGTGGATACTTATAAATAAATCAATTGAATTTTTAATTGTTCATTTGAATAAATGTATGCATGATAGAAGTTGTGTTTTGTGAATATTTCGAAAAATACCTTAGGCATTGTTTACTTAGCCTGGAGCCTAAAAGCCTTACCTTTTGCTATATACCATTAGTTTCCGTACTTTGAGCCTTAAGTACCCTTTTCTTGATAAGCCTTAAATCTTGAAGCCTTGAGCCTAAATGAGTTGAGAACTCAATCATTCATTGTTTCTAATGCTAAAATGCACTATATAATGTACATCGAGCCATGGACATTGAGGGTTAGGCAGAGGTGTTACAGTGACTTCATGTGGGATAAAAAGGAAAAAGAAGAGACTATGCAATATAGTACATATAGAACATTGCTAAGTAGAGTTATAAAAAAAGAGAGAGAGAAATGTTGAGTGCATAAAAGTAATGTGAGAGTTAAAAGCATTGTAAGTGGAGGAATTCAAAAAGTAGAAAAGAGCTTTAAATCAAAGGTAAGCTTGGAAAGAAAATCTTCCAAGTCATAGTGCATTAACATTTGCTAGTTCTGTATGTGTCAATATTGCGTAGTTGTAACAACCCGTTTTTTAGTGGTGTCGAAAATAGTGGCTTCAAGGCCACAAATCCGACGTATGAATTCTTGAAAAATTATTATTTAATATTACGAGTCAAATATAGTATTATAATAAATTTTGATTTAATAATTTATGTTATTTGAATGAACAATTAAGTTCAAGAGGCTTGTCCCTAAAGTCAAGTGGTTTTGGAAAATGAGGTTTTGGGACCTCGTTCCTATAAATTGAGTAATAAATATTTTTATTAAATATTTACGAAGCGATTATATAAGTATATTGAAGTTTGGTTTAGAAATTTTAACGTTTAGATAGTTAATTAATTGAAAAGATTAAATTGTAAAAGCTACAAAAGTCAATCGCTATTAGTTTAATTGTACTAAATGACTAAGGAACTATGAATTAAGGGTTTTAAAAGGTAAATATACCTTGTTTATTATTAGTAGACAGTTTAAAGTTGTAAAGTTGAGAAATTAGTTAAATTACAAGATTATAATGGTAAATTAAATAATTAAATAAATAAAAACATAAAATGAAAGACATCATCTTGTTCATTTGGTTTCTCCCCATCGAAAAATCCATGGTTATTAACCACCAAGGTTCGGCTAAGCTAATTTTCAAGCATGTAAGTTTATTTGCACCCGTTTTTAATAATTTTTTATGCTTTTGTAATCGTTTTAGCTTAATTTAGTTAGCCTGGGGTTAATTTGTAAAACTGTTAAAAGTCTAAATATATGTATTTTGTTAAGTGATTTTTGAATGATTTTAATATTTAGGGATTAAATTATTGAAATAGTAAAATTCAATATAAATTGTGTGAAATGAGAAAAATATGGGTTGTTATAAGACTAAGGAAAAGCGCCTAACATAAAATTTAATTAAAATTGGTTAAATTACAAGTTTCGAGTTTAGGGACTAAATTGTATAAAAGGTAAAATATTGGGGTAATTTTTAAATTCCAATTGGTAAGGGTTATAAGTTGAATTAATTATATTAATTTATTTTAATGGTTTAATTGAATGAAAATTATAAATTAAATCAAGAAACAAACTAAATAGATCTAAATCGAGGAAAAGCTAAAGAATCAGATTAGTCGTCGACTTCATTTTTACGACTGTTTTTGTCGAGATAAGTTCGTATAAGGATTTAAATTTGTTAATTGATGTTTTTAATGTAGTTTTGATAAATATTATACTATGTATAAATTAGATTAATAGTTATTCGATATTTTGGTATTTTGGATTAAATCATAATGTTAGTTAAATTGAATGTTACAATTGAAAAATGTACATTTCATGTAAGTATGTTTGAATTGGTATAATGTAATGAAATTAAAGGATTTGAATATGTACATTGTTCCCATTTGAACCTTGTGAATACTTAGGATACAAATGGCATGTCATTAGGGATTATACGGTTTCGGGTGCTGGTCATGGATGTCCTACTGATGGCTGAGGTCCTACATTTGTTGCATATTCTCCATAGCTCGTGTGAGCAGCATCGTGTAGCTAACATCCCAACCCACAGCTCGTGTGAGCAAGCTCATTTCACAACTCATGTGAACATTATAGATACGGTTATAGTTACATGTAAATGCACATTTTGTGCGAGCATTTCCCGAGTATCCAATGTTATTCAATTTGGTTCAACGGGTAATTAAGTTTTAAAATGAAAATGTACGTATATGAAATGAGCTATGTTATTGAGAATATGGAATGAAAAATGTAATATGTGTAATTGGATTGAAAAGGTAACAAATGGAATATGTGATAGATGGTTTATATATTGAAATCATTTTCATGATATGTGTCATGTTTCATAGGTTGATATATTCTTAAATATATCTACTAACTATGTGAAGTGTTGTGGACAGGAAAGAAAAATATCTACATGAACTAATGAGCCATGTTGAATAGTTTAATCGTTTTATGTTCGTTAAGTTTAAGTTTCCTTTATACGAGGTTACTAAGCACAAGTTGCTTACATAGTTATTTTTCTCTGTCTTATAGATCATTAGAAAGCTTGATCGGTTGGAATCATGTCGAAGTATGATCACACTATCCAATCATCATTTTGGTAGTTTTTGGTTACTTTGGTTTAAGGTTATAAATGGCATGTAATAGGGCTTGATTGTTAACTTAACAATTTGGTATGTTTGAGTGGTTCCAAGCTTATGTATGTTTTTTCTAATTAATGGTTTGTAAATAATAATGTAAATAGGTGGGTTGTGGAACACTTATGCATGCCCATGTGATGGTAGGTAAATCATGGTTGAATGATATGTATGTTTGAAATGGCTTTAATATGTTTGATTTGTGTTTAATGAATGAACTTGAGATGTTGGTTGGATTGATTTTGATATATGAATTCTGATGCCTTTTGATGAAATATTGGTTAGGTTTATAGGATGGTTTATTTGGTAAGTTTTAAAGCGTGTTTGAATGTGTTTTAGTCATATGAATGCATGTGAGAATGGTGTGTCATGGTGTGCAAAAATTGGTGCTTGATTTGGCTTGTTTTAGGGGCAACTTATGATGCACACGGCCTGGGATATAGGCTGTCACATGGTCATGTGCCACACACGGTAACCCCAAATAGCCGTGTGTCAATATTATTTTAGGTGCAGATTTTACATAGCCTACGACACAGTCTTGTGACCATATTTCGAATATACTGTAATAGTCAGATTTTGACCCTAATCGGACATAGTAGTTTTAAGACCACAAATTTGAGTCGGAAAAATACTTTAATATTATTTTATGTGTTTACTATGTGTGAATTTGATTGAGTGAAATTTTCATGTTTTAATTTTGTTGTTTAAGTGACCGATTAAAAAAATGGCTTAATTGCGTAAAATGAAAATTTAGGGGTTAAATCTAAAAGTACCTAATTGTTGTTGTCTTTTTAAAATGGGGGATTTCTGATGCAATTAGACCAAAACATAGATAGTGGGTGGCAAAGGACTAATATAACCTTATTATATATGTTTTGTTTATTAATTATTAAAGGTTATTTTAGTAAACTAAAATAAATGATAATATATGTTAAATAAAACACAAAAAAATAAAGTCATTTTTATCATCTTCTTAGCTGAATTTGAACAAAAGAAAAAAAGAAGAAAGCTAGCTAGGTTCGGCCATTGTTGTGCTTAAATTTAAGGTTAGTTCTTTGTTCGATTTTTGATAATTTTTACGTTTTTGATATCGTTGCTTCGAATACTTCAAAACCCATGTATTAATTTTGTGAATTGTGGATGATTTTGAAATGTGCCATTGATGAATGTTTGATTTTTGTGATGTTAGTTGATGAAATATGAAATATATGTGTTAGATTAACATGTTTTGTCTTTGAATTTTTGGTGAATTTGAGTAATTAGAGCTAAATTGTGAAAATAAATTTTTGAGGGACTAAAATGTGAAATAAATGAAATGTGTGGACTTGTATGAAGACAAGGAACATTCGGCCCTACCATGGTGTGTGCAAATTTTTTGTATTTTGTGTTTTATGCACTAGGGACTAAATTGCAAAAAGTGTAAAATGTTAGGGGTAAAATAATAATTTTCCCATTTATGTCTTTTTGGATTAAATTGAATGGAATTATATTTAAACTAGTTTATTTTGAATATATTTAGATCAAGAACAAAAGAAATCGGAGCTGGATCGAGGAAAAACCAAAATCGTCGATTAATTGCCCTATTTCGATTTTCACCGTTCGAGGTAAGTCTAATAGCTAATGAATGTTATTAATTTAATATATATATATATATATGTATTTTATAAGCTGAATAAAATTTTATGAATTTCATATAAGTTAGTTGAATGTATGTATTGAATTTGGTAGGTTGAAATTATTTATATGAATTATATGTATGTTAGCTAATGTATGCCTGAGTGCTATAAGTTGAAACTAATAGTATAAATTATATATATAGATAATAATCGAATGTATATTTCGAGTTATAAGAGCCGAATTTAATAGTATGAATTATACATATATTATTCGAATGTATGTTTGCTACGAATATTTGAATATAATTCGATTTTTGCTGAGATTTGATTATTGAGAAGATTTATACGAATCATAAAGAATAGTTGATTTTTCTTATAAAGAATTTTGTGAAAGATCAACTTCGTATTTGTGATATTCAGGCTCGATGCCTAGCAGGATTAATGCCGGTGAATTATTTCAGACTTTATGTCTAGCAGGCTTTATGCTGGTGAACTGAATCAGGCTTCAGGCTTAGCAGGCTACGTGCCGGTGTATCATGTCAAGATATGTGCCTAGAAATTTCTATGTTAATGTGATCAAATGGGATTGTGAAGTAATATAACAAGGTATGTGAT
Source organism: Gossypium raimondii (assembly GCF_025698545.1). Classification (NCBI taxonomy): domain Eukaryota; kingdom Viridiplantae; phylum Streptophyta; class Magnoliopsida; order Malvales; family Malvaceae; genus Gossypium; species Gossypium raimondii. The sequence continues at coordinate 48,490,559 of NC_068575.1, forward strand.
ATTTCATATCTTATTTGAAGATTAGGTAAGTACATTGGTCGATTATATATAATAAGAATATATTATTGTGTTTATATGTATATGGTAAGTATATTCAACCTTATGCTAATGATACGTATAAGTTTGAAATATTATGTAATGTTAAGTAGCTAAGATTGAAATGTCTTGAAATTAATGAATGCTTTGGTAATGTTTGTATAATGCATATTCGGTTTTAAATAAAAAATTATCTAAGGAATTAAATGATTCAAACATATATATGTGTTTTGCTAATGATTTACTAAGCTAAGTTAGCTTACTTTGTATTTTTTTTTACTTGTCTTTGTTTTATAGATTCTTGGAGGTCGTTACGTGCTCGAGGATCGTCAGCAAAGCCTATCACACTATCGACTGTTTTATTCGGTATATTACTAAGTTAAATTTTGAGCTTATGGCATGTATAGCCTAGATGAAATATTTGATTTTGGGACTTGAATATACATAGCCATACGAAAATGGTTTGTATTTGATCATTAGTGATTAGTTCGATTTTATGGGCTCTTGATTAAGTGTTTAATGTGTTTGATTATATCATTTCAGCTATGGTGTATTTATATGTAGTATACGGTAGTTATGTTTCATTGATAATATGGTGAATAGATGATATATATATATGTATATATATAATATGGTGGTAAGTATTGATTTGGTAATTAATTGAGTTGGATGATTATAACTTAAATTGATTCGGTTTGTATTGATAATGTATTTGGGTATATCTTGGTTATATATGTTCGGTTTGGTTTAAAAATGGTTGTTCATGATCATTTTGTTCAAGATGAATTCATGTGATTTTGAATGAATGCTTGATGTGTCTAATTGTTATGCTTGAATTTGATTACGTTGGAACATGATTGAGCTTGCATTCGAATGAGATATTAAAGTTACAAGTATGTGACATAAATGGTTTAAACCAGGTATTAAAATTTTGAGACATATGTTGAATAAAAAAGATGATATTTATCTATGTGATTCGGCAATAAGATTATTAATGGATAATTCGATCATATGTATTTAAACAAGTATAATGTATATTGTATGTGTATTGATTTTCAATAGTCAATTGGGTTGGTTTGATGTTAGACTTAATTTGGACATATAATATAATCAATGAATAGTAATAGCTTGGCCACATCAATTGAATTTAGTAGAGAAAATTTATTATGCCTAGTATGCATTATTTGCATAATGTGAATTCATTTTGTAGTTTATAAGTTCGGTTTTGGTTAATTTACGTTTAAATATATTTTGATCGTCGCTTAATTGTATATGGATAGTAAGTATATGGTATAGTATACATATATTTTGGTGATGTTTCATATATGATATTCGCATAATTTATAAGGTACAAGCGTGTTTGACATATGTATTTAAACATACAAAATTAAGCTAATTCACATTGGTTGGGCGATAAATGATATGCATGATATGCTTGGATTTAATAAATAAGTATAGGTTAAGATTTATAAATTGTAATATGCTTGCAAAGGTTGATTACTACTTATATTTGGTTTGCTATTTAAGTAAAAGCATGTGGTGTATTCGATAAGTATGGAACTATGAAATTAGGTTTTATATCCGAATTGAAATGATATAAAATGACAAGTATAACTTTTAGTTTATAATATAATATTAGTATACTATGTAATGAATGGTTCATATATTTAACTGAACATGTAAATTCTGTTTATAATTGTAATGAAATGAAGTCCTTTGGAAATGACTAAAACGTGTATATGATTATGCAAATTTTGGAAATGGAAAATATGTATGCTTATGCGTATGTTTTAAAAAAAACTTGAAATAGGCGTTAAGTCTGGTAATGCCTCGTAACCCCAATTCGGCGATGGACACGGGTTAGGGGTGTTACATATACACACGGTCTGGTACACAGCCTGTGACACAACCGTGTGGCCCTATTTCGAATACCCACATAGGCATACACATGGGCTGGGACACGACCGTGTGTCCCATACTTTGAATGCTCACACGGTCTGGGCTATGTCACACGGCCGTGTGACCCTTGTTTAAATATTTTTCAAATTTTCTAAACTTTTCTAATTTATTTCAAAATGATCTCTGATTATTTTTAAACTATTTTTAGGGTCATTTAAGCTCAATTTAAGACCCGTATTTGTACTTATGCTATGAATAATGTTTTGTTTTGAATATTTGACATTTATTTGATAAATGATTGATTGAATGATCAAAAGTGATGTAATATGTATTGTAATACTCTATAACCCTAATCCGACGACGAAGACGAGTTAGAAGTGTTATAGTAGTATATTCTAGATTTTTGGAGAAATAAGGTAAGCGAGAGAAATAGAAATAAGGAGGTGAGCTTATGAATAAATTGGGGGCGAATGAGAAACAATGTTATGTGCTTAACAGTTTTTAGTGCTTGAAACCGTTTTGAACTACCTTTTATTTGAACTCCGATCTGTCCTATGCCTTAGAATGTTAAAAGCCTAAAAGACCTTTAAAACTCTGGAACTTCACTAACACAATGATTCGATTTGCTTGCATATATCTGGATGAACATGACCAATTCATTTTACATATGTATAATCTATCCACATAATTCATTTTGATGGATAACACTTGTACATACATTCATTTTAATTGCCTTTGTAACACCCCTAACCCATATCCATCGGCGGAACAAGGTTACAGAGCATTACCGGAGTTACAGATCAAATAAATAGACATTTCATATCATATAACATTCATGTCAGAAACCAATCGAAATTAAACATATTGTCCCTTATGCGAGCCTTCGAGGCCCAAAATACGCATAAAAAATAAGTTGGGACTAAATCGGGTACTCAAAGAATTTTTCAAAGAACATTAAAATTTTTCAAAGCTGCAAGGGTCACACGGCCGTGTGGTCAGGCCATATGACTCACACGGCCAAGAGACACTCCCGTGTTTTAGCCCATGTAGACATTCGAAATAGGGACACACAGCCATGTCCTAGCCCGTGTCTGTGCCTATGTAACTCCCTGACTTGGGCCACACGGCCAAGCCACACGCTCGTGTGCTAGCCCGTGTGAGCATACTGCCTTGCACAATTTAAAAGATACAAGGGACACACGGCCGTGTCACCTGGCTGTGTGTCACACACGGTTGAGACACACACCCGTGTAGATGAAAATATGTCATTTTCCAAGCCACATTTCTCACCCAATTTGACACCAACCTAACCCAACATTTTTGCACATCAAAAAGCCATAACAAGGCATTCAAAACAAGCCAAAATTAAGTCTTAAACATGAAATATCACCACATACAACCAATATGCCCTTAGGCACCTCAAATGACAACTTAAAGACATGTCAACCAAGTATCTCAACTTACCTAAATGACCAAATTCTATATGCATATTCCAACCACATTTTACTTTCTTTCATTCTACCATATCAATCACACATCAAACATGATAAGGTCACTTATATACACATCAAAATATACCAAACACAAGCTATATAAGTGGCTAATCTCAATAAAATAATTATATGCCAACATTGGCCAAATTAACCTATACATGTCATTATAATCGGAATTAATTTACTAAAAGTACCAAAAGGACTGATGGATAGTGTGAAATAGCTTCGACCAACTTCCAACTCGTACGAGCTTCCGAATTACTATAAAACATGGAAAATAACACAGAGTAAGCATTTAAGCTTAATAAGTTCGTATAACATAGAATTTAACTTACCATATATCCATAAAATAGGTAAGTAAACAAATCATATCACAACTAGACGGCCCGCCCGAAATATGGGAGGGTTTGGGTAAAAATATAGGCCCGAAATATGGGCTTGGGCAAAAAAACGAGGCCCGTTTAAAAAATGGGCCGGGCCTCGGACACCACTTTTTTGGCCCGGGCCCGGCCCGAATATAATAAATATATTTTTTTTATTTTTATTTTTATTTTTTAATTTTAAAATACTTTTAAAATATTTTTTTATTTTTAAAATAATTTTTTAATGTTTATTTTAAAAATGGGCCGGGCCGGGCGGGCTCGGGCTTATGATATTTTTCCCGGGCCGGGCCTAGGCAAAATTTCAGGCCCATATTTTGGGTCGGGCCGTGCCCGGGCCTAGGAGGCGGGCCAAAAAATTTTTCCGGGGTCGACCCGAACCCTGCCCGGCCCGGCCCATAGACAGGTCTAATCATAACCAATTTAGCCAAAAGCCTAAACACATGATCACCAACATATTAGCCATGAAAATTACATATAAGATCTAACACACATGGCTGAATTCATCAAATAATCATATTTCATGTATTTCATGTAAATACCAGTAATAATTTATATCTAACTCATATAATCTCATAACAGAACTGTGCCCGTTGAACCATTTAGAATATTGTTGGATACACGGGTAGTACACACGAAGTGTACTTAACTGTAACCCGTCAATTCATGTGCATGTATGCTAATACGAGCCGTAAACAGTAAGCTCCTCTGAGTTGGATAAAGGGAAGCTCACACGAGCTAAATAATGAGAAGATCCGTAAGAGCTGAAATCGGTGACCCTAATGACATGTTATTTATATCCTACGGATTTCCTAAGGTTCAAACGGGGCTCGATAATTCTCAAATATACAACCGATATTTATTCATGGCAATTTATACAATTCATAAACGAATAATTCAATTTAAAACACAAAAATGTACAATTTAATTCCACGAACTTACCTCGACAAGTGTACGTAGATACGAAGGCGACTAATCAGATATTTTCTTTTTGCCTCGATTTAACTCTGTATGAGGTCTGATAGGATCTAAACGAATGAATTTAACTCATTTCAATATAATTCTTATTCAATTTAATCCAACATGGAATTTTGGCGAAATTTATCATTTTTCCCTATACTTTTAATTTCTTTGTAATTTAGTCCCTAGGCTCGAAAAATGAAATTCATACAATTTAATCCTTACTCAATCCTAGCCGATTTTATACATATTAATTGCAACCCATATATTTCACAAAATTCATAAATTTTACCATAAATTTATCATCTTTTTCAATTTAATCCCTAATTTATAAGTTCATCGAAATTCTCTTTACAAAAGTTGTTTATCTAATAACAACCATTCATTTTCTATTATCAAACTTCAAAATTCAAGCATATTAATCAACAAAAAAACCTAATACTTTAACAATTTTGCAAATTAATCCCCGAGCTAGCTAGATTAAGCTACTATGATCTTAGAAACATAAAAATCATAAAAAAGGGGACAAAAATACATACCTAATTGAGCAAAATAAGCTTTCCCAAATTCAAGCTTCCATGGCTAGGTTTACTTCTTCTTTTTTTTTTGGTGGAAGATGATGAGAATAGATTATTTTATTTTATTTATTATAACTTTAATCACTAATTTCCAAGATTAGCCTTAATATTTCATTCAATTTCCAATTATGACTATTCATACTTATCCACTAAGCACTTTAATGACCTATTTACTATATAAGGACCTCCAATTTAAAATTTTATAGCTATTTAGTACCTTTAGTTATTAGAACACAACCTTTGCACTTAATGCAATTTAGTCCTTTTTTTTATCAAATTAGGCATGTAAACAGTAAAATTTCTTAACGAAATTTTTATACGATATTTCTATCATACTGTAAACCATAAAATAATATTAAACTAAATTTTTTGACTTCAGATTTGTTGTCCCAAAACCATTGTTTCGATTTCACTGAAAACGGGTTGTTACAACTCTCCCTCCTAAAGAGATTTTCGTCCTCGAAAATCTTACCAGAAAAGAGGTTCGAATATTGCTTTCTTATAGCTTCCTCAGGTTCCCAAGTAGCTTCTTCTATTTCGTGTTGCTGCTAGAGAACTTTCACTAAAGCTATGTTTTTATTTCTTAACTCTTTCACCTCTCGTGTTAGAATTCTGATAAGTTCTTCATTGTATGTCATATCAGGATGAATTTCAACATCCGCTAGAGAAATAATATGTGAAGGGTTAGATCGATACCTTTGTAACATAGACACGTGGAAGACATTGTGGATTCTTTCAAGTTATGACGGTAAAGCTAATCGGTATGCAACAGGTCTGATTCTCTCAGTAATCTCATACGGCCCGGTAAATCGCGGACTCCATTTTCCTTTACGATCAAATTGAAAAATTTTCTTCTAGGGCAATACTTTCAAAAATACTCTATCACTGACTTGAAACTCTATATCTTTATGTTTAAGATTCGCATAAGATTTCTGATGATCTGAAGCTGCTTTTAAGCTATCTCGGACTACTCTCACTTTTTCTTTAGTCTCATGAATCAAATCAACACCGTGTATTTTTTTCTCACTGAGCTCAATCTAATATAACAGAGTTCGGCATTTGCGGCCATACAGAGCCTTATACGGTGCCATCTTTATGCTCGACAGAAAACTATTATTATAAACGAATTCAACTAACAAAAAATATTTCTCCCAATTGCTTTCAAACTCTAAAACATAACATCGAAACATATCTTCAAGAATCTGAATCACACGCTCAGACTGACCATCAGTCCAAGGGTCAAAGGCGGTGCTAAAATGTAAATGCGATGTGAACTGTGGATTTCTATCCGAAATAATAGAGACTAGCACTCCGTGCAACCTGACAATCTCTGAAACATATAACTCAGCTAATCTGTCAAGTGAGAAATCTGTACGTACCAGAATAAAATGTGCAGACTTCGTCAAACGATCGAGGATAACCCAAATAACATCTTTCTTTTTCGGAGATAGGGGTAACCCCGATACAAAATCCATAGTAACTCTATCCTATTTCCATTCTGGTATCATTACTAGCTGTAACATTCCTCAAGGTACCTGATGTTCAACTTTAACTTGTTGACATATCAAACATCTAGATACAAAATTAGAAATATCACATTTCATTCCCAACCACCAGTACATCTGTTTCAAATCATTGCACATTTTATTACTCCCTAGATGAACAGGCAAGCTACCACTATGAGCTTCGTGCAAAATTTTCTGTATAAGCTCTGGATTCTTCGGTACACAAACTCTACCTCTGAATAACAAACAATCATCGGGTCCTATCTGAAATTTTGAATCAGAAGTTGACTCACACTATACCCGTTTAGCTAACATCACACTATCATATTTTTTAGCTTGGCATATCTGTTGTAAAAACGTTGGTTTTGCTTTTAACTCGGCTAAAATCGAGCCATCATTAGATAGTGGTAGTCAGGTATTCATCACTCGCAGAACAAACTAGGATTTTCTACTCAAAGCATTAGCAACTACGTTTGCTTTTCTCGGATGATAGTCAATAACTAACTCATAATCTTTCAATAGTTCGAGCCATCTACGCTATCTCAAATTCAAATCTTTTTTGCGATATCAGATACTTTAAACTCTTGTGATAGGTAAATGTATGACATTTTTCGCCAAACAAATGGTGTCGCCAAATTTTCAATGTAAATACAATAGCTGCCAACTCTAAGTCATGTGTCGAATAGTTCTTTTCATGTGGCTTTAATTGTCTGGAAACATAAGCTATCACTTTACCTTATTGCATCAAAACACAACCTAAACCGTTCAATGTCGCATCACTAAAAATCACAAATTCCTTACCCAATTCAGGCTGAACTAGAACTGGTGCTTCGGTCAACAGGGCTTTCGACTAGTTAAAACTTTGCTGACATTTATCAAACCATTCAAACTTCACATCTTTCTGTAATATTCGTGTCATCGGTGTAGCTATCATTGAAAAACTTTTTACAAATCTCCGATAATAACCAACTAATCCCAGAAAACTTCTGAATTTAGATACGTTTCTTGGTGGTTTCTAGTTAACAATCGCTAAAATTTTATTCGGATCAACTCTGATGCCTTCAGTCGATACTATATGTCCTAGAAAACCAACTTTCCAAAGCCAAAATTCACATTTCCTAAATTTAGCAAATAACTGTCTATCTTGCAAGGTTTACAGAACAATTTTCAGATGCTCGACATGTTCAGTCTCATCTTGGGAATATATCAGAATATCATCAATAAATACCACAACAAATCTATCTATATATGGTCTGAAAATTTTATTCATCAAATCCATAAACATTGCAGGTGCGTTAGTTAAACCAAACGGCATCACAAGAAATTTATAATGTCTGTACTTGGTTCTGAATGCTGTTTTCGGCACATCCGAATCTTTCACTCGTAACTGATAATATCCAGAACGAAGATCAATATTTAAGAACACTGTGGCACCTTTCAACTGGTTAAACAAATCGTCAATACAAGGTAGTGGATATTTATTCTTGATTGTAACTTTGTTGAGCTGACAGTAGTAAATGCATAATCTCATTGATTCGACCTTTTTCTTAACAAACAGAACCGGTGCACCCCAAGGTGAAAAAAAAGGTCGAGCAAAACCTCTATCAGTCAACTCTTGCAACTTTGCTTTTAACTCTTTTAACTCAGTAGGAGCTATTTTATATGGTGCTATTGATATCGATGTTGTTCCCAGTACAAGTTCTATAGCAAATTCGGCATCTCTGATAGATGGTAATCCAGGTAACTCCTCTGGAAACACGTCGGGATACTCGCAAACCACTGGCACTGATTCAAGCTTCAACTCAGACACTTTAGTATCCAATACATAAGTAAGGTAAGCACTACAACCTTTTCTCACATATTTCTGTGCTGACATAGTTGATATCAGAATAGGCAACCCCTTCAATTTATCTAATTCAATATGAAGTATCTCACCATTTTGACATTTCAATATGATATACTTTTGTCTATAATTTACCACAACATCATGCAGAGTTAGTCAATCCATGCCTAATATCAAATCAAATTCATCGAACGGTAATAGCATCAAATCAGCCAAAAAATAGTAACCCTGAATCATTAACGGACAGTTATTGCAAACCTTATCAACTAACACATACTGACCTAGAGGGTTCGATACTTTAACCACGAATTCAGTGGAATCAACAGCTAAATTTTTACTAGACACTAAATTTGTGCAAACATATAAATGAGTCGATCTGGGAACAATTAAAGCAGTTACATCAGTATCAATAAGAGAGAAAGTACCGGTAATAACATACTATAGACCAATTTAAAATTCTATAGCTATTTAATACCTTTAGCTATTAGAACACAACCTTTGCACTTAATGCAATTTAGTCATTTTTATCAAATTAGGCATGTAAATGGTAAAATTTCTTAACAAAATTTTTATACGATATTTCTATCATATTATAGATCATAAAATAATATTAAACTAAATTTTCTGACTTCATATTTGTTGTCCCGAAACCACTGTTTCAATTTCATTAAAAATGGGCTGTTACAGCTTATATATTTGTTAGTACTTTAACTTATTGAACTAATTGTGTTTGCGTTGAGGATGGTTGAGTTAGCTAGATATCACTCTTAAGTTGCAGGTGAGGTAGTTATCATGGAAATTTGATATTTTACTACTATGTAACCTAATTGTCTGATTTAGTCCAAGGGTCGTCTGTCATATGTTTAGTGTGTTTGCTTGAGGACAAGCAAAGACTTAAGTGTGGAGGAGTTTGATCTGCTGTAATTTGATATTGCAAATTAGGCTTCCCCATTATACTTAAGGAGCTTATTTTCAGGCAAATTAACATATTTTCTATAGTTTAGTGTAGATTTTAGATTTCCAATTTAATAGGTGAAAATACTTTTTTTTACTCATTTTTGAGATCTAAATTAGTCAATTGTGTCATTGGGGCCCTGACGTATGATTGAGTGTTGTAGGTACTCGATCACCGAAGAGAGGGGTATTACGACATTGAAGCATGGGAATCACGATACCCCAAGTAGGCTTGAGATTAAGGTAACCTACTATGGTATTGCGGTATCCTCCTTAGGTATTTCGGTACCCACTTGTCAAGGAGCACCCCATCTCAAGATTGTCGACGATATCGCGATATCCAAACCTGGGTATCGGTATCCTCCTTAGGTATTACGGTACCCACTTGTCAAGGAGCACTCCATCTCAAGATTGTCGACGATATCGCGATATCCAAACCTAGGTATCACAATATCACTATCGTGAGGGGACAAAAAATGATGCTAAGGATAGTCTTTGTCCAATCGAAATACCAACCAATGAAGGCCCGTTTAAGGGCATTTTGATCAAAAAATGGGTTAGAAATTTATACTAAAACAACCAATTTTGGTTAAGAAGAGAGGGACACACACATTAGACTTAGTCTAGCTTAGTTTTCTCTTTAGTTCTCTTAGGTTTTCTTCTTCATTTCTAAGGTTTTTTTTTTATTTTTCATATTCCTTAGCTGTAGAGTTATTTTTCGCAACTCTTCTTATTGTTCTTGTTGTTTTTTAAGTTAGTTAAGTTAGTTAACATTGTAGCTAAGTTTTATTTGCATTTTTAGTCCATTTCCTTTGCTTGTGATGACATGTCAGCCTTTAGCTTAATGTTATTTTAGTTTCTTTTAGTTTAATCTGTTAAAAACTCAAACTTTTATGTTTCTTGTACTTCATTTTACTGTTAAATGTTCATCTACACTTTTCTTTTAAGTTTTATAGATTAAAAATTCAAACTTTCATCTTTTTCTCAAACTTTATGTCAATGCCTGCCATTTTCTTTTCTTACATGTTTGTTAGCTTAGATTTTAACATGGATAACTAAACTCTAAAAGGGTTGGTTGATGGAGATGTGGGTAAGCTTAGTTTTGGATGTGGGTTGGTTGATAGAGATGTGGATAACTAAACTCTAAGTTACAAATAAATCAGACTAAATTGAATAAACCTAAAAACTTAGGATTGACGCTCTTAAGGGAATATTTAGGCAAGTGAGACAGAGAGGTAATCTTGTTGAGCACCAATTCCTTAACCCCGGGTTAGTCGATGAGATCGAGAAATAAATTGGAATAATTTTTCTAATTTGGTAAAGTTGAGACCGAGAGGTAAAACAAAACCACTTTAGGAGTTTAAGCAATTTAGATCCCTAATTCGAAGATTAGAGAACCACATTGAAATCAATCAACCACTGTTTGTTATTCATTGGTCAATTTAGTAACTTTGATATCTTACAATTTAGTCATTGTGTTAATTAGTTGATAAATTAGTGTAATTATTCTTGATTTCATGGCTTGTGGTAGTATAGTGTTTAGCGATTAGTTAGTTAGACTCTTTATTTTGCATGCTTTTAGCTATAATCTGCTCAATCACCGACTCTCTTGGGTTCGATTCTTGGAGTACTCCGTACCTTATTATACAATTATATTATAACTGACCTATCACACTTGCAGACATCGCACTTAGTATTTTATTTGATTGTTGTCTTTATTTGTTAATTTCCTCTCGTCGTTTGCGAGGGTGACGAGAGGGCAGTCAAATTGTTGGCGCCGGTGCTAGATTGAGCTATTTTTAGTTTTATTGCATGATATTTATGTTGAATGTATATTACATCATTGATATGGAAAGTGTGACCTATAGTACTATTTAAGTGTGTGACTGAGTTGGCGTCATGAGTAAATTCGACATCAAATCAATCAATGAAATTACTATCCTAACCTTATATATTCAAATAAGTTATATTATTACAAGGGTATTTTTATCTTTTTCTTATTTAAAAAATAAAAAGAGTTGCAAATCATAGGATCGAACCCACATCACCCGCATGTATAAATTTCAATTTTTACACAAATTGTTTAATCAACTCAATATAAACTCAAGTAAAATGGGAATAAAATGATAAACAATTACATTGTATTTTATATTCTTAATATGATGTATTTACTTATTTAAATTTCCTTTTACTCCCAATTTGAATTAATTTTTCATTTTAATTTTGTAGATGTTGCATATTTGTTATTATTATTAGTTCAAATCTTGTGTTTCATTATTTACTATATGTTATTTTTAAATGCACACCTAAATTCTAAATACATGATTTCTACACAAATACACATGTAATAAAATTTTGTCATTACCTTATTTGATTTATTTGACTATAATATAAGATTCTATTGTTTGATATATGAAATGTAAGATTATTTGAAAATTATTTTACTAAGTTATCCTTATAGAATTTGTTTATATTCTTTTATCGTCTATTATACAACAATTTAAGCTTATAGTATTTTATTTACATATTCGAAAAATATAATTATATTAATAAATTTAACAATAAAATTACTAAAATATTAATTAAATAAATAAGTATGAAAGTGGGTAAAATTATTCTTTTTTATTTTAATAGGGCTTCAAGTTTCAGTAAATTATAAATAATAGATTAACAAACCTTCGATTTCACAACATATGATGGTTTGGGTAATTTACCAAAAAAAGCCCTTTTTTTTTAAATTTACCGAAATGGGCCGATTTCTTGATTATTTACCGGAATGGGCCATTTTCCAGGAAATCGCGTCCACGTCAACAAGAATGTCGAGAGTACGTGTCGGGACATCGCGTCCACGTCGGCAGGTCTACCGACGTGGGACGCTGATGTCCTGCCACGTAGCGTGTTCCCGGGGACGCGATTTTGACGTTGATTTCACGTTTGGGTTTTCTGGCTTTTAGGGTTTAGGGTGCAGGCTTTTTAGGGTTTCGCTACAGTTGGTCATGTAAGAAATAATTTTTTTTGACGTTTCTGAGGAAATAGTATTAAATCGCTTCTACCAGGATGATATTTGAGAAGAAATTGTGAAATCGAGCCCTCGTGGACGCGATTTCGCTACAGTTGGTCATGTAAGAAATAATTTTTAAACGTTTCTGAGCAAATAGTATAAAATTGCGCCCTCGTGGATGCGATTTTACTACAGTAGCAAGTTTGGGCTGAGGCTATAAATTAGGCAGAAAATGTTCTTAGAGTGCATAAGTCATAGCAGAAACATTTTAGAGAGGCTAAGAAAGTTAGAGCTTCAAAATGAGTGAACGTATTAGTGCTGTTATTTACTACGATGGTGAGGTTTGCCATACCGAGAATGGTGTTGTTTTTTTGTCGGAGAATACGGTGCGACTGTCATTTAACCAGAACATCGATTTGACAGAACTTCGTAAAAGAATTAGGCGTAAAATCTTCGGAATGACGCCAATGAAAGTTCTGTAAATCACGTATTGATTTTGTTCTTGTGTTGATCCGGTGACATATGACTCGTTCGACATAAAAGGTGCTCGTAGCTTGGAGGCAATGGTGCAGACTCATATTGCTAGCGGGGCAACTTATATTGAGTTATATGTACAATTTACGTCGCCAACTGATGTACTTCCGTCTGGTGTTCGAGATGTATACACGACCCCTGGCCGACACTCGGTTAGCGGGTTATAATATATGGAACAGCCCATGCTCGGTAGTGGTGTCGAATGCACATCCCCCGCAAGACACTCTGTCGGTAGATGGGACATGTACGTCGGTGGCTCGACATTTGACGCTGGGAATACGTACTGGGGAACTGCATCAAGTTCTAGTGGATGGCAATCTACATCCAGTTGGGGTCGTTATCAAATGCCCAGAAGCAGGGATGACGTACTACCAATGACATCAACCGGTGAGGGGACGTCGTACGCTGTAGATGATTGTGGGTTTAAAGATGACTTCGATGTGGAGCCACCTCGAGAGCCCGGGCCGAATGGTGCAGAGGTGAGATTATTTTCTGAACCGGAGCCTATTCCAACAGAAGGTGAAGATGGTGAAAGGAGTTCAGATGATGAAGAAAATTCACGATTCAGAGCATACTCACCTCCAGCCCACATGCATAATGTCGATCTGTCAGCAGATGATGCGTAAGAGTTTCCAGATCTACCACACCGGTTGCGCGATCGTACAAGTTCGGGGGTAGATTTCGGTGAACTTGAAGTTGGTAATCAGTTTACCAATAAGGATAGTTTTATTGGTGCTTTGAAACAGTATAGCATCAAAAACGGCGTTAATTACCACGTCGTTAAATCAAAATTTGATAAGTTTGAGGCGAAGTGTGCGGTGCAAGACGGCACATGTTCATGGAAAATCGTCACCTCGTTAAGGAAAAGGACAGGGTTGTTGGAGATAAAAAAGTACAAAGGTCCACATACATGTGCTGCAGGTACAGTGTTGAATGTGTCTGAATAATAATTTTATTTTCCAATGTTACATTATTTAATGTACTCCCTCTGTAGGTGTTTCACAAGATCATCCCAAAATGGATTCAGCTATGTTGGCTAGCTTGATAATGCCCACGATAAAAGCAGATCCTAGGACTTCAGTGCCGGTGATAATTGCCAATATCCGTAGCCAAATGGGGTACACGCTCTCTTACCGCAAGGCTTGGATAGCTAAGCAAAAGGCATTGGAGAAGATGCATAGTGGGTGGGACGCCTCATATAATGAAATATGGCAGTGGTGTTAGGTGCTAGAGAGATACGTCCCAGGTGCCATCACAGACCTTGAAAAGGAACATGCGTACTACAACGGCTGATTGCTACGTGGATGCCAAGTCTTCAAACGCCTATTTTGGACCTTTAATCAATACCGAGACGCATTTCCATACTGCAAGCCGTTGGTACAAATTGATGGTACCTTCATGTTCGGTAGGTATACTCATCGACTATTGGTTGTAGTGGCACAAGACGGCGGTGGGAGAATTCTTCCAATTGCATCTGCAATAACACTGGGGGAGTCATCTGATGATTGGGATTTCTTTCTCTCTAGGTTAAGGAGGCATGTGTGCCCCCAACCTGATATCTGTGTTATTTCAGATCGGGGCGCCGATATACTAGCTGCATTTGATCGAGAGGGAAGCTTGTGGCAGAGCACACACCATAGATATTACCTAAGACACATTGCTTCGAACTACTACAGGCAATATCTATCTAAGAGCGAACGATGACAAGTGACCAACATGGGTATTTACTCTATAATTGTGTTATTTCGTTTGTCAATTTGAATTAGTTTTATTGGTAGAAGTGGAATAAAATGTTCGCTATGTTCTTATATTGGTAGGGTATGAAATGAATAAAGATCGTTTTCACGAGATGTTGGCAATTTTACGATCCCAAAACGGAGAAGAGGCGGATTACCTTTGCAACATACGTTTCGAACAATGGGCACAAGCATACGACGGAGGCCTACGATATGGTCATATGACATCGAACCTGGCAGAATGCATAAATTCTGTTCTTAAAGGAATGCGCCATCTACCGATAACATCGGTTGTGCGAGAGACATATTTTCGTTTAGCGGTACTATTTCCAAAGCGAGCAGCAACTTATGCAGGCCAGATGCAGGGTGGTCATGTATGGTGCAGTAAGGTAGTTCAAGAAATTAACAAGGCAAAGGCGAGGGCAAACATCATGAACGCAGTGTGTCACGATCGAGACAATTTATGGTTTCGCGTGACGGAGTTTGACAGACTGCACCAAGGTGTTGTTGGCGGGCAATATCGTGTACACTTGCGAAACAGGACTTGTGACTGTGGGAAGTTTGATGCACTTCGTTATCCATGCGCTCATGTTATTACGACTTGTCGAAACTTCGCTCGATTCATTGAGTTATGTGGACAAAGTGTACAAATTAGAAAACATGTACAACGTATGGAGACACGTTTTCCCACCGGTCCCAGATGAACGTAAGTGGCCGTCCGTATCTCTTACTCCTTTTAAGCTGTTACCGGATAGAGAGTTGCGTCACAAGCCGAAGGGTCGACCTTGCTCCACTAGAATACGGAACAATATGGATATCCGAGAAACAGCCAGTCAACAGAAGTTGTGCGAATGGTGTAGGAACCAAGGCCATACAAGTCGATCATGCCCTAATCGCAATAGTTGAATGTAATTTTACAAAAAATTATATTTTATTCAATTATTAATTGATAATTGTATTAATTGTTAGTAAAATTATCAAATTACTTTAATTTCTTAATTGTTAGTACCAGTCAAAACATTTTACCAAATCTAACATTATGTAAAACTATGTAAAATTATTAAGCCCAAAAACTTTTGTTAATGGTTAGTAAAATTATCAAATTATGTAAAATTATTAAGCCCCAAAAATGTGTTAATGGTTAGTAAGATTATCAAATTAGGTAAAATTATGTTATGGTTTTTACATAAATTAGGTTAGGGTTTTAATTAAAATAGGTTAGGGTTTAGGGTTTTAATTAAATTAGTTAGGGTTAGGGTTTTTAATTAAAATAGGTTAGGGTTATTAGGGTTTTAATTAAATTAAATTAGGTTAGGGTTAGGGTTTTAATTAAAATAGGTTAGGTTTAGGGTTTTTAATTAAATTAGGTTAGGGTTAGGGTTTTAATTAAATTAAATTAGGTTAGGTTAGGGTTTTAATTAAATTAAATTAGGTTAGGTTAGGGTTTTTAATTAAAATAGGTTAGGTTAGGGTTTTTAATTAAATTAAATTAGGTTAGGTTAGGGTTTTAAATTAAATTAAATTAGGTTAGGTTAGGGTTTTTAATTAAAATAGGTTAGGTTAGGTTTTTAATTTAATTAAATTAGGTTAGGTTAGGGTTTTAATTAAATTAAATTAGGTTAGGTTAGGGTTTTAATTAAATTAGGTTAGGTTAGGGTTTTAAATAAATTAAATTGGGTTGGGGTTTTAATTAAATTAAATTAGGTTAGGGTTTTAATTAAATTAGGTTAGGGTTTAGGGTTTTACTTAAAATAGGTTAGGGTTTAGGGTTTTAATTAAATTAGGTTAAGGTTAGGGTTTTTAATTAAATTAGGTTAGGTTAGGGCTTTTAATTAAATTAAATTAGGTTAGGTTAGGGTTTTAATTTAAATAGGTTAGGTTAGGTTTTAATTAAATTAAATTAGGTTAGGGTTAGGTTTTTAATTAAAATAGGTTAGGTTAGGTTTTTAATTAAATTAAATTAGGTTAGGTTTTTAATTAAATTAAATTAGGTTAGGTTAGGTTTTTAATTAAAATGAGTTAGGGTTAGGGTTTTAATTAAATGAAATTAGGTTAGGTTAGGGTTTTTAATTAAATTAGGTAGGGTTAGGGTTTTAATTAAATTAGGTTAGGTTAGGGTTTTAAATAAATTAAATTGGGTTAGGGTTTTTAATTAGGGTTAGGGTTTTTAATTAAAATAGGTTAGGTTAGGATTTTTAATTAAATTAAATTAGGTTAGGTTAGGTTTTTAATTAAATTAGGTTAGGGTTAGGGTTTTAATTAAATTAAATTAGGTTAGGTTAGGGTTTTTAATTAAATTAGGTTAGGTTAGGGTTTTAATTAAATTAGGTTAGGATTAGAGTTTTAATTAAATTAGGTTAGGTTAGGGTTTTAAATAAATTAAATTGGGTTAGGGTTTTTAATTAAATTAAATTAGGGTTTAGGGTTTTTTATTACGGTTAGGGGTTAGGGTTTTTAATTAAATTAGGTTAGGGTTAGGGTTTTTAAATAAATTAGGTTAGGGTATCAAATAATATCAAAATAACTCGGAAAAATTTCTATGTGTATTACATCGAATAAACTTCTATTTCATTATATCAAATAATAAATTTTAATACGGTAATCAATGTCTATGACCGGGGGATTCAATTCTACATGGCGGCCGTCGACGGTTACGCGCTTGATTTCTCCTTTCTCTAGCTTCCGACGGCGGTTGTTCTTCCTCCGGTATTGATTATTGTTCTTCCGGTTCGGCATCTGGTTGTCGGACTTGGGACGATGATCCACCTTCAAAGAATAGTGTATGTGGAGGTGTTTGCATCATGAACGGCGACGGAGTTTGAAAGCCATGCGTTGCTGGCGATTGGTAAAAAGGAGAGCTCTCCAACGGCCCTCCTTGCGACCCCTTCTGCGCCGCTGGCCTAGTTATCGGTAGTCCGCTTGGCATTACAGGAAATTGAGCTGATCCGGGCATTTGGCTCTAACCTGCCATAGGATTCGGAAAAGGATACATGTACGGGTTATGGTACATATAAGGGCTAGGAAACACACCTGGCATCATAGGGAAAGGCGATTGCGTGGGTATCATCTATTGAATTGCTGCGTCAGGTGACTGCGTCGGTGCTCTCGTTGGGGACGGTGATTGCATGGCCGCTGATGATGAGCCGGGTGAATGTCTGGGCCTCGTTGAGGGGCTGCCTTCGTAGTCTTGTAGCCTTGGATTTAGAGGCCCGCGCATTTCCCTTCCGACACGTATTTGCCGCTGCCTCTCCTCTGGCGTAAGTAAATACGGCTTCCTATGGATCCTAAACCATGGCATGTATTCTGGAACGCACGCTAACTCTGGAACGATAATTTGTTCCCGAGTAGGTAGATGTTCATGCCGATTTTCCCACATTTCCGTGTACTCTGACCAGTATCTAGGCCAATCCGTACCTAATAGCCGAATGTCGATTTTGTGGTGATCGTCAAACACCTCAGGGCCCGCAGGAATCGGTTGTCTACATCCAAACTGTCGTAGGACTCTGTCTGTCTGGTGGGGCTCTACGGTTGCATAGTTGATGAACACCACTTTCGCATGCCAAGCATTCGGATTTTGTAAAAACTCTTCCGGGATTACTGCCCGGATTGTCGGATCCTCGTATGGTGTCCATTGAAACTACATAAACATGATAGAAATATAACTTATATACATAATACTAAATACTAAATATCAATCCACTAGCGAATGTATGGAAATATCTATTTGCAATAATACTTACTTTTGCTTCAGACCGTTGCTCCAATAGAAGCCGTATATCTTCAAGTTCAGACGGTAATCCACGATAACTTGCCGGATGGTTCCTACTAATTAAATAAATTTTTAGCATACTTTTATTCTTACAAAATCTACATAACAATTTCAAAATGTAATATAAAATTTCCCTCGTTACGAGTGGGAATGTATATGGGTGGTTCACTCGAGAACGTAGAAATGGAAAGCGAAACCGTGCCCACGATTGCAGTAGTGACAGGCAACCTCCGATGTTTGCTTTCCTCGGTCGCGTCGCCCCGCACATCTCCCGATATAATGTTGCCAAGACGGCAGACCCCCAACTAAATTCACTGGCTCCTCTAAAATCAACGAGTTTTAGCAGCCACCTTAGATGTACACAGCTCCGTGAGGTGTCGGGCATCAGATAACCTCAAATTATTTGAAGAATTTATGATCGAGCATATCGAATTCTTTCAATTTCGGTTGAATTTGCATTCGGATCGGGGAAGGTGGCACGTAACCAGCCCATCTCCACCTTACCTCCATCCATTTTATCCTAACAGCCAAAAGCTCAGAGCACACCGCCTCCCAATTGCTAGATTGGGCGCACCCGTGATCGGGTGCCCGCCCACCGGCAATCCCAATTGCAGATGGACATCTTCTAGAGTGATAGTGCACTCTCCACATGGAAGATGAAATGTGTGTCTCGGTTTTCACCTCTCGATCAACGACTGATCGTTCGGCCCAACTTGCATCCCTACCTACCGTCGCCATGTGCCAAAAACCCGCTTCCCGCAGGTAGTCCTCTACTAACGGTGATGGAGGAGCATGCATATTCCGGATATTGCATTCCAATACCCGATCTTTAGACTTTATAACAAATAATAAATTAATAATTATCTAAAAATACATAAATAAAAATATCTTAAATAATATTTAAAATTTAAATTTAATACTTACCATTTTCATTTGCTCCACCGATATGTGATTCCTATTAAGACGAATCAATGATCCGGTCATTGTTAAAAATATTAAAAAATTAAAAATTATTTTAAAAAAATATAAAATTATTTAAAATTATCTTAAAAAATGAAATTGAATAGAAAAAGAAATTTAATATGGATTTTAGAGATTTTTGGAAGGAAATTGAGAGGATTTTGGAAGGAATTTGAGAGTTTGAGAGAATTTTGGAAGGAAATTGAGAGAATTTTGGAAGGAAATTTAGATAGGATTTGTTTGTGAAAAAAATGGGGGTAGGGGGGTTTTATAGTTTTTTATTTTTTGACTGTTAATATCTTGTTCACGCTTGAGAGAGACATCACGCCCACGTCGGTAGCGACCTGGCGACGTGGACGAGATGTCCCGACATCGCACTCGACATCGCTACCGACGTGGACGCGATTTCCCAGAAAATGGCCTATTCCGGTAAATAATCAAGAAATCGGCCCATTTCGATAAATTTTGAAAAAAACAGCGTTTTTTGGTAATTTAGCCTGATGGTTTGATGAAAAACGAAATATATATATATGTGTGTGTGCAACGCTTTAATTGAGAATCATAACAGCAAGTTTGATTCCCTGAAATGGATTAAGACAGTAATAGAATATAACTGTAAAGAAATTCTGGGTACGAACTAAGAACTAAAGATCCATACATTTAGACATTACTCAAACTTCACCCACTAAAGTGGGCTTGCTGGACAATGAGCTGTTATACTTTTATCGAGGCCTTAGAATCCTAGGTTTCAATTGGAATTTGAGTACTTTGAAGTTGGGCTTTGGCCGCTCAACATTTGACCATAATGGAATAGCTTGATTAACGAATGATAAATTGGTTGTTCATAACAACAAAATTGTACCTTTGGTCATTCCATATTTCTTCTGATTATACAGAAATTTTAAATATAAACTTGTAATTATTTCAGCCAATTATTGTTAAATCTAGGAGGCCAGCGTCAGTTAGTTGGGAGAAGTGTTGTAGACTAACTCTAGTGGGTTGGGTCTGAGAAATCTTCACCATCAAAATAGAATCTTGCTTCTTAAAGTTGGGTTTTCTCTGATCTCCAACATGATGCATTTTGGGTTCAAGTGCTTCGAAATAAATATAATGTGCATGGTTCGTGTTCGATGTCAATTAGTCATAGCTCCTGCTCTTAAATTTGACGAGCCTTATCTAAGGTGTGGCTTGACGTTCTACAAGGTATCAGATGGTCTATTGGTAATGGTAAACTAGTGAATTTCTGGAATGATCATCGGGCTAGATGTATTGGTCCGTTACGAAACTAGCTTATTAGTGATGATTCTTTGAGGGAGGACTTGCGTGTGAGACACATGGTTGACGCCTCAGGAGGTTGGTCAGTTCAACGACTTTGTATGATACTACCTGAAATTATTAACAAGAGAATTACGGAAATAATCCCACCTTCGGATGGAGTGGAAAATGATGATATGGTGCGACATGGGGCTTTTTCTATAGCCGATACCTATGATGCCACAGCTGGTGATCATTGGGGAGAAGCGAGTTCAACTTGGGACTTGGTTTGGAAAAGTTATGCTCCTTAGAGAGTTAAACACTTTCTCTGGATTGTTAGCCAGGGTTGCTTATTGACTAAAGAGAAACGAGTTAGGAGACATATATCCGACGATGGACACTGTACACGTTGTGGTGTTGATTCGGAGTCGAGTATTCATGTGTTGCGTGCATGTTACATTGTGAAGTGTATTTGGAGTGCAGTTATACCCACAACTGTTTCATGTATTTTTTTTTTTCAGTATGAATTTGCGACAATGGCTTGTTTGGAATTTGAAAAATAAAGGGAATATCGATTATGAGGGAACCAAGTGGCTGTCTTTATTTTCTATAATTATTTAGTTCCTATGGAAAAACAAGAATGGCTTCAGTTTTTAGGGCAACCATATCAATAGCAAGGAGTCTGTCTTGGGCGAAGTCCATGGCATCAAGTAACGGTTGTCGTTCTTTGAGTTTGTATTAAGATCTCCGCGGTGCTTGGCAGCCGCCCAAGGAGAATTGGATCAAAATTAAGGGTCAGTTCTTCATTACTTAAAAAAAAACATTTTTGACTCCAAAAGCACTTTTGAAAGAAAAGTTGTGAAGAACAAGCTGCTTTTGGCTGAAATTTTTAACTTTTTATAAGTTTTTTTGAAAAGCACTTCTAAAAAGGAGCTGAAAAGGAGAAGCTAAAAGTTTTAGCTTTTCCTCTCCCAAAAGCACTTTTGGTGCTTAATTACTTTTTTACCATTCCAATAACATAGTATTTTCTTTTTTTTTCTTGGTGTTTAATTACAAATTTGTTAAAATTATTAATTAAAAATAAAAAATATTTTTAAAATATTAATTATAAATATTTAATGGTTATATTTAAATATTTAAAATATAATTTATATATTCTAATTAAATTTTATAAATAATTAATATTTATTACTTAAAATATTTAAAATTTATATTTCATATATTAAAATATTAACAAGTTATAATAATTTTTTATATTCTTACTAAAATATAATAATATTAACTAATTTAAATATTATTTAAATGCATATTTGTTATTTGATAATAACATGTCTAAAATTGATATTTTATTTCTCAAAAGTACTTTTTGACAGCAATGCTAAACACTCAAATTTTAAACCAAACTTTTCAAAAGCACTTTTCAAAAACAATGAAAAACTAGCCCTAATTATGATTCTTCAATGGATCTGTCATTGAAAATTACAGCTATAGGAGGAGTTCTTGGAGATTCCAAAGCTCAATGGATCACCGGGTATGCAATGGACAGTCTTGTTTTGCATAGCATGTCTATTGTTAGTTCTAGTGAGTCTTAGGTTCCTTTGAGCCATTTTTTTGTTAGTAAAAGAATTATTTGAAAAATTCAGAAAGATTTTAATTTTGTAAATAGGTTTAAGAAACGTGGCTCATATCCTTCAAGGAGGTATGATAAAATTTTTTAGATTAAATTTATGTTTTAGTAACTAAACTATAAAAATATTATATGATGACTAATATTATCAATTTATATATTATAGCCACTTGGTCGCTAAGTCTTGTAAGGTAAGCAGCAACAAGATGATATGGCATGTTAATGTCATGAATTTAGATAAAAAATTTGGTTTAATTCACGTATTTTTTTCTATCGAGCAAACTTAATTTTTAAAAATTCTTTTAATTTTCCTTCTTGTTATATTACTTTTCTCTCCTCTTTCTTCTTTTTACTTTTCTCACTTCTTTTTATAACCCTAACTACCGCCAGCGCCAATACATCTTTGGTAGTCTTCTCTAGTCACTAATGATGAAAGAGTTGTAATTTTAATGGTTGCTAGGTGGCTCCGTTTGTGGTCTTTTAAGATATATTGCACTACAAGAAAAATCAAGAACTATGTAACAACCGGTTTTCAATGAAGTCGGAGCAGTGGTTTGAACTACAAATCCGAGTCCGAAGAAAATTTATTTTAATATTATTTTATGGTCTACCGTATGATAGGAATATTGTACAAAAATTTCGTTAAGAAAATTTTACCGCTTACATGTTTAATTGATAAAATGACCAAATTGCATAAAATATAAAAGTTGAATTCTAGTAGCTATAGGTATCAAATAGCTATAGAATTCAAAATTTGAGGTCCTTATATGGAAAATAGAACATCATGAGGAGTTAGTAGATAAGTATGATGATTCATCCATGGAAAATTAAATAAAGAAAAGAACTAAATTGGAAAGAGAAATAATAAATGATGATAAATGATTAAAATAAAGAAAATATCATATATTATCATCTTTCCCAAATAAAATCCATGGAAACCCTAGCTATGGGTTTTGAGTTCTAGCAATTTTATTTTGCTCAATTAGGTATGTATCCTTGTCCCATTTTGATAATTTTTATGTTTAGAGATTGTAATATCTTAATCTAGCTATCTCTGGGATTAATTTGTAAAGTTATCAAAGTATTTGGGCTTTTCCATGGATGAATATGCATGAATTATGAAGTTTTATGGTAGAAAATGAAAATTTTTGATAGATAAACAACTTTTGTAAAGTGAATTTTGACTAAATTGTGACTTAGGGACTAAATTGTAAAGATGTAAAATTTATGGAAAAATTATGAATTTTATGAAATACATGGGCTGCAAATGTTATATGTAAAAATTGGCTAGGCTTGGAATAAGAATTAAATTGTATGAATTTTATTTTTGAGCCTAGAAACGAAATTGTAATTAATTAAAAGTATAAGGGCAAAATGGTAATTTTACCTAAGATGTGAATTGGATTGAATTGAGTATGAATCGTATTAAATTGATGCTAAATTCATTCATATAGATCCCGTTAGACCAAATAATGGGTTAGAACGAGGAAAAGAGAAAGTATCGATTAATAGATTACAAATACACGAACACTTGTTGAGGTAAGTTCGCATAACTAAATTGTGTATATTTATATGTTTGAATTGAATATTATATATGTGAATTGAGTAATTATCATATATATGAAATTAATCATATATTTGATTATGTCCGACAAGTATTAAACCCGCTTGGATAAATGAAATTTGATGGATCTGAGGGTTCCGAATTGGTTGTGATCTCGCATGTGTTGCGGACACACCATAGCTCGAAAGACCGTCTCGTTATTAGCTCTCATGAGCTTCTCGTTATATGGTTCTTG
Organism: Gossypium raimondii; assembly: GCF_025698545.1. Taxonomy (NCBI): domain Eukaryota; kingdom Viridiplantae; phylum Streptophyta; class Magnoliopsida; order Malvales; family Malvaceae; genus Gossypium; species Gossypium raimondii. The sequence goes on from NC_068575.1 coordinate 48,514,887, forward strand.
CGAGCTTCCCGTTAATAGCTCTTCTGAGCATCCCGATTTGGTTGTGATCCTACATGTGTTGTGGACACACCACAAGTCTTATGAGCATCTCGATATATGGCTCTTCGGAGCTTCCCAATTAAAGGCTCTTTCATGAGCTTCTCGATTAATGGCTCTCCGGAGCTTCCCAATATTAGCTCGCTTGAACCTTCCTGATATTGGCTCGTATGAGCTTCTCGTTAATGGCTTCCTGAGCTTCCCATTACATGGCTCACAAAGCTTCTGCTTATGTGCTCGTATGAGCATTCCCAAAGATGAATTGATAAATTACATATTTGTACACTTCGTGTGTACTAGTCGGGTATCCATCGATATTTTAAATGATTCAACGGTAATATCCCGATATAAGAAAATCAATGAATTCAAAATGAATCGTTACTTGTATATACACGAAATATATGGAAATTTGATCTTGATGAGCTCAAACATAATTTTTGATATTCATGTGAAATAAATGACTAACATGTTTGATGAAATTGTATGTTTAGGCTATTAGTCAAATTACTTAAATGCATTTTGTATGTTTATTTTAATAAAAATGAATGGTAAGTTAATTTTTCATTATACAAACTTACTAAGCATTAAATGGTTACTCTGTTTTATTTCCTTTGTTTTATAGTATTCAGAGGCTCGTAAAGGTTGGAAGTGGGGTTGAGCTACATCACACTATCCTCAAACTCATCGGTATATATAGCAAACTAATTTTAGGTTATAATGGCATGTATAGGTTAAATATGACCAATGATGGCAATGTAAATGTTTGGTTGTAATTAGCCATTGGAATGACTTGTGAATGACATATTTTGATGTGTTTATAAATGGTCTTAATATGTTTGATGAGCCTTTGAATTGGTTAAATGATGGAGATTATATAAGTTCATAATTAATTGAATTGAGTTAGTATAATTGATAAGATATGCATGTGTGAGAATTGGGTTAATTAGGGAAATTGAATACTTAGACAAATGGGATGTTATAACATGTACTAAACTTGGTTTTAACTTGATTTGAATGATTAGTATTGCCTTGTGAATGTGTTAAAGTGTTGATGTAGGTGGAAGACAATTTGGGTGAGAAAACTAGCCTTGGAAATGGCCTATTTTCGTCCACACGGGTAGAGACATAGGTATGTGTCTCAGCCGTGTGTGTCACACAGCCTAGCACATGGGCTTGTGATCTGGCCGTGTGTCCCTGCATCTTAAAAATTGAGAAATATAATGCTCAAAATAATCCACACGGCCTAGCACACGGGTGTATGACTTGGCCGTGTGACCCCGCACCTAATTAAATAGCATGTCTATTGTTAGTTCTAGTGAGTCTTAGGTTCCTTTGAGCCATTTTTTGTTAGTAAAAGAATTATTTGAAAAATTCAGAAAGATTTTAATTTTGTAAATAGGTTTAAGAAACGTGGCTCATATCCTTCAAGGAGGTATGATAAAATTTTTTAGATTAAATTTATGTTTTAGTAACTAAACTATAAAAATATTATATGATGACTAATATTATCAATTTATATATTATAGCCACTTGGCTGCTAAGTCTTGTAAGGCGGCAGGCAACAAGATGATATGGCATGTTAATGTCATGAATTTAGATAAAAAAATTTGGTTTAATTCCTGTATTTTTTTTCTATCGAGCAAACTTAATTTTTTAAAAATTCTTTTAATTTTCCTTCTTGTTATATTACTTTTTCTCTCCTCTTTCTTCTTTTTACTTTTCTCACTTCTTTTTTATAACCCTAACTACCGCCAGCGCCAATACATCTTTGGTAGTCTTCTCTAGTCACTAATGATGAAAGAGTTGTAATTTTAATGGTTGCTAGGTGGCTCCGTTTGTGGTCTTTTAAGATATATTGCACTACAAGAAAAATCAAGAACTATGTAACAACCAGTTTTCAATGAAGTCGGAGCAGTGGTTTCGGAACTACAAATCCGAGTCCGGAAGAAAATTTATTTTAATATTATTTTATGGTCTACCGTATGATAGGAATATTGTACAAAAATTTCGTTAAGAAAATTTTACCGCTTACATGTTTAATTGATAAAATGACCAAATTGCATAAAATACAAAAGTTGAATTCTAGTAGCTATAGGTATCAAATAGCTATAGAATTCAAAATTTGAGGTCCTTATATGGAAAATAGAACATCATGAGGAGTTAGTAGATAAGTATGATGATTCATCCATGGAAAATTAAATAAAGAAAAGAACTAAATTGGAAAGAGAAATAATAAATGATGATAAATGATTAAAATAAAGAAAAATATCATATATTATCATCTTTCCCAAATAAAAATCCATGGAAACCCTAGCTATGGGTTTTGAGTTCTAGCAATTTTATTTTGCTCAATTAGGTATGTATCCTTGTCCCATTTTTGATAATTTTTATGTTTCCGAGATTGTAATATCTTAATCTAGCTATCTCGGGGATTAATTTGTAAAGTTATCAAAGTATTTGGGCTTTTCCATGGATGAATATGCATGAATTATGAAGTTTTATGGTAGAAAATGAAAATTTTTTGATAGATAAACAACTTTTGTAAAGTGAATTTTGACGAAATTGTGACTTAGGGACTAAATTGTAAAGATGTAAAATTTATGGAAAAATTATGAATTTTATGAAATACATGGGCTGCAAATGTTATATGTAAAAATTGGCTAGGCTTGGAATAAGAATTAAATTGTATGAATTTTATTTTTTGAGCCTAGAAACGAAATTGTAATTAATTAAAAGTATAAGGGGCAAAATGGTAATTTTACCTAAGATGTGAATTGGATTGAATTGAGTATGAATCGTATTAAATTGATGCTAAATTCATTCATATAGATCCCGTTAGACCAAATACGAAGTTAGAACGAGGAAAAGAGAAAGTATCAGATTAATAGATTACAAATACACGAACACTTGTTGAGGTAAGTTCGCATAACTAAATTGTGTATATTTATATGTTTGAATTGAATATTATATATGTGAATTGAGTAATTATCATATATATGAAATTAATCATATATTTGATTATGTCCGACAAGTATTAAACCCCGTTTGGATAAATGAAATTTGATGGATACAGGGTTCCCGAATTGGTTGTGATCCTGCATGTGTTGCGGACACACCATAGCTCGAAAGACCGTCTCGTTATTAGCTCTCATGAGCTTCTCGTTATATGGTTCTTGCGAGCTTCCCGTTAATAGCTCTTCTGAGCATCCCGATTTGGTTGTGATCCTACATGTGTTGTGGACACACCACAAGTCTTATGAGCATCTCGATATATGGCTCTTCGGAGCTTCCCAATTAAAGGCTCTTTCATGAGCTTCTCGATTAATGGCTCTCCGGAGCTTCCCAATATTAGCTCGCTTGAACCTTCCTGATATTGGCTCGTATGAGCTTCTCGTTAATGGCTTCCCGGAGCTTCCCATTACATGGCTCACAAAAGCTTCCTGTTTATGTGCTCGTATGAGCATTCCCAAAGATGAATTGATAAATTACATATTTGTACACTTCGTGTGTACTAGTCGGGTATCCATCGATATTTTAAATGATTCAACGGGTAATATCCTGATATAAGAAAATCAATGAATTCAAAATGAATCGTTACTTGTATATACACGAAATATATGGAAATTTGATACTGATGAGCTCAAACATAATTTTTGATATTCATGTGAAATAAATGACTAACATGTTTGATGAAATTGTATGTTTAGGCTATTAGTCAAATTACTTAAATGCATTTTGTATGTTTATTTTAATAAAAATGAATGGTAAGTTAATTTTTCATTATACAAACTTACTAAGCATTAAATGGTTACTCTGTTTTATTTCCTTTGTTTTATAGTATTCAGAGGCTCGTAAAGGTTGGAAGCTGGTCGGAGCTACATCACACTATCCCTCAAACTCATCGGTATATATAGCAAACTAATTTTAGGTTATAATGGCATGTATAGGTTAAATATGACCAATGATGGCAATGTAAATGTTTGGTTGTAATTAGCCATTGGAATGACTTGTGAATGACATATTTTGATGTGTTTATAAATGGTCTTAATATGTTTGATGAGCCTTTGAATTGGTTAAATGATGGAGATTATATAAGTTCATAATTAATTGAATTGAGTTAGTATAATTGATAAGATATGCATGTGTGAGAATTGGGTTAATTAGGAAATTGAATACTTAGACAAATGGGATGTTATAACATGTACTAAACTTGGTTTTAACTTGATTTGAATGATTAGTATTGCCTTGTGAATGTGTTAAAGTGTTGATGTAGGTGGAAGACAATTTGGGTGAGAAAACTAGCCTTGGAAATGGCCTATTTTCGTCCACACGGTAGAGACATAGGTATGTGTCTCGGTAGTGTGTGTCACATGACCTAGCACATGGGCTTGTGATCCGCCGTGTGTCCTGCATCTTAAAAATTGAGAAATATAATGCTCAAAATAATCCACACGGCCTAGCACACGGGTGTATGACTTGGCCGTGTGACCCCTGCACCTAATTAATGGGGCAAATTACATATAAAAGACCTTTTTTTTTAAATTTACCGAAATGGGCCCGGTAAATAATTATTTACCGAAATGACCCTATTTCCCCAAAAGCTCGTCCACGTCAGCGCGATATCAAGGGACGAGGCAGAAAAACGCGTCCCTAAGGAAGCGTTTGGCCTACGTGGAAAGAAATCGCTCCCTTAAGGGCGCGCTTTATGTCCAAGTAGGCAAAATACTTCTTTAGGGACGCGTTTTTCCAGTGTATCCTATGATTAGGGTTTTGGGTTATTGGTTTAGGGTTAGGGTTAGAGTTTTGGTGTTTTAAGTTTAGGGTTTTAGAGAAAAATTTAAATAAATAAGGGATTAGGGTTTAGGGTTTGTCAATTAAATTAATTATAAATTTTTCAAAATTGGATTAGTTTTCATGTTTATTGTTTTTAATAAAAAAATCAATTAAATTAGGGTTTAGGATTACTTAAGTAATTTAATTAAAATTATTTAAAAATCGATAAGGGTTTAAAGACAAGGGTTTAGAGTTAAGGGTTTTTAAGGGAAAATCAAATAAATTAGGGTTCAGGGTTACTTGAGTAAATTAATTATAAATTTTTATAAAATTTGATTAGGGTTTAGCATTAGGGTTTTTAAGTAAAAACTTAAATAAATTAGGGTTTGAAGTTTAGTGTTACTTAATTAAATTATTTGTTAAATTAAAGAAGCTCCCACGTGGACGCACTTTTGCTACAGTAGCTCCTGAAAAAATAATTTCGAGTAGACGTTTCTAAGCAAATAGTGTCAAAAACACTTTAAGCAAGATGCTTTGTCAGCAGAAGTACTGAAAGAAGCTCCTATGTGGACGCGCTTTTGCTACAGTAGCTCCTGAAAAAATAATTTCGAGTAGACGTTTTTGAGCAAAAAGTGTCAAAAACGCTTTAAGCAGGATGCTTTGTCAGCAAAAGTATTGAAATAAGCTCCCACATGGACGCACTTTTGCTACAGTAGCGCATGTTTGGCTGAGGCTATAAATGATGCAAAATTTTTTCTCAGATTGCATAACTTACAGCAAAAAAAAAATTTAGAGAGGCTAAGAAGGATAGAAATTAAAAATGAGTGAACGTATTAGTGCTGTTATTTACTATTATGGTGAGGTTTGCCAAGCCGAGAATGGTGTTTTTTTATCAGAGAATACAGTGCGACTGGTTTTTAACTAGAACATAGATTTGACAAAACTTCGTAAAAGAATTATTCGTAAAATATTCGAAACGACGCCAATGAAAGTTCTGTCTATTACGTATCAATTTTGTTCTTCTGTTGATCCGGTGACATATGACTCGTTCGACATAAAAGGTGCTCGTAGCTTGGAGGCAATGGTGCAGACTCATCTCGCTAGTAGAGCACCCTATATTGAGTTATATGTACAATTTACATGGTCGAATGATGCACTTGCGACTGGTGTTCAAGAGGTATACGCGACCCCTGCCCGACACTCGGTTAGTGGGCTACAAAACACGGAACAACCCACGTTTGGTAGCGGTGTGGAATACATAACCCCTGCACGACACTCTGTCGGTGGATGAGACATGCACCTCGGTAGGTCGATGTTTGATGCTGGAAATACATACTGGGGAACGACATCAACTTCTAGTGGTTGGCAATCTACATCCAATTGGGGACGTTATGAAATGCCCAGAAGAAGGGATGATGTACTCACTACGACGTGCACCGGTGAGGGGACCTCGTACGTTACAAATGATGGTTGGTTAGAAGATGACTCCGATATGGATCCACCTCGAGAGGCCGGGACCGATGGTGCAGAAGTTGCATTATTCTTTAAACCGGAGCCTATTCCAACAGAACCTGAAGATGTTGAAGGAGGTTCAGATGAAGAAGAAGATCCACGATTCAGGGCATACTCACTTCCTGCCCACATGCATAATGTGATCTATCTGCAGATGATACGTTGGAGTTTCCAGATCAACCATACCGGTTGCGTGATCGTACAAGTTCGGTATTGGATTTTGGTGAATTTGACGTTGGTAATCAGTTTTCCAACAATTATAGTTTTATTGGTGCTTTGAAACAACATAGCTTCAATAACGGCGTTAACTACCACGTCGTTAAGTCCAAAGCTAATAAGTTTGAGGCGAATTGTGCAGTGCAAGACGGTACATGTTCATGGAAAATCTACGTCTCGTTGAGGAAAATGACAGGGTTGTGAGAGATTAAAAAGTACAAAGGTCCACATACATGTACTGCAAGTGCAGTATTTAGGGTTTCTGAATAATATTATTTTTATGTAATGTTGCATTATTTAATGTACTCCGTTTATAGGTATTTCACAAGATCATCCCAAGATGGATTCAGCTATGTTAGCTAGCTTGATACTACCCACGGTGAAGGCAGATCCCAGGACTTCAGTATCGGTATTAATTGCCAATATTCGTAGCCAAATGGGGTACACGCCCTCTTACCGCAAGGCTTGGATTGTTAAGCAGAAGGCGTTGGAGAAAATGCATAGTGGGTGGGACGCTTCATATAATGAAATATGGTAGTGTTTCAAGTGCTAGAGAGATACGTCCCAGGTTGCATAACAGACCTTCAAACGGAACATGCGTACTACAGCGATCAATTGCTACGTGGATGCCAAGTGTTCAAACGCCTATTTTGGACCTTTAAGTGTTCAAACGTGGATGCAATTCGTGTACATTTGCGAAATAAGACTTGCGACTGTGGGATGTTTGACGCACTTCGTTATCCATGCGCTCATGTAATTGCAGCTTGTCAGAATCTCCGTCTGGATCCAATGAGCTATGTCGACGAAGTGTACAAATTAGAAAACATGTACAACGTCTGGAGACATGTATTCCCACCGGTCCTAGATGAACGTAAGTGGCCGTCTATATCGCTTGCTCCCTTTAAGCTGTTACCGGATAGAGAATTACGTCGCAAACCAAAGGGTCGACCTTGCTCGACTAGAATACGTAACAATATGAATATCTAAGAAATAGCCAGTCAACAGAAGTTGTGCGGATGGTGCAGGAACCCAGGCCATACAAGCTGATCATGCCCAAATCGCAATAGTTGAACGTTATTTTAAAAAACTTTGTATTATTTATATTTTTTTAAATCGAAAATTGATACAAATATTCAGAATATTGACTTATTTAAAAGAAAATCTATTTTATTAAAAATATTAAAGTAAATTGTAATTACTTTATTCAAAATAACATTTTATTTTATTAAATGAAATAATATAGAAATATTCAACATATTGCAATACGTAAAAAATTTTATGTTATATTAAAAATGTATAAGTATAAGTAAATTTCTATTTTAGTACATGAAATAATATAGAGGAATTTCTATTTTATTATATCAAATAATATCAAAATATTTAAAATATTTGTACAAATAAAAATCAATCTCCGTGCCCGCCGGATTTAGTGCCACATGGAGGTCGTCGACGGTTACGCGTTGGATTCCTCCTTTGTCTAGCTTCCAGCGGGGGTTGTGGTTGCTCCGGCGGGGATTCTGGTTCCTCTGATAGAGGATCTGGTTGTCGGTGTTGGGACGATGAGCCACATTGATAGAATAGTGAATGTGAAGGTGTTTGCATCACCAGCGGCGAAGCTGTTTGAAACCCATGCGGTGATCGGGTTTGGTAAAAAGAAGAGCTCCCCGAAGGCCCCTCGTGCGATCCGTCGTGCAACGCTAGCTTGTACATCGGCGGTCCACTCGGCGTAATCAAAAATGAAGATGAACTGGGCTATTGACTCTAACCTGCTATAGGACTAGAAAAATGAAACATATAAGGGTTAGGATACATAAAAGGGCTAGGATACGCACCTAGCATCATATAAGAAGGCTGTGTCGTGGGTATCGTCAGTTGAACTATTGGGTTGGGTGACTGTGTCGGTGCTGTTGCTGGGCTTGGTGATTGTATGGGCGTTGATAATGGGTCGGGTGAATATCTAGGCATCGTTGATGGGCTTGCGTCGTCGTTCATTCTTCTTGGATTTAAAGGGCCACGTCGTTGCCTTTGAACACGCAATTGTCGTTGCCTCTCCTCTGCTGACAGTAAATACGGCTTGCCATGGATCCTAAACCATGGCATGTATTTCGGTACACACGCTAACTCTAGAACGATGATCGATTCCCGAGTTGGTATATAATCATACCGATCTTCCCACATTTGGATGTAGTATGACCAGAATCTCGTCCAATCCGTATGCAATTGACGTAGGTCGATTTTGTGATTGTCATCCAACACCTCAGGTGCCACGGGAATCGGTTGTCGGAATCCAAATTGCGGTAATACTCTGTCCGACTGGTGCATCTCCACAGTCTCAAAGTTGACCAATCGGACTTTCACATGCCAAGCGTTTGGATTTTGGAAGTACTCATCCGAAATTACTGCCCGAATTACCTGATCCTCATATGGTGTCCATTGAAACTATATTACCATGGTGGAAATATTAGTTATATACTAAATACAGGTTATACCAATCGACTATCTCATGATGGAAATATCTATTTTATTTAATATTTACTTGTGCTTTCGACCGTTGGTCCAATAGAAGTCGTATATCTTCAAGAGAGGTAGGTAATCGAGCATAACTTGCCGGATGGTTCCACCTAATTAAATATTTTTTTAGTATTCGATTATATTTTAAATCTACGTAATAATTGTAAAATCTAATATAAAATTTACCTCGTTATGAGTGAGAATGTATACGGGTAGTCCACTTGAGGACGTAAAAACGGAAAGCAAAACTGTGCCCATGACTGCAGTACTGACAAGCAACCTCCGATTTTTGCTTTATTCGGTCGCGTTGCCCCGCACATATCCTGGTACAATGTTGCCAACACGGCAGACCCCTAACTAAATTCACCAGCTACTCAAAAATCAACGAGTTTCAACAACCATATTAGATGTACGAGGTTCCGTGACAAGTCCGACATCAGATAACCTCTAACCATATCAGATGTACGAGGTTCCGTGACAAGTTCGGTTGAATCATCATCCGGATCCGAGAATGTGTCTCGTAACCAGTCCATCTCGATCTGACCTCCGTTAATATTCTCCGGAATAGCGCCCAAAAGCTCGTAGCATACTGCTCTCCAATCACCAGATTGCACAGAGCCGGTGACTGCATACCCATCCACCAGCAATCTCAATTGCAAATTGACATCTTCCAAAGTGATAGTGCACTCTCCACATGGAAGATGGAATGTGTGCGTCTCGGGTCTCCACCTCTCAATCAACGCACTATTAAGTTTTGGGTCCAACTTGCATCCCCGGCCTACCGTCACCATGTGCCAAAAACCCGCCTCCCACAGGTAATTCTCTACCAACGGTGATGGAGGACCATACATATTACGGATATAGTATTGCAATATCCGATCTACAGATTTTTATAACAAATAATAAAATTATAATTATTTAAAATTGCATAAATAAAAAAAATCTTAAATAATATTTAAAAATTAAATTCAACACTTACCATTTTCATTTGTTTGACGGATATATGCTTGTCTTCAAGACGAATCAATTCTCTGGCCATTGCTAAATTGGTACAAATTTTTACGATTTAAAAAAAATTCAAAAAAATAAAATTTAAAACTTTTTTTAAAAATAATTAAAAAATTAAAGCTCTTTTAAATCGAAATTTCAAAGGAATTTGAGAGGAATTTGAGAGAATATTGGAGAGAAATTGAGAGAAATTGAGAGAAAGGATTTAGTTGTGAAAAAAAAATGAAGGGGGTTTTTATAGTTTTTTTTAACCGTTCGAGGGGTCACCAACGGTAAAAATAGTAGCTGTTGCTACTGTTCATGCGCGGGCAAAACACGTCCCCAAGGGAGCACTTACGTGGCAGGAAAACGCGCCATTGAAGGAGCGATTTCTGTCTATGTAGGTAAAACGCTTCCTCAGGGACGCGTTTTTCTGCCACGTCCCCTGACATTGCGCTGACGTAGACGCGCTTTCGGGGAATTGGGCCATTCTGGTAAATAATTATATACCGGGCCCATTTCGGTAAATTTTTTTAAAAAAGGGCTTTTATATGTAATTTCCCTAATTAATGCAAGTCAAATTGCTCACACGGCTTAGCCCACAAGCGTGTGGCTTGACCTTGTGACCCAAGTTAGTGAGTTACACGGGTACGGACACGACCGTATGCCCCTATTTTGAATGCCCACATGGTCTGGCCACACGGGTGTGTGTCCCCTACACCTAGGAAAAATTTTGACATTTTGCAAAAAAATTTCCGAGTACCCGGTTTAGTCCCGGCTTGTTTCCAATGCATATTTTGGGCCTCGAGGGCTCATGTAAGGGACAAAATGATTGAAAATGATTGATTTCTGATATGGATATTAAATGATATGAAATAACTGTATTTGATCTGTAAATTCTTGTGATGCTCCATAACCTTATTCTGGCAACGTATATGGGTTAGGGGTGTTACAAACTAATTTTTTTTATCTTGAAAAGCATAATACAATTGACCCTAAAAAAGTAAGAGAAAGTAACCAATACCCTAAATTAGATGAAAAATAATAAGTAGCCCCATAGTTAGAAAAATCCAGCCAAAAGCAAGCATAAATCCCTTTACACATATTTCCTGGATCTAGAAAGGGAAAGGAGGATGCACTAACATCTAACCATTCAACCTATGCCTTATTTCTTATTTATTTTAAACAACCAACTGTGTGTATATATATATTGGTGTGTGGCAACTAAATTGCTGAAAATAATAAAATATGAGAGGGAGGAAAGGCTTGAACTTGGGTTTCCAGGGTAGATCCTCCAACTCTTAACCATCAAGCCCATAACTCCTTTCTTATTCAATCTCTTAACTGTAAATATATATTTCGGGGTGTGGCTTTATCCTAGTTTGTCGAAAATAATAAAATGAGAGGAAGGGAGCTCAAACCTTGGATTTATAAAGATAGTTACAGTACTTAATCTCTAGGCCAAACACCCAAAATTTTTTAAACTTTTACAACATTTATTCTTAAAACAAGGTATAACACTTACTAGGATTTGAAGCAAAATTGCACAAAATAAAACCAATGCAAGGAAAGGGATTCAAACTTGGGTTTCAAGGACAAATTCAGTAACATTTAACCATTAGGCTAGTAATTTTCTTATTTAACAAATGCTTCACTAACACTTAACCATTAGGCCAGTAACTTTCTTATTTAACAAATGCACAATGATAACTTTATAAATCGGTACTTGACCACTCTCGATTTCACAAACTTGACCAAATGTGACCCCCAAATCTGGTTGGGATGGACTGACCCAAATACAAAATGTTACATTAGTTACTTATGTGGCCTCCGTACAACCACCAATCACATCACACAAATTTATATGCATGTATATTCATCAATCATATAGTTCAAGTTAAACATACATTACATGCTTTTGCAGCACTACTCTTGATCAAACCAACATCAGGGGTGAAATCGTCATTTAACATATAATATAAGTAACATTCGTAATTCAGTAATTAAATCATATGTACAATAGAAAACAATTTAATAAGGACAATAGTTCAAAAAAAACCAGAACTAATAAGTAAAACTCATTTTATTTTTTAAAGCAAAGTTTAAGGACTAAATCGTAAATTTAGTAATATATTTAGTAAAACCCTTTTGTAAAATCGAGAGTAAAATTATGGAATTATTCATATAAGACTTAATCATGCAAACTTTCAAGTAATTTCATAGCATTTAAGGACTCCAATTGTATAGCATAAAAATCAAGATTTAATTGCAAAGATAACAAAACATGCCCAAAACCTAACAACCATGCGTATTCAAGCTTAAATCCAATCAACCACAAAACCAATTCTTCTAACCCTATTTTTTGGATGTGACGTGTGAACAACTTGATGCATTATCTCCCTTCAATCCTTTGAGTGAAATGTGACAAAAGGAAGGAAAATTCATGGACCAATCCCATTGTTTTGCACCCCATAGGAACTACGAGATCACCCAAGGACGCCTTTCGTATCCAGAGGTCACAAGCTGACCATAGAACCTTGTTCAATAAGTGGAATGCATTAGTCGTTCGTTATCAGGTTAGGTGGTAAGGGTCAGAGAAGGGCAATCACTCATTCTTAAAACCAACATTCTTAAAACTAAAGAGTCGGATGGGGGAAAACTCTTCGTCGTTCCTGGCTCTCGTGTAGTATAATCCTTTGGAGGGGTCAAGATAGTCTCTTATTTAAGTGGCGATTAGATTAATGGGTCTGGTGACCAGATAATGATTAGACTTGAGTGAACTTGATGAAGTCTCATGTGTTATTCATATTAGTGGTGGAGCCAAGAGGCTGACACAGCCCTATCCCCCTTAAAATGAAAAATTTTCCATTTAGGCTTCTTTATAATCTATAAAATTTTAAATTAGTAATGGTAAAATTACACTTTGGCCCTAAAAATGATAAAAAAATTAATTTAATCTTTTAAAAACTATAAAAATATAAACTATTAAAATGATAAAATTTATTTTTACTTTCGTAAAAATATAAAATTTAATTTTGTCCCAAAATAATTTTCTAACTTCATCCTTAATTCATATATAAAAAAATGTTCAAAACTTATCTTAACCATGTTGGTGGGAGAGATTCCACCTGTTTGAGCATATCATATGCCAAGACGATCTTGACGAAATGTCTAGGTGGACGAAATAACATTAGACACGATAAGGTGAAACATCGTTGGGTGAGGTATGCATACCATAACTGTAACTGCAATTGTAACTACAGCATGGGTGAATTTGAAGTGCAGGACACACTGTAATTGGAAGGTCAGAAAACTCAAAAAGGCCTTGAATTGTATCGATTGCTATGGAAGTCCAAATGGAACAAGGCTGATGATAATCATGGAAAGCGTTGAACAAAGGAAGGGTTAATATAATCCCAAGAATTAATCAAGATTACCCATGACATGATATTAAAATCTGTCGATGGATTCATCATGAACGCATATGCTTGATGTATGGTCCCACTCTCCCACTAACATAAAAAAATGATATGAGAGAGGGTACGGGATGAACATCACGGCACGTGGTCGGTGTTTGGATCCGCAAACGTCCCACGTGGGCTCGGGGGGGCCGGCCTCCACCGTCCTAGTCCAAATTACCAACTTTACAGAGAAGCCGAAGGATGGAAGGAGTAAATTAGCCAGTTTCGAAGAGAAATGGGGGAACCAAAGGCAAAAGGACTTGGACAAAAGGCAGGGGGCAATTTTTTTCTTTTGGAACAAATCTCGAGGTACAATGACTGCTAGCGTACGAAGTTTTGAGTTATCAAACATGTTGCTTTTGGGATCCACAACATGCACTCAATATTCATGACTGAAATGATTAATCTGTTGCCGACAGCTTGCTGTGTTCCAAGATTGTCACAGCTAATATTAATTAATGTCTATTGATATTGATTAAGGTAGAGTTAAAAAAATCATACTCGTATATGTAATATACCAACATAAGGTTACAGAAAAGTTAGATTTACAATACAGTTTTTAATATATTACACTTGAAGTAGTTATTTACAAATTCAATAAATTACTTGTTTACTTAATCTCTTTTCATTTTAAAGTTATTTTGTACTTTTTATTTAAAATTTTCTTTATAATTTTTACATTTTAAATATAAATTAAATAACAATAATATAGATTATTCTAAATTAATTAACTATTTTGTAATTACATTACCTTTTCAACTTATTAATAATTCTTTTAAGAAATCCATTAAGAACTTTACTAAAACTAATACTATAAAAATATTATAAATTTAACATGACTCATATATTACAAGAGAATACAAATTGATTAATATATATATATATATATATATATGTGAGTTCACCTAGTAATACCTATAGAATTATTTATTTAATGATTACAATATTACTAATTCACGTTCTTATTTACTAGTTAATATGTATATGTGAGGATATCATTTATTAAATAGTTCAAATTTAAAGATTAAATATGCTCCAAGTTTTTGTGTTTTTTTTGTATATTTAAATTTTAATTTTTATATATTTATTTTCAAAAATTTAATTTTGTTGAGGGGAGTTGACCTTTTGTAACCATGCTTTCTTGAAAAAGCTAGTTATGCCTTGAGCTACCTACTCTGTGAACCCTTAGGGCTCTCCGCGAAGTTAGGAGACAAGACCTAGGTCCCAAAACAATACCTACGGTTGTTGGGGGTCGTATTGACCGCTCATCGGACAACACTTTGGAGACTTCTTCCGAAGTATCTCTGAAAGGGTCGACCCCCTTCAACCATAAAGGGTGACCTCTTTGGGAGAAGTCTCTGAAGTGTCGTTCGCTAGGCAGTTGGCTAGGCCCTCTACAATCGCTAACTCAAGTGGTACCGTGTCTCATTGAAAATGCTAGTTATGCCTTGGTTGGTGGTTCAATCCACATCGCGCACGACTTCACCGATTAATTATCTATGTGTCCCTCAGGTACGTACTCTTCCACCAATCGAGGCGCTCCTACCTCGTAAACCCTCGTGGCTCTTCGCAAAGATATGAGACAAAACCCGAGTACTGGGATAATACCTACGATTGTTGGGGCCGTATTGATTGCCCAACAGATGATACTTCAGAGACTTCTCCCAAAGTAGTCGACCCCTCTCAACAAGTCTTATTTTTCGAATTTAAAACTTTAGGTCCATTTGTTAATATTGTTAAATTTTTTCTGTTAAATTTGTTAGTGTGACATTCTAAAATTTTTTAAAAAATTACCCACTCGATAATCATGTGACAAAAAAATGACATTATAATAAATTTGAATTTAGCAAATTATTTAACGATGTTATCAATTCTTAAAATTTACATAAGCATTTTAATTAAAATAAAATATTTAGACTAATTAACTAATGACATTATAAACATTGAGGTACCAAATTATGTCAAAAATAAAAGTATAAAGATTAAATCTTAAATTCGAGCATATTATAGGAATCAAAATAAAATTTGATAATTTTTCTATAATGTAAAAAATTAAAAGACCAGAATTCAAAATTAAGCATTATTATTCATAATGTAAAAGGAAGAAGCAAGAGTAGGTGTCAAAGAAAGAAGATCTTAAATCTTTTTTTTATATATATATAGTAGTATAATTTAAAAAAATAAGAGGATCAAAATTAAAAATTAACCATTATTAAAAACGTAAAAGAAGAAGAAGTAATATCAGGTGTCAAATAAGGAAGGTCTTAGGGTCCTTCTATATATAGTATTAGTATGGTCCTCACGCTCCATCCTAATTTTATTTGTTTGTATTAAATTACATAGTAAAAAAGGCAAAATTAAAATATAGTTTATATAAGACTTTTAGAATCTGCTAGGTTCAACTAGTCTGTACCAATTTGTGGATCAATTGGTCTGATGTCTTTCTCCGGATAGATACCACTATTACTTATCGGTCTAATCGATTAGTTTAGTCTGATTCAAATAACCACGATCCTAAGTCATTACACTTCGTAAATTTGAAATTTAGTCTTCCTATTTTTACTTTTAAGAATTTAATTTCTTTACTTTTTAAATTTTAAAATCTACTTTTAAATTATATACAACCACATTACATTTTAATTGAAAATTAAAGATATTAACTATTTGCATTAATTAATAACATTATAAAATATAATGAATAATTTGTATTAAAAATTAAAAAATAAAGAAGGTGTGGTTATCCTCCTTTTATATATAAGTAAATAGAGTTAAGGCTGGCATTTTCTTTTTATAGCATATCAATTTTGAAATGCATGCACTTGTAATCATCTCTTACCTTTTCAAACTTGATAATCAATTACGTTTTTGTTTCTCTTTTCAACTCTAGATGGGGTAACAACTAAATCCATTATAGGGACGGTGGGAGTGAGTCTACCACTTTTTGATATATTTAATTACATTCATTTTTTTAGTATAATTATACACATAAAATTTTAATAGCGATTCAAATGTATATTAATTTATATTTATATTAAACGAATATTATTATTTGTATATGCAAAGTGCTAAGCTAGATAATTTTAGGGGTGAAATTAATTTGTAATTTTAATAGTCTATATCTTTATAATTTTAAATGATTAAATTAAACTTTTATTATTTTTAGGATGTTTTTATCTTTACTAATTTAAAATTTTAAAATTTCTAAAGAATCTAAATGGATAATTTTCTATTTTAGGAAACTAGGACCCCTGCCAATCCCTAAATACGTCATTGTGTATATGTAATATATATAATAATGTTATATTGATAATAGTAATAGCAATTTGTCAAAATTAAAAAAAAAACATTTAATATATATAAAATTATGCAAAATAAAAATTTATATATATAAGGATACCCTTATACTGTTGGAACGACAATGAGAAATTATAAAATGTAATTGCTAGTGATGGCAGTAATTCCAAGTCAGACAGCCAAGTTGGCATAGAGGAAACCACAGTGTAGACGACAGGTTAAGTGTGAGTCAGCAGCAGTGGCATGCCCAATAAGTTCCAAATAGGGGTCCCATTGCTATCGTGTCAGATGTGGAAAGCTTTTCCACTTTTGAACTATTGAACCCAAAAAAGAGGCACAAAGTGATGGTCCATGTAATCTGCCACACCAAGTTTGATTCTTTTCTTTAAAGTAAAGTAAAACTTCAAATTATAACCATTGGTTTCATCTTTTTGAGTGTGTAGGGTGGGCCCATGGGGGACAATGGTCGGTCCAACTTTCCATATCAGCACATCTTCCCCTTTCTTCATCAATTCCTCCTCTGAATTATTGGCTACTATTAATTTTTTTGCCCACCTGTGTTTGTTCTAAAGTTGAAAAGGGTCTCCTTCAATTCATGAGTTGGAAAAGCAAGAAAAAAGTACTCTCATCTTTTTTACCTTGTTATGAGTTTAGGTTAATTTATAATTTCATTTAACTTCAATCTAAGTGTATTATTTAAAAAACAATTCATTACTTAAATATAGGATAAAATGATAAGTTAAGTGTTGAAAAATTAAGTTTTAAAATTTTAAATTATAAAATTATTTAATATATTACTTAAAATTGATTATGAAATATAATTAGACTGTTTGATATATCTGATTGTAAATTATAAAAAATTCTAGATTTTATCTTTAATTTTAAACATTTTATTTTAAACAAAATTAAAATTTAAACGGAAAGTTTTTATTAATAATATAATATTAAAATAAATAGAATAGAATTAAGTGAAAATATTCTTCGTTAAGCGATAAGTAGCTCTTATCTATTTATTATTTTCCACACTTTTTATAGAATGTTTTTATCAATTATTTTTATTTTGGATTGTTAAAACCATTGAAAATTAATAAGGTATTAGTCAATTAGATTTATTTATCTAGTAAAAATGAACTTGATTAGTTGTTCCTAATTTAAAACATATTAAAATAATAATAAAAATCTTAATAGGGATGATTTTTAAACATACTTGATAATGATTTAATTTAATTTAGTTGTTTCAAGCTTAGATAACTTGTAAATGCAACATTCTTACTTAAACATAATGGTGATTGGAAAGGACTTCCAAAGACTTAAGTTTTGTTGATAGAAAAGAAAAACTTAATTATGATTAATTCAACTCAGCAACACTATAGATGAAGAGATTATTGGGAATATATTTTTTAATTTTTTTAATGTTATGTTGGTTGGAATTAATTTAAAAACTATTAAGAGAATTTGGTCTATCGATAAAAAAAATGGCCAATGGAAGTCGATTTACAAGATATTTACATGGGCAAAGTTAACATAGGGAAGCACTAAGAACATGAAAGGATGATATCAGGTCACCTCCAAACCCGACTGCACAAAGCACACATTCACAAAACCAAAAAGAAAAAGATTACGGCTGAGCTGAAAACCGGCCTCCATTATTTGGCCTTTCCAATCAAAAGTTTACAGACAAGTGTTAAATTAAAAATTGATTTAACCCCACCTCTAAGAGAGATTTTAAAGCTTAAACATGATGGCCAAACATGCTAACTTTTACCTTGTAATCAGTGATCTGAGGTGTCAAATCCCAAGATTCTTCAATGGCACCCACTACCCTTATCTCTCATCAACTTTTAGCCCCCCCCAAATACACCTCTATATAAGCTACTCTCTTTTGATCATGTCTGCATAAAAACATTAAGCATTGTTTTCTCTGTTTGCCATTTGCCTTAATCATCTTCCTCTTTCTTTAAAACTTCTTCCTATTTAATTTCTGACTAAACTTGCGCTGAATTCCATGGCTACTGCAGAGGTATTGGATTCTTATTAAGTTCTCGATTTGAGCTTGGTTTGATTCATCAATTCCTTTGTGTTGATTACTTGTTGTTTGCATTGCACCTAGTTTATACCATTTGTCATGCGATCTTTGGTTTATAGATGGAGCTCATTAGAACAGTGAAATTGAAGGTCAAATCAATCGATCATAATCTTCACATTATTTATCGAATTCTCTTTTCCTTCCATGCTTTCTTTTCGGGTTTCATCTTTGACAAACTAGATGCTAACTTTTATAGTTTTATGTACTGTACATTACTTGTCCTAGTTATAGTACTGAATAAGTTACGTATATAAATATATATTATATATGCTTAATTTGATGTGTCGAGTAGGTTGTATCAGCTCAAACTGCAATCCATGAGGAGAAACCTGAAGAAGTGGTCAAGGTTGAAGAAATTGCAACAGAAGAGGTAGTGGCTGTTGCTCCTGCAACAGAACCTGTTGCTCCTGCAACAGAACCTGTTGCTGAAGAACCAAAGGAAGCAGTGCCTGAAGCAGCATCCGAAGAACCCCAGGCTCCAGAAACTGAAGCCACAGTTGAAACTGAATCAAAGGAGGTGGTTGAAGAGCCCAAGGCTGTGACTGAGGAGCCAGAAGTTGAGAAAAAAGAAGAAGAGACTCCTGAGGAAACAGTAGCAGAGCCAGTTGCCGAGGAGTCCAAGGAGACTACTGAGCCAACCGTTGAAGAAACCAAAGAAAGCACAGAGTCTACAGAAGCAGCAGTAGCTGCAGCAGCAGAAGAAGAAGTAAAAGCAGAAGCCGAAGCCGCCCCAGTGGAAGCACCCAAAGAGGAAGCTGCAAAGGAAGAAGAGGAACCAGCTGAAGCTCAAGCTGAGAAGACTACTACCGAGTAAAATAAGCTTGTAAGATGGGGAATCAATGGAAGCTTGTGTAGTGGGCTTACTGTTAGCTAAGTTTGCATGTTGAAATCAATTAGTTTCTATTCTAGTTGAATAAGGACGTGATAGTATTAAGGTGGATGAGGCTTGGGACTGGGGCATGGAAATGACCCACCAATGATAGCTTGCCTATTGGCTAAACTAACATGCAATTGGCATATGGCAGGGAGAGAGAGTTTAGAGAAGGTTCAAGCAGGAATTGGGGGGGGCATTTTTCATGGTCAATCTGTTCTCTGTAATGGGTGGTTCCTGGGTCCCAACTCCCAAGCAGGTCGTTTAAATTTAGTGTTTCTGCTTGTATGTTTTTATTAGAAGAGGCAGTTTGCATGTTGTCTTTTACAAGTAATAATAATAAATCATAGTGCATTTGTTTAACCTTTTTGTCTACTGTTCAATAACAGATGAGGAATTGTGTTGTTCCAATGTCAGTCTAGAATATTCACAATATCACAGAGTATCATTCATACTGACAGTCTGTTGCCAACTTCCTGATTGGAACATATACACAGTGACATTAAAATATGATCGTCATAAGTCCTATTCTTTTACCTTCATTCATATAATTTTAGTGTACAGTTAAAAAGTTAAATTAAATGGTATATTTTTATGATAATTATTTTAATAATTTATATTTTTATAAATAAGAAAGACCAAAACAAAAATGATGGAGCGGGGCCTCCTCCGCCCATGTTTCAGTGGTTAACCACTTAACCTTTATTAATGAAAATTCTATAAAAGTGTGAGACATAATTATGTATTATGTCAGGTGTTTTAGTATGGTGAAAAAAATCCGTATCCAAGTAATAATATCGTAAATCTATATATAAATATAAACCTAACTTTTAAGGGATTCTCATTCTTTAAGAGTAAATAGGGTTAGAATAGTCATTTTCTTTTATATATTCTTTTTACTTTTATTATCAATCTGTATTTATATATTTGTAGGAAGTTAAAAGATGAAGCTTTAAAAGAAAAATAAAATTTTAGATTTGAATTTTGAGGAGTAAAAGTTTAAAATTAAGAGTAAAAATTTGATTTGTCATTCCCTTATTGAAAAATGGATAAAATGATGTAGAATCATAGTTTCATATAATCCTTCTTAATTTAGATAATTTTTTTTATGTTGATATTTAAAATAATTTTTCATTTATTTTTAGTATTTTATTTCTTAATATTAACTATGATATAATTGAATCAATAAAATATCAAACTCAACTTTTAAACCCCGATATTCTTCATGATTTTCCTTTTAAATACATTAAATATTTGAAAATAAAGGCATAATAAAAGGATTTACTAAGTATTTATATTTCCAAAAGTTTAAAAGGTTAAAAGAAAAAAACTAATCAAACTCTTTTGTTTTCCTAATAAAAGAACTAATGCATGCTCATTGATTTTAAGCCTTTTTATCTCAGATATATATATTATCACACTTTTAGTTTCTTGATAAACTAATAATAACCTAAATGTTAACATATCTAATTAGTAATTTAAATAAATTATAGTACGATAAAATATAAAAGGAAAGTAATTTGTTTTTAATAAGAAAATACATAAAATCTCATAAAAGAATAAAATTGGAGAACTAATATGTTGACTCAATCAAACCTAAGCATGGGATATTAACTCGCTTCGGTGGTCATAACTAATTCCTGTTTTGGGTTCTATTCAACCAACTAGTTGTTAACCTAGCAAGATCTCTCGATCTTCCACTAAACTAATGAGTCGGCAATAACTACTTATCTTTCGACTTCATAGTCCAAATCGGATTGGGGTAAGGGGTTCACAGATAGGAAATGTCAATTTTGAGTTAATTCTTATCTAAATGACTTTCTAGGGTTGTCAATCCTAAGGTTTAAGTTCTTCCTATCCCAAACAGCTTATCCGCTAGGAAATCTTATATAGAAATTAATTACTCCTATGTCCACTCGCTAATCACCCATAAGACGATTAGTTCCTCATGGATCACATAAACAATATAAACTTGATGAAGAAAATAAACATGAAAAATAGATCAAGAGTAAATGTTTAGAGAAATCCTGATTTGTATTAAGCAATTGAAGTTTCGTAATCCACAAAGAGTTTGTTGAATTCACAAGTCAAATTCTCCGAAAACAATAACAAAAATAAATTGAAAGAAAATCTTAAGTACAAAATAAACTAAAACTGAAAACTAAACTGAAAGGAAAATTCTAAGTTATAGAAAAGATCTCTCAAGTGTTTAATGAAGTCTATTTATAATGTTAGGGCTGGTCGTCGTCCCTAGCCCTAGTTCAGCTGATGTTTTTACATTAAATTTCATTGTGCAAATCAAAATGCCCTCAGCTCATTAATTCTTCACATACAAGGTCGGCGTCGCGACATCCTCTGCTTTATGTCGTGACATTGATGACAGTTTGCTTAGCTCAGGCTTGGATTCAGGGTTGTGTCGCGACATCCTCTTGCTATGTCAAACTTTATTCGTATTCACCCAACTATATTTATGAATGACAAACTTTGCATCTACATTTTCGGTAAACTATATTCGTATTCACCCAACTATTAGTAAATTTCTTTTTTGATCACCAAACTATGAAAAGTTACAAAATGACCATCCAACTATTCAATTTTTTCTTTTTTTGGTCACTAGCTAATGGTGGCAACTTTTAAAATTGACATAACAGCAACTTCAATCCTCCACATTTACATAAATTTGGTCCTTTTTAAAACAATTTTGCTTTTCTTTGTAACATTGAGGGTTAATTTTAAAAGAATGAGAAAAGACGAAAATTATTATCTTGAATTTTTGGGTGCTTTTATTTTACGTATATGTCCAAAAATTTAGCTAATAAATTTGATTTTTGAGTTCAGGTGAAAAAGGGTAAAAAGAAAAAGAAAAAGTAAAACTGCAAAAGAGACCAAATTACACAATGTGTAAACATTGAGTGTTAAAATTGCTATTATGCCAATTTTAAAAGCTACTACCATCCAATTGGTTATCAAAAAAGACATAATTGAATAGTTGGGTGATATTTTCTAACTTTTCATAGCTGAGTGTCCAAAAAAGAAACTTATAGTTGGGTGACTACTAGCATAATTTACCCTTACATTTTAATGATTTACCCTTACATTTTTAATGAAGTATATATTTTATTTTTTTCTAATTTTATTTATTTATGTTTTATAATTAAATTACTGAAAATAAATTTATGCTATACTAAAAATATAATAAATAATACTAGAAATCCCATCGCACGCGTATGCATGTGAAAACCACAAATTTATAACACAAATGTGTGCTAAAAAATAACATACAATAAATAAGGAAACATATGGTTTGAAACTAATTAATAGTAACACATGAAATATGCACGACATTAAAATTAAAAAGAAAGAGATTAAATTGTTTATTATTGTGTTGTCATCAATATTCTTGAGTTGGAGTCAAGTTAACTTGTGACACCAACTCAATCAAATACATTATTAATATATACAATTTATAGAAGTAATAAAATGTGCATAATAAAAATAAAATTTATAATAATATTAAAATAAAGCTGAGTGGTAAATTAAAGGTTTTACTAATGCAATTGATTTGTGTTCAAATTAGACATTTTCAAGGGTTGGGTAGCTTGTCCGGCTTGACTTAGGCCGGGTTTGGATAAGAATTTTTGTATCTTAGTCAATTTGGCCCGAGTTCAATTTAAATAATAAAAATATTTTATAAATTTAAATTTAATTATAAAATATATAAAATATCAATTAAAAATATTCTTTTATTTTTTGAACAGTAAAACAAACTTTTTGGATGATCCAACAAAAAACGGGCCTAAATATGAATTTTTTTTGAAATGGACCTCGACCCAACTTGACCCATGAACAACTTTTGTTCAAATATCACCATATGCATATTTTTATTGGTTTTTTTTAAATAAAAGACTAAAACATCCTTACATAATATAACTTATTTTAATTATGGAAATATATTTATGTAATTTTTCTAACCAAGTTGGTGACCTGATTGAGGACGACGCCAACTCAATCAAGAATTTAAATAATTATTATACATCCATCCATATTCAACATTCACTCGAACTCTAGTTAAATTATTTAGAACATAAGTAATTAAAATTTAAAAATCAAATAATTTATAGATTATCCAAAATGGACTCATATCTAAGGCTGCCATAAGTAATTACAATAAAAATGGTATAATGTTAAATTTAGATTTCAACGTTTATATTTTTTTGTCAATTTGATCCTTATTTTTTAGCTAAATTTAGCCTTTAATCTTTCAAAAAGGAGTCTGATCGCTTTTTTTTTAATAAAAATATTGACTGAAACATTAATTTTTAACGTTACTGATTTGGCAACTCGAGTGACAGTTTATGTGCACAACATGCTAACATAACACCATTTTTTTTATATATCACGTCAATAAATAATTCAAATATTATAAAAATAAAATAAAATAAATAAAAATAAAAATTAAAAAATATAAAGAGTTCATAAAATTTTTAAAAATTAGCATGAAATGCGCATGGATTGTCTTGCAGGCTGTCATGTTAAAAAATTAAACATTTTAATTAACATTCTTGTTAAAAGAATATTATTTTGACTCTTTTTCAAAAAGGTTGATGGTCAAATTTGACTCTTTTTAAAAGGTTGAGGGTCAAATTTAACTAAAAAACATACGGTCAAATTGACAAAAGAAGCAAATATTAAGGACTAAATTTGACATTATGTCATAAAATTATCTATAAATAATTTATATGATTTTGAAATTAAGGTTTTTTACAATTTTTTATCCCACAAATTGTTACCTTATCATTTATATAAAATTTATATTATTGAAAAGTTTCTCAATGAACAATTTCATTGGTAATAAAAATTAGAATATAATGATATTATTAAAAAGCACACTTGGTGAAAAAATTCTGTTAAATCTACAATCTAAAACACTATTTATTTATTGGTGATTTTATTATTTGCAAGAATTTTATCTATTTTAATGAGATTTATTTTATAATAAATTTGTGTTGCAAAAGTGAAGAATGGCCTTTTATTTTACGTTAGTAAAAGTAACATTTTATTGTATTGAATATTTACTAGTAAGAATTGTGTAATTTTTAACTTTCTATGTTATTTGATTTAATTTTATTTTAATTACAATTATTTTATATTTTAAAATTTAATGAGGTG
Source organism: Gossypium raimondii (assembly GCF_025698545.1). Classification (NCBI taxonomy): domain Eukaryota; kingdom Viridiplantae; phylum Streptophyta; class Magnoliopsida; order Malvales; family Malvaceae; genus Gossypium; species Gossypium raimondii. The sequence goes on from NC_068575.1 coordinate 48,539,803, forward strand.
GTAAAATTAGTTTTTAGAATAATAAATTATTTTGTAAAAAGGAAAAAGAATAACACAAAAGAAAAAGAAAAAGAAAAGAATAACTAGTATGAAAAGAAACAAGTGTTGCTCTTTAAGATTGAAAAGTCCCTTCCTCAGTTTGAGCAACTTGAACATCATGGGCTATGTTCTTCACTTCCCTCTTGTTTTTGTGTATGGAAGTTCTTAAAATTGTTGAGCTGGTTATTGAATTAGATATTGAGAAGGTGAAACTTGGGAATCATTTTCAGGTCTGCAGGTGAATGGCTCTAAGCAGTTCAGGGGACAGCATACAAACTTCAATGTAATAATCTCATCACTATAATTAAGACTTTTTCTCCCAATATCGGTTTTAAATAACATTAATTCAAATTAAAACCAATCTTATGGTGAAGAAACATAATTCTAGGCTTTAGGTACCGATCCAATTGAGGCTTGCAACATGAACTACTGTTCTGAGACACCTCAGAATTTCTGCACGTGGAACTTCGACATCTTGGAACGTCCTGCAATGTGGATCATAGACAACAAGTGCTTTATTTCTGTACTGCAGTAAGAGCCCTCCACTTTTCAATAGGCACAGAACCTGGATCCATTTTTTACGCGAATGAAACCTCGGATCATTCGAGGAATGACACTGATAATTTGGCTGTAATATCTTTGGTACGTAAGCTCCAATGCTAAATTGTTTGACCCAAGACTCCTTCACATCATACTCCTTCATCACCCAAATCAAGACGGAAAGGAAAGCTTCCCAAATTTCTCCATGTGTTGCTACTAACAGTCAAAATATGAACCTCAACAGAAGATGCTGCAGTCTGAGAGGCTGGACGCATGCCAAATCTAACAACACGACGACGAAAATACAAATGAGTTGTTCTTTTATATGATATCTCGACAACCTTATATTTCTTTGTGGTAGGATCGAAGCCAAATCCTAACACCCCAGCATGATGACTACGCTTCGGTAACTCTACATAATCCCTGGTAAATGGATTATAAATACAGAGTTCAAAGCTTGGGTGAGTGGCACTCAACAATAGCAATCCATTACATGAACTCACCAAATGGAAGCTTAGCAACGCTGGTATGGTAAGCTTCTTTGCTATCATCATAACGTTTTCATCGTTTGGATCGCTCGATAAATCTCCAAAATAAAGCTCGTTTTGGATGCAATGACCCATGATTTGTAAAATGAAGCTTGGATCGTTCTCAACCATGTGTTTGAAATGCTTGTTGACAAGCAGTTGATCTTGTATGAAGGTACGCCAGGCTCGACACACGGATTTGGATTGAACTAAGCTTAGGAGTGGAAGCCTTGATAGTATCTCAAGTGCAACCTCTTGAGGAAGACGATCCATTTCGCTAATGGGTGTTTTTTTTCTTTCTATAATATTTCTTCTTCGTGAAGTAGGGTTGAGAGGTTTAATAGAAGAGTAGGTTGTCAAATTAAAGATGGCTTCGCGATGGAAACAAAATTGAAATTGAATAGAATATTACACCTTGACATCGGCAAAATCGATGTTAATAACAAATAGAAAAGAACAAACAAAAAAGAAAAAAGTAACCACGTATTAGACATGGTAATGAGTAATTTTATACCCACAAGAATGCGGCCAAATTAGCTAAAAACTCCGGTTAAAAAAGAAAAAAAAGTTAGAGAATAGGTGGATTTCTATTATATTTATCGGAATAGGCTAAATTTGAAGAGAGAATGTGAAAATTTTGTTGACTGTGCAGGGAAGATATTGTTTTAGTGTCTGACCAAAAGTATCGACACCCTTAAAAAAAGTATCAATACCTTTTACCATGTATAGATACCATAAAGAAAATATCATTACCTTTCACTATGTATTGATACCCTTCTTCCTCCATATTTTTCATATTTTGGTGCTGTGGGGGAGTCAAGTATGGTAGAAGGGTCAGCGGAAGTGGCAACAGCGGTGGTGGATTTTTGAATTCAGCTTTTAGTTTCATGGGATTCAGTGTTAAACAAATTAGGAATTGAATTCAACTTTAAAACTAAAAAGGTTCCACAACTAGAAAGAAAACCCAGTTGTTGATAATAGTGAGTTTCTTTCTCGAGGGATGGTTTATTTTAAGTTTTGTCCATATATTTTTAACATGCATTTTTACTTTCTTTTTTCAAAATCGGTTTATTCCGATAAATCTATTGTTTCCATTTTTTTTTAAACCGGCGTTTTTGGCTAATTTAGTCCAAGAATGCAACATACTTTGGCAAATACATATATATATATATATAAATAATATGATACAAAAGTTAATTTTTTGAGTCAAACAATCAGTTTTGATTTGATTAGTCTATTTATTTATCCATTTTAATTAAATAATTTATTAAAATAAAAGAAAAATCACTTTAACTTGCCATTTCAACTGGTTTGCATGTCAACTAATCCAATTTCTTATTTTGAAGAGGTACCCAATTAATTCCCAATTGAATCATCAGTGCTGAAAATAATGAATAACATGAAAGTGAATATATAAAAATATCAAAATTTATATATAATAATAATTGTAATTAGTTAAATTTTATATGAATATATAATAATTTTAAATATAATTATGATAAGCTAGAAAAAAATTTTAAAATACAGAATTAAATTATAAATTATGATAAGAGTTAAAATATAATTTCACTGGTGATTAATTAATATATTTATAATTAAAAAGTATAATATTGTTATTACTAATTTATAATTTTATACATTTTAAAAATAAGAAATATAATATTCAATTTTTGGGACAACAGGCGTTGCCTGTCGCCCATGTTTATTATTATTATTATTATTATATGTACCAGCTCCAAACAGTTATAAATAGTCCAAAAACATTTATGCTTTTAATAACTTTTAAAATTAATTATTTAATCTTATCTTTATTAAATAAAATATTATTTATTTTATTACCATTAAAAAGTAAACTTATTTAATTGATTATAATTATTAAATTAAATATTAAATAAAATTCTCTATTAACTTTTTATAGTTACATTGATTTTGATAAAATTTACAGTAAATTTAAGTTATTCATTTTATATTACTTTTTATTAATGACATATATATCTTTTTGAAATTTTTGATTTTTTAATATTTACATTATTCTATACATAAATTCATAAATTGTTGTGAACAAAATTAAATATTATTACCCGGCTACGCCTGAGTTTAAAAGAATTAATTATAAATAAAAATTAATTATATTAAATAATTATTATTTAAGTATTTAATATTTTAATCTTATGTAAATAACTTAAGATTACGGTCTAGTAATTATGATAAGTTATGATTTGTATTTAAATCTTATATAAATTGAAATATAGAAAAAAAACATATGAGAAAATTAAAACATGACAGGCTACAAAAGTAACAATAAAATGAAATAAATATATGATTTATATGAGCTTTCTGCATATTGTTGATCTATAAATAATTTGAATTACGAACCAAGCTGTGAATGATTGTATAAATTAACTTATTTAAATATATAAAAAAGAAAATCAAATATTAATCCTAAATAATTATTTCTAATCCTTTAAAATTTTATTTTTATTTTTCAATTGCAAGTCTTCATTTTACAAATATATATATATATATATATATGTGATCCACATTTAAAAGTAAAATAAAATAAATATTTGGATAATTTTATTTTTTCTTTTTCCTTAATTGGTTGGATGCGAAATCTAAACTGACTAACAATTAATGTGCATGCTAATTGTTTTGGTACACAAATTTTTCATTATAATAAATTATTTAAATGATATAAAATCACATAAATGTGATCCAAAATATGAACATAAATTTTTTTCTAAATTTAATTGAGATAATAAACTAAAAAAATATTAAATCAAATATAATACTAAAAGAATAGTTAACTTGCAACCGAAAATAAAAGTAATATAAATGAAAGGATTTCATCTCACCCCTGCTACCCAGCCTTCTGGCTTGAGCCAAAAAGAGTAATCAAAAGAAAAAGGCATGCCTAAAATTCTCAAAGCTAAACTTCTACAGAGAAGTAAATGTATGTTCTTTTTTATAAATAGTATAGATTTAAGTTGTTGATTTACTATTTAGCCTTTCATTTACCATTCTATAATATATACCCTTATAACTGATAATGTATGAATCAACTATTACATATTTTTTTTATTAAAATAAAATATTAACTATTATAATCAACTTTTTTTTCTCTAGGAAAATACCAATTAATTAATACGATGACTAAAAAAATATAGACATATCACTAAAAAAGAAAGGCAAAAACAAATTCAAGTTAATAGGCTTACCTCATACACCATATTTAGTGCCTTTTTCCACATGAGAAACATCTGAAGCCAAAAGAGAAACAAGACAAAAAGGAGGTTCATTTCAAATCGAGTAGTCTACATGAAATAAGGCCACCTTTTCAAGTTTATGGCCAAATTTGATAGCATTTCTACGAATCCATCAAAAGGACAAAGAGCCAAAATGAGATTGAAGTATCATACAATTACGAACCAGTCAACCGACTTCTAGATTCACAAACTTTCCTCTATTCAACGCGTGCATAAGTGGATTACAATCCGATTCTAAGATAATAATATCCAACCTACTATTCTTCATCGAAGAAAAAACTTCCCTGACCGATAATGCTTCGGCAACTTTAGGAGAGAAAAGGGAGTCGTAAAACCCAAAAATGCAACTCAACAACTTCCTTGTGTCGCAGGGCTAGAACTTAACTCTGGAAAACCACGCGGCCTTAGGCGATATCTTGGGTTCAAATCCGTCTAAGTCAGCCTTACTCTCAAAAAATGAGAATTCTTGCAGAAATTCTCTAAGGAATCGAAGTAAAGCGGATACAAGCTCAAAATGAAAAAAAGAAGAAGCAATGAACAAACAGAAAAGCCACAAAGAAAAATAACACACACCAAGTGTTTGAGCAAATGCTTTCAAAAATATTTTATTACTTTGAAGGTTTACAACTAGGTGATCACAAATGAGGGGGAAAGCCTATTGATGTCCACTAAACTAACTAAAAAATTGACTAAGGCAAGTGCACCTATCAATTAATAGTATAGCTATGGTGAACACAAATATCGTTCCATCGAGGACTGCAATTACTAGTAATTATCACCTTTCTCAATAAATTCTTAGTTTAGCTTCTCTTCAGACTCAACAAAAACCTTTCCACTTCTCAAAGTAAGTGCATTGACTTGTTTTTTTGGGTTGGTTTCAGTGTTACTAGGTAAACTGCCTTGTAGTCTCTCTGAAACCAATTTAGCAAGCTGACCAATCTGATTCTCGAGACCCTGAATAGATGCTTGTTAATTCCTCAAAGCTGCTTCAGTGTTCTGAAATCTAGTTTCAAAAATTGAAATGAATTTAACCAACATCTCTTCAAGATCTGACTTCTTTTCTTGTTGTTGAGGTTGCTGAAAGTCTGGAGGGGGTTGTAATCTTTAATTCCCTTGACCACCCCAAGAGAAGCTTGGATGATTCCTCCATCTTGGGTTATAGGTATTGTCATAAGGGTTATTCTAAAGTCTAGAATTATTAACCATAAACTTAACTTGTTCATGCTCCATGTTAGACTTCAATGGTAGGCATTCCTATTTAACTATATTCACTCCAGTCACATCACATTACATCACAAGAGTCATCTAATTCCCTAAACTCAAACCATCTATTTTTCTACCAAGAGCTTCAACTTGACTAGCCAACATAGTAATTACATCTACATCATAAACACCGGTTGCCTTGGTAGGCTTCGCTCTCGTAACTTGCCTATGATAATTATTCAATGTCATCTCCCCAATAAACTCTTGAGCTGCTTCAGGTGTTTTCTTATTCAATGTTCCCCTAGTTGTTGCATAAATTAGTTGCCTAATTGAGGGAATCAAACCATTATAAAAGGTTTGAAATTGTAGCTACAAAGGTAGACCATGATGAGGGTGTTGGAAAAATCCTAGTTTAAAAATGGTTTTCTTGTACAGTGGAAAATTAAAATTTTGAAAACCGACCCGATTTGTGATATTTATAGCAATAAACCTTAATCAAATTTGTACCTGTGTTTTTGGCTTAAGGGACGTTCATTGTTCTCGACTTTCAACCAAACGATTTTCTCTGCTATTCTTGTACCATGAACTGCTTCAAGTGTGGGCTCGAACCAATTGAATCGAAACAGAGAACTAGAAAAAGTTTTCTCTTATTTTAGGGTGAAAAGAAAAGTTCTCTCTTTTCAAAAGAAACCGATAGAATTGTTATTTTGGAAAAATATATGTAAACATTACATATCATGAAAAGTCAGTCACTATCAAATAGTGATCAAGTCATCCATCACAAAGAAGGATGACTTGTGGCCACGTTTACTTTTCATCAACCATGTAATGCCAATGAGAGTATATCATTTACCCATGTTTTGAGCTATGAATTCAACTGTTGTGAATGACGATACATACTACAGAAGTCGTACACCCAACGCACTAGCTTTCGGTTCCTTATCTATTTGAACTCAGACTTTTACTTACATCAAAGTGTATGACTCACGCATACATAGTTCGCCATCTATTCAGGATTTAGGTATGCCACACTATGAACATCACAAGTGAATAAATCCTTAAATGTATTCATGATCTATTTTTCTTAGGTCTTGTCTGGTGTACAGTCAGTCTAGTCAGTCACATCTATGTCTCTATTTTCTGGGAGCCATCCACTCCAATGCCCATGACAATGCATGTACCTAATTGTATTTGATAGACGACATATTAGTCTTTTAATTGACTTGCTCATTTTCGATTAAACTAAGGACATGTTTAGGTTTGTCTACTAATACAAGCTGTCTTTTCATACTACGATCTGACCACATACTACCGCTTAGTATTAGTTAAACATTTAGACAACTAATGAGCAACATTTGTTTCTATTTTGCTTTGCATGCAAAACTAATGTGAGGACAATTATACAGAGTATATTAATGTAATTAATGAATTTGTTTTACTAACCAATCTGTTCAAAAAATTACTAGTTTACAAATGAATATAATACACTCAGTGCACGAGATCCAACAAAAGACACTTTTTCAAAGGACACTTAAATCTCTCCCATGTTTCATAAAGTGTCTCAAGCTCAAATTGAGGAAAAAAAGAGATATCATTGCTCAACTTGGCTATCTTGGTTGGTGCAAAATAGTTCAACAAAAAATTCTATATCATCTGAGCCCAAATAGCGATAGAACCTTGTGGTAGTGATTTCAACCACTGCTTCTCTCTATTCCTTAGAGAAAATGGGAACAATCTCAAGTGTATGGAATCATTAGAAGCACCATTGATTTTAAAAGTATCACAAATCTTTAAGAAATTTGTTAGATGTGCATTTGGATCCCAAGTTAGAGGTGGCTTGACATAGTCATACATAGTCAATGGAGGGATCTATAATTTCTTTAATAATGTTTTCTTCCTCTTGACTGTATATAATAGTTCGATATTGATCTAGCCTTGCTTCTCGAACATCTTTTCAATTTTTGCGAGCAATTCTTTCAATCTCACTATAAAAAATTATTGATTCAATGGGTTGCCTCTAGTCATAAACCGAAAGAACCTGCCACAAACCAAATAAAAATGAGCCAATATATCAAAATTAAATAAAAAAATAGAACAAAATAAATAAAAATGTTTAAATTAACAGAAATAATATTTTCCTAATATTTTAGTTCTCGAAAACGACGCCAAAAACTTGGTGTCCACTAAACTAACCAATAAATTGACTAAGGTAAGTGCACCTATCAATTAATAGTATAGTTATGTTAAGCACAAATATCGTTCCCTCGAGGATTGTAATTACTAGTAATTATCACATTTCCATTATTTAACCTAATAATTTAAAAAACTGATTAAAATTAAATCAAACTATCTAAATTAACTAATGAAATGCACCAAAGAATAAAACACAAAAACAACCAAATATCAACCAAGTGACAAAACAATATCTAGATAAGAATCCACCTAGATTTCATCTATAGTTCTCAATCTAGTTTATGCAAGTTCTTTTATTAGCTCTTTGATTCATAGAAATCCCTAATTTATGCTTATATCTCTTTCGAGCATAAGATGAACTAAATCTAGGTTGATTAATTGAATTTTTTTTTCTAATTTAAACCCCTATTATTGCATTAATTCGCTCTATGGATCCCTTATTAGATTTGACTCTAATCTGGTAGATTTATGTCGTTTTATTTCTAGAATTGCCTGCAACTCCATTCAATTATGGAAGCTTTAATCAAAAGAAAGGTCTATTCAACCTCAGACTTATGCACATCAAATATGGATCGACACTCCAGAATTATCAACCCAAGAACAATTAAACATTCATAATTGAAAATAAAGAGGCTAAGGTTTTATTGCATGAAATCAAATAATACAATCCATCCTAGGGTTCATTTCTCCTAGGTATTAAGATATTTAGTTTATATTTGCAAGAACAAACACAAAAAAATACAATATAACCACCAAAAAAAAAAACAAATCCATGATAACTTCATTCAAAATAAGCTTGGACTCTTGAATCTTGATAGAGAATTGCTTGGAAATCGGCTTCAATAGTGTTCTTCGAGTAATTTTTGTGCTATCCTATGATGATTGCTTTCGTCCTGTTTTATTTCCTTATTTATACATTCTTAAAATTCCCAAAAAACTAAAAATCGTAACTTTTAGCTGTTAGCGCACATGGTTTGCAAAATTGAAACGCCCTGGACACATAACTGTGTGGATCACAAGGCCCTGTGGATTGACCGTGTGAAATTTTGCTGCATGTGTACAACTTCCGAAATGTTCCAATATTCTAATTTCCATCGTTTTTTACTCCTATTGCTCCCAAATGCCCTATTAAGCATCAAAACATGAAAATAAAATATGTTTCACAATTAATGTCATATAATCACCCAAATATGCACTAAGGATGAGGTTAAAATATGTTACTTTTGACACTTATAACCTCTATTTGTAGTTAAGCTCCCCCAAATTCAACGATACAGATTGAGTTACATCGACGATCAAGATTTGTGCCTATCTACAAGATGAAAGTCTTAAGGGATTTAAACTCTATACATCTTTATCCCTTAGGATTTACAATAATTGCCCTAGTACTCTAGTTTTACTGGAGTGTTTCACTAGGCAATGGTCACGAGCTTTGATCCGTGGCCCGTGAAACTAGGACTATCTCGAACAACTGCTGCTTATCTCGTATACAATTTATCCTTAAACGTAGCAGCATTCACATTACCTTTAACCCAACTTGTTAGTGGCACAACCAATGATAAAAAAAAACAGAAACAACCCAAAAAACTGGTTGAACAATGATAAAAAACCAGCTACGCTTCCCTTCAATCCTGCACACACAAAACAACAAGATGCACAACATTAGCAACTTCCCAGCCCTGATGTTGCCAAACACAAAGGTTCCGATTAAATCAAATGCTCCATAAGAGAGGAAGAATTTTAGCATGGATATCATCATTCAAACTCGTACATGTCAACATTATATACAAAATAGGTTAATCTAATTTACAAATCATGAGGAAAAATTAAAACATTAAGGCAGTCTAATACTTATCCCATATCAAATATCAAACACATAACATCACATATCCAATTTGCATTTGAATTTCCATTTTCGTTTATTTGAACGTCACTTGACGAAACTATAGTAAAATGCAATCGAATACACGGGAAGAAGTTGCTCATACAAGCTCACATTAGAACATAATTGCTCACACAAGTTGACATTGTATCAAGTTTACCCGTCTCGACTAGACCTACGATACATAACTCAAAAATCTGCAACAAATGCTAGATCTTGCAATAACATGTAAAATCCCTAATCAAACACGTGTATAATCCTAATGACATGTCATACGTATTCTAACCTTTTACTAAGTTCACACGAGCATCATTTCTGTATACATATATCATTACCAATATTTGAACATAATTGCATATTCCATTTACCAATCCAGTAATCAACCAACATTTACATTTTTACTATGTACTACCTCATAATATCCTGTATTCATGTAACTTTTCAATTCAGTCAAATTTAACCATACGTGCCAAATTCACTAAATTCTACTTAAATCTAACATATAGATAAGTTCAAACATAATTCAAACATAAAATAAAATAGGGTGGAAAGTCCCATATGAACTTACCTGTTCAAAATATGTAAAGTGGATTCTTCAAGGGCTAATCCGTAATTTTAACTTTTCCCTGATCAACTATACTTTGATCAGATTCTTGATCTAAACAATCATTTTATATCATCAATCAATACCAAATGTCTCCTTGCTATGCTATGATATGCATGAGCCTATATGAACTCGATTTCCTGATATACCAAAAATCTTACATTTTATTCAATTGAGTCCCTAAACTCGGGATAGTTATAACTTCCATTTCCTAGTTTAGAATAAAAATTTGATTTCATATATTCGTATTAGGGACCTTATACTTTTTATTTCTGACATAATTTTATAACAAGTTTTACTTTTATTCAATTTGGTCCCTAATGTAACAAAGTTCACAACAAGCTAAATTAACTTTACAATCTAGTCTTTTTATATCCTATGTTTAAAATATATCAATTTCAAGCCTAATTATTCAAGAAATTAACAATGGAAACTTTCTAAAACTTTAACAGTTTTACAAATTAGCACATTGGGTTAGCTAAATCAAGTTTCCATGACTCCAAATTCATAAAAATTACAAGAAAAGTACGTGAAATCACCTTAATATAAATGACCAAATGCTTTTGAAGCAACAAACCATTTCTCCTTCAGTTTCTTAAGTTTGGACGGTAGAGAAGAAGAAGAACATGACAGATCTCCACTATCTTACTATTTTATACATTGATTAAACTTTAATTAACTTTAATCAATTAACTAAACCTTTAATTATATTACATTAATCACCATTAGCTAAATTTAGTGGAAATTACCGTCATCATCCACTATCTTATGCTATAAAATAGTTTTTTTTTATCATTTTGAACCTGTAGTTTGCTATTTAAGTCCTCAAGCCTTTGGCCAATTAAAAAAGTATAGAGATTGGACTTTACGATTTAGTCTCTAAGTGTTAATTAACTATTAATTCGACAAAATTTCTTGACCAAACCTTAATGTAACAATATACTAGAAACGTAAATATTAATAGACTCGATTCATGAAAATGGAGTTCTAAAATTACATTTTTTATACCATTGAAATCAGGTCGTTACATCTACAGTTCGAGAAATATTTAGCTATGAAAATATGAGACGTAAGAGAGTCGAGATGCATAAGAATTATCCAACACTGTTTAGCAAGCATTGCTAAATTGAAACAGTGAAGCTCTTTAAAACCCATGCCTCCTCAAAGTTTGAGAACACAAATCCGATCCTAAAAAGCCTAATGTATCTTTTTATGACCATCAACCCTAGAACTCCACCAAAATGAATTCATCATTTTATGAAGATCATCTTAAGTAGTATGAGGGATCAGGAATACATGTCTTGACTGAGATCGAAAGAGCTTGAGCTACAGTCTTTAGTAACACTTCCTTACTAGAACCTGAAAGAAATTTATTCTTCGAACTAAAAATTCGATCACTCAACTGCTCCCTAATAAAAGAGAAAATCTATTTCTTGTTTCTTCCTACTAAAGACGGTAAACAGTGGTACTTGCTATGATCTAAAGAAAGAAACATTGACACCCACAACATTACTAATTGCCTCACGGTCAACACATTTTGTATTGTAACTAAACATGATGACATTTAGTTTTATAATATTTGTTTCTTAAAAATGATTATATTATTAAAATTAAAATTTATTTCTTTATTATTTATATTATAGCATTTGTAAAAATTTAAAATTATATGTAATTATTACTTAGTACATTCCTTTAATATACTTTTATCTCTAAAATATTAATTGTCAAAAACTTCTTGTAACATATTTTATAAAAATCAATTTAAAACTTTAAAATTTAATGACTTAATTGTAAGTTAATGAAATATATTTTAATTAAATTGATTTATTTTACTTTAAACATATTTAAATAGGGAAAATTTATTAATTTGAAATTTAAAAATTAATTAAAATTTCATATTTATATTTATGAATTTTGAAGTAGATTAATACAATGTAAACTCTATTTTAAAATAACAATTCATTTAAATTTAAATAAAACAATAAAATTACATATTTAGGTAGAATAAATTTATTAATTTTAAAATTAAAATTTCATATTTAAAAAATTGAATCTTAAAGTAGATTAATGTGAAATCTATTTTTAAATAATAGTTAATTAAAGTCTAAATAAAATAATAAAAATACATATTTAGATAGCATAATTTGTTAATTTTAAAAATTTAAAGGAGATTTACACCATTCATTTTTAGTAGTTAATTTGAAGTTCACAGTTATATAATATGAAATATAATTTTTAAATGTCCTTTGAAAAATTGATTTAAATTATTTGTAAAACTTGATTTCAATATATAAATTATTTTTATTTTTATAATTTATAATTAATATAAATGAAGGATAAATTTGTAATTTATACTCAAACTCTAGTTAGAGGGATAAACAATGCAAATCGTATAATTACTTCAATGTCCTTCTAAAATTGTAAGATCATAAGGTATTATAGTAATAAAACTACATTTTGGCTTCAAAAATATTTATATTTTACTTTTGACTTGATAGAAATTTTCTGTTACATCCGCAAAATTGGATTTTGAAAAGTATGATTTAAGAGTTTTAACTTTTTAATTTAATTGCTGATTGAGTTTTACCTTGATTGATGTTAGTATTGTTGTCAATATAAGAGGACGCGGATACGAGTACGTTGAAGCGTATTATCCTCTTATAATGAAATTACGAAAAAAAATTAAATACAAATCTCAGTAAAATATCTCGTCATCATAATTAAGATTTTACCCAAATATTCATTACAAATAACATAAAATCAAATTACAATATCATGAAGAGAATATATATTTAGCATTTAGGTAGTCTCGATCCAATTGAGGCTTGCAACATGAACGACTATTCTAAAATACGTTGAAATCCCAGCAAATGTAACTTGAAGGTCATGAAATATCCTGCAATGAGGATCATAGATAACAAGTGCTTTATTTCTATACTCCAATAAGATCCCTCCACTCCTCAACTGGCATAGGACTCGAATGCTTCTTTTAGGCAAATAAAACCTCGAGTTATTCGATGATTCACACTGATCATTTGGCTGCAATATTCTTGGTACGTAAGTTCCAATGCTAAATTCTTTGATCCAAGACTCTCTCACATCATACTCCTTCATAACCCAAATCTCCAATCCTTCATTATCGGAAGAAACTGCCGACAGGCAACCTCGTAGAACGAGTTCACGAAATCGCCTGTCCGAACTGATGAAATCAGGCCTAGGGACCTCATTGAATTGTTCATTAGCCAAGTCAAAAGACATGATAAGATCAGTAGCATTGATTGTGTCGGGATAATAAATCCAATGAAGTTTATCGTGGACTAAAACCTGAGATTTTTGCCACATAAAATGGAAGGGAAATCTTCCCAAATTTCTCCATGTGGGGCTACCAACAGTCAAAATATAAACCTCGGATTCAATTGAAGAAGAGGCATATGCGGCAGTCAGAGGAGGTCGACGCATGCTAGATATAGCAACACGCCTAGGCAGGGTTCTACAAGTTATTCCTTTATAGGATACCTCAACAACCTTATATTTCTTCGTAGTAGGATCCAAACCAAATCCCAACACGCTCCCATGATGACTAGCAGGGTTCTTTGTTATAATCTTTGGCAACTCAATGTAATCCCTAGTAAAAGGATTATAAATACAGAGCCCGAAGCTTGGGTGAGTGAAACGCAAGCATAGCAATCCATTACATGAACTCACCAAATGGAAGTTTGACAATGGTGGTATGGTAAGCTTCTTTGTTATCATCACGTTTCCACCGTTTGGATGGCCGGAGAAATCTCCAAAATAAAGCTGGTTTTGGATGGGATTACCGATGATTTGTAAAATGAAGCTTGGATCATTGTCAATCATGCGCTTGAAATGCTTGTCGACAAACTCTTGATCGTGTATGAATATACGCCAGGCTCGACACACAGATTTGGATTGCACCAAGCTTGGGATTGGAAGCCTTGATAGTATCTCAGGGACAAGCTCCCGAGGAAGACAATCCATTTCTCTAATTGGTTTTTTTCTATGGTTTCTTCTTCGCGAAGTAGTGTTGATACAATAGAAGATTAGGTTGTATTATTAAAGATGGTTGGGCGATGAAAACAAAATTGAAATTGAATAGAATATTACATTATGAAAATGACCAATTCGGTCGCAATAACAAACAATTAGAAAAGAAGGAGAAGAAAAAAAAATACAATAGCAAAAAAATTGTATTGATGCACTCATCACTGTTGAAAACAATGGTAAAATATATATGGTACTTTTAAGAAAAAAACGAAGGTTAAATTTTGGAGACAACACTTTAAATATGAATTTAAAGATATAAAATAAATGTCACTTTATTAACGTAAAAAAAAAATTAATATTTTAGAAATTATTTGAATTTTATAATTATAAAATTTTTGTTCATATTTTGATGCATTGTCGAAACTTTTTTTTGATAATTTCTTTTTACATTAGTCTAGAATTTTTAATCATGATGTTTCAAAATTTTATAATTTTATTTCAACTACTTAACATTAAATTCTTAGTTTCTTACATAAATATATATAATTAAATTAAATGTAATTATATATATACACTAAGAATAAATAAATATTTTTAAGTTTTTACACATTTGAAATTTATATATACATATTTAGAATTTTAAAATAATCATTAATAAATTTTTATAATTTTAAAGTGTTTTAATTTTGCATTCATCTAGAATGAATTTGAATAACCATTTGTTCATATTTCATTCTATATACACATTTTAATTATTTTTTGAAAAAACTTTTGTTAGACATTTTATGCCATGTGACAACTTCTGATGGCTTCGTCAGTCACATCAACTTAATTATAGTCAAATCATTCAATGGCGATTTTTTTAAGTTTTCTTTTCAGTTAAATTAATTTTTTGATTTTTTAATAAGTTTTTTTTTACCGGCCTTTAGTCAAAATAATTCATAGAAAGGATTTGTTTTAAATTTTTGAATGAAATGGACAGTAACTAGAATTTTACAAAATGGGGGAACTAATCCTCCTTCAAGATAATTCAAAGAAATCAAGAGGACTGGATCGAGGGGACTTAAACACCAGTCATCTCAACAACTGCATAAACTGATTATAAAAACTCCGATAGAGACATCTCATTCTTTTTTTTTTTTCTCTTTAGATAACATGAAATCAATAGCATGGTGCCTCGATAAATGTATCGATCCAGTTGAGGCTTGCAACATGAACGGCTAAGGTGAAACACCTGGGAATTCCTTCAAATGTAAGTTGAAAATTCTGGAATGTTCTGCAACGAGGATCATAGACAAAGAGTGCTTTAATTTTGTACTCCAATAAGATCCCTCCACTCCTTAACTGACATAGGACTCGCATGCATGTTTTAGGCATATAAAACATTGAACTATCCAATGATTCACGTTCATCCGGCTGCAATATTTTTGGTAGGTAAGTTCCAATGCTAAATTCTTTGACCCAAGACTCTTTCACATCATACTCTTTCATAACCCAAATCTCCAGTTCTTCATTATCGTAATCAAAACAAACCGCCGACAGGCAACCTCGTAGAACCACGAGTTCGTGAAATTGCCTGTCCGAACTGATACAATCAGGCCTAGGGACTTCCTTTAATTGTTCATTACCCAAGTCAAAAGACACAATAGCAAGGTAAGCTTTACTCCCCCGAGGATAAGAAATCCAATGAAGTTTCCCATTGACCAAAACCTGAGATTTTTGGCACATAAAATGGAAGGGGAAACTTCCCAAATTTCTCCTTGTGGGGCTACCATTACCAACAGTCAAAATATGAACCTCAGAGTCAATTGAAGAAGGTGCTATAATCTGAGGAGCTAGGCGATTGACAGGTCTAACAACATGGCTTGGAGAAGCTCTATAAATTCGTTTATATGATACCTCTACAACCTTATATTTGTTTGTGGTAGCATCCAAACCAAATCCCAATACCCCCACTTGATGACTAGGTCCCTTTGCTACTAGCTTTGGCAACTCTATAGAATCCCTGGTAAAAGGATTATAAATACAGATCAGTCCAAGGCTTCGGTGAGTGCCACGCAAGCATAGCAATCCATTACATGAACTCACCAAATGGAAATTAGTTAGCAATGGTAGCATGGTAAGCTTCTTTGTGATGATCGTAACGTTTCTATCATTTGGATGGCTGGAGAAATCTCCGAAATAAAGTTGGCTTTGGATGGGTTGATCTCTGATTTGTAAAATGAAGCTTGGGTCATTCTCAACCATGCGCTTGAAATGCATGTTGACAAACACTTGATTTCGTATTAAGTTACGCCAGGCTCGATTCACGGACTTAGATTGCATTATGGTTGAGATTGGAAGCCTTGATAGTATATGAATGACAAGCTCTTGAGGAAGACGATCCATTTTGCTAATTGGTTTTTTTTCTTTTTTCTATATTTTCTTCTTCGTCAAGTATTGTTGAGAGGTTTAATAGAAGAGATTAGGTTGTATTATTAAAGAAAGCTTGGCGATGCAAACGAAATTGAATATAGAATATTATACCTTGACAATTACAAATTCGATCTTAATAATAAACAAACAGAAATGAAAAAGAAAGCATATTGATGCCGTGCTAAGTAATCGTAATGAACCTAATTTTTTTTTTTAATATGGAATTTAAATTATAATATGTAAGATGAAACATTGAAACTGAAGGCATGAATTAACCAAGTAAAGGATCCGTTTTCTTTTTACACAGGCAGCCAATATGGAGATTTGCATTTGCCCCAACTGAGCCGATTGGTGTTAACATCGTTAAAGCAGCTATTTCATGTAGAGACGAGAATAGTTCCTTAATTACATATTAGATCTATGTAATATGGCCGCAGAGCAATTTAGTTCGTATAGATTTGATTTAGAGCTAAAATTTTAATCCACAAAAATAGTTAAACTTCAGGAACAAAAACAGTAATATCAAAAAATCAAAATAAAATTTAACATGGTCAAGGATTGAATTGTTCATTTTCCTTTCATGTCAATATTATTATTACTATCTAAATTGGATGGGAATTTAAATAATAACAAATAAATTCAAACTCCTTGTAAATTAGATAAACTTAAATTTATTGGAGCTCTTTATTTATGATTTTAATTTTGATTGTTTTATTTATAATTTTTATTTTAAATTTGATATCTATTTAAATTTTAATTTAAATCTTATATATTGGAAAAGCTCACTAGACTCTAGAAATTTTAAAATTTTCTAGTGAGTATTTGAATTTTCCGATCATTAAAGTCGAAATTGGAAGAATAAGGTAGTGATAAGTGCTAAAAGTAATATGTCTTAATTCTGTTTTTAATGCGTTTTTGGGTGATTATTCGAGATTAAATTGTGAATTTTATGCTCCTAATCCTTTAAATTCATGTTTCTATACTTAGGAGAGAATTTGGGAGCAAAATGAGTGAAAAATGAGCGAAAATTGGAAAATCGAAACAAGTTTCAAGAGCCACACAAGTTGGCCACATGGCCATATGCCATTTCGTGTGGAAATCGCAATCTGCACCTTAAACACACGGAAAAATGTAATTTTTAGGTTTTTTGGGTATCCTAAGACCTATATAGACCAAATATAAGAAGAGAGGAGTCATAGAATACTGAAGAAAACGACTTGAAAAACACCATTGAAGTCAACTTTGAAGCATATTTCCATTAAGATTGAAGATCTCCTTTTGATTTCTTTGAAGTTTATTATGAGTTTCTTTATTTCTTATGGTTATACTGTATTTTGGATGTCTTTATTTGCTATCATGAACTAATTTTTCAAATACCTAAGGAGATGAACCCTAGGATGGATTCTGTTATTTAATTTATTTTTATGCAATAAAGATTTAGATCTTGTTTTCAATTTTGTGTGCTTAATTCTTAGTTTAATATTTCTAAACTATTGATCCATGTTTGATGTGCTTAAATCAAAGGAGGAATAGACCCTGTTTAATAGTAGATCTAGTGTAATTGAGTGGAGCTACATGCAATCCTAGAAATAGGACGACATAAATCTATCGGATTAGAGTCAAATCTAATAGGGGATCCATAGATCGAGTTGATGCGATAATAGGGGTTTTAATTTGAAAGAAATTTCAATTAATCAACCTAGAGTCAGTTGCTCTTAGTCTTGAAGAGAGATATTCGCATAATTTAAAAGAAATTGTTTAATTTAGATTGATAATGACAGATGAAGTCTAGGTGAATTCTTTCTTGAGTATTGTTTCGCTTCTTGGTTGTTAATCGTTTGTTTTCCTGATTCGTTCTTTGTCGTGTTCTTTAGTTAATTAATTTAGTTAATTTTAGTTTTAATCAACCTCTCCAATTTGTCGGTTAAATAATAGAAAGACAGTAATTATTAGTACTTTTAATCATCGTGGGAAAGATATCTTTACTCACCGCAACTATACTATTAATTGATAAGTGCACCTACCTTTGTTGAAGTTATAGTTGGTTTAAGGAGAATGATAAAAGTTTATTTTGAAGGTTTATATAAAAAAGTAGATGAAATAATGAAAAAAAAACATGGTTTCTACATTAGGGGTCCACGCTTGAACCCGTACTTAGTCCATCCACCATTTTTTTAGTGATGGTTGAATTTCGTTTTTATTTTCCTTTTCAGGTTGTCTCTTATGCAATTTGATCCTTAATTTAGTTTTAATTAATTTAATTTGATCTCGATTTAATTTCAATTACATTCAATTTGACCATTGCTATTTTTTTTATGTAGGTTTAAAATTAAATGTTGATTCTATATGGTTTTAATTATAAATGTTAATATGCCACAGGTTGCAGATTAAAGCTTGTGACGTATGCACACAGAATATTCCATGTAGGTCAATTGATTAAATGAGGCTCATTTAACCTAGTTGAACTGGCCCGATTCGAAAAAACATATGTAGAGACCCATTTATTTAAAGTCTTGGTGGTCCAGTGAAACACTCTAGTAAAACTGGAGTTAGCATGGTGAATATTTTGTAATCCTAAGGGATAAAATTGTATAGTGTTTAAATCTTTTAGGACTATCATATTGTAGACTGTCTATTATCTCGACCGTCGTCGTAATTTAAACTGTACTGTCGTTGTGAAATTGCTTGTTTAATTGGGTGATTATTTTTCCGTGATACTTACATGTTCTTGATTTGTGGTTTAGTTAAAGCTCATTAAATTTAGTGTTTACTTTTATTTGTTTCACTTAATTGTGATTTTTAATTTATTATTAAGGACTATTTTTGAGTAATTGAGATTTTTTTTATAACTAGATATGTTTTTATTGAGCAAAATTTTATTTGGACGGGCTGGTATTCAAGTAAAGCCCTCCAAAAAATTTTGACTCGAAAATTTAAACTTGGTCCAAATCAGTTTCACTTTTTTAAACGACAAGATGGTGAATAATTGAGGTTTATATTTGAATTTAGAATATATTTTGATTTATATTTTAATGTTAATTATTTTATTTTGGTTGCATGTAAATATGAACATAAATTATGTTAGGCCATATTATTATTTAGAACTCTTGCCGAAGAAGGTCCATGATGTCCTGAACTTTACAAGAAAAAGATATATTGTTAATAGGAACTTTTTGTGGTTTTAAAATGGAAAAAGAAATAAAAAAGACTGCTTTTTTTAGATATTGTGAGTCGAGTTTAAAATTTTTGTTTTAGATAAAATGTTATTGAGATTTTCTTGAAAAAAAAAGAGGCATTGTTTTTGTGGTGTGAAGAAGAGAAACTGTCGAAGGTTTTGAAACCCTAACAAAAAAAGTTGGGTTTTATATGACGTCGCATTAAACAAATTCTAGATTTTAATTATTTTTATTTCCTATTTAGCCCTTCTTTTTAAATTCTAGAATATTTCAAACTTTTATTGAATAAGAATATACAATTCTTGGTTGGTTTTAAAAATCAAAGTTGGTGTGTTTTTGGTTTAATTCAAAGACCTCACACAGTACGCGTTAACATATTTAATTTTAATATGTTTACCAGCTTTCTAATACTAACCTAGTTTATACTATTAGAAATATGTATGAAATAATGTTAAACATTTTAATTTATGTAACAATATTTGATTTATTCTTTAATCTTTAATTTAAAATTGCTTTTAATTATCATTTACTGAAACGTATTTATTTTTTGGTACATAAAAGTTAGCCAGAGAATACTAGCCAAAAGCAAATAAAAAATGACACCGCTCGCAGCCAATTCCAAGTCCTTCTTTAGAACTCTAAACTCATTCAAAGGCAACATATATTCTTCGAATCCTGAGTTATCATGTCTTATCGATTTAGCCATATAATCTTCACGTTGGGTGAACATGCTGAATTCTGGCATTAACCATTGGCTGCATCAACTTCTGCAAAATTCCCAGCATCTCTATTCTTCTTTAGTAGCATGTTTACGCCTTCCAGGCTATCACACTCAATTTGAAGCGCCAATTCTAGCCATACTTCTTTGCTACATTGATTCCATCAAACACTACCCAAGGTTCAGCTTGCAGCGCTGACCAACAACCTATATATTCCTTTCAAATCCTACTAGCCATCTCGCATATATAGAAACATATATTTTAAAATTGAATTAAAAACAAACTTAAAAAATTATGGCAAACTTTCATAATGGATATTATTTAACAATTTTTTAAAATATTTATTTTTTTAAAATTAAACATACAAATTAAAAGTAAAATAAAAACATATTTATCGTGTTTTTTATAATATTTAATTTTAATTTTTAAAACATTTATTGTTTTTGAATTCGTATCAATTATAATGTTTTAAAAATTAAACTTACATATTATTATGTTTTAATTTCACAATAATCAAATCTACTTAAATATTTATATTATTTTGTATTTTCTTTTTCATGGTATTTCTAAAATATTATAAATTTTGAAATCAATTTTAAAAAATAAATATAATATATTTTAATTAATACATATAATTAAACTCGTGCATTGTATCTCTAAGAAAGTTAGTTACTATCTAAATTGGAAGGAGTTTAAATAATAATATCAGCCAATAACAAATAAATTCAAACATTAGATAAATAAAATAAAATTTAAATTTATTGGAACTTTTTATTTATGAGTTTAAAATTAAGATCGATTTATTTATTTCAAATTTTATTTTTATTTGATATTTATTTACATTTTAATTTTGAGATTTCTTATTTAATTAATTGTTCATATACTTATTACTTTGCTTTAATTATTATCCTTTGTAATTATTGTTGTTATTTGGTTAATGTTAATGTTAATTTATTCTATTATTTAAATATGTTTTGAGTTTTTTTTATATTGTTTTGAGATTAATTTTTTTAAATTGTTGTAAAATTTTAGATTAAAATATTTGTTAGGATCGTCCCGATTAAGCAACGAACACGTAAAAATAGTAGAAGAAATTGAAAAGATGAACACACAAATTTAACGTGGAAAAACCCCTCAAAAGAGGATAAAAAACCACGGGCAAAGATAATTTTACTATAATGGCAAAAGAATGAAGAGTACAAAAGATGGAGATAAAAACTAAACCCCGAAAACCCGAAAAACAAAGAACCCTCAAAACGTAAACACAAAATTCTCTGAATGTGTTACGAGTTCTAATCTAATGGGTGTCTCTATAATTCTAAGATTGTAAAGAGCCTATTTATAAGCTAAATTAGTAAGTCAAATAAACTATACTAATAAATGCTAAATATATTATACTAATAAATACTAAATCTTCCGAAAGAAAATATATTTTGTTTAACTTGACTTGCAAGCAATCTCTTAGAATTTGGGTTACACAATTCTAACAATCTCCACCTTGACACGAATTCTTTCAATGCCATCTTTGCCAAAACCATACGGGCCTATCTTGAACTATGCAGGAATTAATCGAGTCGAATCTATGCTTAGAAGTGGAAGACTTCTAGCCTTCGACTTGTGCATCGCCAATCAAAACTAACCCAGTCGATCTTCACGAATACAAATTGCCCTAACTTTTCAAAACACGCATCCAAAAGAGAACCTCTCTTAAGCGAAGCGGTCATACATTTTTCCCTCCTATGACCAAGTTGCCTCGCTTCAAATGAGTTGACTTTGACTCAGTAATGGACGAGGACGTCCGATTTCACGATCCTTGTAGAACCTTCCGAATATAAAGGCAGCGGTTCTTTTACCTTTTAACAAAACGAGAGCTCCACGAGATACTTTAATGTCGCTCGACTCGATGTTGATTCGCATCCTTTCAAGTCTAAAATACTCAAGGAGATGAGATTCTTTCGTAAATCGGTACATACCGACATCCGAGAGTGTCCTAATCGTCCTATCGTGTATCCTAATTTTAACAAATACCAATACCGATTATTTTACTAGATGAATCGTTTCCCATGTGCACAACTCCACCTTCAACTGAATCGTATGTGGAGAACCATTCTCTATTGGGACACATGTGGAAAGAACATCCGAATCTAGGATCCACTCGGACGTAAGCTTGGAATTATCTCGTTGACACTAACAAAAATCATCATCGCCTTTATCGACCAAATTAGCACCACTACATCTTCCTCGTTACTCTCGTGACTCTTTTATTTCGCAGTTTATAACAATCGCTTTGGCGTGACCTAACTTTTTACAATAGCGACACCTTTTGTCTCGTTTCTTTGATGCTACCAAACGGAAGCTTGCCTATCGCTTTGCTATTCAAACCAAACTCATTGTCGAGTTTGTCTCTACTCAACAAATAACCGTTCACATCTTCAAACGAGAGTTTGTCTCTGCCATAAATCAGGGTCTCCCTGAAAGACTTGTATGAAGAGGGTAAAGAGCACAATAATAGCATAGCTTGATCTTCATCGTCAATATGAACCTCAACGTTCTTTAAATCATTTAAAAGAGTAATGAATTGACTGATGTGATCTTTAAGAAGCTCACCTTCGTTCATGCGAAAGTAAATAGACGTTGTTTCACCACTAAACGGTTAGCTAGAGACTTAGTCACATAAAGAGTTTCTAACCTTTTCCACAAGGCGAATGAGGTCTTCTCCATCAATACCTCCTGCAATACTGTATTCGCGAGGCACAACTGGATTGCAGACAAGGCCTTTTCATCAAGCTCTTCCCATTCTATTTGATTTAGATTCTCAGGCTTTTTCCATGTAACAACCTTTTTCAAGCCATTTTGAACTAGAATTGCCATCATCCGAACTTGCCACAAATTGAAATTTGTCTCACCATCGAACTTCTCAATTTCAAACCTTGTTGCTGCCATCTCTGAACGGGCTGATCTATGAAAGTTAAACTAGCTCTGATACCACTTGTTAGGATCGTCCCAATTAAGCAACGAACAAGTAAAAATAGTAAAAGAAATTGAGAAGATGAACACACAAATTTAACGTGGAAAAACCCCTCAAAAGAGGATAAAAAACCACGGGCAAAGATAATTTTACTATAATGGCAAAAGAATGAAGAGTACAAAAGATGGAGATAAAAACTAAACCCCGAAAACCCGAAAAACAAAGAACCCTCAAAACGTAAACACAAAATTCTCTGAATGTGTTATGAGTTCTAATCTAATGGGTGTCTCTATAATTCTAAGATTGTAAAGAGCCTATTTATAGGCTAAATTAGTAAGTCAAATAAACTATACTAATAAATGCTAAATATATTATACTAATAAATACTAAATCTTCTAGAAAGAAAATATATTTTGTTTAACTTGACTTGCAAGCAATCTCTTAGAATTTGGGTCACACAATTCTAACAATATTAATTAGAATTATCATAAAATTAGTAAGTAAATACTTTGTTACAAATTTTTAGTTACAAATAGTTAACCCATTCACTAGTGGCTAACAAATATCGACCAAACATTGTTGAATTAAACAATTACTAATTGCTTTCAAGGTTGAATAGAAATGTTTAGCTGCATTGACTACTTTGGTTGCTTCTATGATTAACAAACCGAAAATAGAGTAAACAAATGACATAAAAGATTGCTTACGCAGTTCGGTTTCTTTACGTTTGTTGACTTTAGTTCTGCCAGTAAATCCCTTATCTTTAATCCTAATACAATAAGTAAATCAAGTTCTATCACTCTCCTAGCATAGTAACCTCACTTTTGTATCTAAAGACCTAGATATCTAAGTTCTCCCATTGAGAACCTAGGTTATAAACACAACTTGTTTACTAATTACTCTCAATCCTTAGTTACAATACCTATACAAGTCTCTCAAATATATAGAAGTTTGAGACTTGCTAACAGACTAGAGATTAATTACACTCTAGTCCCTATTAAATAATATCTATAAAATAGCAAAATACAATATACTAATAAAGGCCAATGTAAAGTGGACTGTTGGAGATTGTTTTCCAATGCTATCTTTAATGCTATCTAGATCTATTCTCCACAATCCAAGAGATCCAGATTACTTGATCTAATCCAATCCAATCTTCATGATAACTTGATTTAAATGGATTGGTCTTCAAAGTTAGGCTTGCATATGTCTACAATATCAACATCATCCAAAACCCAAATATTTTATTTAAATAAATTATTAACTTTAAATATGAAAAGTAGCAACTATCGCGGTGGTTATGGAAGTGGCCATTTTCTTTTGGCATTTAGCTAGACACTTCAAAAACTTCCCTCAACAAACATATCATTGAATAATCAGATGAATGTATAATTGTTAGAGTAGTAATTGCACTTTTCTGTAATTACAATGAATTCCAATTCCTTATACGTGTTTGACTAATGGTGTTAGAATTGAGTGACCCGAATCCTTGTTAAAATAAAATACAGTGGTAAAATAAAATAAAAGTAAAATCCATATAGAATTATATTTTTTTATTTTATTTTAGAATAAGGTTTTTCAACCTTATTACACTTCATCTATTTGATATTGATTAGAATAAGGTGTTTCAACCTTACTACACTCATTCTATTAGAATATGATTTTACAAGCCTATAAATAGAAATAATCTACTCCTATTGTAATAATTCGAATTTGACATAGTGAATTATCTTCTCTTCTGCCCGTGATTTTTTTCCCGAAAGGGTTTCCACGTAAAAATCTGTGTTCTTTATTTTTCTTTCTATTTTCTTTGCAATATATTTTCATTATCGATGTTCTATTTTTCACAAATTGGTATCAGAGCTTCTGAGTTGTTTATCTCAATCACGGTAATGGCGTATTTGAATTATGAAATTTCACTATTAGATCGCAACACCAGATTCATGTTGTGGCAGATAAAGATACGGACAGTTCTTGCGCAAATGGACTTAAAGGATGCCCTGCTAGGGATAGATAAGATGCTTTTGACATTGACGGAGGAAGAGAAGAGGCGTAAAGATTGAAAGGCGTTAACACAGTTACATCTACATTTGTCTAACGAAATTTTGCAGGATGTGATGAAGGAGAAGACTGCTGCTGCATTATGGAAGAGGCTGGAATAAATATGTATGTCGAAAACTCTAACCAGCAAGCTACATATGAAATAGCGCCTTTATGCTCATCATTTGCAGGAAGGTGCGTCTGTGCACGAACACTTAGCAGTGTTTAAAGAAATTCTCTTAGACTTGGAGGCCATGGAGGTTCAGTATGATAAGGAAGATCTAGGGTTGATTCTACTTTGTTCGTTACCCCTGTCTTATTTAACATTTAGAGACACATTTTTATATAGCCACGAGTCTCTTACAATTGTTGAGGTTTATAATTCTTTGACCTCGTATGATAAGATATGTAACACCCCTTACCCGAGACCATTGCCGAAGTCAAGCTCGAGGCATTACTTTACTTAACTTAAAAATTCAGGGCATAAAATTTTACTTTTGAAATTAATTTCACTATTCACAACAAAGCTGTCTACCTGCACAATAGTTACTAATTTAATTATAACTTGAGCTACGAAATTCAAAATTTAAATCCGTAAATTTTCCCTGAAACTAGACTCATATGTCTTCTTACCATAAAATTTTTAGAATTTTTGGTTTGGCCAATTAGTACAGTTTATTAGTTAAAGTCTCCCCTGTTTCACCACTTAACTGTCCTGACCTCTTGCCACTAAAAATAAGTTTTCTCACTGTAGAATATTCATATGAAGTTCTTACTTGTTTTTACAGAAAATAGACTTAATAAGGAATCTATAAATATAAACTATAACTCATAACCATTTTTGTACGATTTTTAATGATTTTCTAAACTCAAAAATATCTCAGAAATCAATTACACAGCTCTGAAGCATATCCTTCAGTATCTGAATCGCCCTCTCAGCTTCGTGAAGTTTCTTCCAAAACCAAGAAGTGAAGCAAGGATCCCTATTAGAAATTATCAAAATCGGAACCCATGCAGTCTTACAATCTCAAAAATATAAAGCTTCATCAACTTTTGCAGAGAATAGTCCGTTCGAATTGAAATAAGATGAGCAGACTTGGTCAATCTATCCACGATGACCCAAACAATATCCTTCTTAGTGGGTGTCAACGACAACCCACTAACAAAGTCTATCGTCACTCGTTTCCATTTTCATAAGGGAATCTTAACAAGTTGAAGCAAACCCGAAGGAAACTAGTGCACAGCCTTAACTTGCTAGCACGTCAGACAACAAGCAACAAAATTCGTTACCTTTTATTTCAAACCTGGCCACCATTACAGCTTACGAAGATCTCGATACATTTTATTATCATCAGGATGCATAGCGTAAGGGCCATTATGCACTTCCCTTAGAATCGACTGCCTCAGATTAGAATCATTCGGTACATAAACCCATCCTTGAAAACACAAACCTCCATCCTTATTCAGTCCAAAATCAAAAGTACTGCCACTCTAAACCTAACGAAACCACAGGCCCAAGGACTCATCCCCTAACTGTTTTTCCTGAATATTCCTGATCCAAGTCTGCTTAACTTGCAACTCAGCTAACAGACCCCATCATCAAACAAGCTGAGACGAGCGAACATCATTCTCAAATCAGTCATCGCTCTAAGACTGAGATCATCGGCCACCACATTGGCCTTACCAGGATGATATTCTATCGTCCAGTCATAATCCTTAAGCAACTCAATCCATCGATGAAGATGATACACCTCTCATCATACAGATAACGCCTCCATATCTTTAATGCAAACACCATAGCGGCTAACTCGAGATCGTGTGTCAGATAATTTACCTCGTATGACTTAAGCTGATGGGACGCATAAGCCACAACCTTGCTATCTTGCATTAGCACACATCCCAAATTGACGTGCGATACATCATTATACACCACAAACTCCTTACCAAATTTCGGCTGTATCCAAATAGGATCCTAAGTCAGAACATACTTGAGTTTCTTGAAGCTTGATTGTTGTGCATTAGTTCAGACAAAAAGAACATTCTTACGTAGAAGCTTAGTCAGAGGAGTCACAATCAGTGAGAACCATTTAACAAACCTCGGATGATAACCCGCAAGACCAAGAAAAGTGCGGATCTCAGAAATGTTCTTAGGCTGTTTCCAATCAAGCACAGCCTCAATCTTCTTAGGATCAAATCGGATCCCCTTAACAGAAACCACGTGCCCCAGAAATGTTACTTCCCGCAACCAGAACTCACATTTGCTCAACTTAGCTTAGAGCTATTTCTCTCGATGAATCTGCAGCACTACCCTAATATAGTCAGCATGATCATCCTCAGTCTTAGAGTACACCAAAATATCATTGATAAATACTACGACGAACTGATCCAAATAAGGATAAAAAACCCGATTTATCAGATCCATGAATACAGGTAGAGTATTCGTCAAATTGAAGGGCATGACTAAGAACACATAGTGCCCATAACGACTCCTAAACGATGTTTTATGAATATCAGATTCTTTATGCCTAAGTTGATGATACCCAGAACAGAGATATATTTTCAAAAATAAAGAAGCCCCACGGAACTTATCAAAAATATCAGAAGTGGGTACTTATTCTTCACAATTAGTTTATT
The DNA here is from genome assembly GCF_025698545.1 of Gossypium raimondii. Taxonomy (NCBI): domain Eukaryota; kingdom Viridiplantae; phylum Streptophyta; class Magnoliopsida; order Malvales; family Malvaceae; genus Gossypium; species Gossypium raimondii. Next base: position 48,568,014 of record NC_068575.1, read on the forward strand.
CAGCTGTCGGTAGTCGAGGCATATCCTTATGGTACTATCATTTTTCTTTACAAACAGCACCAATGCCCCCCACGAAGACACACTAGGACGGATGAAACCACGATCCAAAAGCTCCTAGAGTTGAGCCTTAAGCTCTGTAAGCTCCTTCAGTACCATGCGGTATGGAGCGATGGACACCGGACATGTACCTAGTAAAAGCTCAATTCTGAACTTAACTTCCCGATTCGGAGGTAAACCTAATAACTTCTCAGGAAAAACATTTAAAAATTCCTTCACTATTTTGATATCCTCGACAGAAGAATCCCCAGAATCTGAAATGCTAACGTAGGCCAAATACGCCTCACACCCTTTCTGAATCAATTTCTCAGCCATAAGAGCGGAGATCACATTAGACAAATAATCTCGACCCTCGCTGATCACAACTGTTTCCTTATCATCTTTAGTCATTAGAACGACCCTTTTAGTCACGTAGTCCAAACTAACTCGATGTTCTACTAACCAGTTCATGCCCAGAATTAAGTCAAACTCCCCGAACGGTATCTCCATCAAATTTGTCAAAAACACAGCCCCTTGTATCTCTAACGAAACATTCCTATATAGTCTACTAACCCCAACAGATTGCCCCAATGGACTCAGTACTATAATCTCACCAGAAGTACACTTAACAGAAATCCCTAAGTTTTCGAAAACAGTACTAGCTACATAGGAGTGTGTAGAACCTATGCTTATCAAAGCAATATATGGGGTATCAAAAATAAAAAAATATACTCGTGATCAAATTAGGGGCGTCTCTGTCCTCTCGATGTCGAGCAGTATAAACCAATACAGATTGCCTCGCCTTAGTCTGATTAGTACCTCTGCTCGGTGCTCTCTGTCTTCGGCCCATACCATTACCACCCCTAACTGGTCTATGGCCCTTAGGTGGCTGCTACACTACCCTCTGAAGCTAAACAAAACCTGATCCTCTAGCTTGCATTTGATCAAAATGATGCAGGCACTCTCTAATCTGGTCTCTAAATACCCACACTACATGCAAGCCCCTAATATTCTCCAACACTCGCCCGGATGGCGCCTACCACAGTCACCACAAGGCTGAATCCCAGTAAGAGTAACAAGAACTTCTACTCTATCAGGCCTATCAGGTCTGGCCCATTTTTTAGGCTTTTGAACAGAACTAGAGGGCTCTATATCCTTCTTATTCTTCCCTCTCTCTAGGTTTCTATTCTGGCGCTCCACGCGCTTAACCTCTTCGACGATCTTCTCATTATCTACCAAAACAACAAACTCACGTTCCCTTTGCGGAGCAATCAGAACCCTCAAACTATCCGTTAAATCATCCTCACAATAGACACATTTCTCATACTCAGATGCCACCATGCATCGAGCGTAGCGGCTCAATCTCAGAAACTTAGCCTCATACTAAGCCACAGACTTATCACCTTGCGTGAGATTCATGAACTTACTCCTACGAGAATCCATATAGCTTGCATCCACGTACTTCCTCAAGAAGGTAGTCTTAAAGTAATCCTAGTTCAGATGATTCGATTGAGTACCCTCCTCAACCGACAACCACCACTGATAAGCTTCGTTGCGAAGTAAAGAAACCGTACACTTCAGTTTCTGCTCAGGAGTGCAGTCAATGTGTTCATTATCTTCTCGTTGGCTTCCAACCAATACTCAGCCACAGTAGGGGCGACTCTAGTGATGCCTCTAAACAACTCAGCTCTATTGAACCAGAGTCGTTCCGTTACCGACCCATGGCGCCTAGGTCTAGAATGGGGTCCAACGACCTTCTTCAACACTTTTAACATGGTTTGGGGCAGTTTTTCGTCCCCATCTGAACAGCTTCAAAAGTAACATAAGTTAGCATAGCCATTTCGGTGGCTAATGTAGCCTTCTTAATCTAGCCATAACATCTAGACCGAGTTTGGAAGGTTACATTTATGGTATTAGAGCTTTAGTTCAAAATCTCAGACTGAGTTTTTAAATCTACTTAAGTAAGTTAGCATGCATGCGTACATGAAAAAAGGGAAATTTGGGAAAAACAAGCCACAGAGAGTTTTGAAAATGATATCCTACAAAGATACTGTTATGTTATAGATAAACACTTGAGGTGTATGGCTGTAGACATAGAACTGAAATAGTTAGTATTTAATATTTCTTTGAAACTGTAAGATAGGAAACTAAAAATTGATTGAAGTTAGCTAGTGATTTTTTTCTGAAATTATAGATCAAATTTAAGACCATAGGATACATAATGAACAACCGTAGAATGAGGAACCATGGGGCTCAACGTCGAGCTGCCAAGTTGAGTCATTTACTTTTCAAGGAATTGTGTCTAACCTTGCGATGAATGACATCGCGATTGCGTGCCTACTTCTGAATGTGAAAACTAGGAGGTTGGGGATGATGCAGTGCCCTAAGCGATATTGGGAGTCTTAGAAAAGATTTTCAAGATTTTGGTTGAAAAGACTAATATGGAGGGAGAAAGTAGATACTTAGATTGCAAAAGAGAGGAACAAAATAAAGTTCAGGAAATGAGAGAGTACAGAATAAAGTTCAGGAAATGAGAGAGTATACTTTTTTTGGTCCAAATCCATGACCTTTAAAGTGGGCCAGAGGAGTTAGACCTCAACGAAAGGTTGTAGTAGTTATTTGAGAAGAAGCATTGTCTAGAATTGTGTTGGAATCAAAATTGTGCAGTGAAAGCTTGGTGGCCTAGTTTGAAGGAAAAGGGGTAACAGATTTTGTGACTAGAAAAATTTTGAGGACAATTTTTTTAAGGATGAGAGAATTGTAATATCCCATAAATCGGGGGGTTAGTATAATCGGGTTTATGAATCGAGAACGAGTTGTCATGCCTTAATTTTTGAGATTATCTATGCATTTTTAGGAAATAAAAGAGGTATTGGTTTTTTGGTTAAGTGTTAGTGAAACGTTTCTTGAAACCCAAGTTCAAATCCCGTCTCTCGCATGATTTTTATTATTTTGAAAATTTTGCCTTAAATCCTAGTATGTGACATGTCTTGTTTTAAAAATAAATATTGCAAAATTATCTCAAGAATTTGGAAAAATCATAATGGTTAAAAGAAATGTGAGAAAGCATGGAAATTAAATGAGGTCCCAAGTTTGAATCCTTTCCCTTGCGAAATAATTAAATTTTGCAAAATCCCTTATTTTTTTAATGTGTGTACCATCCATACCCTTGGACCCTAAGAATAAATACAAATTTTTATTTTATTTTTCAGACTCTAATTCAATTTTCCCCACCCCAGACGTTCACCCTCTTCCTCTCCTATTTTCTCTTCAATTTTCTTTCTTTCTCCCATTGTTGTCGTTCCCTACACTTCCTATTTTACCATCTCTTTCTTCTTCTTTTTGCATCAAGATTGTGCACCATCTCCTTTACTATTTTTTTCCATTTATTCTCATCTAAATCATCCCCAAATCTAAGATCTTTAACCTTAAGATCGATCCTGAACATTGCCAAGAAAGTGTCATTGTCGTTTCTCTCAACTAGCTTGGGTAAGATCTATTTTCTGTTCAATTTCTTGATTAATCTTGTCAATTAAAAAACAAAAGTTCTAGACCTGGAATTTGGAGGATTTTAAATGATTTCAAAGGTATTTTTCCAAAATTTAATGAGATCTCAAACCATTTTAAAATTTATCCCCAATTTTGGCCACCATGGGTGGTGGTGCGTGTGCCTATGTGCAAGAAAGCTGGTTGTTTTGTTTCTTGGTTCTTGCCTATATTTTTCCAATATTAATTTGTGTTCTTGAACCCTCCTAATCAGCTTTTAAACCCATTTCAATTAGGGAAAAATGATCTTGATCGATTGGCCACTCGGATCCTATAAATCGTGAAGCTTAAGTGCAAATAAGGGTAACTAGTGTTTTATTTCGACATAGCTGTTTGGTAAAGGTTATGAATTGATTAAATGAAAGAATTTAATAATTAATTAGCTACTGATTTTCCAGTATATTTTTGAATTTGCTGCTGATCCAAACGCCCCAAATCATCTGTAAAGGCGAAGAACGATTGTATGTATGGTTTGCATCGATACAAGTGTAAGGAATCTAACTAGTTTGGATTCATAAAATAAATTTAAACGATTGGTTTGAACTCATAAATGGGTATTTGGGGGCTATTTTAAGGGTAAATTTATTAAATTTATACTGAATTTTGGTTTAGGTTCGTTTAAGAAATTATTATGGAAAATTAGAAGATTTTCTAGTGTGTTGCGAGGAAACGAAAAATAAGGTGTGGGTCCTAAACTCATAAAATTATTTGGAAATGTTAAATATCATGTTATATTTGATAAATTAGCTTATTTATTGGGTTGTCTTAATATCCAAATTATTGATTTTGTGAGTGGTCGAACCAGATATGTTTCAAGCCTTAAAAGATTGACATGTCGGCAAAATTGCTAGTTTGATAGCATGAATGTTTGATTGAGTTCGTAATTGCATATTTGAGTTATGAGATATGAGAATGTTTGAGTGAATGATATAATGTGTTGAGATATTAAGCTTATGTATGGTTTAAATGCATGAGATGTTTGTTATATTGTATACTAAAAAGGGTGTTATTTATGCACATTGAAAATTCGTAAAGTATGTGAAATTGAATGATTCCAACTACGATTCCGCGAGAGGAGAGCCCCGTTCTTCACGATTCACTGCTGCCAAAACCTAAAAATCAAACTACGAAAAGTAACATCAACAAATATTATCACAAATCGATACCTTTAAACCGAGCAAGAACTCACCACTTTCGCTTACCTAATCACACGAAGAGACCAAGGGTTCGTACCACAGCAATTTGGAACAAAAAATTTGATAGAATAAGGAAAAAGAACGAAGAAACTTTTGATGGGGAAGGAACACAAAAAAAGAAACGTCAGAGAGAATCTAGAAGAGAGAGAAAACTAGTTTTTGAAAAAGAACAAAAAATAACAACAAAATTAGATACATCTCAACTTCCCACTAACAACTCCCCCTCAATTAACTCAGAATCCCACTTCCACCAAGCCTTTTTCATACATTTTGAGCAAAAAATATCCCCTACGCTCATGCCAGGATTCGAACACAAGACCTCCAGCAAGCTAACTCCTTACCACTTGAACGAACAGGCTCATTCTGATATGAGTTTGCAAACAATCTTATATAAGCCCATCCAACAGGGATAAGGCTTGGATCAAAAAACAAAAATTACAAATGTGGGACTTGAACCACAAACCTCACACACATGTCCAGAACACTTAACCACTGAAGCTAATACACATTTTGTATTAAATTTCACAAAAACAAAATTAAATTATTCAGGGCTTTACAGTAGAACATGGTACATGAATGTGTTTAAGACTATGTGGTTAAGACCCATGACATGATATGATATGTCTATATGTGTGCTCATGGTGTAGCCTTTGGTAATATGTAAACTGAAATGGTAGATCATGATACATGAAATTCTGTAAAGCCCGTCAGGACAGTAAACACAAGATTTCTGTAAGATTTTTTTATGGCGTGTTCTGTTTAGCCCTTGTAGCGTGACCAGTCATGTATGTTTGGTAAGATATGAACATCAATTTTATAGTAAATTGTGGATGAATTCTGTTAGTTCTGTAAAATGTATGGCTAAGATAAGGTATCAATATGTTCAAGGTTAAGAGTTGAATAAGATATGTTATATAGTTAAATAAGTCTTAAGGGTTTTCGTGAAAAGAGTTGTGTATCTGTATGTTAAGAAGGGTATTCGCCATGATGATCTGTAAATATTGAAAATGGGTGTAATCGTAGTTGAGAGACTTAAGAAATTATTAATATGAGCTCATTTGTATTATGTGAGGGTTGAATCTGAGTTATGTGGAGTCCACTATATCTGAGTTGTATTGTATCTTCTTCTAAAATTATTTTGAATTTGAGTTAGGGTTATCTTGAGTTATGGGGTTCTAAAATAAAATGATGTGGAATTCATCTGAATGGTCTATGTAGTACATTATTAGTATGGGTCTGTATAGTATTGAGATGATATCTAGTTTTGCAATAGTTTCGCCAAAAGTATATGTATCCGCCATGATGAGTGTCTGTGGAGATGTATGGATATGTTTAAGGTGGGATCTATGGATATGTTCTGTAGAGAAGTTCCTATAAAAATACAAAGTATCCACCAAGGTAATTCTATGTTAAAGCTCACTAAGCTCTATTGAACTTATTAATGTTGTGTTTATGTTTTAGGTTTCGATGTTAAGAGCTTGCACTTAGAGGGACTGTGTCTGGACTATACCAAGGATGGGGCGGAGTGGAATATTATGCATATAGTGGAAGTCTGATGTAGCTTTAGAATACACCTTAAGTGACTGTTATTTGTAAAAATTTTATATTGTAATTATCTATATGACGTCTCAAGTAATAAGTTATTTTAAAAGCTTCCCTTGTTTTTAGATGTTAATTTTTTTAGTTAAAAATGATAATTAAAATATTTAAAGAAATGATAATTTGTAATTTATTTTGTTAAATTGTTAAGTATTGTGTGTTGCAACACCCAAAATTTAGACCCGACGAATCGGGTCGGGTTGTGGGCGTTGTAGGATGATATTGTTTCTGTGGTGAACCTTGAAAGTTTCTAGAAACACCCATTTATACCAAATAATCATCTTGAAGCATTAGGCATGCATCTTTCGGATGATCAGGAACCACAAAAATGCCGCAAAATTAGGTTTTTGGTACCTTACTTATGGCCAAGTATTGAACAAATTAGCAGTTTTATCAATCTTAAGTTTTAAGGAAGAGTCATGTAACACCATTCACCCGGTTCGGTCGTCGGACCCGAGTTATAGGAAGTTACGTTAGCCAATGCAACAATTACATTCAAAACTAAATTCAAAATTTCAATTGACATGCAATTCTTACATATGTCATGCAAAACAAACAAAACTGAGTCTAAGTCGAGCTTATGAAAGCTCTAAAATTAACCCAGAAACAAACATGGATCAAATTGTAACATTTTCAAAAGATAAAGGTAATAATGCAAAATAGGAATCAACGATTGCGTATCTAGGCCGTATAACTATCTGAAGTCGTGTAAATCAAATTGAAAAATTTCATCAAAACTCACATGGCTGTGTAACAAACTGAGACCATGTGAAACTTAAATGACAAAATATACAGTTTTCACACGGGCATGTGCTTAACTCGTGTGACAATCGGGAACCATGTGGGTTCAATTCTTCCTAAGTTCCAGTGGATACATAGTCGTGTCACCAGCTCATGTGTGACACACGACCGTGTGGTACAAAATATGCCATTATATGCCTATTTGGTGTCAAGACAAACCAATGGCTCAAATGATACATATAATGGCATTCAAACCTTCATAAAAACTTTCCAAAAACATGTGCAAATATTCATTCAAACAATATGTCATAATTGGCACCTCAAACACAAAGACTACATAAAAATTTATAAGTCTTCCACAGCATTCAAACAAAATATTATAATAGCTAGCAAGCTAATATACCAATTCCTTTATGACTTTCATGTTACCTTAACTTAAAAAAACCATAGCCAACATTGGCCACTATGCATACTAATTTGTCGTAATTCGGTGTAGCGGATTAAACTAGTTTTTGCATTTGAAGAGCTTGAATACAAGCATTTTTGTTATGTTTGAGTTAAGTTTTATTAGTTTTATTTATATTCAATAAAATGTGCAAATATAGTCTTTTATTGACCTTAGGGGCCAAATGAGGCCTAAAGGAGAGCTAACACACTTTGTGAGTGTGCAGGAGACCTTTAGAAGCATACTAAATCGATACTAGTCGTTATGTCGAAACAAGAGATGTTTGATGTTGCAACATAGGGAGCAAAATGGAGAAAGATCAAGACTTCCTTCGATGACACGACACATCTTAAGGGTGTCACGACACACCCCTGAAGATATCCCAAGAAGAGTATATTGACTTATATGTTGTGACATCGAATCTGGAACGAAAATTAAATACGAAATAGGAGCATTTTAGTCTACACAATCAAACTTCAAGCTCGAGGATGTCAGCTAACCTAGGGTTAAGGACGACGGCCACCTAAAATCTATAAATAGTTTTTTTGGCACATGTTATAGACATAATTCACTTAGCCTAAATTTTCATTAGTAAATTTAGTTTAGTTCTTCTTTCATTTTTAGGTTTTAGAATTTATTTCATTTGTTCTTCGTTGTTCTCAAGAGTTTTGAATTATGGAAAGCATTCAAACTTTGTGGATTCATGATTAATCTTAATACAATCAGGCTCTTTCATATACTCTATACTCTCGATTTAATTAGTATGTTTTCTCTTTATAGTGATTCTATATTGTCTATGAAAACCATGAGGAACTAATCCCTCTATGGGGGATTAGCAAGTGGAGGTATGATCTATTGACTATTTTGTAGGGTTACTCAACGAATTAGTTGTTTGGGAAAGGAAGAACGTGAAACAAACCCTAGGTCTGGCAACCCCGGGAAGTTATTAAAATGGGAATTAACCTAAAATTGGAATGATCCATCCGTGAACACCTTCACCCCAAGCCAGTCTGGACTATAAGGTTGGAAGATAAATAGTCATTGCTGACTCGTTATATTAGTGGAAGAGTGGAAGATCCTACTGGGGTAGCGACTAGTTGATTGACGAGGAACCCAAAACAAAAGTTGATGGGGATTATTGAGGAAAGGTAATCTCCCATAATCAAGATTTGATTCATTCTTCTTTTCTATCTCTTGAAGTTTATTTCTTTTATGATATTTTATTATTATTATAAAAACCCTAAAAATTCTTTATTTTATATTTTCGTACTATAACTAAATTAAAGTACTAATTAGATATTTTAGTGTCTAGGTTAGAATAATCTAGGACTCGCCTTCTTTAGGTATGATCCTCAGAGTACTCATCTACTTTTTCGTAAAACTATATTACAATTCGACTCGTATACTTATTGATACCGCCTCATACATCTATATTTTATTACAATATTCACACTCTTGACGTTAGTACGTCTGGAGGCAGTTGAGTTGTTGGCGTCATTACAGGGGAGGCAACATCACTAGTTCAATTTTAATTTTTGAATATGAAAATAATAATTAGGAAATTTTTAGGTAATAGATACGATTTTATTTTATTTACTAATCCTCTCTTTTTGGGTTTAGTGTATGACTCGCAGTAGGGGCACGCCTATTGTAGTAGCCACAGATCTTGAGAGACTAATCCGGAGAAATAGCCGATAGTAATAGCAGTAGCAATAATAGATACAAGATCCACACCACCACCTACTGTAGGTAACGTACCACGTGAAAATCCACTGTTTGGCGACACTGACGATAATGTTTTAGGAAACCCACCAGCACTGCAGTTGCCCGCAAAGGTGTAGATGGATCATAACGAGAGAAACTTAAGAGTGTATGCATTAACAAGTTTAGATATGGTTCAGGAAAGCATAACAAGGCCAGCTATGATAGCAAATAATTTTGATATCAAGCCGGCAATGATTTAGATGATCAAGAATAACTTGCAATTTAGGGGCACAATGACAAAGGATCTGAATCAACATTTAAAATTGTTTCTCCAAATTTGCAATACTTTTAAGTATAATGGGGGTCATTGATGACGCTATTCATCCTTGGTTTTTCCCCTTTTTTTGATTGATAATGCATTTTCTTGGTTAGATTTGCAGGGACCAGGGTCTATTACGACATGGGATAAACTTGGTCGAAAATTCTAACTGAAGTTTTTCCTTATCAACAAAGCAGTTTAGATCTGAAGAGAGGTTGCTGTCTTTAGACAGATGGAAGGAGAAAGTTTTTATTAGGCTTGGGAACATTTTAAAACGTTGGTTTAAAAATGTTTGCATCACAGATTCCCTAAATGGATGTAATTGTAGGTATTTTATAACTGTTTGCAAGCAAATGCATGATTTGGATTAAACAAAGCAACAGAAGGAGCCCTTATGAATAGAACATATAAGAATGCGTAAGAAATCATTGAGAACATGGAATTAAACTCCTGCTAGTAGCCAATTGGACAATTTACGTATGACCAGAAACCCGCCACGGTAAAAGCTATACAAGAGGATGACAAGTATCAACAGTTAGTGGATAGACTCAACAATATCGAATCTACTTCTTCACCATCTATGCATGGGGGAGACAAACTGCTCTTCCACTATATCAACAATCCTGCTGAGGATATAAATTACATTGGGGATAGGGGTAGAAACCCTTATTCGAATACATATAATACCAACTTGAGAGATCACCCGAAAATGAGACGGGGAGGGAACCAATAAGAATGTAACAATTCAAGTCAAGCTAAAAACACCAATTACCAACCTCCTTATTTATAGAGACCCTAGGATAGGGCCAAACCAAGTGACCATATTGCTTGTGGTCAACGTCTGGATAAAATTAAGGGAGAGATGTAGTCGATGAGAACTGATGTCAAGCAAGTGCAGTCTGAGTGCACCAATTCAACAAGAACATTAACTAAACTTGATGATCAAATGAACCAATTGATGAGCATGATGGGTAACATCAAAAGGCAAATTGGCACATGTATTCCCAGCAACACGGAAGATAATCCACGGAGAAAAGGTAATGAGCACGTGAAAGTGATTGCGCTCCGATCGGGAAAAGTACTGAGTAGCCCAAAAAGCACTGCTCCGAAGACAATTGTGGAAAATAATGAGGATCCTCAAGAGGAATCCTTAGAGGCTGAAAATTAGCCAGATGAGGTAACCATATCAGCTGCAGAGACAGAGAAGGAAATAACTATAGATTCTACCGGTGAAAAAATCTCATTCCCTTCAAGACTAGAGGAAAAGCAAAAGCGAGATGAGGATGAAATCATAAGTTTCATAAGCTTGTTTAAAACATTAAATGTTAACATGCCCTTAATCGAGTTAATAGGGAAAGTTCCTAAGTACACCAAGTTGTTAAAGGAAATTATGTCTAGGCGTAGGAAAATTAAGGTAGGTGAACAAGTTAGTATAAGCGTTTCCTGTTGCGCTATTATCTCAAGATAGGTTCCCCAAAAATTAAAAGTCCCGACAAGTTTTACTATTCTCATAGAGATAGGGAGCATTTATTTTAATATAGCTCTATGTGATTAAGGAGCTAGTATTAATTTGGTGCCTTTTACTGTCTTTGAAAAACTTGGGTTAGGGGATCTTATAAATATGCATATAACACTACAGTTGGCCGAAAAATCTTCAATTCATCCAAAAGGTGTACTAGTGAATGTGTTAGTCAAAGCTCGCAATTTTATTATTCCAGCAGATTTTGTGGTGCTTGATTTTGAGGACGATTGTGAGATACCGATGTTATTAGGTAAGCCTTTCTTGGCCACATCTAGATCCACCATTGATTTAGAGAAAAATGATTTGACTATGAAAATCAATGGTGATATTGAAATTTTTAAATGTGGCCATCAACCAAGAGAGGAAGAAAAGAGAAAGTTAGGGGAACAATGCAAAAAAAATTATTTATCTCTAACATTCCCGAGTCAAGAGACACGTTTCCTTTTATGCATGCACAAAGAATAAACATGTTTAAGGAAATGGAAAAGCGAGCACAGGTGGAATGGCACGATGGACGATGGACTAATACTGACAACAGAAGAATCATCAATTAGTGAACTATGATATTGTCGGATGAATCCGGCAATAAATGTAACAGCCCGATTTTGACCCTAATCTGAACAGTGGTTTTGGAACCACAAATTCGAGTCTAAAAAAATATTTTAATATTATTTTCTGTGTTAATTATGTGTGAATTTACATATGTGAAAGTTTCATGAATTAATTTTATTGTTTGTGTGCTTAATTTGAAAAAAAGAGCTTAATAGCGTAAAATGAAAATTTGATGGTTAATTAAGAAAGTGCCTAATTGTTGTTGTCTTTATAAGTTGGAGGCTTTATGTTGTAATTTAGCCAATAATAATAGTTAGTGGATGGCATAATGATGATATAAGATTTATATATATATAAATAAAAGTTAAAATAATAATAATATAATAATATATGTTATAATAAAACAAAACATTAAAAGCCACCATTTTATTTCATCTTTCTTCACCGAATGTAGAAAAGAAAAACAAGGTTTGAAAGCTTGAAACATTCGGCTATTTTGAAGCTTAATTCAAGGTTGGTTTTTGTTCGGTTTTTGATAATTTTTACGTTTTTGAGATCGTTGGTTTGAATACTTCAAAACCCATATCTTAATTTTGTGAATTGGTGATGATTTTGAAATTTGTCATTGATGTTAGCTTGATGTTTTTGTGGTTTGATGATGAAATATAAACTTTTGTTGATAGATTATTATGTTTAATTAAGTGATTTTTGATAAAAATGTGTATTAAGGATTAAATTGAGAAAAGTGTAAAATTCAAGGTTAAATGTGTGAATAAACTAAAAATATGGGCTGCTAGTAGTATGGGTAGAATTTGGCCTAACAAGGATTTAGTGAAATTTTGTGTATTTTATGTTATTTTGAAATAAGGACTAAATTGAGAAAAATGTGAAATGTTAGGGGCTAAAATGCAAATTGCCATTTATATGTTCTTGAATGAAAATTGAATGGAATGTTGAATAATTAAGTTAATTTTGATATTAATTAGATTGGAAAAAGTGGAAATCAGATTTGGATCGGGAAAATTGGAAGTTATCGATTAGTCGTTTCTGTCCGTTCGCGTCCGTACGAGGTAAGTTCATAAGTAAATAAATTCTGTTAAATTTGAATGTATATATGTTATATGTGCTGAATTTATCTTTAATAAATATATGTCTATATGCCGAATTGAATTTAGAGTTGGAGAACTAGTTACGAGCTTGAATCGATAGAATTACGACGTCCGAAAAGCCCCGTACAAACCATAGGAATAGTTAGGATACATATGTCATGACATAGGATTCCAATATGTGTTATCGTGTAAGACCACGTCTGGGACGTTGGCATCGATTTGAGATTTATGTATAAGACCATGTCTGGGTCATCGGCATCATATTTGATTTCGTGTAAGACCCTGTCTGGGACAGTGGCATCGATATTGATTACATGTAAGACCACGTCTGGGACATTGGCATTTTACGAGGTTTTTTTTAGCTATCCAAGTATCCTATTTGATTCCGAACGGTTCAACGGGCATTCCGAGAAATAAATGAGTATATGAATGTGCATCCGAATCAGGTATGTTTGTGATGAATATGAATTTGAGCAATGAAAGTAAGTATGATTATGATTATTCGTTATATAATTTATGTGAAAATGAGATGTGAATATTAGCAAGTGAACTATGAACAAATTAATCATATAAGAAATGTAGAATTGTAATTGTGTTTTTTTTTGCCATATATGATTTAGGTACAAATGATTTGTATATGAAATTTTGATATGAAATGTGAGTATGATTAAAATGATGATATATATATATGAAATATATGATAATGAATGATGTTTTATATATGCTCGTTATATGAAATAATGGTTCTATGTTTCGGACATGAGAATTATGAAACACGGAACATGGTTTTGATGTGTGAATTGTTATAGTTATTCGGGCTTGGAAGTGTATAAAAAGAAATTGATATATTTTTACGAATAAACTGTAATAAATGATCATGATTCGGTTGGTATGTAATGAAATTGTGGAAGCTTAATCCTACGAATGAGCTAATGGTAGATATATATAAATTTGAAAACACGGTTTATATGTCCATCCATAATTAAGTCTAGTGAAGTTACCTAGTGTGGTCTTAAGAAATTGAGATTATGATGAATGCATATGTGGTTGAGATTTGTTAAATTTAGCTTAGTTAAATTGAATTATAAACATTATTGGAATGATTTATTTGCTTATGGCTTACTAAGCTTTCAAAGCTTACTCTGTGTGTTTTTCCTATGTTATAGAGTTTCGGAGACTTACTCGGGTTGGAAGTCTCGGGAGATCTCATCACACTATTCAGTATTCATTTCGGTAAATAAACGCTTTGAGATTTGGTTATGTGGCATGTATAGGCTAGTTTTGATATATTTGATTTTTGAAATTTGTATATGTATATAGCCATGCGAAAATGGCTTGTTCATGATGCAAATGTTGGTAATTATATTTGGTCATGTTATAAGCTTAATTGAGAGGTATGAGTTATGGTAAATATGTTGTGATGTTGGTTATATGATTTGGCAATGAGAAGTGGTAAGTAGGGTATATATTCGGCTTATTAATTAACTCACTTTGGTAGCATGAAAAGTGGTATAATATGGTTTGGTAAAAGGGGTCATTTGAATATCTATAAATGACATATTGTTTTAATGTTAAGATATGAGATAATATGTTTATCTTATAGACTGGGTGATGGAGATGTTATGATTTATTGAGTTAAATTTGATAACCGAAAGGTTGTTTTTTTTAAATTGTTGCACATTTGATATATGAATACATATGCCTATTTAATGTTTGCTTGTAGTTCGTTTTAAAAGGTCAAATCATTGATTCAATGATGGTTGTAAAATGTGTTATATATATAGGTAGTTATATGTTCGGTTATGGTATTTGACTATTTAGGCTCGATTTTGAATGACAAAGAATGTATATGATCTAATTGATATGAAGGTTAATTGAATGATTGATTATTGAAAATATTAATTGGTTGTGTATATGAATTATAGGCATGATAATTGCATGCTAATTAGGTATGGGGTTCATGTGTGGTTGAATACAACATGTTAGATATGTTATTTAGCTTGCAAATTAGATATTTTATGACTTGGCATTTGTATTTGAAAATGGTTAAATTTGATTTAGTAAAATGTACATAAGGTTATAATGTTTAAAATGCTATGATTTGGTAATTGAATTTAGAAATGACTTTTGGTTTTAGGGTGCTATGCACATGGTTGGATGATGTAAAAAAAAAATTAGTTGGTCATGTATAAAGTTACCTAACATTTTATGTGCAAATGGTTATTAAAGCTGCGAGATATGGCTAAATTAGTTTAACAGTGTATGTATAATTTTATTAAATATTACGTTTGTTATTTAGTTAATGATATGGCTTGAATTTTTGTAATTTTAAAACATGTACAAATTGGTTTTGATATTTGATGGCTTGGCTTGAAAGTTTTGAATTAGCAAACGTAATTGAAATGGTTAGATATTGAAATATAGTTCGTATAAGAGAATGTTCGATAAAGCATGATCTGTGTGGTTAGATATGTGATTCGAATAAATGATTTTGACTTGTATGAATAAGAAGTTGGTTTATTAATTTATTTCAAAAAATTTTATAAGGGAGAATACATTACTGGGCCTATGAATTGTAAAGAATGTCTGTTCTGAACTGTGTTTTGTTTGGTAATACCTCGTAACCCTAGTCCGGTGACGGACACGGGTTAGGGGTGTTACAATAAAACTTAAAAAATATTTGAATTGCCTAACTATTGTAAATCATTGTATTTTTAACTAATCGTAGATTGTAGATGTTAAATTTTATTTGATAGATGTTCATTCAAGACCGAGACATCCTTAAAGATGGAAATTTAGGCTGACACAAAGCTAGTGTCGCAACACGGCAACCCCGTGTCATAAAACTTTGTATAGAATGCAGGAACTAAAGAAACCAACTCGACGTTGTGACTCCACAGTCCAAGGTCGTAACATGGATGACTGTCTCCCCAAATTTCCAAACTGATAAATGTGTCATGACACGAAACCTCTGTCTTGCGACAACGGTAAACTGCCAGGGATGTCGCAACATGAAACCCCTGTGTCGCGACACTGCTGTAATTTTCAGCAAGGTTGACCCGACCCAATTGCATAACCCGCAGCTAAAAAATTATTTTTACACTATTTGTACCATTAAAAACACCTCTTTTATAACCCTAATACACCTCATAAACATATTTAACATCCTTTTACTCCTTATTCTCTTCTCACAATTAGTGTGAAGTCCCTCATCATTCAAAATTTTTCGGGTGGCAAATGAGGGTAGCACTCAAAGGAACGATACACCAACGTGTATGGCAAGGACTTCAAATAGTTCTTCGAGGTTAAGGGTTCCTAACTTAAAGTTGTTACTATTCTATTAAATATTGCTTCATAAATTGATTTGGTTCTTAGTTTAATCATGCCTCCTAGAAAGGTTAGATGAACCAATGAACCCGAACCATTGACGGTTCCAAACCCTTCTAATTTTGCAAACCCGGATATTGGAAAATATTTTATTGAACTGTAAGGGAAAACCTTTATCCAAGAAAAGGGATCAGATTCGTTGGTGATTTTGTGTAAGGAAATATGACCTTTAGTAAGATATCATAGGTGGGAACATTTTTTGACAGTCTCGAAAGATGATGTTGTGGTATCTGTTGTTCAAGAGTTTTATGCATCCTTACGAGACCAAGAGTCTAGAAATACTGAATGCCATATCTGGGATAAAATACTTGTACAAGCGAAAGAGGTGCGAGTAACCCCTCAAATTATTTATGATTTTTATAATGTTGCATACTATGAAAAATATTTTATTGATGAAACTGATTTGGAATATTTTTGAGACATAGTTATGGATAACATTATAAAATTTTTGACTAAAGGTGGGGTGAATGGAAATATCGCTCAGGTACCAATGTTCCTGTGTCCTTTCATCAAGTCATTATGTTCCTGGAAGCTAAAATATGGATTCAATTTGTGTGCACGCAAATAGTACCTTCTTTAAATGTTTCTAATGTTAATACTTTTCGAGTAGTTTTATTATATGCAATCTTGCAGAAAAAGCAAGTGTACATTGGTAAATGGATTCACTAGAACATGAAGAGATGCATTAGTGGCCAGAAATGGGCCTTTTCTTTCCCCATCTAGTGACGACTTTATGCAAAAAGGTGAGTGTACCTATGACATCCACTAAACAGTCGTTGAAACCTTCCAAAAGTATCATCGCGGATACCTTGTTCTAACAATACATTGAATTGAGAGCCAAACAAATAAAATATTGGAACAAGTGAGAACAAGATGTGACAGCTACGCTAGCTTCATCCCAGATGCTGACACAAGATCAACAAGAAGTTGGTGAAAGTAGTCATCCAAAGCTAGATTGGATGATATAGTGGATGCAAGAATCGGGGTTGATTTTCCAAGAATTTTATAGGCAAAACAACATCTAGGTCCCTAATTATACAACTGACATGTTTGGCCCAAAAAATATGGAACAAGAAGAAGAAGGGCAAGAAAACGAATAGGATGACGGAAGTGAGGTGATGAATTTTGAAGAGGATGATTGAACATTTTTATTTTTGGGAAGACTTGTATTAATTTTTGGATTATTTTGACTTAGACTTTGTAGGAGTAGGATTAATAAGTAGATTTTTTAGTTCTATTACATTTTGTTTATATTTTCTATGTAGGAACCCAACACAAAGGAGACACAAACAATTCGAGCTTTAAACAATCAAAGGAAGAAGGACCCACCATTAGCAGTTGGTGCGACCACGATCAATCGGGTAACTTCTTTCTTTATATTTTTGTGGTTTACACATTGAGGACAATGTGTCAACTAAAGTGTGAGGGGTAATATAGAAAACTTGTTTATTTTCAATTTCTACATTTTTCTTTGATTTTTTTCTTTTCTTTGGTGTGCTTGAGCTTGTAGAAATACAAGTAATTGGCTAGGAGCATGTACATAGGTTGCTTGTGTTGACAAATAAATTTGGTAGGTGATTTTAAAACTTTGATTATTAGACTACTAACTTTGATTAATATTGAACTTGATCTTCGACTTGATTTGAACACGGGTTAAAGTACGGTTGGGATTTGGTGTGAAATGGTGGTTTGGAATGGAGATGGCAGGAGTGGAGATGGTATTGGAGGGAGATAATTGTATATTGCCTGAGTAAATCGAGGTTCAGCATTTGTTGCAAACTCTCGTGTTATACTTTCTTTTTGGTGTGCTGGTTGGATTAGCTCTTATGAGCATTGGTGTGGTGGAGGGATTGGCTCGAGTGAGCATCTTGTGTGTTTGGTTGGACCGACAATGTACTTCTATCCGTAAGCCGTTATTTGAGTAGATAATCTCTGTAAGTTATCTTGTGGGGTATCTCTAATGAATTTATCATATATATATACTTGGGATTTGAATTTTTTTGTTATGAATTACCATTTGGGATTGTGGATGACAGGAAATTTGCACAGTTGTTATATTATTGTTTATGAATTGTTGTATTCACTTCGGTAAGATTTATCGATTTAATACGTCGAACTTGCTAAGCTTCATTGAGCTTACTTGTGTTAAACTTTATTCTTGTAGATACTCAGAAGGTTGGACGATCGGATCAACACTCAAGTTACACTATCCAGCTTATTTTGATAGCTTTTGAACACTTATTTCAGATTATATGGCATGTAATAGGTGATTGATGATATTAATGTTTTGGATATGTAAATAGTTAAGTATGAATTTGGTTGTACAAATTGCTTGGTATCATCTTCTTTTGGTACTTTTGGTTCCTTATCATTATGTGTAAATGGCCATTTGTTACTTGTTGGAATGGTTAAAAGAGTATTGATGAATTGGTTGTTAAGTAGCTAAGATATGGTATGTTTGAGTTGGTATTGATAGGTGATATCTTAAATGAATTAATAGGTTGAATTTAATGTTATGTTTTGATATAAATGTATGTATACTTGTGATACCAATGAGGTACATTGGTTAGGCACTAAATTAGGTTGATTTTGGTATGTTTTGGCATGATTAAAGTCAATTTAGATAGGTATTTTGATTGGTAAATGGTTTGCTTAGGTTCCAAGTAGCTTAAAATAGTAAACTTGTTGACTAAGGCACATTTTAGGTCTACTTAGCCATGCGACACGGCCGTGTGTCCCCTGTAGGTTCAAGGCATGCAAGTCAGGCTATTACACAGCCTAGCACACGGGCATGTGAGATCATTTCGAGGGGTACACGACCTGGCACACGGGCGTGTGGCTTGGCCTTGTGACTAAGTCAATGAGTTACACGGGCATGGACACAGGCTGGGACATAGTCGTGTGTCCCTATTTCAAATGTCCACACAGCCTGAGACACAAGCGTGTGTCTCAGCCGTGTGAGTCACACGACTTGGCCACACGACCGTGTGACCCCTGCAGTCTAAATTTTGCAACTGTTTCTTAAAATTTCCAAATGTGTTCAATATAGTCCCGGATTGTTTCTATAGTATTTTTAGGGCCTCGAGGGCTCGATTAAGGGAAATTATGAATGTATTTGAATAAAATTTAATTATGTTTGTATTAATGTATGATTTGAATTATTTACTATTTTGTTGGTCCAATAATGCTTCGTAACCCTATTCCAGCAAAGGATACGGGTTAGGGCTGTTATAATAATTTTATATTTTATGGCAGTATTCACAATCTAAACTTTAGTATGTCTGAAGGCGGTCACTAAGCCTACTCTAATTGGGGCTAAATCGAGTACCATCAAACTAAATGTTGCTACAAATAATTTTATGATAAAGTCGAACATAATTCAAAGGTGCAACAATATGTTCAGTTTGACGCGTTGCTAGAGTTTTGTGACATATTTAAGATTAATGACGTTACTGATGATGTCATACACTTACGGTTATTCCCATTTTCTTTGAGGAGCAAAGCAAAACAATGGTTGAATTTACTTCCATGGGGTTCTATCACAACTTAGGATCAAATAACTAAAAAATTCCTGTTGAAATATTTTCCATCGACCAAAACAACTAAGTTGAAGAGCGACATCTCTTCGTTTGCCCAAATTGAGCTTGAGACAGTATATGATGCATGAGAGAGATTTAAGGATATCTTGAAAAGGTGCCCTCATCATGGTTACCTTTGTGGCTACAAGTTCAAACCTTTTACAACGGTTTGAATCCCTCGACTAGACAAATGATTGATGTGGCAGCTAGCGGAACATTGAATAACAAAACACCTGAGGTAGCCTAAGAATTTATTGAAGAGATGGAACTGAATAATTATAAGTGGCAAGTTATGAGAATAAAATCGATCAAGGTAACCAGTGTTTTAAATATGGATGTAGTTGTTATGGTTACAAGTTAGGTTTAAGCACTGAGTAAAAAGATTGATGGTTTGAGTTATAGTAAACATGAGAATTCAGTAATGCAATGCAATGCAATGCAATACGATTGGAGCGGGGATGATTAATTTAGAATATTCACCCTTTAAGTCTAACATAGAGTATGAACAAGTCGACTTTATGGGTAATAATTCTAGACCTCAGAACAATCCCTATAGCAATAATTATAATTCAGGATGGATGAATCATCCAAATTTCTCTTGGGGTGGTCAAGGTAATAAAAGGTCACAATCCCTTTCGGGTTTTCAGCAATCTTATCAGCAAGAAAAGAAACCAAACCTTGAGGAGACGTTTGCTAAATTTATTTCGGTGTTCGAAACTAGATTTTAGAATATTAAGACAACTTTGAAAAATCAACAAGCATTGATTCAAGGGCTTGAAAATCAGATTGGATAGCTCGTTAAACTAGTTTTTAAAAGACAACAAGGTAGCTTACCTAGTAACACTAAAACTCACCCAAAGGAACAAGTCCATGCAATCATTGTTCGAAGCATGGAAAGGTTAGTCAAGCCTAAAAAAGGTTGAATTTAGAAGCTGTTGAGAAAAATGATGGGGTTGAGGAAAGCAAGAAAGAGCATAAGCCGGTGGTTAGAGAATACAAACCATGAATTCCATATCCGGCAACAGTGAAGAAAAACCGTATCAACAAACAATATGGTAAATTTCTTAAACTTTTGAAAAAAATTGCATATTAACTTACCTTTTTTTGAAGCTCTTCCGCAGATGCCAAAGTATACAAAATTTCTAAATAAGTTGTTAATAAATATAAGGAAGTTAGGCGACTTGTTAACTGTGGAGCTCAATGAGGATTGCTCATTCATTATCCAAAACAAACTACCCATCAAGCTTAAAGATCCATGGAGTTTTACTATTCCTTATTTGATTGGTAGTTTAAATGTAGAAAAAGCATTGGTGGATTTGGGTGGTAGTATAAGTTTAATGCTTTACAAATTGTTCAAACAACTTGGTCTCGGGGAACAAAAACCTACTAGGATGAGTATTCAATTATCTAATAGATCAATTGAGTATCCTAGGGGTATTATTTAGGATGTACTTGTCAAAGTAGATAACTTTATATTCCCTGTTGATTTCGTTATATTGGACATGGATGAGGATATTGAGGTACCCATTATCTTTGGTCGACCTTTTTTAGCCACTTCTAAACTTATTATTAATGTGGATAATGGTGAACTTGTGCTAAGGGTAGGTGATGAAAAGGTTACTCTTGAAGCAAGTGATTTTATGGGAGTTACTAGTGAGCGAGATGATACTAGTTATTCTATTAATGTTAGTTATCATGGAGCTCAATGTTCTTTGCAGGAAATCACCTATGAAAACATGTTAGAATCATATCTTGTTCAAAGTGATAGAACTCGAGGGACAAGTGAAGAGCAAATGGTGCAACTCGATGAATTAGATGAATGGCGAACAAAGTCTGATGAGAACCCAAGAACGGTAAAAGAAATAACTAAGCAACGCCATAGTGTGCATTTAAAATATACAAATCAATTCAAAGTTGGCGACAAAGTGCTGCTAGACAAGTCAGATCTACGAATGTTCCCTGCAGAGCTTAAGTTGAAAGGGTCGAACCCATTTGTGGTATAAAATGTATTCCCATACGAAACCATTGAGGTAACACATCCTGAATACGACACATTTAAGGTAAACAGTCATTGACTTAAACTTTATTTTGGTGGTGAAATTAATAACGAGAGAGAAGAGCTCCAGATCTAAGATCCACCTTAACCGTAAGTTTAAAAAGGGAAGTCGAGCTTAGACTCTAAATAAGTACTTCTTGAGAGGCAACCCGAGTGTTTTTATTTTATTTATTTATTTTACTTCGATTTTATTTAAAAAACAAAAAAATATAAAAATTAGTACATTTATTTTTATTACTAAAAAAAGAAAGAAAAAAGAATTTGAAAAAAATTGAAAAAAAAATAAATTAAAAAATAGTGGTCCACGTGGTCTAGGGTGACCCACATGGCCGTGTGAACACTGGAGCTAATTTTTCAAAATTATTTTTTTAACCTACACGGTCGTGTGACCTACACCTCCATGTATACGAGCATGGAAGAAGCAAATGACAACAGCACACGGTCTGGCCACACAGCCGTGTGAACACTAGAGCGGTGAGATCAATAAGGTATCCTATTGAGTAAAACTCATGCCAAGCGGTGAGACCGAGAGGGTATCCATATGCCTAGGTGAGACCGAGAGGGTATCTTAGATGGTAATCCTTCATGAAGATGAGACTGAGAGGGTATTCGTAGCTAAGGGTGGTAAGTACTGAAATTAAGGGTAATTGTTGGCTTAGTGAATAATTAGGGCTTCAATTGATTCTAGGCTAATAGCTCGCATTGTTGAAACGAGGAATAGGCAAGTCTGAATAACTTAGGATTAGATTTAGTTTTAGTTAATTTAATTAGTTTTATTATATCTTAAATTGGAATTAACACTACTAATTCGTAACTCTATCAGATTAGTAATTAATTTAATAGTGATTTTCTCCAATCTGCAATCGCTTGGGTACGATCCTTAAAATACTAACTCAGTGTTTTGTTGTAACACATCTATATTACAATTTGACATGTACGTTTGCAGAAACTGCACTTAATTTTTATCTTTCTATTTTTTCAGCATTTACACTTTTAACGTTCGTAAGTCGAGAGCCGGCCATTTATCTTATTCAGTAAACTGGACTATTAGCTAAGAAAAAAAGAATTATAATATTAAAGTAAAATATTGTTTCTTTTGCATTTTTTTTCTTAAAAATTTATAGAGGTATGTAGTGCACCATTTTTTATGTGGAATGATGAGAGCTGGTCCACCAATCGACTTGGGGGCGTTGATTGATGCGGGACGAGGTAGAGGCCCAAGCTTGGGTCTTTGATAGGCTCATGAAGATGTCATTGCCTTGATCGTAAGATCTAACACACATCATTTCAGTGTGTTTCGACACCAACGTTCTCTAGTATACTATTTCAGTATACTATTTCATGTAATTTAAATTCCTCAATAGGGTTATAAGGTGAGTTTATGTACTTTGCTCATTAACAAAATTTCTATTTGGCTGAGAAAAAAATATTTTAATGATATTTACAAAATTTGTATTTTTTATTTAATATATACTATTAACAAAACTCTTGATTGAGTTGGTGTCATAGATTAATTGAGTATCAACACGGTTAGAAAATTACTAATATACTTTTTTATTAAATGATTACCATTATTATTTTGATGGCTTTTTGCCTTTTCATATTTGATATGATTTTTAAATAAAAGACCTAAAATTAAGATGCCTATGGATGGAACTCATATTTAATGTGCATATAAACAAATTCTTTACCTTTATACCAGTAATAAATCTTGAATAATTTTTTTTTTAAAAAATTAACTTTTAACATAAAATATTTTCTCTCACCAATTTTGTGTGTATATACTATTAATAACACCTCTGACTGAGTTGGTGTCACGGGTTAACCGGGTACCAACTCGATTAGGAAATGACTAATATACCCTTTTATTAAATGACTATTACTATTATTTTGATGACCTTTTTGTCTTTTCATTATTTTATATAGTTTTTTAATTAAAAGAATTAAAATTAACATGTTTAGAGTTTGAACTCATGTTTAATAGATTTATAAACAATTTCTTTATCACTACACCAATAATAATTCTTAACTTTTAAAAAATTAACTTTTAACTTTTATTTATGTATTTATACTTATTAATGAAACCCTTATAGTTTTTAAATAAAATAACTAAAATTATCATATTTAAGGATTGAACCGATGTTTAATGGATTTATAAATAAACTATGTACCACTACATCAATAATAATTCTTGAGTAAACTTAAAAATAATAATAATGTTTAACATTAATATTTTCTCTCATCAAATTTGTGTTTCTATACTATTTATTAAGTGTTTTATTGAGTTGGTATCACTCTCAATCGTGTCATCGACTCGGTTAGAGAAATTACGAAAATGTACTTTTGCAATTATTATTTTAAGGTAATTTAGTCTTTTATTTAAAGAAACCCAATAAAAATACATATATGATGGAATTTGAACCCAAACCAATTGCATTAATTAAACATTTAATTTACCACTCAACCAAAGTTTTATTTTGATATATACATTTCAATTGTCATTATGGAGTCTTTATTACCTTCATTAATTGTATTTCTATATTGTTATATTTGATTGAGTTGGTGTCAAAATTAACTCAACACCGACTTAAGATTGATGACAACACCATCATAAACAATTTTATGTAATTTTTTCATTTTAGCATCGTATATATTTCATGTGTTATTATTAATTAGTTTCAAATCATACTTTCATTATTTATTGTATGTCATTTTCAAACACACATTTGTATTTTAAATTTGTGGTTTCTACACATATGCGTATGATAGAATTTCTAATATTCATTATATATTTTATATTTAATCAAATAAGGATAGAATTATTTAATATGAAGTGATTCATAAATTTATAAATTATATAAATTACTTTATTTTGTAAAATATTAATTATAGCTTTTAATATTTTTAATTGTTACATTGGATGTGAGTTAAAACTAATATATTTTATAAACTTCAAATTACAGTATCTAATGTAGATAAGTTATTAATAACATTAATTTGGTTGTTGACTAGGTTTCTATTTTGAAAAGCTCAGCTGTTGTTAAGAGAAATGTAATCCAAGTCTCCTCATTGTAGTCCTCTTGATTTCTTTGATTTGTTTTTTAAGGAATCTGAACCCGATCCCCTCATTTTTAGCAGGAATTAAAAACAAATCCCTTTCTTCAATTTTTTTTTGAATGTTGTGTAGTTTAACTTTGCAACAAGATGCCATCCATTGATAAATGCAAAGGACACTTGGGACCACAATGCAACTATTAGAATTAGAATCATGACGTTCCTTTGGCTGGATTCGCACATGGCGCTCACGAAAAAGGAAATCTATACCACAAGCACGTTCTTTTCTTCTCTCCCTTTCCACTGGACGTATGGAGAATCTCCCTTTTAGGAATCACCGTTTTAGCTACACTCCAGAGACCGGTTTCACATTCTTAGCGAACGGTTGGCCCTAATTGATATTTTAATGTGCTCTTCAATTTTTTTTGTTCTTTTCTATCTGTTTGTTATTAACATGGAATTTTCCAATATCAAGGTGTCATATTCTATTCAATTTTAATTTCGTTTCCATCGTCCTACCATCATTAATAGTACAACCTAATCTTGTACCTCTCTCAACACTAGTTCACGAAGAAGAAGAAAGCACAGAACAAACTTATTAGCGAAATGGATCGTATTCCTCAAGAGCTTGCACTTGATATACTATCAAGGCTTCCAATCCCAAGCTTAGTGCAATCCAAGTCCGTGTGTCAAGACTGGAGTACCTTAACACATGATCAACTACTTGTCAACAAGCATTTCAAGCAGATGGTTGAGAACGATCCAAGCTTCATTTTGCAAATCATGGGTTATTCCATCCAAAACCAGCTTTATTTTGGAGATTTATCCAGCGACCCAAATGATGGAAACGTGACGATGATAGCAAAGAAGCTTACCATACCACCATTGCTTAACTTCCATTTGGTGAGTTCATGTAATGGATTGCTATTGTTGCGTGCCACTCACCCAAGCTTTGAACTCTGTATTTACAATCCATTTACCAGGGATTATATAGAGTTGCCGAAGCTTAGTCGTCATGATGGGGTGAGAGGATTTGGCTTCGATCCCACCACAAAGAAATATAAGGTTGTCGAGATATCATATAAAAGAACAACTCCTTTCACTTTTAGTCACCGTGTTGTTAGATTTGGCATGCGTCGATCTCATCAGACGGAAACATCTTCTTCTTCTTTAATTGAATCTGAGGTTCATATATTGACTGTTGGTAGCCCCACTTGGAGAAATTTGGGATGTTTTCCTTTCCGTTTTATGTGGCAAAAATCTCAGGTTTTGGTCAATAGGAAACTTCATTGGAGAACTACTACTAACCTTATTATGTCCTTTGACTTGGCAACTGAGCAATTCAAGGAGGTCCCTAGGCCTGATGTCATCACTTCGAACTCGGACAGGCGATTTCATGAACTCGTGATTCTACGAGGTTGCCTTTCGGCAGTTTCTTTTGATGGCAACAATCAAGAACTGGAGATTTGGGTTATGAAGGAGTATGCTGTGAAGGACTCTTGGGTCAAACAATTTAATATTGGAGCTTACGTACCAAAGATATTTCAGTCAAATTATCAGTGTCATTCCTCCAGCAATTCAAGGTTTTATTTGCCTAAAAATTGCATCCAAGTACTTTGCCTGTTGAGGAACGGAGGAATTTTATTGCAGTACGGAAACAAAGCAATTGTTTTTTATGATTCACATTGTAGGACTTTCCAAGATATTCAAGTAACATTTGAAGGAATTTCAAGTTGTTTCACTGCAGTTGCTCATGTTGCTAGCCTCAATTCCACAGATACATTTGTGGATGCCTAGAAGAAAAGTTCTAATTTGATTTTATGTTATTTGAAACGGATATTTGAGAATAAAAATATGATATTGTTCTATTGAAGTTTGTACAAATTCGCTGAACTGCTTAGAGCAACAGCATGTTTCACTTGTAGAGATGAAAACTATCCAATGTTTCACTTGTAGAGCTGTAAACGATCCAATTTTTCGTTTTTATGAAAGGTTACTTCCTATAGAGAGGAAAATGATCGATACCACGAGTGGAGGTGCATTGATCAATATGACTCTTCAAGTCACTCAAGATCTAATATCTACTATGGCTACGAACTCTCAATAATTTTGGACTAACTACAACTCTAAAATTGGTTCATGAGTAATGTCTTGTAACAGTCTGTTTTTCAGTGGGATCGAAAACGGTGGTTTTAAAATTTTGTTTTCCGATGGAGTCAATAAATATTATTTATTAATATTTACGAGTTCGTTATAGTGTTATATTAAATTTTAGTTCGGTAATTTTATTGAATGGTTAGTAATTAAGATATAAGGGCTAAATAGTAAAAAATCGTAAAAATTAATCGTGGTTGATTTTATTAGTTTAAAAGGCTTAAAGAGTAAATGTTTAGGGATTTATGTGGCAATTATCCACTTTTTAATTAAAGTGGACGGTTGGTAATAGTTTTTGTCACAATTTTAATGTTACAATATTATTAAATAACATTTATAATGGTTAGAAGAAAAAAAATAGGGCCACCATCTTCCACATTTCTTTCCCCCGTTTGAAACAAGAAAAGAAAGAAAAGAAGTCATTGTTATGCTCTTAGAATTCAACCAAACTTGTGTCCTTGAATGGTATGTATATTCATGTCTATTTTTCGTAAATTTTATATTTTTAAGATCGTTGAGTTTAATCTAACTAATCAAGGTATTAAATCGTAAATTTGTTAAAAATTTTAAAAATTTTCATTGGTGATTTTTGAGGTTTTTATGTTAAATGATAGAATTTGAAGCTTAGAAATGAAATAGGACCAATTTGTAAAGTGAAATTTGTTAGTTTTGAGAACATGGACTAAAATGAAAACTTTTCGAATTTGACATGAAATTTCTGTAATTACTGAATTTAAAGGGATATAGAAGGATAGATTTGAAATTGGATTGTAAAATGAAGCTTAAATGTGAAGTTTATGATAGTTTCAAATATTATAAATTCGACATTTAAACAGAAACATTGAAATCGGTTAATGCAAACATTGTCATTTTAGTTTGGTGCAAAGAGTTGTTTTGATATGTGTATTGAGCTCAGATGAACATAGGATAGGACATAATTGGCATGCCAATAGAGTTAGTTGCACGCTTGTACGAGATTGCACATTGGTGCCACTATTTGCATTTCGATGCCATTGTTTGCACTTCGGTGCCATTGTTAGCACTAGGTGTCTTTATTTAGCATTACGATGCTTTCTGGTGTGGTGTAGTTACCTGCGTATCTGTATCTATTTATTTGGTTCTTCAGGCTAACTGTTTTAAATTATATATATGGACTGATTCGATAAGATGATTGGAAATGTATGAGTTTATATGAACATATTTTCATACATGCTTGAATTGAGTAAACAATGTGTATGATCAATAGTTCTGATATATGGTACTGACTTGAGTTGTACGGAACAAGTTGTTAGTTAGATGTCTGTTCTATAGAATACTCATCTTATGATTGTGAACTGTTACAATAGGGAAGTTAGCTAAATTTGTTAATTATGTATGTTTAATTAAGAATTAATTAAGAATTGAGGTAAGTTTAAAGTTTAATTATCTATGAGCTTACTAAGTGTGTAAACGCTTACTCTATTTTGATATTATGTATTCTGTAGTTAACATTTTGTGAAACACGGTAGATCAGATCACTCCAGACCTCACACAACCCCGCTTCAATCTCAGTAGACTTTTTAATTGTTCAGAACTAGGTTTTATGGCATGTATATAGGCTTGACATGTATATGAGTCATTTTGGATGTTAATGGTTATGATGTGCATATAATACTTGTACTTGATGACTATATGATATGTGTATAAGTTTTGTTAAGTGTTTATATTCATTTTGGATCTCGCTTGTGCTAGCATCTTAAATGTTTCTTGCTTTAAAATTAAAGACACATAAGTATATGTCCGCCTCCAAACATACTAACGTTCAGAGTGTGAATACTGCAATAATATATAGAAGTACGAGGCGATATCCGCAAGTGTACGGGTTGAGTTGTACTATAGTTTTACAGCGGAGTAGGTGAGTACTTCGAGGATTAGACCCAAGGGAGGCGAGTGCTAGATCAATACTAACCTAAACTCTAAAAGATCTCATTAGTACTTTAAATTAGTTATAGTATGAAAACATAAAATAAAGGATTTTTAAGGTTTTTATAATAATAAAAAAATATCACAAAACAAATAAACTTCAAAAGATAGAAAATACGAATAAATAAATCTTGATTATGGGTGATTCGCTTGCTTCGGTGATTCCTATCAATTGTCGTTTCGGGTTTCTCATCAATCAACTAGTGCTACCCCAGCAGAATCTTCCGGTCCTCCACTAGCATAACGAGTCAATAAGGACTACTTATCTTCCGACCTTACAGTCCAGACTGGCTTGGGGTAAAGGTGTTCACGGATGGGTCATCCTAATTTTGGGTTAATTCCCACCTTGAAAATTTCCTGGGATTGTCAGACCTAGGGTTTATTTCACGTTCTTCCTTTCCCAAACAACTAATCCGTTGAGTAACCCTACAAAATAGTTAATAGATCATACCTCCACTTGTTAATCCCCCATAGAGGGATTAGTTCCTCATGGTTTTCATAGACAATATAAAATCAATATAAAGAGAAAGCATGCTAATTAAATCGATAACATAGATTATATGAAAAAGCCTGATTGTATTGAGATTAATTATGAATCCACAAAGTTTGAATGCTTTCCACAATTCAGATCTCTTGAGAACAATGAAGAACAAATGAAATAAATTCTAAAACCTAAAAATGAAAGAAAAACTGAACTAAATTTACTAAAGAAAATCTAGGCTAAATGAATGATGTCCATAACATGTGCCAAAGGAGCCCATTTATATATTTTAGGTGGTTGTCATCCTTAACCCTAGGTTAGCTAACGTCCTCGATTGATTGATGAAAGGATATTGGGATATTGGTACCTGCGCGATATTTCCATTCACCCCTCCCTTTAGTCAAAAAGTTTATAATACTATCCATATCTATATCTTTAAAGTATTCTAGATTAGTTTCATTAATGAAATCGTTCTCATAATATGGAGCATTATAAAAATCGCAAGTAATTCGAGGGGTTACTCGCGTTTCCTTCCCCTGCACAAGTACCATATCCTACATACGACCTTCAGTATTTCTAAACTCATGGTCTCATAAAGACGCATAAAATTCTTAAACAATGAAGACCATGACATTCTCTTTTGGGATCATCCAAGACTGTTCCCACCTATGGTATCTAACTGAAGGCCATATTTCGTTACACAAAACCATTAATGGATTGAATCCCCTCTCTTAGATAAAGGTTTTTCCTTGAAGTTAATAATTAGGTTTGTAAAATTAGAGGGGTTTGGATCCGTTGATAGTGTGGGTTCATTGGTTCTTCTAACTTTTCTAGGAGGCATGATATTTCAATCCTAATACTTTACTAAGCAAACAATTCAATAGAACAGTAACAAGTTGAATTTAGGAACCCTTAACCTTTAATATATAGTCAAAGTTCGTTTGAATTCCTTGCTTGTCCACGATGTTCCCAGTCCTTATTGCCCTGAATATGGTTGAAGAGTTTGTGAAGAATAAATATAATGTTAAAGAAATTGAGGGTTTAGGGTTTAAGAGGTTTTGAGAGAGTTTGAGGCTTAAGAGGTGTTTTAACTAGAAATAGATATGGTTTTAGGTTATAAAATTGGGTTTTATAGTGTTAAAAATTGGGTTAAATAAAGAGTAAGCCACCGGGTTGCACGAATGGGTTAGGTTAACCCTACAAAAATTGTAACGATGTCGCCACACAGTGGTTTCGTGTCATGACATCCTTTGCAGTACACTAATATTATGACACGTTCGTCAGTTTGGAGGCCTGAAGGAAACTATTTGCTATGTCACGACCTACTAGGGTGATGTTGTGACACTGACTTTGTTTTGGCTAAAATCTTCTAGCTTTAAGGATGTTTAAGTTTAGATATTATTGAATTGATGGAACAAACCAAAAATGCCAAGGGAGGTGATCTTTAAAATTTTTCTTGGAAGCAAAGAAAAATATGCAGCAAAGAACACAATGATTTATTGTGGTTTGACCTTAGTTGCTTGCTCCACTACATTAGATTTCCATAACTAAGGATTTTCTCTAAATTCAATAATTTGGAAACCTTTGAGGACAAGATTTAACCTTACAGTCTCTTTTAAGACTTATACCCTAAAATATTAATATACAACTCCCTTAAGGTTTCTACCCAAACCTTACGAATAAACCCTTTCTCAAAGAGAAGCAAACAAGCAAACAAAGATATAATCCTTACAAGATCAGGATTTTTGCCAATTAAGCACTAAGACAAAGCAAAACACTTGAGCTAAATAAATACAATGAAAGCTCACAAGTGTTTACAAGAAAAGGTACGAAAGAATTAAGCTCTAGGTTGTTTTGATTGATCTTTAAGCTTTGCACATGTTTCTTGTTGTTTCTAAACCTTTGAAAGATGGCATTTATACCCTCTAATGGATTTCCAACTGTTCTGGCTGTTCTAAAAGTGAATGTAGTCGTTAGGGATAAAATACTAGGTCATTAACTTCACCTGCAGCAACAAGTATCGATACTTACTAAAAGCGTATCGATATTTTCTGTAATTAATGCTGATTTCAGTTACCGTTGGACCAGGAATATCGATACTTTAGGAAATCTATCGATACTTTAAGAGGGGTTTGAAAATGGCAGAATGTCAACTTGGTATCGAATATTAGAGGGGTATCGATATCTTGTAAAATACCGATACTTAGACAAAAAGTATTGATAGTTTTTGTCCTGGAGCAGTTCTGACTTGTTTGAAAATGGTTAAAACATATTTGAAAATATTTGACTCAATTGAAACTTTTTCAACTTGATTTTATTAAATTTCTAAACTTTACTTTTTATTCAGAAACACTTTAATTTGTTATATCAAAACATATAATCCAATAAGGCTTAGTTTAATAGATATGAACCTACATCAAATAAAAGTCAAAATCTAAACTAGGTGGTTAGTTAAATATAAAACAATTTACAAAATTTAAGTAGCAATTTAACTAATTTTTAAGTTTTACTGTTGGATTCATTCGACAGTGTCATCAATTCACTGATGGAGGATTTTCCTATTCTCTCGGTATTGATCCACCTTCCATTATGCCATTCCTCCTGTACTCTTTTTTCCCTTTCCTTAAACATGTTTAGTCTTTTTGTATGCATAGAAGGAAGCGTGTCCTTTGACTCGGGGACGTTAGAAATAAATAATTTTTTACATTGCTCCCCTAACTTCCTCATATCTTCCTCGCTCGATTGATGACCACATTTAAACGTTTTTGTCTCACATTGACTTTCATAGTTAATTTTTTTTCTCTAAATCAATGATGGGCCTAGAAGTAGCCAGGAAGGGTCTTCCTAATAAGACTGGTATCTCACGATCTTCGTCAAAATCAAGTACCACAAAATCTGCGGGCATAATAAAACTTTGCACTTTGACAAACACGTCTTTCAGTACCCCTTTTGGACGTACCAAAGACCTGTCAACCAACTGTAATGTTATTTGAGTAGTTTTTAGATCCCTAACTCGAGTTTTTGAAAAATAGATAGAGGCATTAAGTTAATACTAGCTCCTAGATAGCATAGGGCTCTATTAAAATGAATGATCCCTATCTCTATAGGAATAGTAAAACTTCTAGTGTCTTTCAATTTTTGAGGTACTTGTCCTAAAATAGTCACGCTACAGGAAGCATTTAAAGTAACTTATTCTCCTACCTTTAAAAAATAAGCATATTTGCGAACCTTTTAAATTAACTCAATTAAAAGTAGTTTAAAATTTAATGTTTTAAACAAGTTTAGAAAACTTACAAATTCAACCTCATCCCGCTTTTGTTTTTCTTCTAGTCTTGAAGGGAATGGGATTTTTGCACCTATAGACTCTTTAGAAGTTAGTTCATTCACTGTCTCCACTGCCGATGTGGTTACCTCCTCTGGTTCTAGCTCATCTTCTGCTTCTAGGAATACTTCTTGAAGATCATCATTCTTCTCCGCAATTATCTTCGGAGTAGTGGTATCTAGGCTACTCAGTACTTTGCCGATCGGAGCTCAATTGCTTTCACATGCTCATTACCTTTTCTCTGTGGATTATCTTCTGTGTTGCTGGGAATACCTGTGCAAATTTTTATTTTGATGTCACACATCATGCTCATCAATTAGCTCATTTGATCCTCGAGTTTAGTCAATGTTCTTGTTGAATTGGTGCACTCAGACTACATCTGTTTGACATCAGTTCTCATTGACTGCATTTCTCCCTCAATTCTATCCAGTCATTAACCACATATAGTATGGTCACTTGGTTTGGTCCTATCCTGAGGCTTCTGCAAATAAGGAGGTTGGTAATTAGTATCTTTAACTTGATTTGAATTGTTACCTCCTCCTTGGTTTCCTCCCCATCTCAAGTTTGGGTGATCCTTCCAACTAGGATTGTATGTATTCAAATAAGGGTTTCCACCCCTATTCCCAAAATAGTTTATATCATCGATAGGATTATTAATATAATGTAAAAGTGGCTTATCTCCTCCATGCATAGAGGGTGTAAAAGCAGATTCAATACAGTTAAGTCTATCCACTATTTGCTGATACTTATCATCCTCCTAGATAACTTTGACCATAGTAGGTTTTTGGCCACATATGAAGCATTTAATTGGCCAATGACAGGAGTTTAATGCAATGTTCTCACTGATCTCGTATGCTTCTTCTTACGTTCTGTTCATAAGGGCTCTTCCTGCTACTCATTTTAATCCAAATTATGTATTTGTATCCAACCCATTATAAAAAAAACCTACAGTTGCATCCACTCAAAAAATTCGTGGTACGAGCATTTTTGAATCAAAATTTTGAAACGTTCCCATGCCTCATAAAAACTTTCTCCCTCTATCTTTCTAGAAAGATCTCTCCTTTAGTTGGACTACTTTGCTAATCGGGAAAAACTTCTATAAGAACTTTCAAGCGAGTTCATCCCAAGCCGTGCTAGACCTAGGTGTCTGCGAGTTTAACCAAGAAAAAATATTATCAATCAAAGAGAAGGGGAAAAACCGAAGACGAATAGTGTCATTAGTGACCCTGTTATATTTAAAAGTATCACAAAGTTGAAGAAACTATTTTAAGTGTAGATTAAGGTCTTCTGTCATAGTGCCCCTAAACTGTAGATTGTAACGCCCCGAAATTAGGGTTAGAATTAATCAAGTTAGTTGGTTGGTTCAGTGGTTCGGTGGGACTGTTAAGCTGGTTTTCGCATTTTAGGACCAGAATGAGTTTACTGGTTCAATGGCTAGCTCTTTGGGGTAGCTTAGCTTTGGTCTTGGGTTCAAGTCCTCGTGTTTGCAATGTGGGAAATATTTTTGTTTTTTGTTTCAATTCTGAAAATTCTAATAGGTTAAATTTTTATTAAAAATCTTTCTAATTTATTTTTTATTTTATTTTGAAAATTTTAGAAAAATCAGAAAATTCCCAAAATTCTTCACACGTTCTTTTATTTCCTCTCATGTTAGTTTTCAATTTTTTCCCAATTGGAGATTTTGCCTTTTGACTTCAAAGTCCCTCTGTTCCAACATTTTCCTTTTTCTTTCTCCTTTGTTCTTTAAGTTTTTTCTTTCTTTTGATTTCAACAACGTTGTCAAATTCCATTTTAAGGAGGTTCGTCTCTTTGCACATCTAAATTCAATTCGAATTCGTATAGGAGGAATGATCTGTATGATCTTGTAATCGAGTTTTAGTTTGGTTCAACAGTGGGAATCGATCATTCGTTGGTGCTTTTGAACTCGTAATAAGGTGTGATTTCCTAAACATTTGTATTTTGGAGTGATTTTTTGTGAATTTTCGTAACTGTGCAAAAGGTTTTGAAGTGTTTTTAAGCCACACGAGCAAGCACATGGGCGGTTGACACAGTCATGTGCCGTTTGGAAATTAGGCAAGTTTTGTGACACACGGTTTGGGGTGGATCACACAGGCTCATCACACAACCGTGTGACCCATTTTAGGAAAATTAGTCAATCACACATGGGCGTGTCATTTAGTCACATGGGCGTGTATGCCAACCACACGGATGTGTCTTTCCTTCTCCTTTAATGTTTTAATTTGGTCACATGGGTTAATAAGTTACACGGTCTGGCCACATGGCTGTGTACCTCAGTCACATGGGCATGTGTCTCAGCCACACGGCCATGTATCTCACTTACACGAGCAATTTTTATTCTTAGTCCATAAACAGACTTGTTTTAGTTCCTGTGTAATCCGATGCTTCTAAGCCTCTGTAAATGTGTTTGGGACTCCGATACAGCTTGGATTTATGTCTGTATGTGTACTTTTAAGATTAAATTTAGTTGTCTGTATAAGTGTTGATATGATGTGATGAATGAATTTGAGTTTATTGATGTTATCGTTACTTACTAATTGAATACAAGTTTAAATGATTCTGAATCTGTTCAATTGAATATGCATACTCCTACTTCTGTACGTCCACTACCATATTATGTGCATTTTTTGCATTTGCATAAAAATCTGGGATTTTGGTTATGAAAAGAAAGTAGTCTGTTGAGAAGTCAAACTACAAATTCTTCTAATAGCGGTACGTCTGCTATAAATATATATGTTAGCTCAGTTGTATATTCCTTTTATTTGAGTGGTTTAAATCCACTACCATGGTGTAGGGTGGACGACTTTACCATAGCCTTTCCTGGTGTGTAGGGTGGCTGGAGTGGTTTTGGTTGGGTGGGTGGGATTTTGATACGTCCCATTCAATACACATTTGAGTATATGTTGGAATAATATAATTGTGTTATGTTTGTTAATGAAAAAAATTTATATATTGGATTACCGATGTAACACCCCTAACTCGTATCCGTCGTTGGAATAGGATTACGAGGCATTACCGATAAACACAGTTTAACACAATCATGAAATTCATCTCATAATCAATTGTCATAAATAAACTGTTAAATTAAATAGCAATCATTCATTCAAATATAAAAGTCAATTTATCTCATATGAAACACATAAATAATAAAATCATTCAAAGTTTTACTGCTTATAATACATATATGAACCATGCTTCATCAATTTAATCACATCAGTATTAGTGGTCTATTCAAAATATTCGAACTAAGTTGTTATACAACAAGCCAATTTACACATGTTTCATATTTGCAAGATTTAAACCATATAGCTATCAAATATATGACATTTGATTTTATAAATTACAACTAGGTATGTATCATTTCATATACCAAACGCATACACCATCATAATAAGTTGTATATGACCATTTTATATCTAAGCCACGACTAACCATATCATTAACTAAATATCCAACATATCGTTTAGTAACTTCGCACATGTGCCTATTATACACAAACGAGCCATATTACACTACTTAAAATTTATACACATATACAACATTAGTAACTTACATTATGGTCAAGTATACTTTTAATACCATTTATGTATATATCATCATGTGCATAAACACTGTTTCAATTTAAACTGATTTCTATCGCCAATAGTAAAACATATCATGTCTAAACATTACTCCTTCAATCATCCAAAGAGTCATATAAAACCGAACCTATATGACCAAACATTCAAGCATAATATATGTGTATACTTGTCACTACAAACCGAATCAAAATATCCAAACTAAAACGATCTTATCACAAACATATACATTTATTAGCTAACATGACATATGCATATATATATATATGTATTCCATTTACCTATCTTTAGCCGAACATGAATGTGCATCATTTACTAAATCTAACCCTATTTATAAGTCAATTATACATCAATCTATAAGTCTATAATTAGCCGAACCAAATAATATATTGCATATTTATCATATTGAATTACATATCATGGCCGAATATACCACCATCTATATACACAACACATTTCGTACCAAGCATGAAATCATCAACTTAATAATTAAATACCAAACAACAAGCAACCATGTCATAAGCATAAGTATTTATTTAACTCATCACTAGCCGAATACATAAGCACATCTTTTACAACTTTCACACCGATTCAAATTACAAATCATACATTCAAATAATAAGCCAATAACAAACCACAACCAAAACTCATCTATCAATCATATATCAAGCTTACCAAAGTGAACTAATCATAAGTAATATATATAATCACTTATACCGAAATCAAATTTCCTAACCAAATTTTCATACGACACTAATGACCTCGTGAATATTAAATAATTAATATTTATGGCCTAACACATCGGGGTTGTGGCCTTGAACCCACCATTTCTAATTACAATAAAAACTGATTAATTAGTAAATCCTTATTTATTTAGGATTTAATTGAAATTTACCACAAATTAGATAATTCCACATCATTTCTATTATTAGGCCATTTAAGAAAGGTCCAATTATACAATTGGTCCTTCAATTATATTAAATTCCAACTAAACAAACATTATTTCAATTTAACCTTAAACTAATTAGGACTTAATTAATAACTAATTCAAAAGTTAGTGGATTTAATCATGTCACCACCACTTGGACATTTTGACCATGGTCTAATCACCTTTTTGGTCCCTTTAGTATTTTAAATTTATAGCAATTAACTTTTACCTCTTTTACAATTTAATCCTTTTACCTCAATTAAGCAAACAATCATCAAAATTACCAGACCAAACTTCAATTCACCTATAATATGACTCTGTAAATACTTAATAAAAATATTTACAGTCGTAAATTACAAAAACGAGGCCCCGATACCTGATTTTCCAAAACCACTTGACTTTTGAATCGAATCACTTATACTAACTTTTAATTCGATAATTGAATTCATCAATTCAAAATTCAATATAAAAATTATTATTAACTCATATAATTTAAATACTAATTATACGAACTTACTCGTTAGATTTTATGGTCTTAAAACCACTATTTCTAACACTACTAAAAAATGGGTTGTTACAATAACCTATCTTCTTAAGCAAGAGCCATGAATATGCCGACTTCATGGTGTAACACCTGAAACTGTTATGGAACCAAATATATCTGTCACTCGGGTCATTTGGAATGATGGGAAGCTCACATATCTGATACCCCGTAATCTCACCATAAAGCTCACAAACACGGTCCCTATCCCAAACAAGCTGATTCAGAATCCATAAATCACGCACAAGCCTCTCACAAATATCATCATCAGGCACACATAAAGAATTGCCATCAAGGTTTTCAAAGCCTCACCTATCCACCCCAATTCTAACTTTTTTCCTGTCACCCACTTTCAATAGCTTTAGCCGCAGAGGCGATACTCATCCAAGAGAATAAAGGCTTATAAACTCTATTAGGGTGGACACATCACCATCCAAAAAGTACTTAGAATTGAGGACTCGGAAACATAAAGTATCATGGTTGTTAATAAAGTGCCATACTTCTCTTTCCAAAAGTGCAATATTGAAGAGTCTAATATCTCTAAAACTAAGGCCACCCATTCCTTTCGGCATGCACATCCTATCCCACACTAATATTGCCCATCCACGCTCCTTATTTTCGCTAGCCCACCAAAAGCTTATCATTCTCGAAATCATTTCATCGGTAGTGCCCCTAGGAATAAGAAAGACTCATTTTAATTGGCATAATTAGTGTATCTTGCGGCATATGCATATTGTTATATTATTTGAATATTTGCATGAGTTGTATAAGAATTAGTTGGTATTTGCAATTGAAATAAATTGTATGCAATTGGTTTGGAATTTGTATTATATTGATTTGAATAATGGAAATTTCACTAAGATGTATCGCTCAACGTATGGTTTTGTTTTCAATGCACAAGTTAGATTCATATCAAGGTCTCGAGCATCAATTTCAGCATCTAGACAAAGATTCCATACTCAACAACATTTTTATAGTTTCTTTTGTTGGTTATACAGCATGTACCTAGGTTGAGTCGAATTAGTATTTTGAATTGGACATATGTTATATATATGTATATATATGAAATGGTGAATGTCTTAACTTATGGATAGTTATATTTGTGCCATATTAATAGTATAATTGGTAATGTGTTTATAAGCATAGGTCTGTAAATGTCAATTAGCTCAATAAAGGACTTGAATGAAATTGTTGAAAAGTATGAATGTATGTGTCTAAAAATGATACTATAGATTTAATGGAATGCATTAGGTACTTAGATTTGGTTGAAACCATATTTGCAATTAAATTTAAAATTTTTTTAGGTGTTTGCAAACAAGTACCAAAACTTGACCATTTGAAGTCAAGTATGTCATGTTGCGATGTCGAATGTCTGTTGTTGCGACGAGACCAGGTTGCCATGCCACTGTGCGATGTCAGGCTTTGACGCTACAATGAGACCTACTCAATAAGTTGTGTCGTAACAAGGAACCCCCTGACATTGCGACATGAAACCAATAATTTAAAATTCTTACAATTTGGTCCTATTTTGACCTTTAGTTAGTTTTAGAGCTTCCATAAGCTCGTATAAGACCCAAAAAATATTGTATATTATATTGTATGCATAATTGAGTTAAATTTGATCATTTAATTATATAAATTGGATTTAGTTGATTGGTCGTAGTTACTCCAACAACAAATGTGACACCTTGTAACTCAGATCCAAGGATCGGGTCGAGTATTGGGGTGTTACAAGTAAACTGACAAATAAGATCAAGACTTTTAATTCCAAAGAGGTCTCAACTATGGGAGCAGCACAATGACTTGAGCTATAGATCGATAAATTGAAAGGTAAGGGTAACTTCAAGGTAATTCACTTGGATGATTAACACTTCATGTTTGGCTTGAATTTCCTTGACAAGATTAATGCTCTACTGATACCTTTTGCCGATTGTATATGCATCATGGATACTCGACAGCAACAATACATTATGCTGATGAGTCGAGACATGAGGGGTGAAACCAAGGTATTGCCAACAACCCAAGTAGCTAGTGATGTTCCATGTGGTGGGAATATTGACTTGGTAGATCGGAGTGCTATGAAAACCCCCTTGGAAATGCTAGAGGTGTAGAAAATTGATATGAAACCCGTTGAGTTATCAGTGGGGCTACCACCTAAGAGAGAGGTGGGTTGTGCATCAAAATTTGTGGCAAAAATGGTGACTTAAATTTGGCAGTCAAAACAAGTAAATGCAACGAGTTAGGTATTGGAAAAAAACCCGGTTTGAAAATAGTTTTCTTGCACAGTAAAAAATTAAAATTTTAAAAATCGACCTGGTTTGTGATATTTATAGAAATAAAACTTAACTAAATTCATACATGTGTTTTTGGGTAAGCAGATCCTTGATGTTTTTCGACTTTCAACCAAATGATCTTCTTCCTTATTCTGGTACCATGAACTGCTTTGAGTGTGGGCTTGAACCAATTGAATCAAAACATGAAACTAGAAAAAAAATTCCTTTTGTGGTGAAAATATAAATTCTCTCTTCTTTAATTGAAATTGATAAAATTGTTATTCTTAAAAATCTGTTTATAAGTTGAGAATAAATTCTCTCTATTTTTTGGCAGATAACAATCTCTCAAAAGTTTTGTTAATAGCTCTACCGGTGTCATATATTTATAGAAAGAGAAGGTAGAACCCTTGTAGAGTTGTAGAGATTTATTTTAAATATAAAAACAACATCATACTTAGAGTAGGAGAGGGGTGAACAAATCGCCCTTGTATTTCTGCCCCCTTCATGTTATGTAAGTGGTTTTGGGGCTCTCTCACATCGGGTCCAATTACGACTACTTAGAGTAGAAGAGGGGTGAACAAATCACCCTTGTATTTTTGACCTAGTATTCTGTAATATGATCTAACCCAATTCATTTGTTCTATTTCGCAAAATAAAATTTAAAATTCACATATTAAATCATTTTCATACCCAAATTTTACCCTAATAAAATTTTGACGATTTTACCAAACCCTCTGGTAAAATTTTAACGATTTTACCCTAGTAAAATTTCGAGAAAATTCATTCAATATGTCACAACTCAACATGTTCACTCTGACCAAATGGTTTATTTTCATTTTCGGGCTTCAAAACAATCCAAAAACATAAATTCATTCTTTCATCATTTTTTTAAGTAATCCTATATAAGATTGCAAATTTTCACTCCCTTTTCGATTTCCATTTTTGGAAACCTACATTTATTTCCAAATGATTCTATTTCTCCATTTCGGAGAAAATCATAATCATTCCTAAATATTTCTCATTTTTTTTTCTATTCATTCTGTTCAATTTTATTCAAACACACAATTCATTTATGGTTTCAACGAGCAAGCAAAGAGATCGATTGGACATATGTAGTTGAGGCTTAAATGATTTATATTTAAGTTTCTGCTTTTTGCCTAT
Organism: Gossypium raimondii; assembly: GCF_025698545.1. NCBI lineage: Eukaryota > Viridiplantae > Streptophyta > Magnoliopsida > Malvales > Malvaceae > Gossypium > Gossypium raimondii. The sequence continues at coordinate 48,609,276 of NC_068575.1, forward strand.
TAAGTATAAAATCATTTAGTCACGAATTCATTCAACTATAGTATCATGAATGAGTTCTCCCCAATGGCATATCATTATGAAAATAACTACTCAGTGCTCATCAAATGACCTTATCATAAGTGTGTTACCCTTATGGGATGTCCTTAATCTTTTTGGGATAATATTAGTTCTCCTAATATGATCTTATTTAATCTCATGATAAACATCATATCATCCTTCATGAAAGTCAATCACTATCAAATAGTGATCAAGTCATCCATCACAAAGACGGATGACCTATGACCACGTTTACTTTTCATCAACCATGTAATGTCAATGAGAGGATATCATTTACCCCATGTTTTGGGCTATGAATTCCACTGTTGTGAATAACGCTAAATACTACAGAAGTCGTACACCCAACGCACCAACTTTCGGTTCCTTATCTATTTGAACTCAAGCTTTTACTTACATCAAAGTGTACAAGTCACGCATACATAGTCCATCATCTACTCAGGATTTAAATATGTCACACTATGAATATCACAAGTGAATAAATCCATAAACAAATTCAGGATCTCTGCTTAGGTCCTGTCTGATGTACTGTTAGTCCAATTAGTCACATCTATGTATTTATCTTTTGGGAGTCATCCGCTTCAATGCCCAAGACAAGACATCTCCCCAATTAGAACTGATAGATGATATATTAGTCTTTCAATCGGTTTGCTCATTTTCGATTAGACTAAGTGCATGTTTAGGTTCATCTACAAATACAAGCTATCTTTTTGTACTACCATCTGACCATGTAATACCGCTTAGTATTATTTAAACATTTAAACAACCAATGAGAAACATTTTCTTTTATTTTTCTTTGTGTGCAAAAACCATGTAAGGAAAATAATACAAAGTATATTAATCATAATCAATGAATTTGTTTTATTAACCAAACTGTTCGAAAAATTTACAACTTGTATTGACGAAAATACTACACTTAAGACACTAGATCCAACACATGGTAAATCTCAAACACTTATCTAGTGTTTTAAATTATGATTTAGCGTTGACTTAGCAAAGACACAGGGGCCCTTTCAGAGTTCTAAAGCGGGTAAGCCAAAGGGCTTACAAATAAGAGTTACCGATAATACTCAAGGTTAACTCGGTGTTCTATATGGGTGTACCAAAGCCTATTTGTGAGGATCAAGGGGATCCTGATCGAGGCAAGTCATAGTGGAGGCAAATAGAAGTGGTGAGCTCTTACGATCGAGGTGTACAAGAGAGAAATATAGTTCGAGTTAAGCGATAGTGGAGAAAAAAGTTGGGGCAAATGTTTCGAGGGGAAAAACTACTCAACAGAGAGACTAGTTGGGAATTAGCGAAGGTATTGAGGCAGTTCCGAGATGAGTTAAACTACTGTAATTCTGAGGACAAGATGAGAGCATTACAAGAATGGATGGGGGAGAAATTCACGGGTTGCAAATCAAAGCCCATGAAGAATGCACACAAACTATCCCATGGAGGTTAACTGATTAAATGGGGCTTATTTGACCCACTTGAACTGGCTCGATTCGTGGAACACATGGAGATGATCATCTACTTGAAGCATTGGTGGTCGAGTGAAACACTCTAGTAAAGCTAGAGTTACCAAGGCAATTATTGTAAATCCTAAAGGATAAAGATGAATAGAGTTTAAATCACATAGGACTCTATTTTGTAGATAGGCACTAATCTCAGCCGTTGATGTAATTCAATATGTACTGTTAGATCTAGGGGATCTCAACTATAAATAGAGACCTTCCCCCTCATCTGTAATCATTCTATTGTACTTCAATTTTCATTCTTGAGTTAAAGAATATATTTGAGAGCATTTACTCAAACACCTTGTATGCATTACTTTCTTGTGGCTTTTCAGTTCTTTTGTTGCTCATTTGCTTTAATTACTTCCGTTATAATTCGATGAGAATTTCCGTGAGATTTCTCATCTTTCAAGAGTTAGGTTGACTTACATGGATTTGAAACAAAAAAAAATCGCCTAAAGTCACACAGTTTGTCAGACTAAAGTTCTATCCCTATGATACTAGAAGGTACTCTTAATCACTCTATTATGCAATAGAGGTACACCCAAATCCATACTCAAGTCATTAACTTTCTCAAACCCAAGTTATCAACAATTGAAACAAAAATGGTTGGATCAATATTCGTTGAGAAGAAAACTATAATTTTATAATTTTTTGCACATTAACACCTCTATTCACATACTCTACTTGCATAACATTTGCCTCATAGAACAACACCAAATCATCAATATAAAATAAACGACCCACCCCTCAACAACCTAAAGGGTTTCCACCACCCTTAATAATAGTGCCATCAATCAAATGGCCCGGTCTCTTCATCCCATCCACAAACAAATATGGTGATAGAAGTCACCTTTAATTTAATTATCTTCCCTCCGATGTAACATGCGACTGTGAAAATAGCATATTACGATCCCGTGATACAACCAAATTTTTTATTTCCTCCAACAACTTTTCTTGGTCGAGAATCGTTTCCACTTCCACACGTATTTCATTATCAAGCGCAGCTAGATTACGGGTGGGTATTTATATTTATTGAAAGCAATGTGAACCTATCGTAGAACTGGAAATCTTTTTACATCACTTAACCTACTTAACGCGTCTCACCCAATATCAGAGCTGGGGAAAGATAACTTTTTTATTTTAATTTTGTAGATAAGATTACAATCATTGCCTATCCAACATAAATTAATTGATTATCTTTATTTTCGATTATGGCATTTTCTAAATCACATCAACTATACGTCTATGATTATATTATCAAAACTGTTACATGGCAAATGATTTTTCTTAAATTTTTCTTCTTATGAGATCGATTTTTTTATTTTTTAATTCTTAACTTATGCAAAATAATATAATAAATTTACATTCTTTTTACAAAATAATGTTAGAAAAATTGTAATTTTTTAAAACTTTGAGTTATATTCTCGATTGGTAAAGGTGGAGAGTTGAACCTTAAAATTATGGTTTTATATTCTACTCCATGAGACATTTACAATGGTATATCATATATTCAAAATGGTTGAGTGATGAATGAGAAATTGATGCTCAAAGTAAGCTACTTGTGAATATTTGTTAAGGAAAAGAAATGCTTAGATCCCACATTGGTGAAATACCAAGTGTGAGATGTGTATATATATAAGAACCCCACTTAAAAAGTTATTAAATAATTAAGCTTGAAACCTTGCCTCGCACGTAGAGAGGGTGTAAATCCAAACTCATCGAGGTTGGGGCGTATGATGTGGGTGACACGAAATATCCAAATCGGTCGAGCCCAAGCTAGGCCTGTGGATATTTAGCCCAACACGAAATTTATTTTTTTCAGCAAATATACAAAATTTGTTTTAAAAGGACATATATCTTGATTTTATTTGATTCCAATCAATTTTATTTTATTTTATTCAAATTGATTTAAAGGCTCTTTTAATGCAGATTTTGTATCTTTAGACACAACCACAACAAATTTATTTCACTCTCAAAATTCTTCTCTTTTTCCTCTCCATATTTTCCAACGTTTCAGTGATAAAAGAAAGCAAGGTTTGTTCGTTGATCACTGCAGAGGTGTTATTGCTTTGACTATCTTGTTGTTGTATCCTAGGAGACAGTCGACCAATGTTTCTCCAAGTACCATAGGAGCGGTCAAATCTATCTTAAGAAAACTGTGTAAAACAGGCATCAACATTTAGTAAAACTCAATTCTTTTATTCTATTTCTGGTTTTTACAATCTTATTTATTTAATTGATTTTTTATCTAATATTTTAAATATAAATATTTATTTTATTTTATTTTATTTTTATATATAAATATTTTTTATTTATATTTGTTCCCTAACGTGTTTTATCCAACAAATAATAAATACATTTTTTTAATTAAATAAATCTAAAAAATCACACATGGTGATATTTGGACACTATTGGTATGCAAAGGATTGTTGGTAGGTGCGTATATCTCGCATTAGTTAAATATAGGCTATTGATAGGGCTTATATAGCCTTACTTTTTACTTTAATTGAGAAATTGAACTATAGGCCTAACACACGCACGCTGTCATCGGTCTATGTCCATGGTAACACGTGTCTTTACTTCTAGAATGTAACACCCCTAACCCTTATCCGTCGTCAGAATAGGGTTACGAAGCATTACCTAACTTTACGAATTAAATATGAACATTTCACAATATTTAATATACATATTAAGAATCATTCACAAAACACTCATATTGTCCCTTGTATGAACCCTCGAGGGCCAATATACACCTTAGACGTGAATCGGAACTCAACTGGATACTCAAGAAAAATATTCCCAAAATCTCAAAAACTTTCTTAGGAGCAGAGGACACACGCCCGTGTGGCTGGCCATGTGGGCATTCGATGTAAGGCACACGGCTGTGTCCCAGCCCATGTCCATACCCGTGTAACTCTCTGACTTGTGTCACATGGCTAACCATACGCCTATGTTCTAGGCCGTGTGCAAAGTGCAGGGGTCACACGGCCAAGCCACACGCCCGTGTGGTAGGCCGTGTGCAAAAACCTGGGTATTCTATTTCGAAATATTAAGATGCAAGGGACACATGGCCAGACCACATGCCTATGTACTAGGCCATGTGGACGAAAATAGGATATTTTAAGGCCACTGTTCTCACCCATTCTTGATTTCAACCTACATATTTCAAATTCCATACTCATAGGCCAAAAGAATGACTTCAAAATAACCAATTCATAGCTCTAATGTTGTCATATAAACACATATTCTAATATTAGAATTTACCATTTAATTTAATTCACTTATATGCCTATAAGTTAACCATCACCTAACTACTCCAAACACATGTACCAAACATAATTAAACCATATATAAATAAGTTGCTTGAGAACATAAACAAAATGTGATTCTTAACATTTACACAAACCAATCCAATCCTAAACATGTCATATAAACCATAATATACGTTACAAAATCTACCGGAACAAGTTCGATAGTGTGGCTCAATGTGTTGATCCAACCTTCTATTCTCTCGAAAATCTACAAAGAACATTTAACAACACAAGTAAGCTTATTGAAGCGTAGTAAGTTCGTTGGCTTTAAACATAAATCTTAACGAACATTCAATTTTAACTCATTTAAATAAAGCATTCAATATACATTTCCTGCCAATCACAACTTCAATTGATGAATTCACTTATTTCAAATCAATATCAATAATAACTTTAGGTCTTTAAACATTAATTCCATGTCACTTACCAATCCTTGTCAAATCGGAGAACATCTTATGAATATGAGTACATCGTATATGGAAGCCTAAAAGCTACACAAAAGCACATAAGTGCTAAACGGAAACCCGTAAGGGTTAAATGGAAGCTTATAAGAGCTAAATGAAAACCCAATAAGGGTTAAACTAAAGCTCAAAAGAGCTAAACAGAAACTCATTAAGGTTAAACTGAAACTCATATGAGTTAATTGAAGCTCATGAGAGCTAAACGGAAAGTAAATAAGAAAGTTTGCAACAAATGTTGAACCTCATTTTACTTGGGTAATTTACCGTCAATTCCTCCTTTGCACTGAACGACTGTACTCAATCCCGCGTTCCGAATGCTTCGAACATTCAATTCAATTTCATAACTTTAACAATAATTTTATTTTCAACAAACGATATGAATAAATATATAATACTATTCATCAATTTAACATATAATATTAAAACTTAACCATACGAACTTACCTTAGTTAATTTCTAGGATTTGTAGTAATTAAGGGACTATTCTGCTATTTTCTCTTTTCACGTTTGTCTACGGGCTCTTGATCTAAAATGTAAAATTATTCATTTATTAGCATATATTTTAGTTTAATTCACTTCACATTTAATACCCTTAAAATTTTGAAATTACATTATTACCCCAACTTTTACAAATTTTACAATTTAGTCCCTCATCAATTATCCTTTTAAATGAGCTAATTTTTCCCAATTTACAATTTATCTAAACATTATAAGCTATCATATAGACTTTGATCAATATAATTTTAATATCAAACCTTAATATTTAATCTTTTCACAATTTAGTCCAAAATCAATTTCTATTGAAATTACTTGATAAAATCATCATATAAAAATTAAAGGTCTAAATCCATGTTAATTCATCACAAACATCCATCACTCATCAATGGAAACTTTCAAAATTATCCATAAAATCAAAAGCTAATAACATAATTAGTTGGACCTAATTGTAAAAGTCTCAAAAACATAAAAATTACAAGAAATAAAAAAAGAATTGAACTCACCTGGAGTAAAAATATGAAAAAAAGCTTTAGAAGCTCTCCTATGGCTATTTTTGGCTGAAGATTGATGAAGAAATGTCTAGAAAATCTTTTAATTGTTGTTTTATCTGTTTAATTTACAAAATTTCCAATTTTGCCTTGTTTCACCTAATTTCATGATTTTTCTCTGCTTATGCCGCCCAAGCCATCCTATTTGGGATAATTTGCTCTTTTAGTCCTCCCTTATCCATCAGTTGAGTCATTTAATCATTATTTCTTTAGTTAACAAGTTTTGCATCTTTTTCAATCTAATCCTTTTTAATTAATTAACTATCAAAACATTAAAATTTTCTAACGAAACTTTAATATTAACTCAATGACACTCCGTAAATATTTATAAAAATATTTACGGCTCGATTTAAGAAATTGAGGTCTCGATACCTCATTTTCGAAATCACTTAACTTAATATTTTCTTCTAAAACACAAATCACTATTTCAAAAGTTTTCCAAAAATTGCATTTAACTCATAAATACAAAATAATATAATTTTTTAACTCACTCATCGGATTTAGTGGTCTCGAACCACTGTTTCCAACACCACTAAAAATTTGGGCTGTTACATAGAAAATAATTTCTTCGAAACAAAATTTCCCTTTTTTTTATTCTTTTGCCCTTACATATTTACTATTTTATCCTTTTGTTACTAGTATAAATAGAGGAATGTTTTTCTCAGTTTTTACACAGAAAGCAAACACAACAATCAAATAACTCTTTTCTCCTCCTCGCTTCTTTTTCCATTTCCTTTTAAAAATTATGTTGTTTTTTCCTAAATTACATTAGAGGAAATTCTGTCTATGAATTTGGGTTTTAAGTGGAACCGATTGTGACCCCTCCAAATTTCCTGTGAATTGATCCTAGTGTGATTTTCTTGAGAAGAACAATACTGGTTGTGTTCCACCTTCTTTATTCAGGTGTATGGATATTGAAGCACCATCTTAACCTTGAGGGACGATGTCCATTGCATGATTACACTGATCAAGGCGAATTTGTTTCTAAAGCGGTGGTTTTTCCACGGCACAATAAATCTTGATTTCTTATTTTTTTGGTTTATTTTTCCAAATCAGTGTTAATAAATTTGTTTTACAATAGTATATTTTCCAACAAAGAACAATGAATATTAAAACTTCAATTTTATCATTTCAACCAAAATCACATTTAATTTTTATATAAATTATTTATAAATCTATGTTATATTTAATAAAAATTTTACCCGTGAATGTATCATAACCGAATATATATTTTAATACACAAATATCAATGCTTTTATTCAATTAGAGGTTTTATAAACTATAAATACAGAGAAAGTCATGTAAAATTCTTAAATACAAGTATAACATTTGTAAAAATTATTATATAAAATTGTTATACCATATGCCATTTTCATTCAAATTAATTCATTTCATTTAATTATTTTTAGAAAAATTATTTAGATGCATCTAAGTAATAATTGAATAATATAAAATGAGTTTGAGTTTTTAAAGAGTATTGATTATATAATCCTTTCCTTATATCTAATAATTTCTTTTCTGGTAGATCCTTCTCTTATAATTTTATTCAAACCAATAACACTGTAATAATTAAATCATACTGTAAATTTAATAATTAATGACTTGCGTGACTTAATTTTTCATTTGCATTCAAATCTTGAATTAAAACATGTAAGTATCTTTTAAGATTTTCAAAAATAGATTAGTAATTGGATTGGTTTTATTTTAATTAATTCATTCAATTTAATTAAATAAATTCTAAAAAATGTATAAAATTTAAAAATTAAAATAAAAAAATCAGCTTGTTTCAAATAATTTATGAATAAATTGATCTAACATTTTTCTTCGAACCGATATCTAGCTGATTTTCGGTCTAAACAGTACGATAGACCTGTCAGCACCATTTAAACAACATTGCATATCTCCTACCACACATGCAAACCTCACCCCTTTACTCTTTCAAACCTGAAGATTAGGAAGCTTATATTTTCTTTTCAACCTTCTTCAAAAGCTTATATAGAAATTAAGAAGAATTATATATATGGTTGTGAGTTTTGACCTTGTCCTGGCTAGGGATGCCAAGATGATTGGAGGAATGAGGGATTGGTTGCGTCGGTCGTTGCCACTGCATTCAAAACTAAAGTCACTGATCCAAATGCAAATCTCGATGAAATTAATTCACCTATTCATATCAACTATCACAAAATCCCTCTAAATCAATGAAATAATACGTGAAGACGAACTGAGAGGAAGAGAAAAAACACATACAAAACATAAATGGTTGTTTAGGCGAATTCATCATTAATACGTTGTATGTAGTTTGAGATATCTATACCTAGCATTGTTGTTTGAATCCACCGGCTAGTGTGCATCACTTGAATTAAGATTTAGTTGAGTTAATGATATGATAAAAGCTATAAAATTGATTGATTCGTGAATTGATACAAATTAGTTAAATCGAATTTAAAATAGATTGAATTAATTTTTACAATTTTTTATTTTTAAAAAATTAATACTTTATTTACTTTGAACCGCCCGAGCTAATTGAATCAATTGGATTAAGAATCGATGTTTTGGCGATTCAACCATCAATCCAATTCCAAAAACATTGTTTATATAAAACTATCCCCATTAGAGGAGGTAGTGACACGGTCTCTTTTTAGTCATTACAAGGTAATGGTTTATTTATAATTTTGGTGCCTTTTTTATGTTTAAATCTGAGATTTAGTCCCTACACTTTATTTGACATATGTCGATTCTCTTACTTTTATAATGTCATTACTTAATCTAAATAGTTTTAGTTATTATAAGAAAATGGTTGACTTTCATTTTTGGTGTCTCTACTATGTTCAAATTTGAGATTTAGTTCCTACACTTTAATTTGGTATAACTTGATTCCATTACTTTTATAATGCCATTAATTAGTCCAAATAGTTAATATCGGTAACTATTTCAGCTAGAATGTTAATGTGATTTTTTTTCTTAAAACACCATTCTAACACACACAAAATATATATATTTCAACATGATGAGTTTGAATTAGTGTTTTTAAGAAAAAATCCTTGTAAGCATTCTAATTGAAATCGTCAAATGTGTTACTTATTTGTACTAACCAATGATATTATAAAGGGATAACGTAACTTTTGTCTCCTAAACTTGACAAGTAGGTCCACATTGGCCCTTGAATTTTTTTTATCCACTTGAACCCATGAACTTGAAAATCAGTATCCATTAAGCCCATTCCATTAATGACCGTGAAAAAAAGGGGATAATGTAACTTTTGGCCCTTAAGCTTGGCAAGTAGGTCCAAATTTGCCCCTGAACTTGACAACTAGGTTCACTTTGGTACCTATACTTTTTTTTTGTCCATTTTGAACTTAACAACTAGGTCCATTTTAATCCTTAAACTTGAAAATTCTAAAATTTTGATAATGTGGCACTCTGAGCTTAAAAAGTAAAAACCTCTTAGTTGATGATGTGGTACAATCTCAAAGTGTCATATTCAATGTTTTAATAACCAAACTCATGGTTGAACAAGTTAGAACACCAATTCTCGATTCAACTAGTTTGACCAGTTCGATTGTTGAACCAACAATAATTAAATAAATAGTTAAAATTCATAAAAAAAATCTTATATATATGACAGGTTTTACTTGTATTTTTAGATTTTTATGAATTTTTAATTATTTATTTATTGTTGGTCTGGTGGTCAAACCGATCAAACTGGTTAAATCGAGAACTAGTGGTCTAACCTATTCAACCATTGATTTGGTTATTAAAACACTAAATATGACACTCTAAGATTGCACCACATCATCATCTAAACAATTTGTATTTTCAAGTGATGATGCAGCACAATCTTAGAGTGTCACATTATCAAACTTTTAGAATTTTCAAGTTCAAGGATCAAAATGAACCTAGTTGTCAAGTTCAAAATGGACCAAAAAAATTACAAGTACCAAAGTGAACCTAATTGTCATGTTTAGGGGCTAATGTGGGCCTACTTGCTAAGTTAAGGGCCAAAAGTTACATTATCCCTTTTTTTTTCAAAGCCATTAACAAAATTGGCTTAAATAAATAACGATTTTCAAGTTGAAGGGTCAAAGTGAATAAAAAAAAGTTTAGAAGTCAATGTAGACCTACTTCCCAAGTGTAGGGGCCAAAAGTTACATTATCCATATTATAAAAGTAAAGAGACCAAAACCATAACTTGGCATAAAACAATTTATACCTAAGACGGTAATGCTAGACAATATATGTTTTTATTTACATTATCCCTATTATCTGTCTATAATCTGTAGCAGACCCAATTAGCCCGGGCCCGCACAAATAAATTATTGGGCGTAGCCCAGTTCTCCTCACAGGCCCAACAAACTAAATGGCCCAACAATTAAAGCAGCCAAACCCTAGTGCTGCAAGTCTAATGCCACAGCAGCCCCTTGCACGTCGCACCCAACACCCAGATGCCGCACATTTCGGAACCGGCCCCCTTCCTCGCGCCGTGCTCTCCATAACCACCTGTAAAAACGGACTAAAAGAGTCCCAATATTGTAAAACAAAAACAACGTGTTCTTACGGGCTATAAAAGCCTTAGAAAATCTGTAAAAAAGGGAGGAAAAGAAAAACACTGAGAATACAAAGATTTTTTAAGGTGAAATTTGATTTTTTTTCTTTTTGTTATTTTCTATTTATTTCTTTTATTTTTTTATTTCGTTTTAAATAAATAATACAAAAAGGGAAAGGGGAATTTTACCTTTTACGTCGGCGACGCCAGGGGGCCACTCACGCATGATCGGGCACGGGCATAGGCTAACGGCAAGCCTTGATGAAGCTTGGGTATTAAACCCTCGCAAAGCACCAGAAGGGTTTTTTTTTTCTCTAAGTTTTTTCTTTTCTTTTAATTGGTTGTAAATGATTTTTGAAAGAAAAATTTGTTTTAAATATCAATCAAAACGGCGCTGCTTTTAGCTGAGCTTGACCTGCGGTGACTCGACCGAAGGGGAGGATCCGCGCGCTCTGACGTCATATGGGAAATTTGCGCGTTTGGCCCCTCCCTTTTGCATTACACTCCAATTAAACCCTTTCCACTGGTTTTAAAATTTAGGCCGCGTATTCCATTTTTATTTCAATTTGATACCTCGTTGTTGCGTTTTGGAAGGAAGGAATTATCTCCTTTTTAGTCCCCCATTGTCGCTGGCGTGTTCGAATTGATCCTCTTTTTATTATTTTTGAATTTGCCCCATTTTCTCATTTTTAATTCAATTTGATCCATTTTTTAAAAAAACAAAAACTTTTGTTTCATTATTATTCTTTTTAATTGAAAACATTTTATTATATTATATATTATCATTGTTTCTATCACTATATTTGTATTCATTCACATGCGTTTTACTTATATAATATATATATATATATGCATTTTCATATAGTATTCACCTATTATTTTTATACGATATAACATGTATGCATATTTTAATATATATTTTCTAAGTTTTCAAATAGGTATACTCTTTATACCTACATACTTTTTTTGTTATTTTACTTCCTTTTTTTACGCTTTATACTTTATATATACATATATATATATTATAACATATGCACGTTTTTAATATATGTATGTACCTGTTTTTAATAATCTTTAGTAAACATTTTCATTATTTTACATGTTCTATCATTTTATATATATATGGTACATATACATGAACTTACACATTTTGTAAATATATTTATGCGTATTTCTACACTTTTATTTTGTTTTCAACACATGTATTTGTATTTGATTTATTTGATATATTACATTTTCTTTTTACATGTATGCTGGTAAGTGTGTTTGATGTATGTGTACATATGTTTGTAACTTTATTGTTATATTGTATTTGTACATATATATTTGCAAATATTTATTTGTATATGTTGTAAATTAATGGATTTGTATCATATTGTATATTAGCTCTTTAACATACCCTCTTGAAAATATATTTTGGTTTTAACCCTTCATCAAAGTTATTTTCTTGATTTAAAGGTTTTTTTTTAATAAAAGCATTTTTGGAAGTTTGGGATTTTCGAGGGAAATTGAGCCCTAACGTATTAGGTTCCGATTTTCTTTGTCAATCCTAAATGACCAAGAATACTTTTTATTCAAAATGCATAAAAATCATTTTTGGGAACTTAACCTGTTGTGCCCTAACGTATTGGGTGTAGCATGTTACTTTCTCGAAATGAAGACATTCAAGTTTGGGGAATTATGAGGAATTGTACCCTAACGTATTGGGACTCAATTTTTTTACATGACTTGAACAATTGGTTATCCTTTTGCAAATTTCATCATTCAAGCTTATTTTAAAATCTTTTTAACTTTCGACACTAAGACATCAAATAGTCAATTTGGTACCGATTTTGGGCGTTATGAGGTGCTAACCCTTCCTCGTATGTGAATCGACTTCGAACTCGTTTTCTCAAAATTGTGAGACCAAAATAATTTTAAGGTGAGCCGATCACACCTTAATAAAGGATCGATGGCGACTCAGCTTTTTGTTTTAAAGTCGACAACTAAAATTTTTTGTTTTCAAAAAACGGTTTCGACATAATCAATAATATATATATATATAAGTACGAGTTTGAAGAAACTATTGAACTAATAAATTCCTTTATTTTTCATCATATTACTAAATTCGCATTTTAAAATTAAAAAAGTTGAAACAAAATAGAAGATGTGATAATTAATCATTTAAAAATAATTATAATTTAATAGAAGCTACGATAATTATTATACATTACAAAATATTATAATTTAATTTACAATTATTAGTTAAAAATATTTGTTAATTATATCATGGAACAAAACGTTTTGTTATAAAGTGATGCCGTTTGGATTAAAGAATGCGGGAGCGACATACCAGAGAGCCATGGTAGCCTTGTTTCATGATATGATGAACAGGGAGATCGAGGTTTATGTGGACGATATGATCGCGAAATCCAAAACGGAGGAGGAACATGTGCAGGTCTTGAGAAAATTATTCTTAAGGTTGAGAAAGTTCCAGCTCAAGCTTAATCCAGCGAAGTGCACTTTTGGGGCCAGGTCAGGAAAATTGCTAGGCTTCGTGGTCAGTGAAAAGGGAATCGAGATCGATCCAGAAAAAGTGAAGGCAATACGAGATTTACCTCCACCCCGCACTCAGAAAGAAGTTCGAGGATTTCTCGGAAGACTGAATTACATTGCTAGGTTCATTTCACAACTAACCGAGAAATGTGACCCTATATTTTGTCTTCTGAAGAAACATAATCCTGGTACTTGGGATGAAGAATGCGAAGAAGCTTTTAACAAGGTGAAGCAGTATTTGTCTAATACTCCAGTGCTGTCACCGCCTAGCCCGGATAGGCCCCTGATATTGTATCTGACAGTATTTGATTATTCCATGGGGTGTGTGCTAGGCCAACATGATGAAACGGGGAGAAAAGAAAGGGCGATATATTATCTCAGCAAGAAATTCACTGACTGTGAAATGAGATATTCGTCTATTGAGAAGTTGTGTTGTGCCTTGATTTGGACAACTCGGAGATTAAGGCAGTACATGTTATACCACACGACTTGGCTAATTTCAAAGTTGGACCCGTTAAAGTATATGATGGAGTCGACTGCTTTGAATGGGAGGATGGCCCGATGGCAGATCTTACTGTCTGAATTTGATATTCTCTATGTGAGCCAAAAGGCTGTAAAAGGAAGCGCAATAGCTGACTTTCTGGCCAGTAGGGCTTTGGAAGATTACGAACCGTTAAGTTTTAATTTTCCAAATGAAGACTTGTTGTATGTAGCCACTACTGAAGAAAATCCCCAAGAAGGTCACAGTTGGAAGCTAAACTTTGATGGAGCCTCGAACGCTGTGGGTAACGAAATTGGGGCAGTCCTGGTGTCCCCGAATGGTGATCATTATCCTTTTACTTGCAAATTGGATTTTGATTGTACAAACAACATGGCAGAATACGAAGCATGCATCATGGGTATTCGTGCAGCTATAAAGCGGAGAGTCAAAGTGTTAGAAGTCTATGGAGATTCGGCATTGGTGATATATCAACTCAAGGGTGAGTGGGAAACGAGAGATCCCAAATTAATCAGTTATCGAAAGTTGGTCCTTGAATTGACCAAAGAGTTTGAGGACATCACTTTTCGCTATCTCCCACAAGATGAGAACCAGATGGCTGATGCACTAGCTACTTTAGCCTCCATGATCAAGGTGAACAGACATGAGGATATGAAGCCTATCCAAATGAGTATCCATGAAGACCCGGCTCATTGTTACAACGTCGAAGAAGGAGAAATCGATGATAGCCCTTGGTATCAAGATATACTACGATATGTAAAAAATCGTGAGTATCCTGGTCAGGCAACGAAGAATGAAAAGAGAACTCTGAGAAGGCTAGCCATTGATTACGTCTTAGATGGGGAGATCTTATACAAGAGGGGAAAAGATCAGGTACTGTTGAGATGTGTAGATGCCGTGGAAGTAAAGAAAATCCTGGAGGAAGTCCATGAGGGCATCTGTGGAACGCATGCCAGTGGGTTCACAATGGCTAGACAGATTATGAGATTCGGGTATTACTGGTCCACCATGGAAGGGGATTGTATCAATTATTCCAAAAAGTGCCATAAATGTCAAATCTATGGTGATAAAATGCATGCACCTCCTTCGCCTCTTCATGTCATGACTTCTCCATGGCCTTTCTCCATGTGGGGTATGGATGTCATCGGGCCAATATCACCGAAGGCTTCAAATGGGCGTCGTTTCATATTCGTGGTTATTGACTACTTCACCAAATGGGTAGAAGCTGTTTCGTATGCTAACGTTACAAAGTCATCAGTCAGCAAGTTCTTGAAAAGGGAGATCATATGTCGGTATGGAATGCCTGAAAGAATCATATCCGATAATGCGTTGAACTTGAACAACAGCTCAATAGCAGAAGTCTGCAGTCAATTCAAGATCAGACATCACAATTCATCGCCGTATCGCCCAAAAATGAATGGTGCAGTGGAAGCGGCTAATAAAAATATAAAGAAGATTGTGGGGAAGATGACTGAGACCTACAGGGACTGGCACGAGAAATTACCGTTTACCCTTCTTGCGTATCGAACGTCAATCAGGACCTCCACCAGGGCAACGCCTTTCTCTTTAGTTTATGGCATGGAGGCAGTCTTGCCCATCGAAGTTGAAATCCCTTCTCTCCGGGTTTTGACTGAGCTACAATTGGATGAAGCAGAATGGTTTCAATCTCGATAAGATCAGTTGAACTTGATAGAGGAAAAAAGGCTAAAGGCTATTCAGCATGGTCGGATGTACCAGAAAAGAATGATGCGAGCCTACAACAAGAAGGTCCGACCCAGAGAATTTCACGAGGGGGACCTGGTGTTGAGAAAAATTCTTCCTCTACAAAAATATTTTAAGGGGAAATGGATGCCGAATTGGGAGGATCCTTATGTTGTAAAAAAGGCCTTTTCTGGAGGAGCCCTGATCTTGGCTGAAATGGATGGAAGAAACTTGCCTAATCCAGTAAATTCAGATTCGGTCAAGAGATACTTTACTTGAAGAAGGGAAGGAACCAAGGTGAAAACCCGCAAAGGGCACTTTGATTTTAAAAAAAAAGAAAAAAAAAAGAAAAGAAAAGGAAGAAAGAAAATGGAGAGGTTGGGGTGAAAACCCGCAAAGGGCACCTTAAGACCAAATGGGATTTGAGTTGAAAACCCGAAAAGGGCGGCTCAAATTTTGATTGGCACGTGGTAGTCTTGCTGTACCTAAATCGGCAGAAAGGAATAGACGACATCTTGGGGCATCAACAAACTATTGTGAATCTCCTAAACACGTGTTGAGTTCAAAAGGGTCTTCGAAAAATTGTATAGAGAAATTCAAAGCAGAGATATCTGGGGCACCTGATCATAGTATTTGTATTGAATTCCTTGTTTTAGAATATTTCATTCTTCTTCAATATAAATGTCCCCAAACAATTCCTCTATCATTGACAATCCATTTCGGGCTATGCCCCCAACTTAACTTTGTTTTATTCATCGTTACGATCTTTTCGCAAGCATGTTGCATTAGAATGACGATTAATGGACTAGTAAAGCATTCACAATGGAGGTTTTTCATATTACTCTAGAAATTTCTAAATAATATAGGAACCTGAAACAGGACAATTGTTTAGACCTTACCGGGTTAAAAGGGTGGAGATATCTAAGAAGAAAGAGCCCGGGTTAAGAGTGTTTCGAGTTTTGTCGAAGCGTTGTCGTCACAAAAGAGGCCTTAAGGAATAATGGGCAATAACAATTTTGACATTAATGAATCATTCTCATGACATATCATTCAAATGTCATTCATACATGTCTAGTTAGGAGCATTTGATTCATTATGATCATGACATCCTAATCATTAGGCATAATTAGGCTCATAAAGTGAGTCATACAGGTCGTGTTCCACAGAGAGCAGATCGGTGAAATCATAAAGCCTTGCCTCCCTGAGTAACAATGGAGCGGGTTGAAAAGTAAAAAGATTGAAGCCACAACGGCAGATTTTACTTCCTTAGTAGTGCAGTGGAACTGATTGAAGCTACGACGGTGGATCTGGTTTCCCTGATATTGCAAAAAAAAAGATTGAAGCCACAACGGCGGATCTTACTTCCTTAGCAGTGCAGTGGAACAGATTGAAGCTACGTCGACAGATCTGGTTTCCCTGATATTGCAATTAAAAAGATTGAAGCCACAAAGGCGGATATTACTTCCTTAGCAGTGCAGTGGAACAGATTGAAGCTACGACGACAGATCTGATTTCCCTGATATTGCAATTAAAAAGATTGAAGCCACAACGGCGGATCTTACTTCCTTAGCAGTGCAGTGGAACAGATTGAAGCTACGACGACGGATCTGGTTTCCCTAATATTGCAATTAAAAAGATTGAAGCCACAACGGCGGATCTTACTTCCTTAGCAGTGCAGTGGAACAGATTGAAGCTACGACGACGGATCTGGTTTCCCTGATATTGCAATTAAAAGATTGAAGCCACAACGGCGGATCTTACTTCCTTAGCGGTGCAGTGGAACAGATTGAAGCTACGACGGCGGATCTGGTTTCCCCGACATTGCAGTTAAACAAATTAAAAATTTCAGATCTTATCTCCCTAAGCAATAGTGGAGCAGATCGAAGATGGTAGATTTTACCTCCCTGAGTTATAGTGGAATACATTGAAGCCAGTAATTCTATCTCCCTGGGCAGCAGTGGAATCGATCGAAGAAAGCAGATCTTGTCTTCCCATACTGGTGGTGAAGTAGATCGAAGATACAAGTCTTATCTCCCTGAAGTTGCAGTGGAGCAGACAAAAGTAACTAATCCTATCTCCTTGAAGTTGCAACGAAGTGGATTAAAACCGCAGATCACATCTCTCTGAAGTTGCAGTAGAGCAGATCACATCAGATTTATCTTTAAGTTGTAGCAGAGCAAATTGAAGCTACAAGTCTTATCTCCCTGAAGTTGCAGTGGAGCAGACTAAAGATAGCAAATTTTGTTCTTTTGAGAAACTACAAAGTATGAATCCTATCTCCCTAACATTGCAGTGGAGTGGATCAAAGCATTGTTTCGTATACCTCTGGAGATGCAGTAGGAAGAAATGATGCTACCCAAAGAAGAGAAGTATTGAAGAAGTTGAGGTTCAGTGGGACTGGGCATAATTGGGCCTTGTAGTCTTTGCTCTGTTCCCGTTACACGACAACGAGCAAAGAGGGGCAGCTGTAGCAGACCCAATTAGCCCGGGCCCGCACAAATAAATTATTGGGCGTAGCCCAGTTCTCCTCACAGGCCCAACAAACTAAATGGCCCAACAATTAAAGCAGCCAAACCCTAGTGCTGCAAGTCTAATGCCGCAACAGCCCCTTGCACGTCACGTCTAACGCCCAGATGCCGTACATTTCGGAACCGGCCCTCTTCCTCGCGTCGTTCTCTCCATAACCACCTGTAAAAACGGAATAAAAGAGTCCCAATATTGTAAAACAAAAACAACGTGTTCTTACGGGCTATAAAAGCCTTAAAAATCTGTAAAAAAGGGAGGAAAAGAAAAACACTGAGAATACAAAGATTTTTTAAGGTGAAATTTGATTTTTTTTCTTTTTGTTATTTTCTATTTATTTCTTTTATTTTTTTATTTCGTTTTAAATAAATAATACAAAAAGGGAAAGGGGGATTTTACCTTTTACGTCGGCGACGCCAAGGGTGGCCAGCTCCGCCGCGATCGGGGCACAGGCATAGGCGAACGGCGGCGCGATGAGGCTTGGGTATTAAACCCTGGCAGAGCGCCAGAAGGGTTTTTTTTTTCTCTAAGTTTTTTTTCTTTTCTTTTAATTGGTTGTAAATGATTTTTGAAAGAAAATTTTGTTTTAAATATCAATCAAAACGGCGCCGTTTTAGCCAGGCTTGACCCGCGCGATGACCCCGACCCGAAGGGGAGGATCCGCGCGCTCTGACGTCATATGGGAAATTTGCGCGTTTGGCCCCTCCCTTTTGCAGTACACTCCAATTAAACCCTTTCCACTGGTTTTAAAATTTAGGCCGCGTATTCCATTTTTATTTCAATTTGATACCTCGTTGCCCGGCGTTTTGGAAGGGAAGGAATTATCTCCTTTTTAGTCCCCCATTGTCGCTGGCGTGTTCGAATTGATCCTCTTTTTATTATTTTTGAATTTGCCCCATTTTCTCATTTTTAATTCAATTTGATCCATTTTTTAAAAAAAAACAAAAAACTTTTGTTTCATTATTATTCTTTTTTAATTGAAAAACATTTTTATTATATTATATATTATCATTGTTTCTATCACTATATTTGTATTCATTCACATGCGTTTTACTTATATAATATATATATATATATGCATTTTCATATAGTATTCACCTATTATTTTTTATACGATATAACATGTATGCATATTTTAATATATATTTTCTAAGTTTTCAAATAGGTATACTCTTTATACCTACATACTCTTTTTTGTTATTTTACTTCCTTTTTTTACGCTTTATACTTTATATATACATATATATATTATAACATATGCACGTTTTTAATATATGTATGTACCTGTTTTTAATAATCTTTAGTAAACATTTTCATTATTTTACATGTTCTATCATTTTATATATATATGGTACATATACATGAACTTACACATTTTTGTAAATATATTTATGCGTATTTCTACACTTTTATTTTGTTTTCAACACATGTATTTGTATTTGATTTATTTGATATATTACATTTTCTTTTTTACATGTATGCTGGTAAGTGTGTTTGATGTATGTGTACATATGTTTGTAACTTTATCTGTTATATTGTATTTGTACATATATATTTGCAAATATTTATTTGTATATGTTGTAAATTAATGGATTTGTATCATATTGTATATTAGCTCTTTAACATACCCTCTTGAAAATATATTTTGGTTTTAACCCTTCATCAAAGTTATTTTCTTGTTTTAAAGGTTTTTTTTGAATAAAAGCATTTTTGGAAGTTTGGGATTTTCGAGGGAAATTGAGCCCTAACGTATTGGGTTCCGATTTTCTTTGTCAATCCTAAATGACCAAGAATACTTTTTATTCAAAATGCATAAAAATCATTTTTGGGAACTTAACTTGTTGTGCCCTAACGTATTGGGTGTGGCATGTTACTTTCTCGAAATGAAGATTTTCGTATAAAATAAAAGTGATATTCAAGTTTGGGGAATTATGAGGAATTGTACCCTAACGTATTGGGACTCGATTTCTTTACATGACTTGAACAATTGGTTATCCTTTTGCAAATTTCATCATTCAAGCTTATTTTAAAATCTTTTTAACTTTCGACACTAAGACATCAAATAGTCAATTTGGTACCGATTTTGGGCTATTAGGTGCTAACTCTTCCTCGTATGTAATCGACTTCGAACTCGTTTTCTCAAAAATTCAGAGACCAAAATAATTTTTAAGGTGAGCCGATCACACCTTAATAAAGGATCGGTGGCGACTCCAGTTTTTGTTTTTAAAGTCCACAACTAAAATTTTTGTTTTCAAAAACGGTTTCGACATAATCAATAATATATATATATATATAAGTACGAGTTTGAAGAAACTATTGAACTAATAAATTCCTTTATTTTTCATCATATTACTAAATTCGCATTTTAAAATTAAAAAGTTGAAACAAAATAGAAGATGTGATAATTAATCATTTAAAAATAATTATAATTTAATAGAAGTTATGATAATTATTATACATTACAAAATATTATAATTTAATTTACAATTATTAGTTAAAAATATTTGTTAATTTTAAAATAGAGTTACCACTTAAATATAACTCTAAGCATAAAATATAGGAAAAAAGTTGTGATGATTATGATTTAAATTACAATTATTAGTTAAAAATTTTGGTATAAAAAAGTTGTGTTAATTTTGCAAAATAGAGTTATTACTTTAATAGAATTCTAAACATTTTAATTATCACCTAATTTTTAATAATGTTATTTTGCATTAATTATCTAAAGTAAAAATATATTAATTTCAAAATTTTATTCTAATATTTGAATTTAAGAAAGGGATGTTGTATATGAATCACTCACATATTCTCCTGAATTATATGTATCCCAGGATTAATTTGGAAAACCAATAAGGATATGCAAGAACAAACAATTTTTATTGGAAACATTCATTTAATGAATTCCTCGAACTTCTATAGTAAATGGAATATACGTAATTGTGATCAATCAAATATTGCAAAGCCTCGGTATCTATTATCGATTAGAATTGGATCATAATGTAATTTCGGTCTATCTTGGTACCATAATATCGATTGGGGAGGAGGTTAGAATTAGAGATTGATAGAAAAGCAAGGATATGGGCTCGTAAGTAGGAAACATAAAATATCTATTCTAGTTCTATCATCAGCTATGGGTTCGAATCTAAGAGAAATTCTAGACAATGTTTGCTACCCTGAGATTTTCTTATCCTTCCTGCTCGATATGGAAAAAAAATTTGGGTCAAAAGAAAATGTCATTTTGGAGTTTTATCAACAATTTTCTTGTATAGGCGGGGATTCGGTATAAGTTAATATATATTGTAATTATATTCAAAAATTTAAATAAAAAATATTATTTTACGTTAATTAATGTAATTAAAATATAATATTTAAAATTAATTAAATATTAAATACTTAAAATCAATTATTAAATATATAACATTCGATTTATTATTTTAAGGATATATATATATATATATTACATATTCAAATATTAGATTTATTGTTTGAGGTGAATTTATTGTGCGAATCAGATTATATGAATTATCCAAAATCGTTTTGATTTTAATTCAATATATTTTATATTTGAATTCATTGCTGAAATTCGAATTACCCATAACAATAAAATATATATATATATATATATATATATATATATATTCAAATTGACTATCACTTTATATATAAAGTTATTGTTTAAATTTAAATTTCCATTTTTCAAAAATAATTTGATAAATCCATATATTTTCAAGAATTTAAGTAATGAAATATTTTAAATTTAGCAAATTGGAGAGTCGTTATGATAATATTACCAAATATAACATTTATTTTATTTTTTATCTATATATAAAAATTGTTTTAATAACAATAAAAGTGAATGAATGAATGAATCATTTAATATTGATAATGATTTAAAAATTAATTTAGTAAAATTGGAAATATATTTATAACTTAAATAATAAAAATAATATATATGTATAAATTCCCGGGCAAAGCGAAAACCTCCATATGGAGGATTGAAGATAACATTAAAAAATGTGAAAGACTCCAAAGTTATTTTCCTCCTGCTTTTTACAATATGTTAAATGAGTCTCCATCCACCAACCAATGTGCAGCAAACCACGGGGTGTTTTTTTTTTTTTTTTAATTTTTCTGGTTAATTATTGAGCTTATTTAAAAAAAATAAAAATAAAAGTTGGCGTCAATAATTAATATCAATTAAAACAAAACAAAAATGAATTGCTTTATGGTCAATCACTTTCTCAATTAAATATTCCCATGAACTAAAAGGAAAAGCAAATTAAATACATTGACAAGGAATACAAAGTCATCCATTTACATTGAACCTTTGTTTTCTTTTTCCTAACTGTGGGCTAATACCACATGGTGCCATGAAAGTGACAACAAGTATATTTATGATTAAATGATGTCTAAAGTTGACCCGTGCAATAATTTTTAATTTCTTAAATATATATTGTACATATACACATTGAACAAGTGAGACAAATCTTAATTGCCATGGCTACTATTTCATTATTATAGTTCAATAGTCCATTTCGTTTTCATAACCAAATTCATGTACTGGTCATCATTTTGGATTGATTTTGTCTTGTTTTGTTTCTTTCTGGGTATATCCATGCATATTGTAATGCAACTATGCATAATTGCAGATGCAAGTTGCTGATAAATTGAATGAAAAGAAAGAAAGAGAAACCCTATGAGTGGAACTAAGGGTGATGGGTCTCCATCAAGGGATGTAAATACAGGGAATTGATTCTTACTCCTTAGATAGACTCCAATTTTGGGTCCCATAAATAAAAGAGTCCTTGTCTAATTAACCATGCATTATCATTAGTGTCACTTTTTTAGAATTTAGGAATATTTTCTGCAAACAAATCTTGTGATATGTATTTTCATACATGTATATATATATATCCTGCAAATGCAAATATCTATGACAAACTATTGAGGGGTTGAATCTTAGAAACTCTTCAATGGTATTGTTATGATTCTAATGATATATATATATATGATAACATTAGGCAATAACTGGGACAACTCAACACCAATTGAATAAAAGATCTTCTTGGGCTGAACTTATTGTCTCTAAAAGCATATATTTGGTCTCTTTGTTTTTCTTTTCTTTTTCTTTTTCCTTTTCTATGAATGAATTCGTACGTACTTAGTTGATCTAGAAAGGGAACCTTAAGGACAATTTCATTGCCTTTACCAGCCATTTTTAAAATAACAATAATAAAAGATGATGAAGAAGAAGAAGAAGAAGAAGACGAATTTTTGAATGGAAAGCTTTTTATACAATGCAGGCAACCTTGTCGGCATGTTGGCCTTAACCAGACCCCACAAATATAGAAAAAAACTGGCCCCTTCAAAAAGGAACCCAATAAAACCCTTTGGTGATAAACACTAGCACTAACGCCACCACCACTACCTTAGCCATTATAAAAAATCTCTAATTTACAAAAAAAAAAAAAAAGGTGGACTTCCATTTAAATTCCTAGCTCCTACCCCAAATTCAAGAATCTAAAAAATTCCTTAAATTGACCGAAGCTCATATTACCATTCCCAGAAACATCGAAACAAGGCAAAAAGAAAAATGTGGCGTATGCTGGTGGTTTTGAGACGAAATCTGCGGAACATGAAGAAAAGTCCTCGAGTAGCGGATGAAAGCATGTATGGAGGAGGGAATAACAATAATGATGTTAATGGAGGTGGTGACACGTCTCGTGGTATTTCTGGGATTGGCAGCGTTGTTAGAGCTCCTTTCTCTTTGGTTTCTTGCTTCTCTCAGCCACATGTTAATGGACATGGGGCTGATGGAGTTTGGGTGTCCACTGACTTTGCTCAAATATCAGAGATGAATCATTTTATGGTCAGAGATAGTATGCGCTATGCAATCTTGATGTAATCAAACCAAAAAAACTAGACAAGGATGTAATGTAAGTACTAAATCATAGATTTGTTTTCTTTGGTTTATGGGGCTATTAATTATTGCTTTCATTAATTTACTCAGCTTCCCATTTTCTCTTTTTTTTTTCTTTAAGAAAGAGTAAGGTTTTGTTTCCTGAAATTACAAACAAAAAAAAAAGATGTCCAAAAAAAATATCTTTAAATACTTGTTTTTATGGTGGAATAGTAAAATCTCCCAGAAGCTTAAGGGAAAAAAAAGTTTGAATGGAGTGATGAAGGGTGATTTGTGGTTTTCAATTTCTTCATACGGCTATCCACTGCCCGGTATCATTGCAACGAGTAAATAATTAGTGATACAAATAGAAAATGTTAAAAGGATGTATAAATTCTACTGAAAATTTTCAAATTGTTTGTTTTTTTTTTTTATATCAAATTGTCTATATTATTATTGTTGAAGAAGTCAAGTAGAAATTTGTAAAGTATTATTCATTAGAGCCAACAAACTTCTCAACCAGTAAATATTGTCCTTGATGAAGGATCTTGTCTATTAACTCTTTTGATAGCTTGATTATCTAAAATGGCATTTTTGAAATGGTGGTAGAAGCACCTCAAGCCATGTTGGACTCAGACCCTTGTCCTGTAGCTTACAAGATATTAATATGTGAACTTGTTGTTTCTACATGGACTTAGTCTTAATAGAATCAAGAGATAAAAACTCCCAATTAAGAAAAATTGAAAAAACGAAAATTGACCTAGTGTTTGGACGATTTATAAAATACAAATACTCAAACTGTATCTAGTACTGTTTTTATTTTAACTTATAATTAAATTTAATTGTTTATGGTATAAAAATATTTTTAATATTTAAAATAATAAAAATAATTTAAAAGTTGTATATAAAAATATGTATTTAGAAAATACTACATAAAATTTATATTAATTATATTTTGTTTACTTTTTAAATTGAAATTTTATCAAAGCTTATTTTATTGAAATAAATTTAAAAATAAAAAATATGAAAAAATTATAATAATTCAGAAAATACTTAAAAAAAACTCAATCAAACTGATGGCAACTGAATCAAGATAATGTTAACCCGACGAGAGGTTAACTAACTCTCCCAAATAATAATTTGTTGGCTTCTACTAATGGTTTCTGTCTCACCTCGATAATTTCAACACTTTAAATTTCTTGTGAAAAAGAAAAGAGTATTTAATTTTATTTTAAAGTACATGAAAAACAAGAATTTACTTCAATCGTTTTATTTATAATTTCTTAAAAGGAAAACAAACAGGTTCAAACTCAGATGATAATAATATTGATATCAATCATTTAAAATAAATTTTCATAGTAAAGTAATTAAAATTAACAGTCACTCCAATTTCATTATAAAAAGTAGTAGAATTAGTTTTCTTTTTAAAGAGAAAGAAAATCCACCGATGAAGAATTGGAGCTACTCCAATTCCATATTCTTTATAATGAAAAGCCGCAATCACAACTCATGTACTACAACAATACTTGCATCAAGGGCTTAAAAGTCTATATATGTTTTGTATTTAGAATTAATTTTATAACCATTTAACTACAATTAGAATTTCAAGTATGATGAAATCAAAATTAAAGTTTCAAATATACATTTGAACTACAATTAGAGTTTCACGTGTACAGTTTCACCAAATTAAAGTTTATGTATACAATTGCACATTAAATCAAAATTCATATATAATTTTAAGATTTATCCCATAGTAATACGATGGTTTTTCAATTTTACTATTTTTATATAAAATGTTTGAATTAAACAACTAAAAATAAAATAATTAATGATTGACTCCTAAACAAAATTTGGATTAGTATTTGGTATATTGATGGTGTAATTTTTTATTTTATAAGTAGTCTCCTTTTAAATATTTTATTATATTCTTATCCACCTCCAGTCTTATTTACCAAGTCTAAAAACTACACTTAGTACCAAATATTATTTCATAAAATTTATTGATAAATTCTTTACAACTTTACTTATAACTCGATTTTTTAATAAGCTTTATATAAATATATTTTTAATAATAAATTTTTCCTTTAAAATTTAGTGTGTGTCTTGTCATTAGCAAAAATTAAAGCTGGGATGCTCCAGCCTAACGTGAATTTTTATCGAATCAGTTCTATAGAGTACACATTTGATTCTTTCTCATACACCAATTATCTCTTACCACGTCCTTGATTCTATTTCATGATTTTTTGTTTTTGCTAAATAATTCATCAAGTTAAAAAATATTTAAAACTTAAATTTACAATCCCTTTTCCATAAAATTAACTACATAATCAGAAATAATATAGGTATGAATAATTAAAATTAAAATTAAATTAATAGAAAATATAAATGAATTGAAAGTTGAAACGTATTTATACACAACTCACACGTAATAAAGTGTGATCCACTTAATTAATTGTAAAATACATTTAATCCCAATTCTGAAATGGAATAGGTGTAATATTTTATGGTATGATAAAACTGGCATATATATATATATTATAAAATTAAAAGAAGAATATAAAGATTAAAAGAGAAAGAAAAACAAAAAAAAAATGAAAGGATAATTTAACTTTTTTTTTACTTGAAATTCTATAAGCTTGTACATACCCTCTATTATTACAAGTTATCTCGTTAAAAATATTTACTAGGAAAATCCAGTGAGATAAAACCTTGGTTAAAGGAAAAGAGTGCAACGTGTTTTTTACTCCCCTAATGGCAACATCACATTACATCTTTGAGTTGACACATTCCAATCTTATGTAGTACTCTTTCAAACGTTGAAGTTGGCAATGCCTTGATAAAAAGATCTGCTAAACTATCACGAGAACAAATTTGTTTAACTTTTATATCACCTTTCTTCTCAAGATCATGAGAAAAGAATAATTTTGGTGAAATATGTTTCATTCTATCACCTTTGATGTATTCACTCTTCAATTGAGTTATACATGCTACATTATCTTCGTATAAGATAGTTAACATATTTTCCTATAAAGGCAAATTACATATCTTCTGGATATGTTAGGTTAATAACCTTAGCCAAACACACTCCCAACTTGCCTCATGCTTTGCAATTATTTCTGCATGATTTGAAAAGGTAGCAACTAATATCTGCTTTGTTGAACGACATGATATGACAGTACATCCATATGTAAATAAATATCTCATTTGAGATCGACCTTTATGTGGATCCGATAAATATCCAGCATCAGCATAGTCGACTAATAGGAATTTTGAATCATTTGAATAAAATAACCCTACATTAATGATCCCTCTAAGATATCTAAATACATGTTTAATTTCATTCCAATATCTACGTGGTGGAAAAGAACTAAATCTTGCTAACAAGTTTACAACGAAAGTTATACCAGGTATTGTGTTGTTTGCAAGATACAGCAATGCCCCTACAACACTTAGATATAGTATTTCAGGACCAAAAAACTCTTCATCATTCTCGCAAGGACGAAATTGATCTTTATTCACATCTAATGATCGCACAACCATCAGGGTACTCAATGGATGTGCTTTATCCATGTAAAATTTCTGTAAGATCTTTTTTGTATAAGTTGACCGATGGACATGAATTTCACCTTTTAAATGCTCGATCTTTAGGCCAAGGCAAAACTTTGTTTTTCCAAAATCTTTCATCTCAAATTCTTTCTTTAAACAATGTACTATATTTTGAAGCTCTTCGGGAGTTCCAATAATATTTAGATTATCATCGTAAACAGCAATTATCACAAAATCTTATCTAGACCTTTTTTATAGACACATGGACAAACTAGATTGTTTTTATAACCTTATTTTAACAAATATTCACTAAGACGATTGTACCATATACACCCAGAATGTTTTAATCCATATAACCCTTTTGTTAAAATTTGGTCGAGCAATTTTCTTGAGAAACTCTATATCCTTCTGGTATTTTAAATCCTTCAAGGATTTTAATATAAATTTCACTATCAAGTTTACCATACAAATAGGCTGTAACAACATCCATTAGACATATGTCAAGTGTTTCACGTACTGCCAGACTAATAAGATATCTAAACATGATTGCATCCACCACGGGAGAATATGTCTCTAAGTAATCAATGTTGAACCTTTATAAAAACCATTGTGCTACAAGTCGTGATTTATATCTTACAACTTCATTTTTCTCATTTCGTTTTCGCACAAATACTCATTTATATCCTACCAGCTTTACATCTTTAGGTTCTTGGACTACAAATTCAAAAACATCATGTCTAGAAAGTGAATTCAATTATACTTGAATTGTGTTTTTTCCATTTTGGCCAATCTTTTTTATTTCTACATTCCTAAATAGATTTAGGTTTAGGACCCTCATTTTCTTTTGCAACATTATAAGCAATTTTTGTTGACAACTATATTTTTTCAGTTTCCATCTTTTTTTTTTTTTTGAAATATCGAGATCTCTTTGTTATCATAACTTTCAGGTACTTGGACATCTTCTGGGGCTTTTATATTATATCTTTGACCTCTTCTTGGGCACTTGCCTACACAATATGATCATCTTGAATATTTACTCCTTTCTTTTTACGAGGATCTTCATCTTTGGACTGACTGGTCTTCCACACTTCAGGCGTGGATTACTTTCGTTTACACTAATAATTTGCCCTATTGGGACATCAATTCGTATTGGAGCATTTTCAACTGGTATGTGAGATTTTATAATTCTTTTTAAGTCAGTAACTGAATCTAGCAATTGATTGGTGATGTTTTGCAAATGTAATATCTTTTGAACTTTTTGTTCACATTGACTTATACTAGGATCTAATTGAGATAATGATAACCCATTCAATGTAATTTCTTTTACCAGTTGTATTTTCTCCCCCCTTAATGTCGGGAATGTTGTTTCAGCAAAGTGACAATCAACAAATCGCGCAGTAAATAAATCTCCAATTAATGGTTCAACATACTTAATTATAAAAGGAGATTCATAACCAACATATATTCCCAACCTCCTTTGAGGACCCATCTTTGTGCGTTGTGGTGGAGCAATTGGAACATATATCATACATCTAAAAATACTAAGATGGGAAATATTTGGCTCCTGACCAAAAGTCAATTATAATGGGGAGTATTTATTATAACTTGTTGGCCTGATGCGCACAAGTGTTGTTGCATGCAAAATAGCATATCCCCAAGCTGTAACAGGGAATTTTGTTCTCATAAGTGATGACTTAGCTATTAGCTGGAGGCACTTAATAAACAATTCAGCTCAACCATTTTGTGTGTGAACATGAGCTACAGGATGTTCATTTTTTATCACAATTGACATACAATAATCATTGAAAGATTGGGACATAAACTCACCAACATTATCAATACAGATAGTTTTGATTGTATAATCTAGAATTTTTGCTATTAATCAAATTATTTGAGCTAGTCTCACAAACGCGAGATTGTGAGTCAATAATAAACACATATGTGACCATCTACTAGATGCATCTATTGATACCATAAAATATCTAAATGGTCCACAAGGTGGATGAATAGACCCACTTTCATTTCAAAAATGCAAGACATCAAATCTCAACTTTAGCTAATGAGTTTTTAATAATCAATTTTCATTAAGAACAAGCAACACATGAGAATTTTTTTTTAAATGAAAGAATCTTCTAGTTCTTTAATGAATGTCCATATGAATTCTCAATTAATTTTCGCATCATATATGATACAGGATGGTTTAACTAGTCAAAACAAGTAGTAAATGTATTTGTATCAATAAACTTTTGGTTTACTTTAACATGCTTTTCAATTGTACTAATAATGCCAATATAAATTGTGACAATTGATAATTTTATTTTCATTCATTTTATTGTGTATCCTTATATAAGCAGATTATGACATTTACTTCGAAAATGTCTAAATCAATCTGAAGTCCATAATGTCATTAATGAATAAAAGAAACATAATTTGCAAACAATTATATGCAATATTTGCTTAAGGAATATATCAAAATGTTCAAATGTCCAATTTGACTTTATTGATCAAAATTTATAAAATTTATTGTAGACATTCACTTCAAGAAATATGCAAAAATAATTTAGACAATAATGTAAACATATATCATATTATTTACCAATAAGATTATATAGATATCATTTGCTTCAAGGAATGATTAATTAGTATAAATAATTTATCATTTTGTTCTAAGAATGAACATTTAGTAATATTTCAAATCATCTGTCTTCTTCTTATCTATTTGAATGACAATATGTTCCATTTTTATAATTGTTATGTATTGCTACATTTACTTTGGGGAATGGAGCAGAACTAGTGGAATGAATAACTTGTTATTTTATTTAGCCATAAGAAGGCATGAGATCAATTCACAATACTTTTAAAACCATTTTCACTAGAGTTTTGCATAAAAATTAACTAGAAATAAATAGTCAAAGTCATGTATGGAGTTTATTGTAAATCAAATGTATGGATAAAATTGACATTTAAAATATCAAACTGGATATAATGCTAGTGTTAGCAAAAATTTCATAAACCATTGTAGACATGCATGAAATTTACTTCAAAATATACATTTCATATTCTCTAAAACCTTTCCATTTATAATTGCTGATATCATTTCTTTGAATAATTAACAAATGAAATAATATAAAGCGTATGAACTTCCTTTAACAACTCTACAAAAGTAACAAGTTTCTCAAAGTTGTAAAGTAGGAAAAATATAAGGCATTTGCAAAATCAAACCACACGAGTTTTTTTATGCTTCTTATCAAACAACAATTGGTCAATACAAACAAAGTCCATAGAAATGACAATGACCAATTTAATATAGTATTTCTCAATTTTAAGTCTATAAAAATGTTTTCAACCAAAATAATTCAAGAATTAAAAATGACATCAGTTAAACTTGAAATTCTATATTAGAATCAACCCAAAATTAATTTAGATATTCCTCAAAATTATCTTTAGAACTACGCATGTATAAGTATTGAAACATTTTAAATTGTATAATCAAATTAAGAAGAGACATAAGAGGAACATAATTTATATTTGAACTAAATCAAATCCGAATAATCATAAAATTCATTGGTTTATCAACACAAATTTGCATACTAAATATGTTTTAGTCAAATATGTTATTTAATTATAGAACCTACTATAACAACAAAAATAAGCTAATCAATATTTATTTTTATGAACAAATAATATGCTTAAAAATTAAGTAACCCATGAAAATAAAACTTATAAATAAGATCATCTAAAATATTTAAACCATATATCAAGTTGATTTAATATTTAAAGATGCTATTGTTTGAGAAAAAAATGTAAAGATAGAGATCTAATTAAGTTTATGTACCTTTATTATTCAATGTTGAGACTTGATCATTTTATCAAGAAATAAGCAAATTAAACTCCAATAGTAGACTTTGAATCTATTCAAAATTTATCAATAGTAAACTTTGAGAGTGGATCTTATTTCCCAATTTCATATAGACAATTATATCAAATCTTTCACCATCATTAAGAATATAAAATAAAATAAGTTAATCAAAATAATTACAAATGATCATGAATTAATTAAAACAAATAATCAAATATTAAATATTAAATATTAAATAAAAGAAACTTTTTTGTAAAAACTTAACATCATGTTGTCTAAGATCTTGAAAATCATAGAGGGTAATTTTGATCGTCAATCAAAGGATCACTTTGAGCAAGATCATGCTGATAACGTATTATAAAACTGTTGGGAAATAATGGATATTTTGGAACTTTGAGCCATATTATTTTATTGATAAAATTGAATGTTTGAATAATAAATTATGGATTTATATTCTATATAATATGCTCAAAATTGTTGAGTGATGAATTATAAATTGATGCTCAAATTAAAAAATAGTTTTGTCTCTTAATGAATAGTTGTATCTTTTGAACAATTGTATCTCTTGGTGAACAAATTCATTGCTTTTGGTTTAATATTGCATCTTTTAATTCATTATGTCTGTTCACTTATATCTATTAACTTTTCAACAAAACTTTTCATGAATCGGTCTAAATCTCTTCATTCATTTTCTCTCCTCTACATAAAGCCAAGTTAGGAGACTTCCACAACACATCATCAAAAACCATTAATATCAAAAATTTCTTCTAAATTCATTCATCCTGGTGATAAAGAAAGCTAAGATTGCGTTTGATTGATCACTGTTGTTGTGCTACTACTGTGATCGTTTGTTGTTGTATCCTGGGAGATAGACGTCCGACATTTCTCAAAACACCGAAGAGTGGTCGAATCTATCTTGAGGAAACTATTCATACAGGCCTTAATAAAATTCTTCTTCTAATTTTCAACTTTGTCTGATTACAGGTATTTTGTTGTGTTATTGCTACTGCGTTGTATTGCATTATTATTGTTACTGACATATTAATACTACATATGATCTTATACTTTCTTACAATCTTTAAACAGATGATTTGTTGTGGTTTTAATCTAAGGTATATAGATTGCCATCGTAACTTATTTAGGTTGGTTTATACTTCTATTTCGGATTTTAACTTATTTACAGATTTTGGTTCTTCATTTTGAATATAGAAAAATGTCTCATACGTCAAACAACTCATCCAATTCACATGCTAAGGCAATTATTGTTGCTCAAGCTTAGGCTGCGAGCCAAACATTACATGTGACTATGAGTTACAATGAAAAGCCTATGAAATTCACTAGAGAGAATTTTAAAACATGGCAACAGAAAATTTTGTTCTATTTGATCATGTTGAATATGAAATTTTTTTTGAAGGGTGATCCTCCTATATTATAGAGGATGAGGAAGATGCTATTACCGCCTTCAACATTGCTGAAACATGAAACAACTTTGATTTCTTATGACGTAACTACATTTTGAACGGTTTATCTAATGAACTTTATGAAGTATACAGTATCAAGAAAACAACTAAGAAATTATGGGAATCGCTGGACCATAAATACAAAACTGAAGATGTTGGTGCTAAGAAATTCTTAGTTGCTGAGTTCTTAAATTTTGTAATGGTTGATTCTAAAGCTGTTGTAAACCAGGTGAAGGAATTCCAATTGATCATTAATGGTATTCTTGCAGAAAGAATGATTATAAGTGAACCATTTTAGGTGGCAGCCATTATTGAAAAAGTTCCCCTTGCTTTGAATGACTTCAAGAACTATCTTAAGCATAAAATAAAGGAAATGACAGTGTAAGATCTGATTCTCAGACTTTGAATTGAAGAAGACAATAGAGGTGCAGCTAAAAGGCTGAACAAAGCGATCAATCCTAATTTTGCCAAGGCAAACGTAGTGGAATTCAAGAAGGACTCCAAGAAAAAAAATTCTCAAACTAGGTCTAAACTAGGACTAAAAGACGGTGTCTTCAAGAAGCAAAAATTCCAAGGAAAATATTTTAATTACAATAAGATGAGACACAAGTCATCCAATTATAGGTTTCTAAAGAGGGTCAGAACAAACGAGGCCAACGTTGTGGAAAATATTTCTAAAGAATTATTTGAGCTTGGCCTCTGCGCTGTGATTTCTGAAGTCAACTTGGTTGATTCAAATCCAAGAGAATGGTGGCTTGATACTCGTGCCACATGTCATATTTTTTGTGACAAGGACTCCTTTGTTGAGTTAATTCCTTATGAGAAATGGGAGAAGCTCTATATGGGCAACGCTACAACTTCTAAGATCAAGGGGAAAGGCACTATGATTTTGAAGATGATTTTTGGCAAAGAGTTGAAACTTCAAAATATGTTGTATTTGTCTGACATAGGCAAGAACCTTGTCTTTGAGACCCTCCTAAGTATGCATGGCTTTAGGATGATATTTGAATCCCAGAAGTTAGTTTTGTCAAAAGGGGGAATGTTTATGGGAAGAGGATATGTATTAAATGATATGTGAAAACTCAATACTATCTCTGTAAAAGATAATATTATGAATAAGAATGATGCTTCTTCTTCTATTTATATGCTTGAGTCATTTGATTTATGGCATGGTCAGCTCGGACATGTTAATTTTTGATACTTTACATAGATTAATTAACTTAGAGCACATTTATTCATTTCACATTAATTATAATCATAAATGTAAAACGTGTGTTGAGGCAAAACTAACAAGATCTTCATTTCAATCTGTTGAAAGAAATACTAAACCACTTGATCTAATACATATTGATATTTATGACTTAAAGTTTATTCAAACTAGATGAGGGAATAAATATTTTATTACCTTCATTGATGATAGCACAAAATATTGCTATGTATATTTGCTTAAAAGCAAAGATGAAGCTATAAAAAAATTTGTTCTCTATAAGCAGAAAGTTGAAACTCATTTTAATAAAAGAATTAAGAGGGTGAGAAGTGACCATGGAGGTAAATATGTTGAACCATATGGTAAATTTTGTGCACAACATGATATTATTCATGAAGTGACACCACCGTACTCTCATCAATCCAATGGAGTAGCAGAGCGAAAAAATCAAACCCTAAAGAAAATAATGAACACAATGCTAGAAAGTTCTGGGTTGTTAAAGAACATGTGAGGGAAGTTTTATCAGCGAATTACCTTTTAAATAATGTGTCCCGCAAGAAAAAAAAACAAGACACCATATGAGTTATGGAAGGGCAAGAAACCTTCATACGACTACTTGAAAGTGTGGAGGCGTCTTGTAAAAGTAATGGTTCCTTTATCGAAGAAATGAAAATAGGTACTAAAATGGTGGATTTTAATTTCATTGGTTATGCGCGCCATAATAATGCATATCAGTTTCTTGTGCATGAATCAAAAAATCTTGAAATTTACAAGAATACAATATTGGAATCTAAAAATGTCTTATTCTTTGAAAATATATTCCCTTGTAAGACTAGGGAAGTTGGGTCAAGTTCAACAAAATGAACTTCAGAGACTATTGATAGTCAAGACTTTCAACAAGAGGTTGAAGTCGAGGCAAAGCCAAGAAAGTAAAAGGGCAAGGGTGGATCATTTGGATGGGACTTTTTAACCTATATTCTAGAGACTGGACCTCAAACTTATAGTGAAGTTATACGCTCATTTGGAAGCACTTTTTGGAAAGATGCTAACAAGAGTGAAATTGATTCCATCATGAAAAATCATATGTGAGAATTAGTGGATCTACCTTAGGGAATTAAACCACTAAATTCTAAATGAATTTTCAAATGAAAAATGAAATCAGATGGAACAATTAATAAGTATACGGCCAGATTGATTATAAAAGGTTATAAACAAAATGAAGGCATTGATTACTTCGATACATTTTCTCATGTATCAAGAACAACTTCTATAAGGATGAATCTTGCTATTGTCACTTTGCGGAATCTAAAAGTTCATCAAATAGATGTTAAGACAGCTTTTCTAAATGGAGATATTGATAATGAGATTTACATGGAACAACCTGAAAGTCATGTAGCTCCAGGGCAAGAAAGAAAAGTCTATAGATTATTGAAGTCTTTGTATGGACTTAAGCAAACACTAAAGCAGTGGCATGAAAAGTTTGACAGTGTCATGATATCAAATTGATTTAAAATTAATGAGTGTGACAAATGTGTGTATGTCAAAACCACTGTTGATGGATATGTAATTCTATGTTTATATGTTGACAACATACTCATTGTTGGAAGTAATAATGAAATGATAAAAACGTACGAAAAACTTGTTAAATTTAATATTTGATATGAAAGATAAGAGACTTGTTGACATAATTTTGGGCATCCAAATCAGAAGGTCATCTGAAGGTCTCGTATTGACTCAATCACACTACGTAGACAAGATTCTTAAGAAATTTGGCAAGGATGATTTTGGTACAACCAGAACTCCGATAGATATAAGTCAACATCTATCCAAAAATAAAGGTGAAAGTGTTGACCAAGTGGAATATGCAATAGTCATAAGCAATCTAATGTACCTTATGAGTTGCACTAGACCTGGTATTACTTTCATTGTAAGTAGTTTAAGCAGATTCACAAGCAATTCAGGGGAGAATCAATGGAAAGTGATTGTGAGAGTACTAAGATATCTCAAATATACTCGGAACTACAGATTACATTATTCCAGAGATCCTGCTATGTTAGAAGGATTCTTCGATACCAGTTGGATATCTGATATTCAAGATACCAAAGGCACAAGTGGTTATATTTTCAAATGAGAGGATGAGCTGTGTCGAGACACATACGTCATCGACACAATACTATTAGACAACTGATCTCAACTGGAGTTATCTCTATTGATTTTGTAAGATCAAAAGATAACATTGCGGATCCGCTAACTAAAGGGTTAAATTGAGATCAAGTTGATAAAACATTGAAAGGAATGAGACTAAAGCCCATGAATATTTAAGGCGCTATGTGAAGGAAAACCCAACCTAGTTGACTGGATATCCCAAGATTTAGGTTCAATGGAACAACCTACTTGCATAGACCTTGTGAGGTCACTATTGGGGTTCCTATCCCAAGTCTATTCCTATGATGAAAATAGTGATTAAAATGTGGAAAAGGTTAAGCAATGATTTTAATGGCCATTGTGTGTTTTAATGAAACAAACAACATAAGTTACCTATGTGTGAGTGAAGTGGGGTCATTTCAAGGAGATTATTGGGACATAGTTCTCTAAGCTCTTGCAGAACCAGGAGGGTGTTCACGGCCATATGAACATACCCATGAGAACCAAAATCTTGCTAGGGAGGTATTTGTGTGAGGTTTATCATCGTTTAGACAAACGACAGAATAGTTCAAGGATATCGCGTCTACTAGTCAGCTAGTAAAGTAAATATACTTTCACAAGGGAAAGTTCAAGGTTGATGCCTACTTATCTTATGCAAATATCGAACGTAAAATATATCACCTCTTTGAGTCTTTGAGTCTCGTTGATCCATCAATTTCATTCATGTGAAGGATTGTTGGAAATTAATGAATATTTTGAAATTTTGAGGCATATTATTTTATTGATAAAATTGAAGGTTTGAATAATAAAATATGGGTTTATATTCTATATAATATGATCAAAATTATTGAGTGATGAATGATAAATTGATGCTCAAATTAAACAATAGTTATGTTTCTTGATAAACAATTGTATCTCTTGTTGAAAAGATTCATTTCTTTTGGTTTACTATTGCATCTTTTCATTCATTGTGTCTATTCACTTATATCTATTAACTTTTCAACAAAACTCTTTATGAATTAGTCTAAATCTCTTCATTCATTTCCTCTCCTCTATATAAAGCCAAGTTAGGAGAGTTCCAAAACACATCATCAAAAATCATCAATATCAAAAATTCCTTCTAAATTCATTCCTCCTAGTGATAGAGAAAGACAAGATTGTGTTCGATTTATAACTATTGTTGTACTACTACTGTGATCGTTTGTTTTTGTATCATGGGAGACAGACGTCCAACATTTCTCAAAGCACCAAGGAGAGGTCGAATTTGTATTAAGAAAATTGTTCATATAAGCCTCAACAAAATTCTTCTTCTAATTTTCAACTCTGTCCGATTATAGGTATTTTGTTATGTTACTGTTACTGCATTGTATTGCATTATTATTGTTACTGACATATTAATACTACATACGATTTTATATTTTCTTACGAAACTAGAAGAAAAATACAAAGAGAAAAGAGAAAGAAATGAAAGGATAATTCAACCTTTTATTTTACTTAGATTTCTATAAGCTTGTACATGTCATCTATTTATAGGACTTCAAGTACCATAATTACAAAACATTAAGGACCAACATTAAAATACCTTATAAATGATTTAGGGATTATGAACATTTATTCTTTAGGAGTTGCAGTAAGACAAATTTGGGAAGGTTATAAACATCCATTTAACAATGGATTTTAAAAAAAATTTGTTAAATGTCACGATGAATCAATAAAATTATAGCAAAAATAAAAATAGTGCTCCATGACCTTAGACTTTTCTTTTAATATATAGTATAAAATTTATTATTAAAACCATATTTGAGATTCAACCAATGAAATTTAATAAGTTTAGATTGAAACATTTTTATTTGATTATTATAAAATTGAAGCTAATTTCGAAATTCCGTATTACGAAAGAAGGAAACCCCTTTAACACTGCCGTAATAATCATAAGATAAAGACTGTTCAGAAATCACTCAAAGAAGAAATGATGTTGTTGGTCCAAACCAAATTTTTGCCTTAAAATGAATAATGATAAATGTGATCTGTAATTAATATTATCGTCAGGAATTAAAATGTTTAAAGATCGAAAATAGTAAAATTATTTTATCTAAAACATTAATTTGCAAACCCTAAAATTGCTTCTCTTTCTTTTCATATCATTTTAACAGTAAAACCAAATTATGCTTATGTATTTAATAGTGAATTTTCTTTTTTTCAATTATATTCATTAATATTGTCTCTAATATTTGAATTGATAACCTCTGCTTACAAATATATTTTTTTTAAAATAATATTAAAAAATCCAACAAATGGTGGGGCATGAAAGAAAAAAAAAACATCAAGTCAACTGCTCCAACAGATAATGGGAATTCTATTGTGCACTACATATATAGAGAGGGGTGGTGAGTACCAACCCAAAAATTAATTTTAGTAGAAAGTTTGGTTGATATCAGATTTTTCCTTAAGGGGGCAGGTTACGCTCTTGCAGGAAAGGATAGTAATGCCATAGATTTGGTAGTCTTTTTTTTTTTTTCAATAAGATTTGGTTAATCTGGAGTTGTTTGCTTAATCTCAATGAAACAGTTAGCTCATTTGTGTTAGCCAAACGCGATCAAAACTGCGCCTTTGAGATTTTTCACCATACTAATGGAAAATGTTTTCTTTTCTTTCTTTCTTTCTTTCTCTTTTTAAGTAAACAACAGATTACATAAATACATTCATAGCTAGATTGCCTCTAGTGCTTTCTTCTTGTAAGACTTCTTGAATCTCTATAGGAGATCATCAAACATGTGCAATACTTCATCATTTGAGAAGGTCATTTTTGCAAGTGCATCTGCAATCTTGTTAGCCTCACTAAGAACATATCTCAATGACTGTTTCTCTTCCTCAGCTAGAATCTGTTGAATCCTCCTAATTAAATTAGAGGACGATTCTTCAAGTATGCTATTACTAATACCTATAACAATCTCGAGATTATCGAAATGGATGGCGACTTCATTGTATCCTTGTTTTTGTAGTATAAGTAAGCCATCCAATATACCCCAAAGCTCAATAACAGCGACCGAACACTTTCCCAAGAAGTGATTACAGCCCAAGACCCAATTCCCTTTTCCATCACGTAGTACTCCACCTGCAACAAAGAAACCAGAAACAGAATTGACAGCACCACCAGTATTAAGGGAAAAACACATACCTGATTTCGCATGTTCAGAACTCTGTTATGCCTCCATCACCAAAGCTTCACTTTGGACAGAGGAATATTGTTCCGCCTAACTGTAGGAAACCTTAATAATTTCCTCTGGATTCATTGATTTTCCTTGGAAGATAAATAAGTTACGATTTTTCCAAATGCACCACAGTATTAAGCCGAAGAAACAAGCCCAAGTTGAATCTCTTATATTATTTTCTGATTGTTCTTGCAAATTCGAGACTAGCCATTCCGATATATCACCCTCAAAGAACCATCTAATTTGATTAGGAGGAATGACTTGATTCCAAATGTCCCTCACCCAAGGACAGTCTCTAAGAACATGTAAAACATTATCAGTGTTATGACCACAAAGTTAGCATGATTTATCTTGTCCAATACCCCTTCGAACCCTT
Organism: Gossypium raimondii; assembly: GCF_025698545.1. Taxonomy (NCBI): domain Eukaryota; kingdom Viridiplantae; phylum Streptophyta; class Magnoliopsida; order Malvales; family Malvaceae; genus Gossypium; species Gossypium raimondii. Next base: position 48,649,155 of record NC_068575.1, read on the forward strand.
CCAGAGTTAGTTAAAAATCTCCTTTTAGAATTAACCAGATGAATTGTCTAACTCTTTGAGGGTCCAAGATTTTCCAAACAGTATTCCAAGTATCATCCTTTAGATTTCAAGACTCCTCCTTTATCATCCAATAAGTGCTTTTAATTGAAAGTTTACTTCTTTTTGCAATGCAATCGGTAAGGTGGAATTAATACTTATTTCACGAAATGCTACCTTGAATGGTGTGCTTTATTTGCTTGTATGAAGGGAAGATCTTTAGGTGTTCCAGTTGTGGTAAAGGCGTTTTACACCTTTTATATCGCTTTACATTAATGAAACTCTTTTTGGTTGGAGGAAAAAAAAAAAAAAGGTAAACTACACCTGTGGTCATTATACTATATATTAGTCTGTTTACGTTTTGATTACTCAATTATAAAAAGTTACAAAATGGTCATTTAATTATTCGAAATTTTTTATTTGACTCACTGAGTTGTTAAAGTGTTTTTTTTTAAGTCCAGCTAGTAAAGCTCCAAGCGATGATTCAATAATAATTATGGTAGATCAATATCCATCAACGAATAGAACATACCTTATATCAAAGTTAATTTAACGGTGAGCGTCAACATCGTAAAAAAAAACTGTTTAAATTTTTATTCACAAATTCGTAGTGTTTAAAGTTGTTTCATAAAAAAAATCTAACAATAAAAAAGAAAGAGAAGAAGAATTTTTTATTGGTGCAAATACTATTTCTAGATGTAATTTACTCAAAAATAAAAAGGATCCTAACTATCTCCGAAATTTCAATCCACAGTGAAAGAAATATGAGAAATATATGCAACATAAACAGCACCTCAGCTTGATTCCAATAGGATTTAATTAATCATTCTATATGAACATGAAAAATAGATATCCATTATACGAAGCCAACCAATTACAGTCAAAGAAGATTAAAACTCGAAAGGGAACAGTGAGTTTCTTCTTTGGCGTATTGCAGTTGTTTACAAATTAACATACAGGGATGTGAATCCAGTTCAGGCTGCCAACATGAACAACTATTTTGTACCAATGCGGCATCGCATCGAACGTAAGCTCCTTGAATGTTCCATGTCGGGGATCAAAGACAACAACTACTCGGTTTAGGTACTCCAACAAGATCTCATCATTCCTCAGAATACATAGAACTCTGACAGATGAATTAGGGAAACGAGCCTTTGCCATATTGAAGTGTAAAAGATCATTTTGCTGCAATGTTGGTGGCAAGTGATTCCCGATGGTGAATTCTTTGATCCAAGATTCTTTTAAACCGTATTCCTTCATAACCCAAACCTCCAACTCGTCGTTATCATGATACGCACCAGCTGAGAGAAAACCTCGCAGAACCATGAGATGATGAAAACACCTGTTTGAGCCACAACAATCTGGCTTAGCCACCTCTTGGAACTGCTCAGTTTCGAGGTCAAACGAGATGAGAATGCTAGCCGTGGTGTCATTGTTAGGCTTTGAAAGCCAATGAAGCCTCCCATTGACCAAAGCTTTGGGCATCGGGCGAGTCAAATCATAAGGCAAGGTTCCTATATGTCTCCAAGAGGGATCTCCGATTGTTAGAACATGGACCTGAGATTGTACCAAAGTCGAGGTAGCAACATCGATGCGACCACCTAGTAAAACCAGTTGTCTAAGATATGCTACCTGGATTACCTTGTACTGTTTTGTAGTTTGATGAAACCCGAATGCAATGCGTCCCACTTGTGCTGGATAGTTAACCAATTTCGGTAGCTGTAAGTAAACCCTAGTAAAGGGGTTGCAAATGTATATCCATCTTGCATCCCGCATGCAAAGCAAGCCGTTGCATGAATCTACCAAATAAATAGACATGAGATCGGGAAGTTTCTTAAACATCACCTTTCCTTGGCTATGGAAGTCGGAGAAATCTATAAAGAAAAGTTGATACGATGAACTAGGCCGATTGCTTTGGAAGATGAAGCTTGGACCATCTTTGTCGGCCATGTGAGAGAAATGGGTAGCAACAAGAAGCGGATCTCGTATTAATCTTAGCCAAGCTCGGCAAACCAACATCGATTGCAGCAGAGATGTTGGTGGAAGCCTGGATAGTATACCAAGGATGATCTCTTGAGGAAGTTTCTCCATCATGTTGGAGGTTTGTTGCTCTGAAGTCTTCACAAGTTTGCTCATATTTTGAAGATGGAGATGTAGAAGACGAGTTTGGGCGATCAAAGCAAAGGTACCGGAGCATAATTTTACTTGCACTTTGATACAAGCTGATAAAACAAAGAAAACGAAGTCATCAATGATGGCGGAATATTATTATTCTATACGAATATAGTTTTGGTCGTGCAGATGGAAGAAGACAGCAACAAAAGATAAATGTTGTGCACATTCCAAATATAAAATGGTTTATATACTAATCATCTAACATTAACATTAGCTGATGGATGACCCAAATTATAAATTGAGCCTTTGAAAACACCATACACCCTAGCCTTTAATCTATATAGGATAGGAAAATAACTATTTAAAGTTTTTGGAGAGAAGAATTTTACCCGATTGATTTACATATTATTTTTAAATCGATATACCATTCCTTTTAAAACATGAAAATTTATAAACAACTTGTGATACTTCGTTTCTTTTTATTTCGAAATTCCTAATCAAGGATTCACGCACGTCTTGATTATGAAAATACATGCAACATAAATAGAATCTCAGCTTGTTTCCAAGAGGATTATTACGTTTAAAAAAACAATAAAAATTTAACTCAAGGGAGAAGCTGCAATATACTCACCACAACTACACTTTTACTTTTCTATCCTCTTTTTGTTTTTTTCATCACTATCATTTCTATATAATTTCTTACTTAATGCATAATTTAGTATTTAAATTTGAGTGGTATTTATTGTTTTAGTCCAATATGGTATCGGTATTTTACAAAATTAAATATTTTGGTACTTGAAGATAACAATATTAACTTTTAGTGTTTAATTCAGTTTTAGATTTGATTTAATGATAATTCATAATTAGCTAATAATATTAGCAATTAACTTTCATCAAATCAACCTAAAATTCGAGTTAAACATTATAAAGATAACCAAAATATATAAGTTTGGTCAAATACAAGTAACAAATTAGACTAAAATATAACATATGTATCACATTAAAAAATTGTCAAACTCGTGTACCAAATGATATATTAAGCCATATTTTTATCAGGATCTATTTTTCAATCAATTTATTTATGGAAATAACTTATATTACCACATCATCAATTTTAAAAAGATAAACATTTTATTATATATTCTCCCATGTTAGCCCTATCCCTTTCCAATAGGAGAATGACAAATTAGATTTTTTTTCTAATTTTTAGCATTTTTAGTTATAAATTAGGAGGAAAAATCTGATTTATCATTCTCCTATTGGAAAGAGATAAGGATGATGTAGAATCACAATTTCATACAATCCCTTCTCATTCTCAATATAAGATAATTATTTAAAAATATCACACCGTCCCAAAAGTGACTTAAATTAGTCATGCCATAAGAAGAGGAAGAAGAGATATCATGAAACAAAGCCAACCAATAATTACAAGAAACAACGCAAATAGAAGCAAACAGCTATTTAAATCTTGAAATTTAATAGGAAAACATAGCCTTAATGATGAAGCCAATTCAGGCTTCCAACATGAATAATTATTTTGAACCAACGAGGCATTTCTGGAAACGTAAACTCCTTGAACGTCTCATGCTGTGGATCGTAAATAACAAGAGCCCTGCTTTTGTACTCCAATAAGATCTCGCCATTTTTCAACACACATAGAACTCGAACAAATAAATTACGCTTTGAATAGATGAAGTGGCGACTCTCTTGTTGCGTCAACGTCGGAGGCATGTACCTTCCGATGCTCAACTCCTTGATCCAAGACTCTTTCGCACCATACTCCTTCATTACCCAAATCTCCACTCGTTCATCATTCTCATGAAACGCACCAGCCGAGAGACAACCTCGTACAACCATAAGATGCCGCAAACACCTCTCCGAGCCGCAACAATCAGGTTTCGGCACCTCCTGGAATTGCTCTGTTTCGAGATCGAAGGATACGAGCAAGCTAGCAGTGGTGTACCTGTTAGGCTTGGAAAGCCAATGGAGTCTCCCATTGACCAAAGCCTTGGTTTTCAAATGAATAAAACGGTATGGTATCGTTCCCAGATCCCTCCAAGAAGGGCTGCCGATAGTCAAAATCTGAACCTCCGATTCACTCGAAGTTGTTGATGTAGTACTGGAGTCGACTCTTCTCAATTTTCTTCGAAACACTATCTGGATCACCTTGTATTCTTTTGTTTTCTGATGGAAACCCAACCCCAAATTTCCCACCAGTGTTGGATACTTGATGAGCTTGGGGAGCTCGATGTAAAGCCTGGTAAAAGGGTTGCAAATGTATACGCTACGCGATGTATCGTGCATGCAAAGCAACCCATTGCATGAATCTACCAAGTACATGGGCATAGGAGAACTGGGGAGCTTCTTGGAGATCACTTTTCCTTCACTATGATCGAAGAAATCAATGAAGTGGCGTTGATCGGGGATAGGCCAATTGCTTTCCAAGATGAAGCTGGGATCGTTGCCGGCCTCGGCCAAGTTCGACAAGTGCTTACTAATAAAAAATGGATCTCGTATTAAGGTTCGCCAGCCTCGGCAAACCAGCTTTGAATTCAGCAGCGATGGTAAGGGAAGCCTGGATAGTATATGGACGACGACTTCCCGAGGAAGACGATCCATCATATTTGCTGCTGCCTTCCCTTTCTTCATAAGTTTGCCCTCTTTCATTGTCGATTCCTCCATGATTAACAATGACACAAAGTAAAAGAATATATATTACATTTGGAGATCAAAACAACGTTGATATTGAAAGTTTTTTTAAATTTGAAAACAATATTTAATAGGACGAAGAGAAAGTGATCGATGATAATGTAAAGATGTATGGTGATTCCCATAAGGCAAGTTGAGATTGTGATATGCCAACGCGTTTCTCCATAGCTTTTAATTATTTATAAAATTGTTGTATGATAATGATATTTTGTTTTATTAATGTACGTAAGTTGAATAATGTGGGTGTATCTCGTATTTTCGGGCAAATCAAAGACGAAATAGAATTGACGTCATGACTAGGAGGAGCAAGACATCGCGACGGACAACATCCTAATGTGGTGACGTCTATTCAACTTAAATCGGATTTCTTTTTCTAGCTAAACTTTACTATCTTTTTTTTCAATTGGACTCTGATTAATCTAAAAAGTTTTTAATCATATTAGTATTTTAATATTAGGACTTTAATATTAACCTATTTAAAGGATCTTTGTAATCATGTTCAGGAAGTTAACAGAATATCTCTTACATGAGATTTGATGAAGAGTTTTAGGGAGAGTTTTGTATTTGGGTTTTGGGTTTTGCTCTTTGAGATTATTTTCTTCATCTTGTACTGTTCGTTAGTTTGTTGAATTAGTAAAGTTTTATTTGCTCGTGATTTTTTTCCTCTTCGAAGGAGTTTTTCAAGTAAAATATTTGTACCCGATTTTCTTTTTCACTTTTTCATTCTTGTTCATTGACTATATCAATCGATCCCTAACAAATAAAAATCTTCTACCCTTCATTGTGTCTTTATACATACCCTATCAACAAAAAATTAACACCTAAAAATAATTTCATTTCAAAGGCAAAATTGTTTAAATATGTCTTCTTCTTTTTTGGTTAACTGGTTAAATAGGTCCTTTTTTAAAAAAAAATTAAGAAAATTGGCCGATTTTGGAGAGCGTATGTGAAAGTGCATCCAGTTGGGCACGCTTTTGGTGGCAGGAAAGCACGCCCAACTGGACGCGCTTTTCATTTAAGACGCATTTTTTACTTTTTTTAATATAATTAGTTTCTTTGATCAATTGGTTAAATATTAGTGGTTTTGTCCTTGAGTCATGGATTTGATTCTTCTCTCACTCACATTTATATTTTTTATTTCATGTTGTTTTAAACTTTTTTATTATTTTTTAATTAATGTTTTTAACATATTAGTTTTTTGGTTAAATGGTTAAATAATGATGATTTTATCATTGGGTCCTCCTCTTCTAAACACATTTGTATTTTTTTCAAATTTTTTATTTTTAATTAATAAGTATAATGTTTTCAATTTTTTATTTTTAATTCATCTTTTAATTAATATCTCTTTTATTCATAAAATCAAATGATAAATATGTAATTATATAATAAAAATATATATTTTACATATATCATTATTGTAACAGCCCTTACCCATATCCGTTGCCGGAATAGGGTGCGAGGCATTACCAGAACACATACACTTGTAAACGTATTTAACCGTATTATAAAATTTCATCTACATTAAAACTTTCAAATTTTTAACATGCTTTTATAATTCTTCACAATATATCCTCTAAATATTATATTCATAATAAATAAGGCCTACGATACTCGATTTATATTCATGCAATTCACAAGTCTTAACAATTCAATGCTTCATTTACATTTCATTCAATTCATAATTTCTCATCTTCACAATTCAAATCAATTTCTCAATCCAATATACATTTCAATATCACAATAATTCTTTTAATTCAAATCATATAACTAGCAATAGAAATTCCATTTACTTCTCATACAATTCAATATCATTAAGTTCAATACTAAAACGTTTTTACTATTTAACTCAACGTTTATCGATTATGCCATTCATTAACACATTGATGAAATTCTTAATTTTGTAATGAAAGCGTCGCTTTCGCTTTTAATTTAGCTAAAATCAGATCATCATCAATCTCATAGTAACTATTTGAAATAAAACATTACATCATTTCTAATTCAACATTTATCGATTACGATCGAATATATGACCGGTTTATACACAAGTCATTCATATATTTTCCAATTTTCCTCCTCCTCCTCTCCATTCCACATCCTTAATGAATATAACACGCTTAAATAACATTAACTATATTTTCACTATTTACTTATAACTAAATTCAAAGCTGTCTATCCGAGTCAGAGTCACTAAATTATTTATATCTTGAGCTACAAAACTCCAAATTAAGATCCGTTAATTTTCCCAGAAACTAGACTCATATATATTTTTATCATAAAAGTTTTAGAATTTTTGGCTTAGCCAATAAGTACAGTTTATTCTTTAAAATCTCCCTTGTTTTACTGTTAGACAGTTCCGACCCTTCTTCACTAAAAATTAATTATTTCCTCGTACGGGATTCTCCGTTTATTTATCTTAAAAATATACTCATTCAGGATTTTAAAAATTAATTATTTTTCTTCAATTTTTATGATTTTCCAAAATCAGAACAGGGGAACCCGAAATCATTCTGACCTTGTCTCACAAAATTTATTATATCTCATAATTTACAATTTCATTACTTACACCGTTTCTTCTATGAGAAACTAGACTCAATAAGATTTAATTTAATATTTTATTCATTCTCTAATTCGATTCATGTAACACCCCTTACCCAATACCGTTGCCGGAGTCGAGCATGAGGCGTTACTTGACTTAACTTAAAAGTTCGGGGCATAAAAATTTACTTTCAAATTTAATTTCATCATTCATAATAAAGCTGTCCACCTGTACAGTAGTCACTAAAATAATTATAATTCAAGCTACAAAACTCGAAATTTAGATCCGTAAATTTTACCTGAAACTATACTCATATATCTATTCACCATAAATTTTTCAGAATTTTTTCTTTAGCCAATTAGTACAATTTATTAGTTGAAGTCTCCCCTGTTTCACTAATCGACTATCCTGACCACTCATCACTAAAATTTAATTATCTCTTATTAAAGGCTTCATATGGTGATTAAACTTATTTCTACTGAAAATAGACTCATTAAGGAATCTATACATATAAATTATAACTCATAATTCCTTCTGTACAATTTTTAATGAATTTCTAAATTCAGAACAGGGGACGTCAAAAACATTCTTGCCCTGTTTCACTAAAATTCAAATATCTAAAAGTATATAATTCTTTTGCTTACTCCACTTCTTTCATATGAAAGTAGACTCTTTCAGTTTTAATTTCATATCTCACTCAACTTCTAATTCTATTTCCACTATTTTTGTGATTTTTAAAAGTTACATCAATGCTGCTGTCCAAGAACTGCTCCATTGCAATTTTTTAAAAAAATTCAATATAACCCCTTTATAATTGTCTAACCTTCCCCGCAAATTTCAAATCACAACCAATTCCAGATTTCATCTACTTCATTTAAATACTAATGAAGTTCAACCAATCAACCATTTCAAACTAAAACATGTATATATTTCGATATCTAACATAACCATAATATTCAAATTTACTTTTTACTTCAATTCCTATACATGCCATATAAATCCAAAAGTTGCTTAACATAATCTACCGGAGTATATCTGGATAGTGTGATTCTTGATGTAGATCCGATCCTCCGAATGTATAAATACGTTAATCTACAAAAACAATAAACACACACATGTAAGCTTATAGAAAAGCTTAGTAAGTTCATAGGCATAAAACATAAATCTTACCAAACACTTGTACACTTATACAATATACACCATTACTAAATTTACATCAACCACAATCTTTGGTGAGTTCCTTGGTATAAACTCACTACTACTTATTCTTTTACCATAATTCCTTTGGGCCCATTTGTCACTTACCATCCTTGATCAAAATTAAGGAACGGTTACGGAAAATTGAGTACTTCACTTTCACTTTGACATATGACCTCTTATCACTTGTCCTTGATCAGATAAGTGTAGCTAGGCTACCACTTATCACTTTGCCATTTGATCGAGATAAGTGTAGCTGAAGCTACCACTTATCACTTTATCACTTGATCAGATAAGTGTAGCCACTTATCACTTTGTCTCTTGATCAGATAAGTGTAACCACTTATCACTTTGTTTCTTGATCAGATAAGTGTAACCACTTATCACTTTGTTTCTTGATCAGATAAGTGTAGCCACTTATCACTTTGTCACTTGATCAGATAAGTGTACCTAAAACTACCACTTATCACTTTATCACTTGATCAGAAGTACTCAAATCCGGCGTTCCACTTAATTTGATCATTTATTCGATTTTCACATTTTTATTTTATTCTCATTTCAACAATAAATACATTTCATCATACATTTTATAATTCATGAAATTAACATTTTATCATTAAACTTCAGCCATATGAACTTACCTGGGTCGATTTGCAGAATTTGTAAAAGTTCAGGGACTAATCAACTACTTTTTCTTTTCCTCGGCTTGCTTCGGGTTCTCGATCTAAAATACAAATTTATTCATTCATCAGCATATAATTCTATTCTAATCCATTTCACAATTTATGCCCTTAAATTTTCGAAATTACACTTTTACCCCAAACTTTACAGTTTTTTACAATTTGGTCCCTACTCAATTAACCCCTCAATTGATCTAATTTTTCTCAATTAACACCTTTTCCAACTATTTTAAACTACTACATAGCCTTTCATACTCAAAATCGCAACACCAAACCTTAATTCCCAACTTTTTCACAATTAAGTCCCTAAAATCAATTTCTATCAAAATTACTTAATAAAATCATCATATAACAAAATTAAAGCTTTAATTCCATGATCATTCATCATATAATTCCAGCATGTATTCATAGAAACTTTCAAAATCAGCCATGAAATCAAAAACTAATGAAATAATTAGTTGGGCCTAATTGTAAAAGTATCAAAATCACAAAAATTAGAAGAAATAATCAAGAATTAAACTTACATGATTCAAATATATGAAAAACCAGCTTGTTTCAGACCTCCTATGGCGTTTTTGCTGATAAATTGTGAAGAGATCTCTAGATTTTTCACTTTTGTCTTTGTTTTAAATGTTTAATTTGTTAAGTTTCCAATTTTGCCCCTATTTCTACTTACATTCTGCTGATTTTTTCTTACCCAACCGTCCAGCCCATAAAATTTGGGCCTAATTGCCTTTTAAATCCCTCCTCATTAGTCACTTAATCTATTTAATCACAATTTAACAAATTTTACACTATTTTCAATTTAGTCCTTTTTAGTTAATTAACTATCCAAACGTTAAAATTTTCTAACGAAACTTTAATACCAACTCAATGACACTCTATAAATATTTCTAAAAATATTTATGGCTCGGTTTAAAATCTTCGAGGTCTCAATACCTCATTTTTTATTTTAATTATTTTAATATTTATTCCTAGTACACTATTCACTATTTCAAATATTTTTCTAACTTCACATTTAACTTATACTTACTAAATTTATAATATTTTCTACTCGTTTGTCAGATTTAGTGATCTCGAATCACCATTCCGACACCACTGAATATTCAGGCTATTACAATTCCCACAATTTTTGGTGATTTTTCAAATTTAAACTACTGTTGCTGTCCAAAACTGTTTTAGTGCAAAATGTTGATTTCCATTTTGCCCTAAATTTTACAGTCCATACAATTCAGTTCTTACTCAATTAAGCTAATTTTTCTCAATTATTACTTTACCTAGACATTATAAGTTATTCATAACTATTGAAATTCAGAATTTCCTCATAAAACCCTAACTTCAAACTTTTTTACTATTAGGTCCCAAACATTCACTTTCTATTCAATCCTTTCAATAAAATTAGCATATAAACAATTTAAAGCTCTAATTCCATGCTAAATCATCATATACTTCCAGCACATTTTCATAGCAACTTTCAACTTCTTTCATAGAATCAAAAACTAATGAATTCAACAAGTGGGCCTAGTTGTAAAAGTCACAAAAAACAAAAAATTCAAGAAATAATCAAGAATTGAACTTACTTGCAGTAAAAATATGAAAAACCAGCTTAAGGAAACCCTTCTATGATGTTTTAGCTGATGAGAATGCAGAAAAATAAAGAGAAATCTAGATAATTTCACTTTGATCCTAGCTTTATTAAGTAATTTTGCCATTAATTCTCCTTACTTTCCTGCTAATTTCATGCCTTTGCCGTCCAGCCCAAATAGACATTGGGTCTATTTACCTTTTAAGCCCTCTTCCTTTTATCATTTAAGCTATTTAATCATTTCTCATAATTTTGCATTTGTTATAATTTAGTTCTTTTTGTTCAATTAATTATCGGAACTTTAAAATTTCTTAACGAAACTTTAATACTAACTTTTTAACACTCCATAAATATTTATAAAAATATTTATGGCTTGGTTTAAAATTTCCGAGGTCTCGATACCTCGTTTTTTATTTTAATTATTTTAATATTTATTTCTAGTGCACTATTCACTATTTCAAAAATTTTCTTAACTTCACATTTAACTTATACTCACTAAATTAATAATATTTTCTACTCATTTGCCGGATTTAGTGATCTCGAATCACCGTTCCGACACCCCTAAAAATTCAAGCCATTACATTTTTCCTCGTCGGATTTGTGGTCCCAAAACCACTATTCGGACTAGACCCAAAATTGGGCTGTTACAATTATGTTAAAAATATTTGACATTAATAACTCCTTTATATCTAATATAAACATCAACTAATATTTTTGACATGTTTTTCTTTATAATATTTATATGTCAAATATTTATTTTCTCCGCGTATATTGTGGGTATGGTGATTTCTAATATTACAAAATGAAATAATTATTTCAAATATAATTATTATCTTTATATGTAAAATATTTCAAATATCATTATGTTTATATGCTAAATATTTTAAATACACATACAAAAATATATAATACCAAAATTTACTACACTCGTGATATGGATTGAAAAATAAATATTACATATATAAAATTATATTTACTAAAATAATTATATTTTTATTAATTATTTGATTTTATAAATAAAAGAGTTATTAATTTAAAAGATGAAATAATAAAAAATTGAAAACAATATATTTATTAATTAAAATTAAAAATATTGAAATAGAAATTACAAATATGTTTAGAAGAGGAGGAATTGAACCTAGGACTCAAACATAAAATCATTATTATTTGACCAAGGGAGCTAATATATTAAAATCATTAATTAAAAATAATAAAAAGCTTAAAACAATATGAAATAATATATATATATATATATATGTGAGCGAGAGAGGAATTAAATCTAAGACTCAAAGACAAAATCACTAATATTTAACCATCGAACCAAAAAAATTAATTATATTAAAATAGTTAAAAATATATATATCTTAAAGGGAAAGCACATCCAACGGACGCGTTTTCCTGCCATGTGTGAAAGCGTGTTCAGTTATGCACACTTTTTGCACAAATTCTTAAGTCTAATTGGACGCGCTTTTACACACTCTCTTTAAAATCAATTTACTTCCTTAAATCTTTTTTAAGAAAAACCTATTTAGTTAATTAAAAAAATGGCAGACAATTTAGCCCATTTCATACTTTCTTTCATTTATTTAACCGCGGAGCAAAAGACGCTCAAAAAAGTGGAATAGGCAATTTTCAAAGCCTCAACTTTGAAGAGCAAAAGCTAGTGAATAAGATTAATGATGAAGTTGAAGTTGCTTCTACTTAAACAAGCCCATGCCTGCAATATTTCCTTCTATGGTTCTACTTCTCTTGTTTGTTAGATTATCAAAGATTGTAGTTACAGCTTTGGTCCTCTCAGGTTCTCAAGTCTAGCTTTGGTCTTGCTTTTTCTATTGATCATCTGCAAAATTCCCGCTAGAAAACATGAGGAACACTGAATTAAATAATATTTCAAAGTGATTATATTTTTTTTATGAATGCTTTTAAAATTTGCTAAGTCTTTTGGATTTTTTTTTGTCAAATTGATAAGTGCTAAAAGTAACATATTTTAATCATATTCTTAACGCGTTTTTGGGTGATTATTCGATGTTAATTGTGAATTTTATACTCCTAATCCTTTAAATTCATATTTTAATGCTTAATAAAGCACTTAGGAGCAAAAGAAGCGAAAAGCGAGTAAAAATTAGAGCATCGAAGCAAGCTATAGAAGCCACATGGGCTGAACCATTTCACACGGCCAGACCACATGGCCGTGTAACCATACAGGCATGTGGTAGGCCATGTTGATTTCACAGGATTGCACACCAAACTGCGAAAAATTATGGTTTTTATGTTTTTTCGGGTATTATAAGACGTATATATGACAAAAATAAGAAGATAGGAGGGAGCCGTTAGAGAATACTCAAAAAAACAATTCAAAAAACACCATTGAAGCCGACTTTGAAGCATATTTTCGTCAAGATTGAAGATTTCCAGTTGATTTCTTAGGAAGTTATTATAAGTTTCTTTATTTCTTTCGGTTATATTGTCTCCTGAATGTTTTTATTTTCAAGCATGAGTTAATTTTCTAAATACCTAGGGAGATGAACCTTATGATGAATTATGTCGTTTGATTTTTATTTTATACAATAAATACTTAGTTTATTGTTATCAATTATGTGTGCTTAATTCTTGGTTTGATATTTCTAAATTATTAATCCATGTTTGATGTGCTTCAATCGGTGGTTGAATAGACCCTATTCAAGAGTAGATCTTGTGTAATTGACTAGAGTTGCATGCAATTCTAGAAATAGGACGACATAAATCTACCAGATTAGAGTCAAATCTAATAGGAGAATTCATAGCACGAGTTAATGCGATAATAGGGGTTTTAATTAGAAAGAAATTCCAATTAATCAACCTAAAATCAGTTGCTCTTATGCTCAAAAGAAATATTAGCATAATTTAGGGATTTCTACAGATCAATGTGCTAAGTAAAGAAATTGTATAATTTAAATTGATAGCGATAGATGAAATCTAGGTGAATTATTTGCTGGGTATTGTTTCGCTTCTTGGTTGTTAATTGATTGTTTTCGTGTTTTATTCTTTGATGTGTTCGTTAGTTAATTAAGTTATTCATTTTAATTTTAATCCATTACTTGAATTATTCGGTTAAATAATGAAAGATGGTAATTACTAGTACTTTTAGTCTTCGTGGGAACAATATATTTGCTCACCGAAGTTATAATAGTAGTTGTTAGGTGCACTTACCTTAGTCAAATTTTTAGTTAATTTCGTGACGTATTACAAACAAAGGATATTATTATAGGTATTATTGCTGTCACTGGAGGGGTATTTTGAGATAAAAGGGATTTTATTATTTAGAGTTTAAGGTTTAGGATCGATGGACTCTTATATTGTTGTGTTTTAAATGGAGTAGAAAATTTTTTTGACAAGGAATTGAAGAATATGGTATAAAAAGATCAAAATTTTAATCCCTCAATCTTTTCTTAAATAGCATTGACATGTAATTGTTTGCGTTAAGTAAAATTATATCCATGAAGCAACGTCATGTTTAATTGTGTCGTATGCAAAGTATATATTCACAAAAGAAAAGAATGAAAAAGAAATAGTTGCCATGGAAAAGGATTGGATAAGGGTAAAGACGAAATATTGCAGTCACTTTTGAGTTTTGAGAGGTTAATGGCTTCAACAATTTTTTTTTTATTGATGAGCCATGCTTATGGGCACAAACAGGACTGGAGCTTTTTTATTTGGTTTCAAGTTTTAATTTTGTATTTTTGTTTTTTTTATTTCAATTTTGGTATTTGAATTTGATTTCAAGGTATATTTTGATATCTAAACCAAATGACATCATGTGGTCCAATGAATGCTCTAAAAAAAACATTGGTATTTAATTGGGATAAAGAAAAAACTCAAATACCAATTAAATGTTGAAACCAAACTTAAGTACTAAATTGAAATAATAATAATAACTCATTTATCAAATTAGAAAAAATTAGGTACCAAACACCAAATAGTTTTTTTTTCTCAAAAGTTGAAATGAAAAACCTACATCAATTTAAAAGATAGGAATGGGGTTTTTTAGATAAATAACCTAAAAAATATTTTAAAAAAATTATGAAAATAACCCTAGTACTAGATTATTTAGAAAAATGTCCTAATTTCTACAACGTCAATGGGTGTCTCCACTTCCCAAGGCACCACCTCAAAAAGTGACAAAATCATTGCCTCATAATGACACTCAGTATAAAATTTTCACCCCACCATATTTTCACACTTATTTCCGAAGGTAAATGAAAAGAAATATATGTTTTTTATTATTTTTTGTACCACCTACTTTAATGGAGGCACCAAATTGGATTAAAAAGAATTATGGTTACATTCTTTTAAGTGGCGGCACCAAATTGGATTTAAAGAAATATTTGTTGGTGCGGCTAATACCAATAAAAAAATTTTATCTCTAGTGACTACTCTAGATGTGGAGGCACCAATATTTTTTTTAGAATTTTTTGGTGCCGCTACTTCACATGGTGTCTCCAAAAATAGTTAATTTTTTTCCCTAGTCCCTACTATACCTGTGGTAGCACTAGTAATTGTTTTTTGAATTTTTTTATCCCGCCACTTCATGTGGTGTCACCAAAAACAGTAAAAAAAAATTCCCCCTTGGTCCCTATTACAAATATGGCAACACCAATATTTTTTTTTTGAATTTTTCTTTCCCACCAGTTTATATAAAGTCACTAGAACAAATAAAATATATATTTTCTTGGTCCTTACACCAAATGTGGCGACACTAGTTAATTTTTTTTTTATTTTTAGGTGCCACTTGTAAATGTGGCAACACCAAAATCAATATGTTTATATAAGCCCCCATTTTGGGCACAATTCATTATCTATGTTTATTGCTAATTGTTAAAGAGAAAAAAAAAGTAATCTTTTTTATTGACATGATACAGTTTTTATTGATATTTTTTTATAAAAATTCCACCTCCTCCACAAAATAAACCTAGACCATTTAACAATACACCCTAAGTTGTGCAAACCTCCCTACAACGGGGCACGTAGACCACCTGCCAACAAAGAAAAATTGTTAACAAATAAATTAATGCCAAAAAAACATTAACTGTTGATTGGGTTATTCTTAATATTTACATACCTATTTACAATCGACCACACTAGTGGTTGATGGCCTACTGATGCCAAAAGCGGCATCCTATACAACACCCATGATTGCAACAGTATTAGACAACTACCTATTTCTTGCGTATTGTACTT
Source organism: Gossypium raimondii (assembly GCF_025698545.1). Taxonomy (NCBI): domain Eukaryota; kingdom Viridiplantae; phylum Streptophyta; class Magnoliopsida; order Malvales; family Malvaceae; genus Gossypium; species Gossypium raimondii. The sequence goes on from NC_068575.1 coordinate 48,665,230, forward strand.
TGTAGTCCGACATAACTCACGATAAAATGTTGTCAATACTGTCGACCCCCAACTATACTCCCAGGCAGTGCGTAAATATGACAATAGGGGCAAGTACATAATGTGGACTCTATTATTGTTCGCGTCCGACATCAGTACCCCCCATCAGCTGCATAATAAATGCTTGAGCACTGTACATAAGCTCCAACTTTATGGCACTAGTCGATACATTTTCAAAATTTTGTTTTAACCAACAAATTTTCAAATTGGTAAATTTATTATCCTCATCACCTGAAGATCGACAAAGCAAACGATTGCACAAAATACAGGTTTGACCACCTTACTAAAACCGGTGATTGCTTAACCATCCACTGGTAGCCCGAGTTGTAATGCAATGTCCTCGAGCATAATGGTGCACCCCCACACGATAAAAGGAATGTGTGGGTCTCTAGCCGTCTAGCCGTCACCTCTCATCGCGGATATTAAGTCAAGTCACAACTCAAACATCTTGATTAAACTAGTTGATCGAAATCCAACCATTTCCAAGTATAGCATATACGATAGTTAGGATGGTAGCTCGACCCATGGCTAAACGCCCCTCAAAACACAATACTCATACTATCAATTAAAAAAATTGATCAACTAAAAACTAATTCGCAAATTTAGCATTTCAAATTTTCGGTAAGACATAATTAATTTTTTTACCTTCTCATTGATCTTTCTTGCCTTGTGATCGTCTGACTTGACAAGAGTACTCATCTTGATTTCTGTCACAATTATTATTTAAAATATTGTTAATCATTATTTTAAACTAATAAATAAATTAATATAACATATCAATTATATTAATAAACACAATTCTCCAAACATTAAATAAACTCAAATAACCAATTATAAAAATATGTTCATATCTTAAATACGAAAGCCCGATATAAGATTCTTCAAAACATTAATAAAACAAAATAATCAAACCTTAATACAAACTTAAAGCTAATAAAACACAACAACAAAAATAACATTTCAAGTAAATACAAAGAACTAATATAAGATACCACAAAAACATTAATAAAACAAATTAATCATACCTTTAATACGAATCTAAAACTAAAAAAAACAAAACAAAACAAAAAAATATCTTTAATACACACAAAAAAATGATATAAGATACAACAATAACAGTAATAAAACAAACTAATCATACATTTAATACAAACTTAAATCTAATAAAACACAACAACAACAAAAAATCTTTCTTTTAAATATAAAAACTATTATAATGTATCATAAAAACAATAAAACAAACAAATCATACTTTTAATATAAACTTAAACATTAAAAAATACTTTCAAAATGGTTTTATTTTATTATTTTCAAATTTCTTTATTTAACTTGGATTTATTTGATTAAACTCCCATCATATATATTGTATTTTTTTTTCTTTTTTCCTATTTTCATCCAATTAAATGAAATCTTACATTTTTAAAGCAAAAAATAATTGTAAAAGCCAACATATTTTTATTTATGTATCAGATTATATGGAACAATAAATTTATTTTTCTTATCATCTAAACATTTTTCCTTCCACTAATCATATTTTATATACATAACTAACAGATTAATTATGGCTTTAACAAATAACATTTCAAATATTACAATAATAATAAAATTTCAATCGAAATCATCACATTATAGAGTTGAGAATCTAGTAAAATCAATATTTTACCCGATTCCATCAACTTCTGCTTGAATCAGGTCAATCAGGAACCCCATGGTATTCATCTTTGGTTTCTCTTGGGGTACGACATTCCGCCAGCACTTCCCCTGCCTAAGAGCACTTTTCACTCCGACGCTTCTCCCTTGACAACATAACCAATTTCGGTCGTGACCGCGTAACCACTACCAACTAGTGTCACGAGTCTAGATCTTTCGTATCGCGATCCATGCGACCTTAGGCGATCCGTTTGCTCAAAACTCGCCTAAGTCAGCCTTTACACCCAAAAGTGAGGATTCTTTTAGAATTCCTCTAAGGCACCAATTTGTATAGCGGAAGCGATTGTGCCAAAAGAAGCTACAATGAACAACAGAAAGCCAAAGAAAGAATGTACACAAAGTGTTTGATTAAATGCTAAAAGAATTCTATTACTCTTAAGAATTCAACATACAATAGATGAGATACAAATGAGGAAGAGGATCTCTATTTATAGTTGAGCTCCCCCAAAACCGATGGTCAAGATCAAATTACATCAACGGATAAGATTAGCATCTTCGAAACCATTTTTTTATTTTTGGAAAGAAAACAAATATTTGTTGTCGACTTTAAAAAAAACAAAAATTGGGAGTTGCCACCAATCTTTTATTAAGGTGTGATTGGATCACCTAAAAAATAGTTTTGGTCTACGAGTTTCAGAAAAACGGATTCAGGAGTCAGTTACGTACGAGGAAGGATTAGCACCCTCGTAACGCCCAAAAATTGGTACCAAATTGATTAATTAATGTCTTAAAGTCGAGAGTTTAAAAAAAATACTATCCTTAGTTAAATGAAATTATTTATTAAGACTTTCTCTTTTTGAAAAGAAAAATATCACACCCAATGCGTTAGGGCACAACATTTTATTCTCTTCAAGATGAGTTGGTCCAAAAAACTCGTATAATAAAATTTAAGAAAATATTTAATTGTTTAAAATTTATGAAGAAATCGCAGCCCAATACGTTAGGGCACGATTTCTTAAAATCCCAAACATTCAATATTTCCTTTATATATATATATATATATTTTTTTTTTTAAATCTTTCTCTTGAGAAACCAACGTGTCACATCCAATATGTTAGGACACAACACATTGAATTCCCGATGACAAGTTTTACTTTGTTTGATTAAAGAACAATCCTCGATTGTTAGATTTTACGAAGAAAATCGGAACACAATACGTTAGGGCTCAATTTTCTTGAAAATCCTAAATACGAGTATTATATTTATTTTGAAAATTTTTCGCTTTTAAATTCGAGTAAAATATAATGTAATGTTATAATGTATGTATAAATATCATGATAACAAATACAATAGTAATAAATACAACAATGGCATAGAAATAATATAAACAAATAAATAAATAAATAAAAATAAATCAATAACATGCAAAGCATCAAATAAATGAGCGAAATAAAAAACATGCTTTTAAAATATAAATGAAAACATAAATTGATAAACAAAAGAAGGAAATAAACAAAAAATATAAAGAGAAAAAGGGTACAAAATATATACATGTACATATATAAAAAATTATATACATATATATAGATTATAAAAAGATAATTACATATATATATAAACAAATAATAATAATTACATATATTAAAATTAATTAATTTAGAAATATATATATATATAAAATTTATGAAGAATAATATAAGAAAACATACGTATATACATATTTATCAAAGTAAAAATATATAAAAGTGTATATATATATATATATGCACATAAAATTAGGAAAAAAATGTATATGTATATAAAATGTATATATATGTATATAAAAGTTATGCAAATAGAATAATATATATATATATATATATATATATATAATATGTGCATGTGTTTATAAAAGTTTTTAAACAAATGTATGTATATATATTATTGTAAAAAATATGCGTATGTGTATATATAGTATGTCGAAACCGTTTTTTGAAAATAAAAATTTTAGTTTTGACTTAAAAATAAAAACTGAAGTCGCCACCGATCCTTTATTAAGGTGTGATCGGCCCACCTTAAAAATAATTTTGGTCTGCGAAATTTGAGAAAACAGTTCGGAGTCGATTCACATACGAGGAAGGATTAGCACCCTCGAACGCCCAAAATTGGTACCAAATTGATTTTTGAATGCCTCGTGTCGAAAATTTGAAAAGATCTTAAAAGGAAACTTTTATTTCATGAATGAATCAAAATAATAAGACATTCTTATTTCAAAGAAATAAAACACCACACCCAGTGAGTTAGGGCACAATGTTTTTAAATCTTGAAATACCGAATTGTGCCTTTTGTTTGAAAATTCTTATTTCGAGAAGAAAATGTCATGACCAGTAAGTTAGGACCCAACACTTTGAATTCCCGAGAATAAGCTTTTATTTAAAATTTGCGAACTTATTGCAAAACAAATACTTGGCCTTCTAGATTCATCGAAAAATAATCGCGATCCAATAAGTTAGGACACGACCTTCCTCGAGAACCACGAATACCAAATATTTTGGAATTTATAAAACATGATGATTTGGATACTCGGTCAAGACCAAAATATATTTTCTTTTGAAACGTGGTCAATATTAATGCATAGCATGAATCCCTTATTTCAATTTAAACTACATATGTATATGTATTTGCAAAATATATAAATACAAGTACAATATAAGTAAATTGAAAATATATGGGCATATATTAAAGCATATATATAAGTATACATACAAAACAAAACACATATAATAACTTCTAAAAGAATGTATATGTGCAAGAATAAGGAAAATGCACATGTATTATAAAATACAAGTGTACACATATATATATACTTATTTATAAAACCATGAAAACAAACTATATCAAATATGTGTGCATAAGGAAAAATAGGTATGTATATATGTATATATATGAATGTAAAACCATGGGAATAAACTATGAAAGTATGGGGATATATATATTTACAAAATAAAAATAAAGTAAATAAAGATAAAGTATAAAAAATAAAATGTTTGTATATGTATATATATTTACAAAATGTATGAGTATGTATGTATTGGAAAATCGTAAATACGTGTATGTGCATATATGAAAATAAAATAAGAATATAAAAGTATATATATGTGTATATATTTACAAGGAAAAACAAAAACAAAAAATATATAATATATAAATAAACTACGAAAATATGTACACGTATTTTAAAAACATTTAAAATATATACATATATAAAATACAAACATATGCGTATATATATGTATAAGTATATAATAATAATAATAATAATAATAATAATATATACAATAAAATAAAATAAGGGTATAGCATAATTATGATAAGAAACTAAAATGGATTAAATTGAATTAAAAATGACGAAATGGGCGGATTTAGCATAAATTAAAAAGAAAGGACCCAATTGAATGCGTGACTACGGAGGAACAAAAGGGAAATTATTTCGTCATTCCTAAACTTGCATAGAACGGGGACCCAATCAAGCAGTAAAATATGCGGCCTAAATTCTAAAATAAGTAAAAAGAATTTAATTGAAAGGCGTTGCAAAAAGGAAGGGCCAATTGCGCAAATAGACCATGTGACGTCAGAGCGCGCGGATCCTCCCCTTCGGGTCGGGTCACCGCGCGGGTCGCACCTAGCTAAAACAACGTCGTTTTGGTCTGTTATTTAAAACAGATTTTGCCCTTCAAATTCATTTGAAACCGAAGGAAAGAGGAAAAAAAAAAAAAACAAAGGCTTCTCTGGTGCTCTGCTAGGGTTTCACCCCTAGCGTCCTCGCGCCGCCGCCCAACACGCCTTCACCACGAGCCTCAGCCCTCCGCCGGACCTTCGATTTGAGCGCGGTGAACATGGGCTTCATCGGCGAAGTTTTGGAGGTAAACCCCTCACCCTTTTTCGTATTATTTCTTAAAAACAAAATAAAAAGAATAAAGCATATAAAAAAACCGATTCACCTTATGGACTTTGTAATCTCAGTGTTTCTTTCAATATCCTGTGTATTTCTCCATTAATACTCTCTTTTACAGATTTCAAAGGGCCTTTTATAGGCCAAAAATAAAATAAATCGAAGGGAAAAAAAACAATCTTGCTTGCTGTTTTTTTTCTCTTTGGACTCCTTGAGTCCGTTTTTCAGGTGTTCGTGGAGAGTTTGGCGCGCGTGGAGGCCGAAACGTGCGGCGATCGGGCGTTGGGCGCGGCGCGGGTGCTGTTGCGGCGCTGAGGCAGATGCGGCGCTCCTTATTGCTTAGGGTTTTTCTGCTTAACTTTGTAGTGTTGGGCCAGGGACCGTTTTGGGCCGTCTGTTTAATTTTGTAATGTTGGACTAGGAACTGTTTTGGGCCGATTGGGCCTTATTACATAGTAATAATAATAATAACAATAATAATAACTTAATAACAAGAAAATAAAATTTAATAAAAATAAATAATAAATAAAAAAAGACTAAATCGAGCTTTGACATAAATTTTGGGACTAAATCCGCAAATAAATGAAGTCGAAAGGACCCTATTGAACACGCCAAAGAAAATAAAAATGCAAGAGAAAGAGAAATTTGAGGGAATACTCTTAAGAATTATTATTACTCCCAACTTTCCTCCCTTACAATGAAGGGAGAGGCCTCTATTTATAGTTGAGCCTCCTCAAATCCAACGGTACAGATCAATTACATCAACGGCTAAGATTAAAGGGTATCTACAAATTAAATCTCTAAGATTACAAAATCATATCTTCTAAGATTGCATATCATATCTAAGATTGCATATATCATATCTAAGGTCATATCTAAGATTGCATATCCTTGAAGATTATGTTTCCATAAGCTTGTAGATGGACCTTCAACCTTTTCAAATAATGGGCCATTTCGATCGGGCCAACTGATATAATTTTGTACTGGACTTAGACTTTGTTTTATTAGTTTGGGTTTATTATTTTTTTGTGAGCCCGGGCTAAAATTGGGTATTACAGCTGCCCCTCTTTGCTCGTTGTCGTGTAACAGGAACGGAGCAAAGACTTTAGAAATGGCCAATTTTTGCCCGGTCACGCTGGATCTTGGTGCTCTTCTTCTTCAAGCAGTCACATTCCATCCTACTGCATCTTCAGGGATATAGGAATTGGTGTCTCGATCCACTCCACCGCAACGTCGGGGAGATAGGATTGGTGACTTGTAACTTTTAATCTACTTAACTATGATGTGGGGGAATTACGATTCGCTGTTGTAGCTTCAATCTTTTAAATTGAAATGTTGAGGAAACAAGATTCACCGTCGTAGCTTCAATCTGTTCCATTACACCGCTAGGGGAGTAAGATTCGTCGTTGCGGCTTCAATCTGCTCCACTGTAATGCCAAAGAGATAGGATTCGCTGCCCACAGCTTCAATCTGCTCTACTTCAGCTAATCCAAGCCTTAACGCCAAGGAGATAAGATTCACCGTCGTGGCTTCAATCTACTCCGCTATAACGCTAGGGAAATAAGATTCGCCGTTGTGGCTTCAATCTTTTCCATTGCTACGTCAAGGCGATAAGACTGATGTCTTCAATCTGCTTCACTGCCAGTACAGGAATGCAAGGTCTGCTATTTTCAACCTACTCCACTGCTGCTCAAGGAGATAGGATTCACAATCTTCAACCTATTCCACTGCTGACCAGGGAGATAGGACCTACAATCTTCAATCTATTCCACTACTGCCCAGGGAGATAGAATTCTCAATCTTCAACCTATTCCACTGCTGACCAGGGAGATAGGATTCACAATCTTTAACCTATTCCACTGCTGACCAGGGAGATAGGGCTGGGGTCATCGATCTACTTCGCTGTCGGTGCAGGAAGGCAAGATCTGCTATTTTTAACCTACTCTGCTGCAACCCAGGGACGCAAGGCTGGTGCCTTCGATCTGCTTTGCTGTCGGTGCAGAAAGGCAAGATCTACTATTTTTAGCCTGCTCCGCTGCAACCCAGGGAGCCAAGGCTGGTGTCTTCGATCTACTTCGCTGTCAGTGCAGGAAGGTAAGATCTACTATTTTCAGCCTGCTCCGCTGTAACCCAATGAGGCAATGCTGGTGTCTTCGATCTGCTTCGCTGTCGGTGCAGGAAGGTAAGATCTGCTATCTTCGATCTACTTCACGCTAATACATGAAGAAAAGATCTGCTTTCTTCGATCTACTTCGCCACTAGTATGGGAAGACAAGATCTGTATCTTCGATCCACTTCCTACCAATATAGGAAGACAGGACCTGCTATCTTCGATCTACTTCATGCCAATACATGAAGACAAGATATGCTTTCTTCGATCTACTTCGCCACCAGTATGGGAAGATAAGATCTGCATCTTCGATCCACTTCGCTACCAATATAGGAAGACAGGATCTGCTATCTTCACTGATCTACTCTCTAGGGAACATGACCTGTATAATGAACCTAATTATGCCTAATGATTAGGATGGCATAAAATGAATCAAATGCTCTTAACTAGTCATGTGTGAATGGTGTTTGCTCGAATGCATAATCTTTTTTTTCCGAGAATGATCCCACTTAGGTTGTCATTGCTCGAAGTTTATTAAGGCTTTAACACTGATGTGCTACAACGCCTTCTTGCTTGGCTAGCTTTTCTGAAGAAACATTTAGTCAGGTTGCCCCCCACTGTAAACCTCAAATTTCAATCTATTGGGGCACAAAATTTGTACCATCATTCTCCTACTGTAACCCAAAGGTAGGAATATATGGTTTTTTCTCGATCATCTCCTATCACAATTTAAGGATACAGGATCTAAATCTCTTTAGTCCCTTACACCATTCCCAAGGTATTGTACCAAAGGCTCATGCATAAATGAAGGTTTTCTTCTCCGAGGAAACCTCTTCCTACTGTCTAGTGATCATTGCTTACTTGTTTATTTAAGCTTTGTCATTTTGTTCAATCAATGTTTTTAACGACAAAATCCAAAGAGAAAATCCTAATTTAGACTCTTTCTTTTCAGATTTCCAACCTTTAAACATGGTGCATTCTAAACAATAGTCCTGTTTCAGGTTCCTGTATTATTTAGAAACTTCTAGAGTAATATGCCAAACTTTCCTTGTGAAAGTTTTATTAGTCCATTAATCATTATTCCAATGCAACATGCTTGCAAAAAGGGTATAACAATGGATGAGAATACAATTGGTTCTGAGCATAGCTCGAAAGGAATAGATTATCAAAAAATAGTAAATAAGGATAACAAAGAAATTGATTGGGAATGTGTATCTTGGGAAAGAATGAAGTATTCCAAGAACAACAAATTCAATATAAATAGTATAAAAATTGGGTTCCCCATATATCGCAGCTTGAGCTTCTCTGTACAAACTTTCTGAAGACTATTCTGAGTTTGACATGTGTTTAGGAGATCTACAGTACTTTGTCGATGTCCCAAGATGTCACATACCCTTTCCTGTTGATTCAGGTATAGCAAGATCACAACATGCCTCAATCTGATCAAAATTTAAGCTGCTCTGATTACCTCATGTCCCATTCTGATAAAAATTTGAGCCGTCCTTTTCGGGTTTTCAACTCAAATTCCCTTTGGTCTCAATGCGTCCTTTGCGGATTTTCACTTTAGCCTCTCCTTTTTCTTTTTCTTTTTCTTTTTTTTTTGAAATATTTTTTTGATTGAATCTGAACTCATAGGATTCGGCATGTCCTTGTTATCCCTTCTGATAAAAATTGACTCTTTTTCCAGATAAGACCTTTTACATAAGGTCCTTCCCAGCTTGGGATAAAGTTCTTTTTGTATGGGAAGGATCTTCTTCAATACCAGGTCCCTCTCAAGGAATTCTCTAGGGCGGACCTTTTTTGTGAGCTCGCATCATTTACTTTTGGCGTATTTAGCCATGATGGATAACTTTGAACATTCCTCTTCAATCAGAATTGGATCCAAAAACTCAGAGAGAAAGAATCTTGTCTTCAATAGGCAAAATCGCGATGGGCCCAAGAGAAAGGCATTGCCCCGGTAGAGTTTTTTTTGCACGATCTTTTTTTTGGGCAATATGGCATTAATCGTGAAAAGACTGCAAACTTTTGATATTGTTTTGTTGTTCAAATTTAGTACATTGTCAGATATGATCGTTTTGGCGTTCCATACTAACATATGATTCTTCACAAATTTGCTAACTGTCGACTTTGTGACATTGGCATATGAAGCAACTTTCATCCATTTAGTAAAGTAATTGACGACCACAAAGATGAATCGATGACCGTCAGATTCTTTTGGCGAGATCGATCAAATGACCTTCATGCCCCACATAAGGAGAAGTCATGTATCCCAATGATTCTTTGTAAGGTAAGATCCGTTTCTCGACTTGTTCTACAATCCTTAACAAGTTTGGAAATAGGCTACAATCTATGTCATCTTCAAAGTCATGAGATCCCTCTAAACATATGTCTCGCTCAAAAGGAGATTCTGAGTCTGTAGCAGCGTCACTCATGTCGTTGATATCCAGGGACCTATTATAGGTACAAAAGATTATACAAAGAATGTATGAATTTAAGAATCTGTACAGTATGATTATGAATGAAAGATTTATTTGGAAGATAATCCAATAGAATGAAAGAATAAAAAATAATTATTCGTAAAGAATGAAAGAATATTGGCTCAAAAATGATCGCAAAGATTCGTTTCATTAAAATAATGACGTTCAGACATTAGCCTATTTCACAATTGAGTTCTTATTGCCTCTAAGCTGAAAGCAACAAGTGTGTTCTAAATATTACTCCAAGTAAGCTCTAAATACTACAGGGATTTCTTCTGCAGTCCGATTATTCAGAACACTCCCAAGCTTATAAGGGTAGATGTCTAACAAGGTCCCTTTTCAGTAGTCTTCATGTATGACATTGATGTGAACGTTTCTTTTAACTCCTTCATTTTTTATTGTCCATCATATTTTGTTGGACCTTAGCTAACGCTCTTGCAGCAGTAGCTAGTCTTACCTTTCCCTTTGGAGTTGTTCAGGTCTTTCCAATCTTTGGTCCATTACTTTGTTTTTTCCTCGTGTACCGATATTCTAGGATAACTGCCAAAATTTTAGAGTCATTTTGTGAGATTTAATGTATATGATGCAATGTAAAGCTAATGCAATGAATGCCATGAATGCAAAAGAAGAGAGGCGTTGATTCTGATTCAATTCTATTAGAACAACTTTTCTAGAAAATAAATCTCTTTACATAAAATGGATATTTATACGGCCTTGCCCTCATACTCCAGGTGAAGACATCAATCCCTTTCTTCATATTCGGATGTTAAAATCTTGTAAACTTTCCAAAACAGGTGTCTCTTCTATCTCCTTTTTGCTTGATCCGGGCCGCGAATTGTTGCTCATTCATCCTCGTAATGCTCGTTGGCTTCTCTTTAAAAGGTCGAGAGGTTGACGACTCTCGAATAATCTTTATCAACTTGAATCCTCAGGCAACGAAGCAAAGTTGAGTAGTCCTCCCTTAGACCATCATTTTTCTCTCGTTACGTTTTCTCGGACTATATTTGGACGACCGTATTATCTCCCACTTTATCAAGAAATTCGCTTTCTTATGACAAGCTCTCTATTTAGATACTGAATGTGAATCAACACCTCTTTTCTATGATGAAAATGTAATGCAACCATAACCATAACAAAACGAAATAGGTTAGTGCAAAACAAAAGCAAGCAAGAAAGAAACAAATTGAGCATCTACTTGGGAAACCACTAGGGTTTGGTGTAATTATTCCTAAGGTGGGCAACTAGGGTTCACTATATGTAGTTTGGCTCTAAGGTAAGGGTACCTAAACTAGCAGATTCCTCGATCCTCACCCATTATAGGCTCATACGGACCAAGTTCAGTTCAGGGGAATACATTTCCCTATGGCTGCATTGAGATGAAAATCTCACGAAGACATAGGTACAGATGTATCCTGAAACCAATCTGCTATCCTGCACGGAGGTGAAGACCTCACGAAGGAAATAGCTTCTCACTCCCACTTAAAAGGATATAATCGAGTGGTTATGTAATGCAATATGCAGAAACATCAAAATTCAAACCAATAAAGTAATTACAAACCGAAGTAATTATAATCGTAACAAAAATGGACAAAATACAACAAAATGATCGTAAATTTAAACCAATTTTTTAGGTGACCTCTAGACATTCAGTGTGATTCTACCTAGGGTAGGCTCCTAAGGCTCATTATATGCGGTTCGATTATAAAGTAAGGGTACCCGAACCAGCAGATTCCTCGATCTTCACCCATTATAGGCTCATATAGATCAAGTTCGGTTCAGAGGAACACATTTTCCCTATGACTATACAGAGATGATAATCTCACGAAGGCATAGGTACCGATGTATTCCGAAAGCGATCCACTATCCTATACGGAGGTGAAAACCTCACGAAGGAATAGTTTCTCACTCCCACTTAATAGGGTAAAATCATTCAACTCATGTAATGTATAATGCAAAGATCAATTAAGCAAGAAAATAATGAATGCAAAAGGATCTCATGAATTTTAAAAAAAAATATTTTCTCGACCATAAGACAAAAATTAATCAACTTTGTGGCTCGACTCTCTTATTTTTTTAAAAAGTCCCCAGCGGAGTCGCCAAGCTGTCGAAACCATTTTTTATTTTTGGAAAATAAACAAAAATTAGTTGTCGACTTTAAAAAAAAAATTGGGAGTCGCCACCAATTTTTTATTAAGGTGTAATTGGATCACCTAAAAAATAGTTTTGGTCTACGAGTTTCAGAAAAACGGATTCAGGAGTCAGTTACGTACGAGGAAGGATTAGCACCCTCGTAACACCTAAAAATTGGTACCAAATTGATTAATTAATGTCTTAAAGTCGAGAGTTTAAAAAAATACTATCCTTGGTTAAATGAAACTATTTATTAAGACTTTCTCTTTTTGAAAAGAAAAATATCGCACCCAATGCGTTAGGGCACAACATTTTATTCTCTTCAAGATGAGTTAGTCCAAAAAACTCGTATAATAAAATTTAAGAAAATATTTAATTGTTTAAAATTTATGAAGAAATCGCATCCCAATACGTTAGGGCACGATTTCTTAAAATCCCAAACATTCAATATTTCCTTTATATATATATATATATTTTTTTTTAAATCTTTATCTTGAGAAATCAACGTGTCACATCCAATACGTTAGGACACAACACATTGAATTCCCGATGACAAGTTTTACTTTATTTGATTAAAGAACAATCCTCGATTGTTAGATTTTACGAAGAAAATCGGAACCCAATACGTTAGGGCTCAATTTTCTTGAAAATCCTAAATACGAATATTATCTTTATTTTGAAAATTTTCCATTTTAAATTCAAGTAAAAGTTAATGTAATGTTATAATGTATGTATAAATATCGTGATAACAAATACAATAGTAATAAATACAACAATGGCTTAGAAATAATATAAACAAATAAATAAATCAATAAAATAAATCAATAACATGCAAAGCATCAAATAAATGAGCGAAATAAAAAACATGCTTTTAAAATATAAATGAAAACATAAATTGGTAAACAAAAGAAGGAAATAAACAAAAAATATAAAGAGAAAAAGGGTACAAAATATATACATATACGTATATAAAAAATTATATACATATATATAGATTATAAAAAGATAATTACATATATATATAAACAAATAATAATTACATATATTAAAATTAATTAATTTAGAAATATATATATAAAAAATTTATGAAGAATAATATAAGAAAACATACGTATATACATATTTATCAAAGTAAAAATATATAAAAGTATATATATATATATATGCACATAAAAGTTAGGAAAAAATGTATATGTATATAAAATGTAAATGTATATATATGTATATAAAAGTTATGCAAATAGAATAATAATAAAATATATATATAATATGTGTTTATAAAAGTTTTTAAACAAATGTATGTATATATATTATTGTAAAAAATATGTGTATGTGTATATATAGTAATAATAATAATAACAATAATAATAACTTAATAACAAGAAAATCAAATTTAATAAAAATAAATAATAAATAAAAAAAGACTAAATCGAGCTTTGACATAAATTCTGGGACTAAATCCGCAAATAAATGAAGTCGAAAGGACCCTATTGAACACGCCAAAGAAAATAAAAATGCAAGAGAAAGAGAAATTTGAGGGAATACTCTTTAGAATTATTATTACTCTCAACTTCCCTCCCTTACAATGAAGAAAGAGGCCTCTATTTATAGTTGAGCCTCCCAAAATCCAACGGTACAGATCAATTACATCAACGGCTAAGATTAAAGGGTATCTACAAATTAAATCTCTAAGATTACAAAATCATATCTTCTAAGATTGCATATCATATCTAAGATTGCATATATCATATCTAAGATCATATCTAAGATTGCATATCCTTGAAGATTATGTTTCCATAAGCTTGTAGATGGACCTTCAACCTTTTCAAGTAATGGACCATTTCGATCGGGCCAAATGATATAATTTTGTACTGGACTTAGACTTTGTTTTATTATTTTGGGTTTATTATTTTTTTGTGAGCCCGAGCTAAAATTGGGTATTACAAGCATATCCCTTGATTTTAGGGATTTACAAGATTACACCATATCAAATTAAATCTACAAGATATGATTCCACTACTTACTAAAAATGACTTAAGTTGTCATATCTTCATTATCGGGCCAATCAGGCTTCAATTTGACAGGCTTCTCCAACAGTTCTTTGAATCGGGCCAGTTCTTGTGGGTTAAATGTTCCCCATCTAATCAGTAGACCTCCATGGGGCACATCTTGTGCCATGGTCACGGGCTTTGCACTTTGGCCCGTGCACTAGAAGCCCCATCTCTCTTAGTGTTAAATGGGGTATTTCGATAAGGGTTTTTAGGGTAGTAGTTATGTAGTTAAGGACAAAAACCCTTAACTACATAACTACTACCCTAAAAATGACATTATATTTTATGAGTTGTTTATACATAACGATCATGACGTAACAATTTTTCCGTTAAACAACATCATAATAATAAGTATCTCACATTCCTTCAACATAACATTTTTTTCTTTCAACATAAAAAAAATTAAGACTGTTACTTATGTTAAGTTGACGCTGGGGGGTATATAACATTGGTAGTGCCACCACATCTAAAGTAGGGACTAAGAAAAAATTATTATTTTTGGAGACTCCATGTGAAGTGGTGGCCCCAAAAAATTCCAAAAAAAAAAATCTGGTGCAGCCATATCTCGAGTAGTCACCAGAGAGAAATATTTTTTTACAGATATTGGTAACTCCATGGAAGGAGGCGGCACCAACAAAAACATGGTAATTTAGTGCCTTCATTAAAGGAGGTGGCACCAAAAATAATAAAAATATATTTATTTTTCATTTACCTCTGGAAATATGCGTGAAAATACAGTAGGGTGAAAAATTTATACGCGTGCTGCCTTCAGAAATGGTGGCACCAAAGAAAATAATTTTTTTTTCATCCTATGATTTTTGTAATTATGAAGCAATGATTGGGTCACATTTTGGGGTGGTGTCGCCTTAAAAAGTGGAGGCACCCATTGCCACTAGAAACTAGGTCATTTTTCTAAATAATCTAGTATTAGGGTCATTTTCATCATTTTTTAATATTTTTGGGTTATTTATCTAAAAAAAGTCGATAGGATTGACTTTAAAAATGAAAAAAAAAAAGGGAAAGAAACTACATAACCAAAAATTCGATCAATGGCAATATATTCTTTGAAAAAATAATACTAGGGTAAACTACACGATAAGTCACCATAAAATAGCATTATTTTTATTTTGGTCACTCTAATTTTTTTTATCAATTTGGTCACTCTAATTAAGATAATTGTTCAAATTAGTCACTTTCTTTAAAATGTTCATTAATTCACTAACAGATTGCTAACGTGGCGTTGAGTGATGACACATGATATTTTTTAACTTTTGACTAAAGTTAGGGACCCCTATATAATTAGTCCAATAATTATTTTTTTTGGTTTATTCGCAATATGAGGATTTCAATAATGGTATTATCAACATTTGAATCATTTTTAAGAAGAAAGAATCTAATGGTGGTCATGACAGTAAGGGCCCAATTTCATCCGGCCCAAAATCAAGAAATAAAAAAAAATAAAAACCAAAATAAAGTCCAAGTCCATTTACAAGATAATGGCCCAAATACAAAAAACCCAAGGCCCAAATATATAACCTAACCCTAAAACCCAATAACCCAAGCCTAATAAGCCCATAACCTAAAATTTTTTTCAAATCGCTCCTCCCCTCACGTCAGCGTGCTCGCCGCCTGAGGCTTGATGCGCCCCTACCACCACTGCACCAAAATGGCAAAGGTGTGCTTCCCGTTGTCACCGTTGACCGCGCACCACCACCTGCAAAATAGAAAGAAAAAGGACAGAAACAAAAGGCAAAAATAGTGAAAATGGCAGAAACAACAGAAATCGAAAGAAAAAAATAATAAACATTATGGCTATAAAAGCCATAACAACGAAAGTATTTTTACACGGAAGTAATCAAAAAAACAAAATATAAAAAAAAAGGTGATTCCTTTATTTATTTATTTTTTGGATTTGTTGTTTTTTTATAAAAATATAAAATAAAAAAGGGAGAAAGGTTTGGAAAACTTACCAGATGCTTCGTGATCCGCCACCGTGAGTGGACGAAGTCGTCGCCTCCGATGAAAGGTGACCCCTTGTCTGATGAAAAGGTTTTGAAAACCCAGAAACTGAAAGGTTCTTTGGGGATTTTTGCGACTTTTGGCGGATTTTTGGGAACTATCGACCCCAGATTTGGATTCTGAGAGCCGAAATGCTCAAAAAGGGGGTCATTTTGTGTTTTTCGGCCACCGAGAGCAGCAGAGCCCGTCACTGATGATCGGTGGCCATCGTAAGGGCTCACCAAACCTGAAGGTCGGCCTAAGGTTGGCTTGAGAGGAAAAAAAGGGGTTTCAGATTTTTTTTAAACTTAAGCAGAAATGAAATTTAAAAAAAAAAATTGGTTTATATTGGCAGGAGTAAACGGTGCCATTTTAGCTGATGTTCATAGGTTCCAAAACAACGTCGTTTTGACGCGATCCGAATACCCGACCCAAGTACATCAGGATTCGCATGTTTTTGCGATTAGGGTATAATTGCGACCCTAGTCCTTCCACTTTTTAGACAATTTCCAATACAGTCTTGTGTTACTTTTTTTTTCTATTTTACCACTTTCTTTTATTTTATTTTATTTTATTTTATTTTGGTCCATAGGCCATTTTTGGGAAATAGATACTTGAGACGGCGTTGTTTTGATGCTCAGCCCGATAACTCGACTTGAACCGTACAAGATTCGCGTGTTTTTTTTATATGGGGGGTCTATTTATTTCCCTGGTCCTTCCGCTATTAATTGATTTTCAATCCAGTCATATTTCTTTTTTTCTTTTTAAAATTTTTACCATACAATTTTGTCTTTTTTTCATTTTAGTCCCTCTTGGAACGGTGTGTTTAGTGGGTTTGGGAATAATTTCCCAGTTGGTCCTTGTCCTTTTTCGCACATTTTATTTTAGTCATTTATTCTGTTTTATTATTTATTTTATTATGATTTATACTTTTAATTTTGTTTAAATTTCGATTCAATCCCTCATTCATTTAATTTCATCCTTTTATGAGTTGTTTTATCTATTTATTCATTATTCCTTTACCTTTTTTTAAATTGGTGTTATTTATATTTCCTTTTATTGTGCATTTTTTTGTTTTGTGCCCTTATTATTATTATTATTATTATTATTATTATTATTATTATTATTATTATTATTATTATTATTATTATTATTATTTATGTTATAATGGTAATCATGACATGATATAGTTGTTATAAATTTATGTTTTCATTTTCATATATTTGCTTTATTATTACTCACTAGTATGACATTTTTATTTTTACTTTTTTTATTTTCTTTATTCATTTATATCATTATTTCATTTTTTTCGCCTCTATTATTTTATCTTATTTTGCCAATCATCATGTCATCCTATTAAAATATATTTATCCGTTTCTACATTATGCCCAAATAAATTAAACGTACTTTGTTTTAAAAGTTATATTCATTTTACCTAATGCATATAAAATATTCAAAACCGAGACAATGTTCATTATTTTTGGGATTTGAAGAAATCGTGCTCCTAACTTACGGGGTATGGCATTTTCCTAGAACTAAAATAATCGAATATCCTATTTAAAATAATTAAAAACAAGATTTAGGTAACGATCAAACAGCGATTCTTCTGGTTTTCAAGAACTAAAGGCATCGTGTCCTAGCTCACGGGGCATGATCCTTCTTCTTGATTAATTCGGAATAAGACCTTTTCTATTAAATTTAATTTAGTTAAGTAATGTCTTAATACAAAAAGGGATCGTGTTTTAAATTCTCTTCAAATTTTTAATTCTCGACACTAAGACATCAAGTATTCAACTAGGTACCAATTTTGGGCGTCACGAGGGTGCTAATCCTTCCTGGTGTGTAACCGACTCCCGAACCCATTTCTTGGATTTTGTAGACCAAAAATCATTTTAATAAATCAAATCTTTTATTAAAATAATCAAATTACGATGTGATCCGATCACACTTCATAAAAATGATTGGTGACGACTCACAATTTCGTTTTTTAAAATAAAGTCAATCTCAAAAAAGAGTTTCGACAATGACAAACCATGAGAATGACCCACCCTTTCCAATGAGCCCACCTTCTAGCATGACAGCACTGACCACCATGCCCCACCCTTGCCATGTATTTTCAGGATCTCTGCTTTGTTCTTGAGGTAATTTCTATCGGTATATCCTTGTTTTCTCATATAAAAAATAATATGTTAAAATCTGAAGGGAAAAAAAAAGGGAAAATATCATTCTTGAAATAATTTCTATTGGAATGTCCTTGAGTCTTCATGTGTACTTGACATCATGGTTTTAGCAGTTAAACTTTTGAATGGAATGTTTGAAATTCTTTAAAATATTCTTGAATTAGTCTGATTAATGTTCATGGTCCATGACATTTTCAGAGCAGGTTGGATCTAATTGGCAGTTGGAGGAATTATATCAGCATCTTTTATGACATATGCTTCAGAGCATCTTGTAGTTAGGTCATTCTTGAAATGTTGTGAAGACCGAGACACCACGCAATCAAAGAGGGAATGTTTCTTATGTTGATTAAAGGCTTCAAAATTCTTCATGGTAGTTATCACCACTGACATTTTTCTCTTTAGTCTTTCATTTTGTTTAAGATATTATAATCACAACAATTAATTTGTAAAATACTCTAGAAAATTTTGTCAAATCATACAAACAAATTTTCTATATGAGGTGTTTGTTCCTTTCGTTGTAACATCATTCTTTCAGTTTCAGAATTAGTACTCCATAATTCAATGTTTTGGAGACGCCATACTGGTTGATTGTGTAATGTTGGTAGGCTCATAAGAAATGGTAGGGTGATGGTCATAGTTTATCATCTCCGTGATTCAATTCTCTCCTCTTAAAGAGGATTCAAATGTTGATAATCTCACTATTGAAATATTCATGTTCCAAGAAAAGAAAAAAAGTAATTTGAACTAATTATAGAGATGTCTCTAGGTTTAGTCAAAAGTCAAAAAAAAAAAAATCACGTGTCAATCACCCAATGAATTAATGTACCACATCAAAATCCATTACTGGATTAACGGAATTTTTAACAACAATGATGCTATTTTGGATGAACTGTTATGTGTAGTTATATTATCAAATAAAAGCCGAAGAAAAAAAATCAATAAGGACTATTTTGATCAAAATTTTGAGTATTGATAAACACATAATTTTGTGATAGTTCTCTTCTTGAATTATGCTATTTATGTTCTTAATTATATTATTTATACTTATATTTTATTCATTATTGATTTAGGGGACAACTAGAGAAAAAGTTTATTTTTAAAAAGTTTTACGATTTGGTCACAGTGCAACATTAGTGAGCTACAAAACCTCCATTTTGGGCCCATAATATACCGATTCAAAGAAAATTGAAAATTTTAATTGAAGTTTTTTCACAGATGAAGCCCAAAAACATCAAGAAGGCATCATAAACGGCCTGGAAGTTTGATGCGAAAATTGCTAAAATATCTTGAAAATTTCTTCTTTTATATAATGAATTCTACTTTTGTATTTTCTCCAATATATTATTTTTGCACTATAAATAGACATTATTAAGTTAAGATTGGGGAACTTAGACATAGTGACTTTTAATTTTATTTTATGTTCTTTATTTTACTTTGTTTTAATTTTTAATTGCAACCCTCCCTTATCTTTATTATTTTACTTATTTATTAAAGAAATAAAATTATTATTAATCTCGGTGGATACAACCCTATTTACTGATTTCTATTAATCTTATATTTTTTGAAGTAGTTGTAGGTTTAACGACGAGTACCCGTGTAAATTACATAACCAAAAATTGGACATTTACGTGGTATTTATAAAAAAAAATCTAAATAAATAAAAGACTAAGAACTTAAAATAAATGTCTGGGAATATGTTTTCTCCCATTATTTACAAGAATAATTTCATATTCTACTCCAATATTTGATTAAGCAGTTGCACCGAGGCTTGCTTTGCCGCCAGGGCTTGCTTTGCCCCCAGGGCTTGCTTTGGGGGGGCCTGCTTGGCCACCGGGGCTTGTTGGGGCAGGGGCTGCACATATAGGAGGGTTTTGCTTGCCACTAAGTTTGGGACTGACATTGGAACATTGGGATATGGCAGGTCCATCGGGTCCAGTGTAAGTAAGGTCAATGTCTGCGAGTTCCACACCTTCACATGGGAATCCGGCGCTGCAAATAATCTTCACAGCTTCTTTACCTGCAGCAGTGCCTCGGATGTTCTTGAAGCTAATATTGCTAAGCTTAATTCGTGATGGATTCTGTATTAACGCAATAATAATAATGCGTTAGATATCCATTTAAACCATTTCCACTCTATCAAAGATTTGGTGAAGTACATACCTTTAAATCGCATAGATTCCATGGGCAATATTGTTGGTCGATAATGATAGGATTGCTAACATTATCCATCGTTATATCTTCAAAATGCATATCCGATGCAGTGCCGGGATAAGAGGCTGGCCAACTTTTGATTCTAACACCATTCATAGTATTAGTGATGGTGCAGTTCGCGATTTTAATTCCGGCAACCGGTTCTTCACCTTGGTACTTTCCGAGACTGCCGATACTAATACCATGACCAGGACCGCAGCTAATTCCATTGACGACCACATTCTTAGAACCATCACCCAAAGAAATACAATCGTCCCCCGTTTTTATCTCCGAGTGCAGAATAGTGACTCCATCTGATCGCCCGATGTGAATTCCATCGGTGTTTAAGCTATGCTCGGGGTTTAAGACGGTGAAATGCTCGAAAGTAATGTTTTTGCATCCCAAAACATTAACATTAAACTGTTTGCTGTCTTTGGTGGTTATGTCATGTATATAGGCGTTCGTCAGAAAATTGAATCTTATGTTCTGTCGCAAATCAGAACAGAGAAACTTGAATATTAGGTTTAGAGTAAAAAGAACAAATTACTGCGTAGGGAAAGAAAACCTTACAACGGGAAATAAAGTACACTTTTTTTTTTTATGACAGTCATTCTTGGACCAAGCAAGGGCTCCTTGGCCATCGAAAATACCACCGCCGGACATCGTAAACCCTTCGATGCGGCTGAAAATAACCCAGTTATCGTCTTTGAAATGACTAGGATCAGGCGGAGCCTTTATGGTGCCTTGAACTTGAATATCGACAGGACCCTTGCATGGACCTTCCAGGACTGCTCGACTTAAAAGGAACGTCCCTGCAGGAATCACTATTTGGGACGGAGCTGGCGATGCGCATGCTTCTTTCCACGCATTCAGCAATGGCTAAACACACACACACACACACACACATACCATTTAAAATCTATATATTCCACCACTGACGAATAAAATGAAGTGCGTTTTATGCTTAGTTACCTGACTCAAATCTGTTTTCTCATCGGCCTTTGCTCCAAATTGGGCAACTACATCCAAAGTACCACCTCCTCCACCTTCCGGTGCCCCTCCCTGCGGACCTCCAGCAGGTTGAGCACCACCAACAGCTCGGGGTTTAACGGTTGAAGGGAAAAGCAATAATAATACTGAGATGACAGTGATAATCTCTTTTACACCCATAATCTTTTTTCTCTTTATTTATATTTTTAAATGAGAGTGAGTATGGATTTAGTGTCTGTTTGAAACCATTTATATAGTGAAGTTGAGAAAGCTACAGCCAACCAAATGCTTTCTAATTTTATCATTTTGATTAAAATTCGAACATCCTTAGCGGAATTGTTGTTATGGAGGAAAACCCACATGAAACTACATTTTGTGGGAAATAATTCATCAATAAATTATATTCTAGATATGTCGGTTTTTTTAATAATATCACAGAGGTAAATTCCCCCATAAAATAAAATATTTCTATTTAGGTCTTTAATTTTTTTAAAATTTTAAATTAATAAAAATAAAATTATACTTTGACCTTCTAAAATTATAAAATTTGATTTAATCCTTTAAAATGATAAATGTATAGACTATAAAAATTAAAATTTCATTTGCCCCTGACCCAACACTTATTGGTGTAGTGACAACCGACAAACCTTGACATTTAAGTTTAGGGGTTAATTATAAATTTAAAAAGCTCAAACACAGTGATCAATAATTCATAATCAATTCATTTTTTATTCATTTCTCAAGTTAAATAAATGAAAATGAAAAATATTTTAAAATTTATTTATTTAATGAATCAAACATGAACAATTACATGTTATTTCATTTAAGTTCATTTAAAACTCGTTCAATACGTCGTTTAATTCTCAACTAGTTTTTTAAATTCATTTAAAACTTGTTTAATAAATTATTTAAAATTGTTTATTGTTTAATTATATATAATTAATAATATTATTATTGTTTATATTTTTATTTATAATATATTATTCATAGATATGTTTGATTATTTTAGATCTATGAAAACAAAAATATGTTTATTTATAGTTTATTTATTTATTAGTCGTGAGCAATTTTTTATTGTTTGCAAATATGTTTAATTATATCTTAATGAAAATGTTCATGACCATCTTCATTTAACTCATACTTGTGAATGTGAGTATAATTATTTTTAAAGGAATGAACACAAACACAATTTTGAAATTTTTAAGAAATACGAATCAACTTAAAAATAAATAAATGAACATGAGTAGAGACCTATTCATTGAAGCTCAGTTCGTTTGTAGCCCTAGATCCTATGGAACATTCTTACTATAATTTTTAACTATGTTTGATAAAAATGAAAAGAATTTAAGTGTTGAAAATAATTATTAAAAATTAAGGGTTAAATTTAAATTATAAAATTTGTTTGGTATATCACTTGAAATTCAATATGTGTAATTAGATTGTTTGATAAATGATAAAATAATCATAAAAAATAAAAAATTGAATTTATTTTCTATTAAATGATAAAGTAAGTTCCATCTACTTATTATTTTTCACACTTTTTTCTATATATATATATATAAAGAAGCTGTATCTAGTTAGTAGTTGTGATGGTGGATTTTGTTTCAACACTTTAGGGACTAAATTCCTTGCAATCTGATCTATTTTGCTATTATTCCCAAGATAAAATATATACCTACATATTACATATAATAATGCATATTTTTTTCTATTTTAAATTCCTTTTCTAAATTTTAACATTTTTTTCGAATTATTTTTGAATGTAGTGAATTTAACCTGTCAAAGAAGCATATATATTGATCACAACCTAGTATATATGTTTAAGCCATAGATTCAAAATTAAGTAAAGAAAGGAGATTAGACAAGACAAAATAAAAATAAAAATAGTGTGTGTATATGTTTGAGTAAAAGATATAAATTTAGAGAATAGAATAGAATAAAAAAAATAGAGGGTGGCAAAAATATAAAATATATGTGCTTTCAATTTTCTTAATTGACATATTTGAGAGAAATTTTAGATTAAGTTCACGGGACTTGATTTAAAAATATACTCATTTGTAAAATGAAAAAAAAAAGAAGAATGTAAATTTGTTTTTGCATTTTAATCAATGTAAAATTAATTTTATCTCATATAATTATTATATATAATGTAGTTAAATTGCTCTAACAACGTTCCACCCTTAACCATGTTGGGTCTTCAGACTTACCTTCATGTACAATGCTTAACTTGTTTTTAAACAGATTTGTTATATTCATGCTGAGTCTCCCCAGCAATCAACGGCGCAAATCATTAGGTCCAGGCATGGCCAAAGATCCCTACCAAACTATGAAACTCACCACCTCGGTGTGTGAGACATTCCTTCCATCATCAAATCCCATAAATTATGTGTTGTTTCCCATTCCCTTCTCCCAAAGGAGAAAAAGAAAATTCAGTCAGAAACCCGTTAAGGCGCTGGTTTATAACCTTACTCATAGTTAAATGCAGGAGGGAGCAACTTCGGATCATCCACATCCTCTCCTATGATTAATGATCGTCTAATTGGTGAACATGTGGAGGGGTATAATATGAGATTATTACAAACAAAAAACTATAACATCAAAACTCAGTTTCAAATCCTCCATTTCAGTATTTCATGAAGAAAGCAGACTATTTCAATGTTTCACACTACTGCCTCACGTACAATCTGACTCAAAACACAAACTCAATAATGGAAGACGAGAAAACAAGGCATACTCTGCCACAACCGTTACAGAACCCAAAACCTAGCCTCACATGAGATGCATCACACATTTCTGTTTATATCAAAAAAATACCAAAGCAGCTCTAACTCAAACCTCAAGCCTTGACACAAAAAATACCAAAGCAGCTCTAACTCAAACCTCAAACCTCTAACTCTAATTTTACTTCTTCAAAACAGGCACTCTAGTTAGCTCTAGATAACCAACTTTGTATTTGTGAGGGAATTCACAGATCACCTGCTTCACAACATTTCTTCACCTACAGTATTGCCATTATCTGAAATCAACTTTTAGGTAGCGATTCCTGGATCCAATACAAAATAAGTTTTGCGTAAGAGTAAAGAAACCCAACTCAAGAATATGTTTTTAAAAACACCTTAATTAAAAAATAAAACTGCAATTAAACTCTTGGAAAAAAAGTTCGAGTCCTTAATGATCCCAAACTTTTTTTTTGATTAAGTGTTAATAGAAATCGTCAGCCGACCCATTTGACTGCTAACAATGCTAGTATGACGATTGACATGACAAACGACGTTGATGTGACATGTCACATCAACAAAATTTTTAAAAAAAATTATACTGACGTAACATGTTATTTTAGTAAAAAATTAAAAAATAAAAATTATAAAAAAATATATTTGAAAGTCCAAATTCAATGAATCTAAATATATTGTTATCCAGATTTATTCAAGATGAATGCAAAAAATAAAAAAAAATATATTTTTAAAATTATAAAATTAATAAAAGATTATAAAATTTTAATGTAAAATTCAAAAAATATTAATAATTTATAAATATTTAAAAAATTATAAAAAGTTTCCAAATTTTCGAAAAATCTTAAAAATTATATACATTCATGTTTTTATGACTTGAAACATGAAACTGTTGTGTTTCATATTTTTTTAGTTTAAAGGTTTTTTGAAAATTTAGAAACTTTTTATAATTTTTAGCGTTTATAATTTTTTAAATATTTATGAATTATTAATATTTTTACATATTTAAATTTTTATAATTTTCGTAATTTTAATAATTTTAATTTTAAAATATTTTTAAAGTTTTTCACTCAGACAACCTGCATGTACCTATATTCAAATGTATCTGGACAAATAATTTTGTAGATTCATTCTAGATGTATATATATTTTATTAATTTTAAAATATTTTTATAATTTTTAATTTTTTTAACATCAACATGCCACATCAACACATTTATTTTTGTTATTTTTTTTACTGATGTGACATGTCATGTCAACATCGTTAGTGATCAAATCGATCAATTGATGGTTTCCAGAAGAACTTAATTAACTTTTTGGGTCATTAAAGGCTCAATAGAATGAATTTTTTTCTTAAGGATTTAATTGTATTTTTATCTTTTTTTCTAAGGACATTTTTCACCTTAATCCTTTTAAAAACTATTTGAGAAACATGTTTTGTTAATTTCTAAGTAACAAAGATAGTATTAAAGCATCACAAGTGCATCAGAGATCTCAAACTTAAATTATGATGGAACTAACAATGGTTTCCACTTGCCAGTTGGTGAAGCTCATTTATTGCAATGATACACATCAGAAGGCAATCTAATAATGAAACTCTGCACATAATAAACCAATAATAGACTTTGAGCCTATGACCCTTTTCATTAGCCAACAAGCAAATTCTTGTAGAATTCCTGCTTATCAAAAAGATCCAATTCTAAAAGAACTTCAGAATTGCCAACCCACTTTTTCAATAATACGCTTGATTCTATTCCTGGATAAGATTCTCAAGTAGTTTCTTCCATAGATGATCATGAAAGAATCTCTCTTTCCCTTTCTTTTCAAAACCAAATGTCAAAATAATCCTCTCTTTCCCCCCCCCCCCCTTCTTTTGTATCCAAGGGGTTCAATCCTTCAAATCTAAAAATCTCCAATTGTTGCTGAAAGCCAAAAGTGAAACTTTAGAACATTCCACCTCTGTGCAAGTATGGTTTACATTTTGGCTCCTCTAATGATCATCCCAAATATCAATCTACTTCTTCAGTCTAATCATATTATTTTTAGCTCATTTAAATTGTCATTCAAAGTAAATTACAGGGCTAGCAAATATGCATTGATGTCCTACATCAACTGATAACTTTCATTCTACTTTTGTTAATACAAATTTCATAATTAATATGTGTAAAGTAAAATCAAACCAGCCAATCCTCCACAATATGAACAAAGTGCAAATTCAAGTTGCACCCAAATACAGGTAACAATAATGATAATAATAATAATAATAATAATTGGTTTGATGTTTTTCTAGTGGCTACCTAGCATCTTTTGGGTGTTTTACAACATTTGTGAAGACGAGTTTTCTAAGAGACATAAGGCTACTTCACAGCGCTGGAACCTTCAAAACAATGCAATGAAAAAAATTTCACCTTAATGAAACAAATGATAATGTATATTTAGGTTTCTCTTAATAAGTAATAATGCATTATTAATTGCTTGTTAGCCCAAGTCTTCCCCAATGCTAATTCTTTTAAAAGAGTACGGCAACAATTAAGCTTTCGATGGATGTCCTTATCCTAAATTTGACAGGGCAGCTCTATTTCTAACAAAGCACACCTTTTATACTCCAAGTAAAATGTATTCTTCTTCTTACGAATTAAAAGCATGGGTTCTAAACAAATATAACTAGAACAAACAGAAAAGATACTAGACTAAGGCATCCCCTTATTTGTCTTCTACCTTTTGAAAAGATATTAGTTCGAGTATATTATACAATGGTTAGATACAAACTAATGCTTTTTTTACAACAAAATATACTGTACCTGGCTCTCTTACTAGTAACTCCCACGTTTTTGTGACCTTAAATTAAAAAAATGAGGAAGCGAGGAGTAATAAAAGAGTCCCATAAGCAAATTATGGGGTCTCACTGAAAAAAAAATAAGACTAGATACTAGTGACAAGTCAGGAAAACAGAGTGATACACCTCTGTCAATATCAAAAGAAAATTGGTTGAAGTTCATGATCCATGTCATATCAGAAAATACAATGCTAAACCACACTAATGCAAGGCCCAAACTCAACTCATTCCTATTTTCCATTCAATTTCTGACATCCTTCTTTAAGCACTTCATCAATTTTATGTTTACAAACCCTACAACACCATAATCAAGAGGAAAGATTGTAAAATGGTTATTAGACCACCAAATCTGGTTAGAATGAAAAGACAAACAAAGTTTTAGGGTAAATTACAAGAGAAGAGAGCAAAGGTAGCACTTAAAGGCATGTGAAAGTTTAAAGGAGAGAAGTAATTTTCCAAGGCAATCATGTAATTGTTAAGATTATATTAAAGTTAAGATTTGTAGGTGCCATGAAAAATGAATGTGACAGAAACATAGAACTCTTGCAACCCGTTATCAGGGAATCGTATCTATGTGTGTTAGTTTGTATGGACTGATGTGAACGTTACATATTTTTTCAAATTGCTTAGGCAAAACCCGAACAAGTGTTTGACTTTTGAAGGTAATAGCATGCAATCACTACAAAATGTCTGTCCAAAATAATAAATTGACATATTCACAATAATCGTATCTATAAATCAAATATCAAAGTGCAACTATTATGGAACTTCCACTTAGAATATACCAGAACTTAATATGCTCAAGCAAAGGTCAAACTGAAATGTCTAGTGAAGAAGTTTGTAAATCATTAATATGCTTTAAACCTTAAAAAGACTGAGGAGATATCAAGGAATGAATGATTGATCACAATTCAAGTAATGTCAGGGCTAGAAGATCATAAAAACATAAGATAACCAATAAGCTGCTGAAAAGACTAGGAATGGTGTGGGACAAGTTAGAAGGACAAGAAAACTGAAGAGGTGAAAAAGAGATATACAAATAGGAGGGAAAGAGACTCACATGGAAGAATGAGTAGAGAGAGAATGTAATTCAACAACTGAATATCTAAACAATGCACCAACACAAACTCTTTAAGAACATTATAAATTTAAGCGCATATAGTTTAATACCTGTAAATCCTCACATACATACAAAATAATGAAAATAAAGCTAAAAGTGAAACTAATTTTAGGAAAAAGTTGTGCATTCAAAACCCTCGAACCAGGGGCTTAGAAATGGAAAACACTAAGTAATTGACAGCCAAAAATAACCAACTCAACTTGTCCAAGGACAAACACTTTAACAACAGAACTGCTAAACAATAAGA
Organism: Gossypium raimondii; assembly: GCF_025698545.1. Lineage (NCBI taxonomy): Eukaryota > Viridiplantae > Streptophyta > Magnoliopsida > Malvales > Malvaceae > Gossypium > Gossypium raimondii. The sequence goes on from NC_068575.1 coordinate 48,693,910, forward strand.
TAGGTCAGAAGTGTTCAAGTTTGTTTATGCTATTGTTACTTTAAGATAAGTATCTTTGTAAAAGCCAACAATTATTTTCATTGACCAATATTAATATCATACCTTAAATTTTTAGTAGCATTCCTGACTCAACAGAAAACTTTGTTATCTTTTTCTTCCGTCCTTGGAGATTCAATTTATCAAAAGTTACCAAATTATTCAGAGACGTCACATGAACTGTCAATTGTAGATGATATACACATTTAATATACACAACTACACTCAATTAATTAATGAATGAATCATATGGTCATTATGTACAGAAAGTTGTATATCAATCTTGACAGAGAAAGTTCTTCTAAAACTAGCAAGCACATCATGCAGCTACTAAGAAATGAAAGATCATATCACTAAGAGGAATGGTGTTGCCAAATTTAAGACCTAACCCAAATATTAGCTAGAAGTGTCCTCATACGAAAATATTTTCTTTCGTTCTGCTTCTGAAACACTTAAAAAAGATTGTGCTACTAAACTCCTATTAATATCAATACTGATTCTTTAAAACATTTACAAGGAATTTTTCTCAAGCTGAAAATTATTTATAGAGAGATTTTAGATGCTAAATATGAAGTCTTACCTCTATTTGATTGTCTCCTATTAACGCTATAACCACCAACATACCCAGGAGAACTTTTACCCGAAACATCAGAAGCGGCACTACCAAGTACATACCCAAAGGAACCAGAATCATCTTGCTCAGATGTTGATGATCTCCAAGTGGTATCCCCATAAATTGAAGCACCACCATAAATATCTGCAAAGGCTCCATCATAACCACCATTTGATGCTACATATGATGATGTTGGCGCCACATTGGTCCCACTGTTTCTCCCATACCCTGCAGTCCCCAACCCAAAGCTATTATCACCAGTTCCATAGGCAAAATTCGCACTATTGCTAGAAACATGATTCCCTCCAACTTGACTAGAAATTGCAGAAGAACCCCAGTTAATTCCACTATTTCCAAAGGAACTTCCTCCTATACTACCACTTCCAGATCCCATATATGCACCAGAACTAGCAGCATTTGTGTTATAATTGAGCCCCCCATTTCCCCAAAGATTACGGGTCACTGAGCTGAAAAAGGAAGTATTACCTCCAGCAGTCCCATCACATCCAATAGGACTACCAAATCTATTGGTATTGCCAATATAGTAAGGGCTCAATCCCCGCCCATAGTTCATATTACTAGTAAAGTTTGCATTATTTCCAAAACTTGGGTTCAACCCTGGCTCAAAGTTCATGCCCATTCCATAACCAGAACCGAAAGGAGGAAACACACTTCGACCACCAGCAATTGGACTAAATCTACCATCCATCCTAAGTCCATAGCCACCAACACTACTTGGAGTATATCCCTGAGTGTAGCCATTAAGAAAGCTGTTGACTCTATTCAGACCATAGTTATACCCACTAAGGGGACTACGACTGGGGCCAGGAGATAACTCTTTGGGAACTGCCCGTTTAACCTCAACCATTTTACCATTCAGTTCATGGAAATTTTTTAGCAACACTTTTTCCACCGCCTCCTCTAAATCATAAGTGATGAATCCAAAACCCCTAGGCCTTTGGGTGTTGTGATCATACATCACTACAACATCTGTGATATTTCCAAACTGATCAAAGTACTTCTTAAAGTCGCTCTCTGTGACTGTAGATGCTAAACCACCAACAAAAATCTTTTTTGTGCGACCTGGACCAGGTGAACCATGGGTGCTACTGGTGCTTCTACTCATAATGTTCTGGTCATCCCTAGGAACTGCCTTTTTTGCTTCCACCTGAGCACAGGTAACTAAATGATGAAAATAAATCTTAAACAGCTCAAATTCTTTCAGCTAAAAATAAGTAATTATACCAAATTAAGAGAACTACAAACATAACCAATAGCAATCGCAAAGAAAAAGATAAAAAAAGAGGAAGCACAATTACTCTTGGCTCAATTTTGAAATTTAGTTGGACTCAGAACCGGAATTTTACGAATTCCTGCAATTAGATATCTGGTTCATAACACCAATAAGGAATTGAACCTTCACTTCTTGCTTCAATAAGCTAATAGCACCAATGAATAGTACATTGCACAACATTAATCTAAAAAGTAGTGCTTAAAGATCAACAACTTACCATCCTACCATCGATGTTGTGTTTCTCCAATATAACTCTCTCAGCAACAGCTGGGTCAGAGAAAACAACGAAACCAAAACCACGGGCACGCCCTGTGGTCCGATCCTTCATGATCACTGCCTCGACCACTTCACCAAAGGTACTGAAATACTCCTTGAGACGCTCTTCATTGGTGTCCCAAGATATCCCACCAATAAATAGCTTACCATTCCCAGACATCGTTTTCTGCAATATAGAACTAGTTCTGTCATTACAAAGTCCAAACTATCCGCAAATGCAAATCAAATGCTAACTTTAACATAAAAGGCCAAATTCAATACTGGATCCAAAGTAATCCATGAAAATTGCATTGCAACAACAAGGACCAATCAAAAACCAATAGCATACCATTCCTTCTTGGAAAATCAAATTAATAATGAAGAATCAAAATTACGCATTTTATTGACTAAAGCCATCCAATCACAATAATGCAGATACCATTCACTACCTTTTATTTTAACAACAAAAAGTGTAATTCGACACAGAATGAAAATTTTCTCTCTGATTCAAAATTTAGAAACAAACAGATCCTTCCACGATCAATCAATCGACCAACCCAGAATTTAACTTCACCTGGAATCTAGAAATGAGAGGGCCAAAAAAAAAACCAGATGGACGATCAATCAGAAACTTGATATAGTTTTATATATTCATTGGAAATTTAAGCAAAACATCGAAAATCCAAACCCAGATTCGTCACAAAAAAAAAAAAAAGAAACCCACCAATCAAATGAAACTCAAGTGCCAAAACTTGCAAAAATCTATGATCTGAGAGGAGGCTTGATAAGAATAAGAATAGAGGAGGTTAATTTCATCCCCTTTCTTCTCTTCTATTTTCCTTGCCCCCTTCAAATAATATGTTCTCTTGTCGATTGTGTCCTTTCTTACAAAAAAATCTAATCCATTTTTTTCTTTGCAACCCAGAATTCAAATTTAGTAATTGTACAAATTTATATTCAACCAATAAAAAATAGAAAAAATACAACTTTAGGGAGAAAGAGAAAAATGGAAGCTTTGCAAAGATTCCTGTGAGGAATATATATAGCGAAATACAGATTGATTTTCTTTTCTATTTTTATTTTTGTATATTTTACAAATTTTCTAGGAATTTTTTTTACCTAAAATTTGGCAAGAGGAGAGTTGCTTGTCCACCTCCTTTTATACTTATTGGCGATGTTTTACTCTATGCCGCATCTTCATACCCCTTGATGGTTCTCCTTTGCATGCATGAAAGTTTCCAACCCTATGCACTTTCACTGTGATATTGTGGCGTAGTTTCTAATAAATCAAACCCTCTGATCTTCATCATATCTTTTTTCATTTCTTTCGTCAATGGAATTTAGTAGAGACCGTTGATATGTTTGATTGACTCTGATTTTGGTGAAGTCCTTAGCCTAACAGTTTTACTATTTTCTTATGAAATTAACACTTAACACATTTTTCATTTTAATCTTATGTCTCTAGTCGATTGAGTCTTAATTGAGATTGATATTGTTGTCTAGTGGTGAAGTTAGAAATTTTTTCTAGGGGTCGAATGAAATTTTAATTTTTAATAGTTTATATATTTATAATTTTTAAAGGAATAAATCAATTTTTTATAATTTTAGAGGGGTAAAGTGCAATTTTACTTTAATTAATTTAAAATTTTTAAAAAATTTAAAGAGCCTAAATAGTAATTTTTCATTTCCGCCCCACTTAGATTCGCCTCTGTTATTACCAATGCAAAAGGACGTGGGTTGCAACGTGTGTTCTGCCTCCTTGAATCCTATGAATTTCAATTCACAACTCTTATGGTACCTAAAAAATTTAAAATATATATATAAATTGGTCCACATGGTCTGGGGTAGACCACACGGCCATGTGACCCACACGCCCCTATACACAGCAGTGGGAGAAGAGAACAATACACCTACATAGGCAGAATGGATACACATGGCTTGTCAACACAGTCGTGTGGTATACACGGTTTAGATACACGGGTGAGTCATGGACCGTGTGAATACTGGAGTCAATTTTTCAATTTTCTTTTGACACACATGGTTTAAGTGGATTCACATACCTGACGACATGGCTGTGTGATGCACACGACCTAGGCACATGGGCGAGTCCCAAATCGTGTGAACACTAGAGCAATTTTTAAATGTTTTTAATAGGCCATAAGACCTCAGTGAGATACACACTCGTGTAGCCTACATGACCATGTACCCTTTTTTTTAAAGCTAGATTATTTTATTTTTATTTTCTTTTTGTTTATTTCCTACCCCATTTCACCAAACCCAAACTTTAACCGCCGTTTTATCTTCGCCACAATCATGTTTCCAAAAGTCCCCTGAATTATCTTTATTTTTATTTTATTTTCCATACTTATATGTTTAGTATGCATTTTATTGTTATTTTTTCGACTGTTTTTCTATTTATTTTGTCATCTCTTTATTATTATTTTTGTTTATTTTCTTATTAGTATGCTCGCAATCATGTACCTACGTTTCCAGATTTTACTATTCCAGTTAAATCATCCAAATTTAGGGCAGTTTCAGTTCTCTTCCTCACTTATAATATTTTGCTTATTGTGTTTATATTTGTTTGTACATTGAGGTCAATGTACATATTAAGTGTGGGGAGGATTTTATATGTTAATGCGATACAATCCTTGAATTATTTTCGTGTTTAAGTAATTTTCTCAAACCTAACATTAAAGTTAAATTTTTAAAGTTTGGAGTTTTTATTGAATCTATTTGGGATTAATTTGTGAATTTTTATGCATTGTGTTTTTTTACTTCAAGACACGAGAGAGTCAACATGATAAGTCGTTTTTTAGAAATTATTATTTTAGGTTATTTCCCTAAATTGAAACATTATTTTGAAATTTTAAATTTACAAGTTTAACATCAAAACTATAGTTTTTTGTGAGCTTTTGAGCCTATAGAGCATCTATTATTTCATGCTCATTTTATTTTTGGTTGTGAGTATGTTAACTTGATTTGTCATTTTAGAACTTGCTTCGGTTATGCATGTCGAGACCACATTATTGATTTGATATACTGAAATAATAGAGGAATTTAGGATTTAACCCACTTAACATTTAAATAGCTTACCCATTGAATTAACCTCTGGTAAACCCCGTTGATCCTAACACTTTTTTTTACTTAACAACCATTCATGTTAACTCGTAAACCACACTAATTTGGTAAATCATTCTTTTTAATGGCTCCCTTTTTGTCGAGATTTGATTTGATTAATTGCCTGACTATGCTTTATCATTTGCATTGCTGAATTTTCTCTTTGTTCTAAAAAAACGAAAAAAAAATTTGAGCTTGAATCATTAGTCTCATCTTTTGTATAAAAGCTCATACTCACTTTTCAATTCTTGTTGGTGTAAATTCTTTTAATTCAACAACTGATTTTTTTTTGTTTGGTAACTTATCAACTCGACTCTCGATTGTAACTAACTTTTATGACATTTTTTTCACCCTTAACCTAAGCCCCGTTACAACCTTGTAAAGACTTCTTGATTGGTGTGTTATCTCATTTCTATAATGGTGAAGATTTGATTTTCAAGCAATCTTATGGTATTAACATTTCTTGTTCAAGTGTTGAGTGCACATTACTTGAACCTTAAACACCTTGAGTTCTTTGAGTGAACCTTGGTGAGGGTGTCAATTCTCGTTTAGTTTGAATTTCAGGTAATTGTTGAGATAGGGGAAATACTTATGTTTTTATGCTTTAAAAATTTCTGTTTGGATTACTTGTACTATATAGTGTCATTTTAGTGTAAATTTCCAATGCATGATTATTTATAGATTATCCTAAAACATGATTGTTGAAAACAATAAATCGAGAGAAGTTAACTTGAATGTAGGTTGAGAATTTTGCTTGAGGATAAGCAAATGTTTAAGTGTGGGGATATTTGATAAGTGTTAAAAGTAACATATTTTAACCTCGTTCTTAATACGTTTTTGGATGATTATTCAAAGTTAATTTGAATTTTATACTATTAATCCTTTATATTCATATTTTAATGCTTAATCATTCCACATTTAGGAGAAAAAGGAGCGAAAACCAGAGAGTTGGAGTAAGTTGTAGGAGCCACACGGGCTGAATCATCCCACACGATTAGACCACATACCCGTGTGATCCACATGGGTGTGTGGTAGGCCGTGTCGGTTTTGTGAAATTGTGCACCGAACAATAGAGAATCACAAATTTTAGGTTTTTCGAGCCTTCTAAGACGTATATATGACAAAAATAAGGATATAGGAGAGAGCCGACATAAAATATTCAAGAAACACATTTGAAGCAAATTTTCGTCAAGATTGAAAAATTTCAATTGATTTTTTAGAAAGTTATCATGAGTTTCTTTATTTCTTTCAGTTATACTATATCTTGGATATTTTTATTTTCAAGCATGAACTAATTTTCTAAATACCTAGGGGAGATGAACCCTATGATGGATTCTGTCATTTGATTTTTATTTTATGCAATAAATATTGAGTTTCTTGTTCTTAATTATATGTGGTTAATTCTTAGTTTGATATTTCTATATTATTGATCCATGTTTGATGTGTTTAAACCGATAGTTGAATAAATCCTGTTTAAGAGTATATCTTGATTGTAGTCGTAAACCAACTAAAATTTCGATAAAGGCAAGTGCACCTATCAATTAATAGTATAGCTACGGTGAGCAAAAATATCGTTCCCACAAAGACTAAAACTACTTGTAATTATTGTCTTTCTATTATTTAACCGACAAATTGGAGTGATTGATTGAAAACTAAAATTAACTAATTAAATTAACTAAAGAACAAAACAAAGAACAAAGTAGGAAAATTACCGATTAACAACCAAGAAGCAAAATAATACCTAGGAAAGAATTCACCTAGACTTCATCTGTCATTATCAATCTAAATTACGCAATTTCTTCACTTAGTATCTTGATCCGTAGAAATTCCTAAATTATTTTAACATCTCTCTTCAAGGCTAAGAGCAATTGACTCTAGATTGATTAATTGAAATTTCTTTCTAATTAAAACCCCTATTATCGCATTAACTCGATATATGGATCTCCTTATTAGATTTGACTCTAATCCGTTAGATTTATGTCGTCCTATTTTTAGGATAGCATGCAACTCCATTCAATTACGCTAGATCTGCTCTTAAATAGGGTCTATTCCTCTTCTGATTTAAGCACATCAAACATGGCTTAATAGTTTAGAAATATCAAACCAAGAATTAAAAACACATAATTGAGAACCAGATCTAAGTATTTATTACGTAAAAATAAAAATCAAATAACAGAATCCATCTTAGGGTGCAATCCTAGGTATTTAGAAAATTAGTTCATGATAGCAAATAAAAACATCTCAAAGACGGTATAACCACAAGAAACCAAGAAACTCATAATAAACTTCAAAGAAATCAAAATGAGATCTTCAATCTTGATGAAAATATGCTTCAGAGTCGGCTTCACTTGTGTGTTTTCGAGTTGTTTTCTTGAGTATTCTATGACGGCCCTTTCTCCTCTTCTTATATTTGGTATATATAGGTCTTAGAATGCCCGAAAAATCTAAAAATTACGTTTTTCACATTTTCGAAATGCAGTTCGTGATTTCCACATGGTCTAGCACACACTCGTGTGGCTCACACAATCGTCTATCCAACTCGTTTGGAATGGCCCAGCCCGTGTGGCTCTTGACACTTGCTCAGATTTTCTGATTTTTGCTCGTTTTTTGCTCCTTTTACTCCCAAATGCTCTCCTAAGTATAGAAACATGAATTTGAAATATTAGAAGCATAAAATTCACCATTTTAAATCGAATAATCTACCAAAAACCGCATTAAGAATGAGGCTAAAATATGTTACTTTTGGCATTTATCAATTTTGCTTAATTGAGTAGAGTTGCATGTAATCCTAGAAATAAGACGACATAAATCTACTGATGAATTATAGTAAAATCTAATAGGGGAATTCATAGCACGAGTTAATGCGATAATAAGGGTTTTAATTAGAAAGAAATTTCAATTAATCAAACTAGATTCAGTTGCTCTTATGCTCGAAAGAGATATTAGCATAATTTAAGGATTTATACGGATAAGGATATTAAGTAAATAAATTCCGTAATTTAGATTGGTAGTGGTAGATAAAACCTAAGTGAATTTTTTCCCGGGTATTGTTTCATTTCTTGGTTATTAATCGATTAGTTTGTTTTGTTATTTGTCGTGTTCGTTAGTTAATTAATTTACTTAATTTTAGTTTTTTTATCACTCAAATTATTCGGTTAAATAATAAAAAGACGATAATTAATATTAGTTTTAGTCTTGGTGGAAATGATATCTGTATTCACCAAAACTACACTATTAATTTATAGATGCACTTGTGTTGTTCTAAATTTTTAGTTTCTTCATCTTTTGTAGCAATCAAACAAAGTAAACTCCTTGAATCATCACGTGTTTAAGAAAACAAGCAAAATAGTTTTTTTTTTTTGTATTAATATAGAAAAGTTGTAACGGTTATGCAGGAGGAGAAAATGGGGCATGACGCAAGAGTGTTCAGGACATTGCAAGGCTATAGTCGAAAGGGTAGTAGAGCGAATTCGCCGTGAGACAGAACAATGGTCCCAGATGAGATGGAAGAGCTGCATGCATCTCGTGATTCTTGGGAAGATGGAGCACTTGATTCTACCTATCAGACTTTGAATTTGGCATCATGGTTTCCTTTTCACGAGGAAATATGTTTCGCTTATTCGATTTGGAATGAAAATGTAAGCTCCATGCATTTTGTTTGACTCACCTGCATGCTTGAATTGATGTTATGTATGTTTATATATGTGTGTTAGATTATATGATATGCTAATGTTTATGTTACATATACAGTATTGAATCAATGTTGAATATGCGTATCTGTAGCCTTTATAAACCCACAACTAATACACAATGCTATCGATAATGCAATGAAGATGATGGCATTTTCCAAAGCCTCCAACAAGGTATTTTTTTTGGACAATATAACATTTCATTTGCAAATAAATCTTCCCATTGCATTTTGGGTCTCTAATAATAATTAAATAATTAGTTAGTATTTATATAAAAAAAATTTGGCTAATTAATCATTAAATCATTAATTAATGTTTACAGATATCCATTAATGAAACAATTGTTAGTTAAATCTCGTTTTAGATTAGAGAAAATAAAGCATTTCCAATTATTATTGTTTATTGTTTATTGATTTATAACTAATACTCAAATTTAGTTCTTAAATATTTATAAAAACCCTAAAAACCTCCCTGCTCCCAAGAGTGCTTTGCGCTGAGTCCTAGAGAAAGCAGTATCTTCTGCGGCTTGGGATGGAGGAAAGCGGTGGTGATGATAGAGAGGGGAGGGATGAGATCTCTCTCCTAGCAGAAGAACTCATTCAATTATCAGTCAAAGCGTCGATGGTGGAACCAAATTCTAAACCAACGTTGACTTGCACGGTTTGGACTGGAAAGCTTTACAACCCAGAAAGCTTTAGGGCACAAATGAAAAGTATATGGAAGACAAGGAAAAAATTTGAGATCCAGCGGGTGGGACAGAATTTGTTCCTGATAGTTTTTTGATTTAGAAGAAGATTTAGAGCTGATTATGGAGGGGAGACCATGGCTTTTCCGGAAAAATATTATTTTGTTTAATAGGCTAAATCAGGCGATGGAAAGAGATTTGATTAGTCTTACCTCATCACCGTTTTGGATGAAAATTGATTCAATTTTACCAGAGTTTGATAAGAAGGATCTCTTGCATGCAGTTGGAGTTACGTTTGGGGGGGTCCTCAGATCTGAAATTACCGATGTTAGTTGTCGGCTCAGAATCAACTTGGATGTTCGAAAACCATTACGTCGAGGTATTTTTGTCTCAAGTACTAATATTAATAAAACATGGGTCCCTTTTAAGTATGAGAACTTGCCGATATTTTGTTTTGAATGTGGAAGAATGGGGCATGGAATAACAGATTGCACTCAAAATATACCTGCAAGGAAAAGCAAAATCAGTATTGATCCACCTTATACGTTGGCTTTAAAAGCTGAATCAAAATTAGTTGGTAAGGAAAGTATGAAATTTCATGCTATGATGAAGAAGGTGGGGGTTCAAAGTTCTTATACAGGAGACAAACTAGGGATGGTAGAAGGTTCTAGAGAAAGAGAAGGTGAATATAATGAGTTTCGGGGAGTACAGGAAATTTCGGAATTGATGGTAGGGGAGGGGAAACTAAACGAACAGGTATTATATAGGTCAATGGGGGATGAGATGAAAGATAGCAGTATGGCATCTGAGTGTAAAAGTGTCAACCACGAGAAGAAAAAGAGCTGGAAAAGAATAAAACCAGGGGCCACAGTGTTACATTCTAAGATTGAGAATAGCATGAGGAAGAGGAAATTCCCAGAAGCAGATCTTGTTAGTAGTGAAAAGGTTAGTAGTGAGATGGACGGCACTAAAAGATTAAAATATGACAATATCGATGGCAGTGGTTTGGAGTTTTTAGAAGAAATGGTAGATAGTTCTGAGCAATCTGAAACACAAAATTTACTGAGATCGGCGGCTGCCAAGAGGCAAGCCGACCGGACGCAATGAAAACTGTTAGCTGTAATGTTCGTGGATTGGAGAGTTCACGGGCAGTAAGGAGGCTGTGTTTTTTCCTAAAACAACACAATCCCCAGTTGGTCTTCTTAATGGAGACAAAGTTGGACAATCAGCGGATGGAAAAAGTTTGGAGAAGATGTGGTTTTCCTAATGGAACTGTTATTGCAGCAGAGGGTTCGCGAAGAATGGAAAGGAGATATCGAAATAAGCTTACAGAGTTATTCTACGAATCATGTTGATGTTATGGTTAAAGAAGGTACTAATGAAGAAGAGTGGAGATATAAGTTCTATGGTTCGCCCTATGATAATAATAAGAGTGATACGTGGAATCTATTAAAGAAGTTGGGGCAGAATAGGAATCATCCATGGTTGGTATGTGGTGATTTTAATGAGATATAAAATTCGTATGAAAAATGTGGGGGTGTACCTAGGGAGGAGAGTAGAATGGAGGCTTTTAGAGAAGTTTTAGAAGAATGCCTATTAGAAGATTTGGGATATTCGGGTGTCTGGTTCACTTGGGAAAGGGGAAATTTGCCGAAGACAAATATTAGAGAAAGACTTGACAGGGGTGTTGCAAATGACAAGTGGAGGCAGTTATTCCCAATGGGTAATATTGAGAACCTAACATACTCAATGTCTGATCATTGCCCACTTCTTATAAATACAAATGGTTAAAATTTTTTTAAAGGCAATTCAAAATTCAAATTCGAAGCGTGGCGGCTCATGGAGGAAACGATTGAGGAAGTTGTTAAAAATTCTTGGGACTCAGGAAGAGGCACAGTTGCTGAAAAGTTAGAAAGATTACAAGCAGCCTTAAAGACATGGGCAAAATCAATTAAAGAACAGCGAGAGGACCTGAAGAAAAGGCTTACAAAGCAACTTGATATGTTGATGGAGCAAGAAAGGACTGACGATACAATGGCAAGAATTCTTGATACTAAAATCCACTTGACATGGAGATTGATAAAGACGAAGTTTACTAGGAACAAAGGGCAAGGGCAAATTGGCTGAAGGTAGGGGATAAAAATTCGGCTTTTTTTCACAGGTTCACCACTCGTCGAAGGAAAATTAATACCATATCAAAATTGGAGCTGGAGTTAATGAAGCTAGTGAGATAAATGAAGCTGCTACTGTGTACTTTCAAAAGTTATTTACGTCAAGTGGAATCAGAGATCCTTCTCATCTTCTCACGGGCATTAAAAAAATATTCCGGATGGAATTAACAGAGTTTTGATGTCAAAATACAGTAGAAGAAGTCTTTGAGGCTTTGAGAGGAATGGGTCCCACTAAAGCACCAGGACATGACGGTTTTCCAGCAATTTTCTTTCAGAAGTTTTGGCAGATTGTAGGTATGGAAATTACTAACTTTTGTTTGGGAATTTTAAATAAGGGTGAAAATTTTGGACCTTTAATCAAACAGAGATTGTATTGATTCCAAAAATTCCTAACCCTACTAGCCTGGCTAACTTCGGGCCTATTAGCTTGTGCTCCGTTTTTTATAAAATGGTGGCGAAAACAATTGCAAATCGATTACAAATAGGTATTGGCAGATGTATTGATGCGACTCAAAGCGCATTCATCCCAGGAAGGCTTATTACAGACAATGTGCTTTTGACTTGTGAGATTTTGCATGCATTTTGACAAAAACGAAAAGGGAAAAAAGGTTATATGGCAGTAAAGCTGGATATGAGTAAGGCTTATGACAGGGTTGAATAGGGTTATATAAAAGAAGTCATGCTAAAAATGGGTTTTGCAAAGGAATGGGTGGAGCTGGTAATGAAATGTATATCTACAACTTCCTATGTAGTCAACACAAATGGTGGAGGTGGGCGAAGCTTTCAGCCAACAAGAGGTTTGAGACAGGGAGGAATTATCATCGTTGATGAGACTAGCAATGAAAGATGAAATGATAAAAGGAGCAAAGGCAAGTAGAAGAGGCCCAGAAACTTCACATCTACTTTTTGCAAATGATTGTATTTTGTTCGGGGAAGCATCAGACAAAGGGGCAAAGGTACTCAAAGAAATACTGAAGGAGTATGGAAAAGGTTCTGGCCAGTGTGTAAATTTCAATAAATCTACGGTTTTTTTTAGCACGAATACTACAGAAGAAGATTAGAAAGAAGTCTCGGCAATTTTGGGGGTAAGAATTTAAACAAATATGGAAAGATATCTAGGTCTCCCGAATATGGTTGGCAGACGGAAAAATAATCATTCTAGTATCTCAAAGAGAAAGTGCACAGCAGAATCGAAGGATGGAGCACCAGAATGTTATCGCAAGGGGGCAAGGAAGTTTTTCTTAAGGCGGTATTGCAGGCTATTCCAACCTATGCTATGTCTTGCTTTTTATTACCAATGTCTTTATGCAGAGATATAGTTAGCATTTTTGCTAAATTCTGGTGGCAAAAAGCCCATGGGAGAAGAGGTATTCATTGGTGTCAGTGGAAGTATTTGTGTCCATCAAAAGAAACTGGTGGTTTGGGCTTTAGGGGTATGGCTAAATTTAACATCTCACTCTTAGCTAAGCAAGGATGGAGAATCTTAAGTAACCCAGATTCCTTATTAGCTCAAGTTTGAGCCAAGTATTTCCCGAATGTTAATTTCTTAGATTCTCGTTTGGGGTGTAATGCTTCATATACATGGAAAAGTATGTGGGCTACGAAGGGCATTTTAGAGGAAGGGCTGTGCTGGAAGGTAGGAAAGGGAACGCATATTTCAGTCGATAACGATTCTTGGATTCCAGATGTGAATAAGAGCAGGTTATTAGATTTAAACTTGAATTTGAATGATGTTAAAGTTGCAGATCTAATAAACCAAAATAATAGAACCATGGAATAGAGAGTTGATTTTTTCTACCTTTCCGGAGGATGTTGCTGAGAAGATTATTTGCATCCCGTTGGCAGAGATACCTCACGATGATTTTTAGGTCTGGAATGCAGAGGCGACGGGCGAATTCACAGTGCGAAGCGCCTATAAACTATTACAGAGTATTGCAGATGGTCCTAGAGCTTACGCTTTACAATATGGCTATGAGGAATTTTACAAAAAAATTGTGGATTCTTAACCTCCCCTCAAAAATCAAAATTACAATATGGAAGATATCATGGAATTTTCTTGCTACACGAGTTAACCTGCTTCAGAAAAAGCTAACTAATACATCAGTACGCCCCCGTTGTGGAGCTAGATCGGAGAACATGAATCATCTCTTTCGGGAATGTCCTATATCAATTTCAGTATGGAAGGAATTATCATGCAAAGTTTTTTTACACGAAAGTCAGATGGAGTTCACACAGTGGCTAACCTGGGTAGTTGCGAAGAATTCAGCAACACAGTGTAGGACATTTTGCTGTGCATTATGGGCAATCTGGGGTGATAGGAATGATAGAGTGCACAAAAAAGTGAGTAATTCGGGAAAAGCTTTAGGCAGATTTGTTAACAGTTACATAGCAGAGTTGAATGAGATCGACACGAATAAGTCACAATCCTCTATAATAATTAGGAAATGGAGAAAGCCACCTGACCAGTTCGTGACGATTAATTTTGATGCAGCCTATGATGGAAAGGGTAATCAAGCGACGGTGGGGATTGTGGCCAGGGATAGTGAAGGCAAAACTCTTCTGTCATGTTTGGAGATCTATCAACAGGTGACATCAGTCTTTGCGGCCGAGGCGCTCACTTGCCGGAAAGCAACCAAAATCGGCATGGACATGAAATGGGGAAAATCATTATAGAAGGAGATTCATTATCGATAATAAAAAAAAGTAAGTCAGATATCCAAGATAAATCAAGGGTTTGTGCATACATTACCGATATTCATAAAATGCTATCTGAAATCAAGGAGTGCAGATTCGAGCATGTCTCAAGAGCAGTTAACATTCTTGCGCATATAGTAGCAAAAGAAACTATGAAGGCTAAAGTACCAGTGTACCTTGTTGGGGGAGTTCCGAAATATGCAGAAGATCAAGAGGAAAGGGATACAATGGGAGATTAAGAGTGATCAGGAAGGGAGAAGATGGGTTGGGGTTATTTGAGAAGAGGGCTGGACAAAGAACGTTGATGATTAATGCCTTGGGAGTATGAAAACGTCTTGAAGAAGAAAGGCAGTTGAAGTGACAAGGCGTGGAAACGTCTTGAAGAAGAAAAGCAGATGAAGTGACAAGGCGATGAACAGTCTGTTTTGTTGATTGGGTAAATTACACGGCAACATTTAAGTATTCTGGTTTTTGATTTGGCTATATTTAGGCCCTTTTCGGTTCTGTTTATTATTTTGTTATTTTATAATTTTGTTTATTGGTGCTGGGCCAAAATTGGGCTCGGTTCTTTAGGAAAATTGTTTTGTTCTTTGAATTATTAATAAAACCCAATCTGCAGTTGTCTTCAAAAAAAAATTTAGTTCTTAAATTAATAAGTGAATTATCAACACATTTTTTTGGATAAATTACTGCCAAGGTCACTAAATTATTAGTGAGTTTAACTTTTGATTACTCAACTTTAAAAGTTACAGAACGATCATTGAACTATTTAAAAGTTTTCTTTTAAGTCACTAAACTATTCATAATATTTTATTTAAGTCACTAGGTTGTTAAGTCTGCTTTTTAAAAGTTTAACTAGTGAGCTTTGAATGACAATTTAATGATCGGTACGATGGATCAATACTTATCAACAAGTAGAAGAACATATCTTAAATGTAGGTCAATTTGATAGTTAGTGCCGAAGATCAGAAAAGAAACTTGTTTTGATTTTGGTTTATAAATTTATGACATTTAAAGTTATTTCATTAAAATAAAATTAAATTATAGAAGATAAAAGAAGGGAGAGCAGCAGGTGATGCGAATGGAGAAGGCTTATAAGAGTAATTTTAACAAGTTAGTGATTTAAATAGAAAGTTTTGAATAATTTAATAATATTTTATAGTTTTTGAGGTTAAAGGATGATGGGTGTGGTTTATTGGGGTTACATCACAAGAACAAAAGGAGGGAGTAATATTCAAATTGGGTCCACGTGCAAAAAGAAAATAAAATAACCCTCTCAAGCACTTCTCATTCCCTCCAAAAATGACCCAATTTTACCCTCCAAAAATTCTTTCAATTTAAAATTTCGAGCCATTTTTCTTTCCTTTATATTTCCAAGTCAAAGCCATTATTTCTCAACTACCACTTCTCTGATCTCTCTGTGTTTTTCTTTCTCTAACTTCATCCATTTCGATGGCCTCTTGTAAGTCTTCTATTGCACTAAACTTAACAGATCGCGTCGGATCTTCCTATCCTCCACGTGTTTCCGGCGAGATCCACGTCATCATCGGCCCCATGTTTGCCGGCAAGACTACTTCTCTCCTCCGTCGGATCAGATCTGAACGCAACAATGGCCGGTACTTTCTCTTCTCTTTTTTAATATTCTTTACATCTCATCCTTTTTAGTTTATTGGTAAATTTTATTTTGGGCGATTTTGTAGAAACGTCGCAATGATAAAATCGAGCAAGGATACAAGGTACGCCATTGACTCAGTGGTAACTCACGACGGAGTGAAATTCCCATGTTGGGCATTGCCGGATCTCACTTCTTTTCGACACAATGTCGGAGAAGATGCTTATGAAAAGGTAAATACCCGCACTTTAACTCTATCAACAAGTCCTCCTTCTTTTCTTTCCCCCATCAAAATGCACATTTTATTTTTTTTTCTTTTTTGAAAATTTATACATATATATATTTTTTGGATGGGGGGGGGTTGCGGCAGCTGGATGTGATTGGCATAGACGAAGCACAATTTTTCGAAGATTTGTACGATTTCTGCTGCAAAGTTGCCGACAATGATGGCAAAACAGTAATTTTATCTGGCTTAGACGGCGATTATTTGAGGTGATGATCATTCACAATATTCCTTTGGCAAATTCATTTTATGTATATAAAAATGGTTCTAATTTAGAAATGATATTCAGAAGGAGCTTTGGGTCAGTTCTGGACATAATTCCGCTAGCTGATACAGTAACAAAGTTAACTGCAAGATGCGAAGTGTGTGGGAAAAAGGCATTTTTCACATTCAGGAAAACAGCAGCGACCCAAACGGAACTGATCGGAGGGGCAGATTTATACATGCCTGTTTGTCGACAGCATTATGTCAATGGACAAACGGTTGTTGAAACTTCGAGGATTGTTCTTGAATCAACAAGTGTTCATCATCAAACAACTCAATTATCTTGCCTTGAAGCAGCAACTGCAGCAGTACTTCAATCTCAGTAATGGATAAGTTATTGCTTTTATACATCATAAATAGAAATGTGCGGAATGGGGTCATTGGCCGGCCTAGTGTATTTTTAGCATCTTTCATAATTCGTCATAGCTGTCGTGCTTGTACTATTGAGTTACCTAAGTTATCTGGATTTCACTTCTTATTATGTATAGTATAGATAATGATTTTACAAGGACAGTTTCTAAAGTACTTTGGTTTTTGTTGATTTTCTTGTGTTCTTGAATCTTTTGATAGTAATTTACAGATATGATTACCTGGCATAAATCTAAAGTTGGCTTTGGCTCTCATATATGGGATATACTGAATTATCAATTAAGCAAAAAAAACAAACTTTTCAAAAAGAAGACGGTCATTTTCAAGTGAATTGAAAGAATCGACAATACAGTAGAAAGTCTTATAACATGGCAATAGGATTGTAGGTATTTTAAAATAAAGAAAAAAGTTAAAAAACTTTTCCCTTGTGTTTGAACGAGGCATTTCAAAGGAAGATTCATTTCAATAGGGCTTTTAAAAATCCAAAATAAATTTCATTATTTGTTGATTTAAATAGAATTTTTTAAATTTTTGAGACTTTTCAAAATTAAATTTGATTTCCAAATTTAAGTTTCAGTCTTTTTTTTTTTACTTGTATAATACAAAATTAAAAAAATTAAATTGAAATGATATGTCAATATAATTATTTACCAAAATGGGGTACTTAAAATAGTTTTCAGAGATAAAGGGAGAAAGATAGGCGACACTCATATTTTTTCTGACATAATAATTGGAAGGGTGGAGAGGGAGAGATGGGCGGCACTAGTATTTTTTAAATAATCATGTTTTATTATTTTTTTAAAAATTACTAATATTTTTACACATATAAACAAATCAATAACAACATAATTTTTTTACAGTGATCATTGTAATTTAAAAAAAAATACCAAAATGGATTATTGTAAAAATATTAGTAATTCTTCAAAACTAACAAAGCAGTATAAAATTTACCCTCTACTATTTAGACCATATTTTTGCATCAGAAAATATTAGTACTGCCCATCTCTCCCCCTCCACTCTTAAAAAATTAATTTTTTTAAAAACAACATATCAATTTATAATGGTATTTCAATTATTGTGTCAAAAAAAATGGGCTGTCACTCAGCTCTTTCCCTCCACTCCTTAGAATTGTTTCAAACACCCCATTTTGGTAAATAATAATATTGACATACCATTTCAATAATTAATTTTTTTAATTTGTATTATAAAAACTTAAGTTTCAAGAGTAAAGACTCCTCTAAAGTGGTTTTTCTAAAATCTTGATAAGTCACAATTATAAAAATCTTGCTAGAATCATTGGCTTAGTTTTATTTAATAAAATATAATCAATCTCTTATAAACCAAAAAATAAAAGATAAAAATCAATCTACTTTCCTACCTTCATTCTTTTGAACTATAATTAATAGAAACCAGCAATCTACTATTATGCAATTTAAGCTTTGAATTAGGTGACTTTTTTTACTTAGATAATAAAAAAATTAATTAAATATTAAAATGATTTTCTGATTATATTATTTACCAAAATGGTATAAAGTGAATAGTATCGAGGGGTGACGGCACCACCATATTTTTCTCCATCAACAGCCATTCATTAGGCCATCATTGGACTGAAAAAGAACACATTTAAATGGTGGAGGGACAAGGGGTGATGGCACGAGTATACGAGTTGAAAGAAAACCTGGTCACAGTATAGACCATATACGATCCGTAAAAAAAAGGGTTAATTTAAAGAGAGAAGGGTTGTTATCAGGTGACACCTAAAGAAGGAGGGTTGGTGTCAGACAACACCTAAGGGAGGAGGGTTAGGGAGTGGCGGCACCACTTTGGTAGTTTGACCGCCTGCAGTAGACATGACCGCGCGGTCACGAGGTAATTCTCACCCCCCGAAACAGTCGTTTCAGCCCCACTTTTTCCTTAAAGGCATATATATATGCCTTTAAACAGATGGTCCCCCTCCCCTTGTGTTGAAAAAAAGAACTTTGATTTTGTAGAGAGGGTGTTAAGAAGGAAGTAGGCATGTTTGTGTTTTTTTTCTAATATTATTTTTGTTTTTGTTTTTTATTTACTTAACAAATGGTCATGTTGTGGTGAATTTTTTGATAGTTTGGTTTTGTAGAATCAATATTGGGAAGAAAGGAAGTAGGTCTGTTGTGTTTACTTGTATTATTATTATTATTTTGTTTGTTATTTGCTTAACTAATATAAACAAAATTATTATATACTGAAATGGTATGACAAAAATATGTGATGTTTTTAATTTTTATTTGTAAATATTATGTATTTGGTTGTTTTTATTTAATTAATATTAAAAATCTTTTTTAATTTTGAGGACTTTTATGTAATTATAATTTATTTGAGATTTTAAAATTAAATTTTTACATGTTTTATATTTTTGTTGTTGAAAATTTATCATTTAGGGTATGTTTGTTTCACTAAAATGACTTCTACAAAATGATTTCGGAAAATGACTTATTTTACTAAAAAGTTAATATTTTCTAGAGTTTGGATGAATCTGTAAAATATTTTCCGTTGTTTGATGATTTCTTAAAAATATTTCATAGAAGTTGTTTTCAATTAAGCAAACATACATTTGAGATTTTTTTATCTTTTCATTGTTTAATTGAGTTTATTTTATAATTACAATTTTACATTTTACATTGTTTTTGCATATATTAAAATATTTTTCTAAATTCAGTTCATTACAACGTCATTATTTAGTTACATGACTATCAAGTGAGTATTTTTATTTAAAATATGACATCAACAAAATTCATAAAAAATTTAACAATGTCAACAATTTGACTTGATTTTCAAATCATAAAAGTACATAGGCTAAATTGCAAATTTGTGAATAGTACATAGACTTATGACATATTTTAACCTTTATACTACAAAACATTTATTATTAATATAATTATTATTGTAATAAATATTTATTGTTAAAATATTAATATTGATTATTTTCAATAATGTGTGAAGAATATTATTTAAAATTATTAATTTTAAAATTTATTATTGAAATAAAATTGAATTATTAAATAATTTATTAAAATAATAAATTTTATTAATTTTATTAATAATTTATTATATGATTGAATATAAATAATTAAATATGTATATTTAATAATACTGAAAAATATAATATTTTATATTAATATTTTAATAAATTTTAATATTTTTAAAATAAATTTTATTATAAATATAATAATATTATATTTGGCTTAAGTTAATTTTTATATAAAAATAAACTTACCTATAAAGGAACTATTTTCTGAAAAATGACTTACGCTTTTCAAAAGGGTAAGTCATTTTACAGGAAAATGAGCTTATTTTACGTTGACTTGTAAGCTATTTTCCATTGGTCAAACCATTTCTTGTAAAACAAACACAAAAAAATACAGAAAACATTTTTCGTAAAATCTTTTATATGTAAACAAACAAACCTTTAATGATATTTGAATTTTTTGAGAGTTTGGTTTTGTAGAAACAGTGTTGGGAAGAAATGAAGTAGGTATGTTGTGTTTTTTTATTAATTTTATTTTTGTTTGTTATTTTCTTAACTAGTATAAAGAGAATTATTATATATTGGAATGGTATGACAAAAATATGTGATGTTTTCTAATTTTTATTTGTAAATATTATGTATTTGTTTGTTTTTAGTTAGTTAATATTAAAAATTCTTTTTAAATTTTCAAGGTTTTTATGTAATTATAATTTGTTTGAGATTTTAACATTAAATTTTTACATGTTTTATATTTTTGTGTTGAAAATTTATCATTTAATGTTATTTGAATGATTTAGAGATTAAATGTTGAATTTTTGTATGTATAATAAAAGAATAATTTTATTTTTGTAATGATAATGTTTTTTTTGTGAATAAAACAATTTAGTTTTTTTAATGATATTATTGTGATATTATTTTTCTATTATTGTGATTTGCATACTTTTGTATTATATTTATGTGTTTTGCTAATGATTGAAAATGTTTAAACTTTATTTTTTTTAAACTGCAAATATCCAAATGTTAAGAAATGACCCACCTCGATATCCAAACTGCGTTAATGACCCACCTCGATAAAACAACGATGCGTTGGGTTTTTGTGACACTATCGTTGAGCAACCGTATGATGTCGTAAAACCTGAATATGTTGACATTAACTCGAACATTGATATTGGCATTGATGAGGGCATCGTTGTTGACATTGGTGTCACCATTAGTGTCGGTACATGGTTGACATTTGTGTCGACATCAACATTGGTATGGGGGCGTAGAATTCTAAGGATGGAGGTGCCTCGAAAAACATACATATGGGAGGTGTAGATGTAGGGTGTTGTGGTGGTGCATAGTGTGATGCTTATTGGTGGTAAATGTGGGAGTTGTAGATGCAACGTACACGGGGTTAATGAAATGAACAAGAATAAGTGCAATGAGATGTGGCGTAAACATTGGTGGTTCTTGTGGGGTCAAAGTTGAGGACAAACCATTCGCGGCACCTCCTCTAGACCTACGTTGTTGTGGCAGTTGTCGTAGCCTCTTCTGATGAAGTTGCCTACTCTTCGCCTCCACCAATAGTAGATATGGCTTGTCGACGGCTCTGAACCAAGACATGTACTCCAAATAGGCCACCGTGTTCAATGAGAAAAAGGCTTTACGGGTGGGTAAGAATTTCATCCTACTATCCTAAATGTCGATGTACTCCTTATGGTAATCTCGCCAATTCTCGTCGGTCTTCCCTCATAGATCCAACTTGTTCAATGCTTCCATGTCTCGCGGTGGCGGCAAAAATTTTTTCCTTCACCCAAACTACCGCATCACTTGATCTGATTCATGCATCTCCACCGTCGTGTACATTTTCAATGGCACCTTTGCATCCTACATACTCCGAATGGCCAAAAATTTCGACGGGATGCATTCTATAATACCCAGATCGGCGTATAACATCCATTCAAACTGTAGCGTGCATTTGTAAATTCTATTATGTACGAAATTTTAATTTAAAAACCATTACGTAATTATTATAGGTTTGAAAAAATCAATAACTAACCTCGATTTTCGATGGTTGATCTAACAGCAGCCAGATATCTTCAAGTTGCTCCGGTAGTCCCATGTAACTTGGCCTATGGTTCCACTTATTCAAGTGATATGTTAATTCAAACATATAATAAACAAACAACATTTACTATACTAACTACATATTGTTATCAAATGATTTTTACCTGTCACCAATGGGAATGTATATGGGTCGTTCACTCGAGGACATAAAAATAGTAGCTGCCACCACGCCTATGACTACAACATAAGCAGACAACCACCGATTGACATTTTATCTAGTTCTGTTGCCCAACACAACTCCCAGTACACGTGGCTAACACGATGATCCCCAACTCAGTTGTCTACATTACTGAGTTGTAGTAGTCACCTTATGTGTACCAAATTTCGAGATTTAGCGAGCATTAGAATGCCCCTGATTAACCTCAAGATGAATGCTCGGGCATATTTTTCTTTGACGACGTCGGGCGTGTTCGGAAAAAGATATTTGAAATTGGTTTCCAAACACTTCATATCTATCCGACCACCTTGAAACTTGTTCGACACCTTCCCCAAAAATGTCTTACAAAGGTCCTCTTTATCGGGAACGACCGCTAACCTCGTGACGATTGGGCCATCCACTGGTAACTCGAGTTGTAAAGCTACGTCCTCAAGTGTGATTGTACACTCGCCATATGGAAGATAAAAAAATGTGTGTCTCGGGCCTCCATCTTTCCACCAACATGCTGATGAGTATAGGATCAATTTTGCAACCCTAGAGAATACGAGACGCGTGCAAAAATCCTGTGTCTTGCATGTAACCACGAATTTTAGTGACTAAGCTCTTTGACAAGTTATGTATGAACTCCCCAAAACATGATCATCGGCTTATTTATATTGAAAAAACAAATTATTTTAAAATATTTTAAAAAATAAAAAAAGCTTTAAATTTAACTTAATTAAAAAATGAAATTTAAAATTTCGTCTTACCTATAATACACCCAAAATTACTACAGTAAGAAAGTAAGATAATAGCCTTGATATAGTAAAATAAGGAAATAAAGTGATAAAAAGGTAATTTTGAGTTATGTCAACATTGGGAAGTATATTATGACATATTAATTTAAGAAAGGATTAAATCACAAAAGTGAGAAAAGTTTTGTTACCCAAGAGTAAATACTCAAAATTTGAAGGGTTAAAGTGTAAATATGAAAAGTAAAAGAACTAATGAGGCAATTATGCCTTTTTTCTAAAGTTGAGGCGGTTTATAAGAGAAATATCAAAGATATTTTTAATTAAAATGTATATTATATTATATTAACTTAATAAATAAGTAATTATGTTATATTATAATATATTATAATTATTATATTATATTATTATATAAAAAAATAAAAGAAAGGAAACAGAATGAAATTGAAACAAAAACAGAGAAGCAAAACGAAAACAGGGGAAAAAGGAAAGAAAAAGAAAATTTGGGATTTCAAGGTTCAAGGTTTGATTGGTAAGCCAATTTAGTCCATTTTCTTGTAATTTTTGAGTTTTTTGAGTTCTAAAACCAAATATGTCATGATTTATGTTGAAAAATTGCAAGATAGTAGATTTTTAGACATGAGTTATATATTCATAAATTGATTGTGGAATGGATAGTGCCATTGTTTAAATGATACGTGAATAAATTATGGAAATGTATTATATATAGCAAGTGATGACAATTGAGTATTGTGTGATTTTAAATGTTCAATTGTGCTTAATATTTTATTATACATATTTTATTATTTTATTTTTAAATATCCGGACTATAGAAATACCACTGAGTTTTTACTCAGCGTACGGTTTTGTTTTTCGTGTGCAGGTTATGTACTTAAGTTTGATTGTTGATTCAACATCCAACAACGATCCCGAACTCAAATATGGTGATTTTTATTTCTTTGTGTCAACATGTACCTAGAATGTCTAAATATTAGTTATTTTGTGGTTTGATTGTAAATGAAGTTATAAGATTAATTTTGGAGAGTTTATAATTTGGATTAAAATGATGCTTTGATGTCTTATTTCGATGATATAAAATGTTTGGGATTTTTATTTGTTTGATCTGTAAACTCCGGTAATGCTCCATAACCCGGATCCGGTGAGGGATACGGGTTGGGGGTGTTACATTTAGTGGTATCAGAGCTTTGCAGGTTTAATCGATTCTCAGACCGAACGTAGCATATGTGAAGTTTGGAAATACATGCCATTATATAACCTGTGATAGTGTGATATCTCCTAATCCTGATGAGATTTGTTTTACTTATAGATATAGATACTTTTCAACTTAGCTAATTTCGATATTATTGAAAGTAATACTCAAGTATATGAGTAGAAAGTTGATTATGATAAATTGGAACTCATAAAGGTATGAATAAATGTTTTATAATACATGTTGATGATGAATATTATGTTATATGTACTATTAAAAGTAAATTATAGTGTTACACTAACTATTGTGCTTGATAATGAATTATAAAATATACAAAAGTAATATATGAAGTATATGATAAGGATTATTAGGGAATTATGGATGAATAGTAAAATTTGAAATATATTACATGTGTTAAAGATAGAGAATATATAAATGCACGAATTATTGGTACAAGAATTAAATTGTAAAGCATGTAAAAG
Organism: Gossypium raimondii; assembly: GCF_025698545.1. NCBI lineage: Eukaryota > Viridiplantae > Streptophyta > Magnoliopsida > Malvales > Malvaceae > Gossypium > Gossypium raimondii. The sequence continues at coordinate 48,718,688 of NC_068575.1, forward strand.
TGTTATGCGAAAAGTGTAAAAGTGATATGCATGCATGAAATAACTTGCCCAAGTAGACGAGATTAGATCTATTAGGATATTAAGGGAGTTTAGCGTGCTCTCTAATTATTAGCACGTCAGTACTCTATTTGATTATTAGCACATTAGTGCTATCTGTTTAGCATATTTGTGCTCTCTGTATAGCACTTTAGTGCTCTCTGTTTAATAGTGCATAATAATGCACCTCTGTATCAGTCCCGTATATCCTAAGTATTTTGTTTCGTCTACTGGGCCTCTGCTAAAAAGGAAAATGAAGTTCATGATCAAAAGAAAATAAGAAAATTTCGAGGACGAAATTTATTTTAAGGGGGAGAGAAATGTAATACCCCGAAAATTACTATAGCAAGAAAGTAAGATAATATCCCTAATATAGTAAAATAAGGAAATAAAGTGATAAAAAGGGTAATTTTGAGTTATGTCAACATTGGGAAGTATATTATGACATATTAATTCAAGAAATGATTAAATCGCAAAAGTGAGAAAATTTTGTTGTCCAAGAGTAAATACTCAAAATTTGAGGGGTTAAAGTGTAAATATGAAAAGTAAAAGGACTAATAAGGCAATTACACCTTTTTCTAAAGTTGAGGCGGTTTATAAGAGAAATAGCAAAGATATTTTTAATTAATATATATTATATTATGTTAACTTTATAAATAAGTAATTATATTATATTATATTATATTATATTATTATATAAACAAATAAAAGAATGGAAACAGAATGAAATTGAAACAAAAACAGAGAAGCAAAACGAAAACAGGGGAAAAAGGAAAGAAAAAAAAATTGGGATTTCAAGGTTCAAAGTTTGATTGGTAAGCCAATTTAGTCCATTTTCTTGTAATTTTTGAGTTTTTGGAGTTCCAGAACAAAATATGTCATGATTTATGTTGAAATTTTGAAAGATAGTAGATTTTTAGACATGACTTTTGTTGAATTAATTGATGAATTAGGGATTAAATTGATTGAATTTCAAGTTAGGAGTTAGTAAAGGATTGATTTGTAAAATAAAACATAAGTTTTGAATTAGTAGGGACTAAATTGAGAGAATTTCAAAATTAGGGATATATGGTGAAATTAGAGAGTTAAATTAGTTTAAAGTGGGAATGGAATGAAAATATGAAATTAGTTTTGAGAATAAAAGTTAGTCTCGGTTCAGGGACTAAATTGGAATTTAGGCAAATATTGAGTAAAAATTGAAATATTTAATGTGAGATTGAATGGTGTTGTATTGATGATTTTTAATTGTTTTAATTTCGTAGCTTGCGTTGTACCGAAATTCTCGACTAAAAAGGGGAAAATATAGTTGACGAGGAATAGCTCGGAATTCCTAGTTTGTATTTCTATAACCCGAATCTAATTATTAATTGTTGTATTTTAGTTAAATGTTATGGTAAGTGAGTGAGGTGAGAATTATTGTGTTTTACAATTGAAATGAATTGTTTTGGTATGTGATGAAATTATATTGGTTGAATTGAATTGGAATATATATATTATGAATATATATATGTGTAAATGTGAAATTGTGCAAATGTGATAATTGAATTATTTTTTATATGTATAAAATTCGGTTTTAATGCCTAAGTAGACGGAATTTAGAACTACTGGGATATTAGTGGCATGCTATTAAGGAACCTTAGCGCGTTCTTTGATTATTAGCACGTTGGTGCTCTCTGATTACTTGCACGATAGTGCTCTCCGTTTAGCACATCTGTGTTCTCTATTCATTAGTGCATAATAATGCACCTCTGTATTTGTTCCGTATATCTAGTGTGTTCTATAAAATCTACTTTGGGCTAAGAATATGAGATAGTAAACTGAAAATAGAATGTGAAATATGTTGTAAATACATGGAATACACGAGTTATATATTCATAAGTTGATTGTGGAATGGATAGTGCCATTGTTTAAATGATACGTGAATAAATTATGGAAATGTATTATATATAGCAAGTGATGACAATTGAGTATTGTGTGATTTTAAATGTTCAGCTTAATATTTTATTATACATATTTTATTGTTTTATTTTTAAATATTCGGATTATAGAAATACCACTGAGTTTTTACTCAGCGTACGGTTTTATTTTTCGTGCGTAGGTTAAGTACTTAAGTTTGATCGCTGATTCAGCATCCAACAACGATCCCGAACTCAAATATGGTGATGTTTATTTCTTTGTGTCGGCATGTACCTAGAGTGTCTAAATATTAGTTATTTTGTGGTTTGATTGTAAATGAAGTTATAGGATTAATTTTGGAGAGTTCATAATTTGGATTAAAATGATGCTTTGATGTCTTATTTCGATGATATAAAATGTTTGAGATTTTTGTCTGTTTGATTTGTAAACTCCGGTAATGCTCCATAACCCGGTTCCGGCGAGGGATACAGGTTGGGGGTGTTATATTACCATTACCGCTTGAGCGGCAGTGTACTTGTCGTCGAAACGAACCAGAGAGCTTTTCATTCGTAAAAATTAATCGAAACGAATAATATAAGAAGTAATTAAATAAAACTATAATATTTTCAAAACGAAGTGTATCGAAAAATTTAGAACAAAACTTGAAAAATTGAGAGAGCTGAGAGAGTTGAGAGAACAGAGAGAATTGAATTTGAGTGAAAAGAATTAAAAATGACCTAGTATTTATAGGGAAAAAAAATTACTGTTGGCCATTAAAAAAATTTACCATTGCCAACATTCAAAAAGCCGTTGGGGAATGATAGTTGGAGGAAAGCGTGTCCAGCTCTCTCTAAAATCAGCCTATTTCTCTAAGTTAAAAAAAAAAAAAAACCTAAAAGGTCAATTACTAAAAATGGCATATTTGCCTTATTTTGCTGTAAATATGTGTATTTTAGAATTTGTTGAATTATTTTAATTGTTTCAAATTCTTTCATGAATGATTTTTTAATTAATTTTTCATGGTTAGGTGACTAAAACGAAAATTTACTTGTGACTAACAGTATAATTTACATAAAAATATTTGAGGCATTCTGAATTGAAGGCTCAAGTTAACATCCATTAGTAAGTTTGCAGTAAGGTGACTTAAATAATCAATTTTGAACAATTGAGAGAAATGGGTAACCAAAGTGTATGCTTGGGTGAATGTAATTTATAGGTCCCTTTATCATACGATTGAATCATTTACTATTCCTGTACTACTAAAAAGAATAAAATCAAATCAAATATTAACTGTTATTTTTAAAAAAATATCATTTACTATTTATGATTTGCAAGTTATATTTTGGAAGCTCTTTATGGTTTGCAAATAAAATATTTTATTTGGAGTTCAGATGCAAATGATAAGAAATAAATTTGATGTCCTTTTACATAGTAAATATTAATTTTTTTAATTTAGTCCTATTTAATATTTACTAGTATATAAATTAAATCAATCTATTTAATAAAAGAAAAGACTAATATGATCCGATTAGGCAGGAAGCTCCATTATATATTTAGAGATAATTACTAAACATTGATGTAGTTGATTCTCTCATTCTTGATTGATTGTAAGACCAGGTTGACAACCAAATTCACCTATGCTACAGCAAAAAAAGGGCAACAATATTGGTAATTTCGATACTGATGATTATGTAGTCTAATATACTGAATTTGATGCCTTCACTAATTAACTTTCTCTTTGACAATGCAGAAGTTAACTAACAAATTTCTTAGATATCAAAATCCCTAACCATTAAAATCATGAATGATTTTGGTTAAAGCCTTATAATGGCTGGAATTGCCTAAACATTGAAGCCAAATTTAACAAGTTAACGGCACTTGACAGATGAGAATATACCATACCTTTGTATTCATAGGAGGAAGTGAAGTTAAATAATAAGATAAAAGTAGTGCATCACCCACAACAACAAATCAAATAGCGTTAAAGAAAGCAGCGCACTGTTATCATTGGTTCTTTTTTTTGGTAAATGCACTGTTATCATTGTTCAGCCAACCAATTTGTACATTAGCATTTATGGATCTCAGTTGGGGAAGTAGTTAAAACTAGGAATAAGGCATATATGAATTCACTTACAACTAGCACACTGTTTAAAAGAAAATTACTCGCTAGTTTTTAGGCAGAAAACTTCACTCAAAAACCCATCAAGTGGACACTGAGTCTATCTCATCATCTTTGAGGTCAGAAAAGAAGGGGTCCTTGAGAAGTTCAGAAGCTGAAGGTCTTGCCCTTGGCTGGGCTATGCATTTCTCGATAAATGCCTTCACTTCTGGATCTGGGACTGTGTTCAAGGCTCGGGGTCTCACGCCAGAGGTGACCTTCTTGTATATTTTGGCAACACTGTCACATTCGCTATAAGGTATCTCCATTGTCACCATCTCAAGCAAGCACATTCCAAACGAGTATATATCCACCATCTCTGTGTAATCTTCCTCGTAAAGCTCCGGTGCCATATATTCCGGTGTCCCTATTATGGAATGTGCACAATGGCTTCTCCCAACTATTGCCGCAAGTCCCAGGTCGCCAATTTTCACCTGGAGATAAAATTAAAACAATTCAAGTTTGCAGTTGTCCTTTCAAAATGTCTCAACAACTTCCCCGTTTTATCCAGGAACTTCCACTTCAAAAATTTTAAATTTCTTCTAGGAACACAGATGTAAATATTAATTAGTTTGTTTGCTCTTAATCCCTAAAAGAATTACTTAAAAGTTACTATGGGTAACTGGTAAATGAAGAAGAGAACTCCACAGTTGACATCCTTCTCTGTTATATGTCACTTCCTCAAATGACTAGAGGAAACAATATGGATCCAGCATTGCCTGCGTATACATCTTTTCTTAGATCCGTTTTCCCCCTCACAACTAAAAACCATTAGGTGACTCAGCAAGCTGCTTAATAATAAAATGGTTATCTAAAATTAGATTGGATGGCCAAAAGGCCTTAGCCTTCAGCTACTAAAATATATTTGGTTATAGATTACTTCAGTGCAATTTGGATCCAGTTTTTAAGTCCTGGAAAGTTAGAATAATTTAGTTGCCTAAATAATCATCTATGAAGTTGTAGTTACAAGGAAATAACATGACAGCGGAGGTAATGTCTCATAAAAGTTGGAAGCCAGTTTTATACATCAATAGGGAATAAGCCCACTTACTTGGCCAATGTTCCCATTGATGAAGATGTTGCTGCAATTTAGATCTCTGTGAATAATGCAAGGGTCATGTGTATGGAGATATTCCAATCCTTCAAGTACCTGCTTTGACCACTTCTTCAAGGCCTTAATGGACACGTGGCGATGCTTTTTCCTGTAAGATCTCAAGTTTCCCGATGTGCAGACCTCAGTGATAAAATTTAATGTGTTATGTTCTCGATCCCTCCAGACACTGTAGCAAACAATGATATACTTGTTTTTCAACGTTCTCAGCAACTGTACCTCGGATTGAAGCCTATTGATAAGCACAGGGTCTTCACTGAAGTTGGTCAATTTCACTTGATTCCAGGCCACCTCTATACCTTCCTCCTGATCAAATGCCCTGTAAACCTTCTTCACTGCACCGGCACCAAGCAAATCATTATAGCGCCCAAAGCGACCAGTGGGATCAACCTCAACAAATGATTCTCCCTCTCGGTCAGACATATTGGTGCTAGCAGCCGGCATCTTCAAAGATTAGAAACAAGAGATAACATTTACAGATTATAGTTGCAAAAATTATTATCCAAACAAAGAATTTTCCAGAAAAAGTACAATCTCGGCAAAACATAACATGAGAAAAACCCTGATCAAATTGAAACAAAATCCAAGATTAGCAGTAAATTAAAAGGGGGGAAAAACATGCCGATTAGCAACGACAAAGTAATTAAGAGAAGTGTTGAACTGGAACAATAATTCAGTGTCAGAGACATGTTTGAGGTTAAGGCATTGATCATACCAAAGTATTCAAGCGATGAATTTTGTTCTTTGATTCAGAACTGAGATTGCATTATCAAACGTACAGTATGATTAGGAAGAAGTAATCTTCTATTGAAATATTAGCAAAAAAAACATGCAATTAAAATTTCTTTATGACAAAATCAATATGATTAGAGAAACGGAAATGAGAAATGACTAGAGCTTGAACAAAAAGAAAGAATGAAAAAGCATTAGTACCATTGAACTACTTCAATTCAATATCCAGAATTTTGCACCAATTAAAAAATCTCTGCAGAATAACAGCCTAATTTGAATTCCTAAACTCATAGGGCGTTCTAGAAGCATGCGAAGTATAATTAATAAAAATAAGAATAAAATTGAAATAATTGATTACAAGTGCATATTAAAACAAAAAAAGAAAGGAAGGAAAAATAAAAAGATATAATGCGGTGTCAAATGTAGAAAGAAAGATCAACAAAAGAGACGCAAATTAAGCAATCAAAGTTGGAAACGGAATTCGAAAAAAAAAAAGAATGACGCCAGGATATAAACAAGAAACGTGAGGAAGTAAACAAAAAAAAGAAAGAAAGAAAAGAGTTACAAAGAATTCAAAGGTTAGAATAGTTCCAATTCGAGGTTAGGATTTAATCAGTCCCACAATTGATCCAGGCCACGGAAGCATCTTTAATCATTTCCAATACGTATCTCTTTTTTCCCGATTGATCAAACGTAAATACTAAGAAAATAAAAGGAATTTGAGATGCATGCATAAAGTTAAAAGACAAAAAAATGGGAGGGGGAGCAGAGAAAGTGAGAGAAAATTACCTTGGACGAAGAGAGGAAAGAAATTTAAACAAGGAGAAAGCAAAAGTTGTTTTGGGTAAGGAGTGAGGTGAGAGAGAGGAGTTTCGTTTGCTTTGCTTTCTTTTTGAGGTGGGAGTTGAGGAGGGTGCAGGGTGAAGCAGGTATTTATAGTTGCCGCGTTTTGCATAAACAATATGTTTAAAAAATGGAGGGTGAAACGATGACGCCCGGGGTGGTGGAAACTGAAAGGCGAATAAGTAAAAAGAAACACGTGGAGGTTGTTAAGGTTGGGGGCGCGTCGGGTAAAATCCCGAAGGGAAAGGAAGGTCAAGGGAGGGATGGTGTTGGAATCTTTTTCTGTTATACCACCTACGGAGAACCAGAAACCTTCCCTCCTTACTCACTAGTCTACAGGCAACACTCATTTTCTCATTTACAATTACAGACACAAAAACTATTTCTTTGTTTGATATTTTATCTCCAACCCACTCTTTTATTTATATAACCATCATCAATCTTTACTACAAATTTAGAAGAACAGGCCATTTCTAGCAATTCTATCTTACAAATATAAATATACATTTACTTTTTACGTCCCAACCAAAATTCTATTTATCATTTACAACGTTTTATCATAATTAAGAATTATGTGAGTTGAATTAATTGTTTTTTATTTATTTCTGGTGACATAAATCAATTAAATCGAATTAAAGAAATTATGAGATTAATTTGTTTTACCTAAAGATGAATCAGTTAGACCAATTAACTTAACCATTCATATAATTTTCTGAAGCCCCACTTTTTTGCTAACTATTGCCTCCAAAAAGCAAGAAGGTGATAGTGATACATAGTACAAACCAAAGTCAAATTACACAAGAAAAGAAGCTTCTCAAAAGCAATATAGCCATTGCTTTCCGTGGTTGGGGAAATTAATACTGTGAGAACATAAAAGTGCAATAAAGTGGAGAAAAAGGAAAGTCACAATTTTGTTCACAAAAAAAGAGAAGAGAGAGAGAGAGAGTTGTAGAGCTGAAGTGGGTGTCTACTGTGGAAAGCTCGCTTCACTCGTGAAGAAAAAAGAAAGAGAGAAAAATTATGAATTCATGAAATAGCCGTGGGCGAATCACCATCAGATAACACTTTATAAATCTCAACAACGTCATGGAAAAGCGGTGCAACTGCTAGGATTAAATTTGGTCAACTTGGCAGTTTATGCATACATCCCAATCAGAACCTGGCTACAATTGTGGGATCTTTGAGGAGTTCCATCAAGGTATAGATGACAGGTTCATCTCCTTTGCCTTTTGCCTTTTTGCTTCCTACGTTTGGAACACCCCAGAAATCACCCTAAACCACTGAATTTTGAGAATAAAATTGTTGATTCGCTTTTGATGGTGGTAACAATTTACAGGCAGGCTGGTATTTCACGGGGAAACAATGAGACTCCACAGTCCTCTCCCTAGGCGTGAGCAATTAAATGGAAATATCAAAGAAGTTAGAAGTAAGCCTACAAAAGTATCAGATAAACTATATATGGAGACATTGCCTCATCTTCTGGGTGTGATTTTATGAAACATGATACATTGGATTTCATACTCGACCTTATGTCTTAATGATTTTCCTACGACTGTATCTTGTATTCTTCCAAACCTCCCACCTCCTAAAGCATATCTACCAGATAAATGCCTGCATTTCACTATACTATAATATTCGAATTGATAATTTTTAATGAACTTAAAAGGAAAACAAATGAAATGAAATAATTTAAATATTTGATAATGAAGTTTTGACATTGTTATACTCCTTCCCCAATAATGATACGTGACAGAACGAAGGATGACTTGCCCAAACAAGTGCCCACAGGTGGCCTTCCATTCCACACCTTTCATGGTGGCTCTCCATCTAATCATTCATGACTAGATACTCGCAAACCCCACTCGAGCCAACCAAGAGGCCACTTGTTGCAAGCAACCTGCATTTAGCTACCCGTTACGAACCCTCTATGAGGACTATTGAGGGACTACTAAGGCATAACAACCTAATACAACCTCAGCAAGGAGAATGTCAAAACAAGACCACATAGTATTATGCATGGCGACAATTGACATGCAATAGACCTGCTACTTAATCGACCACCCAGGAAGGCCTACCATCCGTATTATCAATGACATGACACTACCAGATAGGGACCCTTGTATATACCTTGAAGCACGAAGGCTAAAAGATCCTTCTCCTTTCTCTCCTCCTTAGCTTTACACTTCGGTTCTCTGCTTGTCATAAGTGAACCAACCCTCCACTCACCATTACCTTCTCTTACTTGTCTTCTCCTTAATGGTTTCCTGTATCAATAATTGATGCGGTGAGCATAGATTAAACACCATGGCTCATTCTTCCATTGATGCCCTTGTGAACCCCACAAACCCAAACCCATAACTCCCTTTAACCCAAGCACAAACCCAACAACATGTGCAAGGCACTCATCAGTCACCTCTCAACTTTGATTAGCAATACAGAACTCAACCTCTACCAAGTACCTCTTCCACCCTCCTTCGTGACACTCATGCTTGTCCACCTTAGAATCAGTTTCCACCTCCACCTTGGCGGTATGCCTACCCTCCCTAGGGTTAAATGGAACAACACTGTCCATATTCTATGAAAAATAATAAGTATTTTATATAAATATAAGTGCTAAATCAAATTTGTAGTTGGGAAGAGTTGGTTACCCTTTTTTGATCTTTTATTGTTATTTTTTCCAAAATTGAGGGCGGTTAAATCTAAAAAAGGGTGAAAATGTTCCAAAGAAGTCCCAATTTTGTAATGAATTAAACTTAACCAATGATTTAATTCTCATAAAAGCATTGTCGTTTTGGGCCAAGTAGATACCAAAAAGTGATTTTTCAAAAAAATCAAGAGAATATAATAAATTTATAATGTTATAAATAAAAGATTATGATCAAATTAGTCTTAGATCAAATCAGTCTTAGAGCTAAACCTAAACCTTATTTTTTCCTATTGCTTGCAAATATTTGCAAATGTTATAATAAATTTGAATTTTCAATTAATATATCAAAACGAAAAGAGAGAAAATAATAGAAAATAAATATAATATGTAAATGGTATAATATATAAATGAATAAATACACATATAAAAAATAAAATTAGGAGAAAAACTTTCTTGTAAACGGTATAATATCTAAACGGTAATAGCTTTTTATATTTATTAATAGGCTAACACCCTAAACTAATATAAAATAAAGTTAATTTAGTCTTAAATTTCTTTTTTAACTTTCTCATATTTTATTATGGAAATCACATTACCATGTCGATGGGAAAATAACTCTTAAGGGAAAGTTAGATTCTAAGAAAAGTAAATGAAATTTGAAATACTAAACATTGAAATCACTATCCAACTAATAAATTTCCAAGAAAGTGACAACTTTTCATAATACCAAATGCTACCTTAGGATAAACTGCCTAAATAGTCACTTTAGTTTTTTAGCGAGTTCCTGTTCTGGTCACTGGAAGTTTTTTTCTTTGTTAATTTCGTCACTCTCATTAGGTGAATTTTCAATTCTAGTCACTCCATCATTAAAATGTATTTGGTCACCAAACGGAACGCCAATGTGACTTTCTTTTGATTGGTATAATGATAAATTTAGTCCCTAATATTCTACACATTTTATCAAATTGATTCTACTTCTAAAAAATTCAATATATTTTATTATTCTAAATATTAAAAATAAAATTATAAAATTATAAAGATAAAATAACTCAACCATTTTATGAAATAAAATTAAATTATGAAAGCTATAAAATATAAAATTATAAAACTAAAAAAGAAAAGAAAAGAAAAAGGTGGAGTCCTTTTAAATTAAAATATTATTATCGTTTATAAATGGTGTTGCCTAACATGTTGACTCATCGCCTTTTTCTAATTCATTTCAATTCATTCTCATAAATAATTTTTTACCACCTAAATTTCGTAAATAATATATTTTTGGTATTATTTAAATAAAAAAAACCCCTCATTTTCTATTGAAAGAAAAAAGACGTTTGTTTTTTATTTAGTTTTAAGCACTTCAAAATCCTAAACTGGGTTTTCTAGAAAATAAGGAAAAGTGTCCTTTCTCTTTCTTGGTTTTTTCCTCATATTTCACTCTTGAATTTTGGGTGCTAACAAACTTTAGGCTTTAATTTTTATTTTAGGTTGCGAGATAGGTTTTATTTTTTCTTGTTAAAAAGATGTGAGTTTTCAGCAAACATAGTGAAAAAAAATTAAAATTAAAATTGAAAATGAAAATTGTAGTGTGAAATAAGACAATAAACTAATTAACTAGAGAATAGGTGAGGTATATGTCACGGGTAGCGTATATAAGCTCTTGACGAATATGCGCAGAATGTCTCATGGAGGTCAATTGATTAAAAGGGGCTCATTTGACCCGCTTGAATTGACTCAACTCGTGAAATACACGAAAAAACTTATTTACTGATAGCCTCGGTGACCCAATGAAACACTCTAGTAAAACTAAAGTTACCAATGTAATTATTAGAAATCCTAAAAGATAAGATTATATAGAGATTAATAACTTTAGAACTCTCATCTTGTAAATAGGCATTAATCGCAATTGTTGACGTAATTCGATTTGTACCGTTGGATTTGAGGAGCTTAACTATTTATAATCACTCAATTGTATTTATTTAAAGTAATAGAATTCATTAAGAGTATCTACTCAAACGCTTAGCTTGTTATTATTCGCTTAACTTTTTTTTATTTGATATAAGTTTTTTTATCTTTTCAAATTTGTTTCCGTTTTGTTTTTAAAATTAACTTAAACCAATTTTAATACAAAAAAAAAACACCTAAAAGCATGCAGTTTATCATACTAAAATTTTAGCCATATGACACAAACATAATCAATAGGGAGAAAAAGAAGGTAAAGTTGGAAAGAGCAAGGCTGAAACAACGATCCATTGTCTTTTATTCTGCTATTTAGTGAAACAACGTTAATTAATTCATGAGTGATATTTAAAAATAGGCTTAATTTATAAATTAATATCTAAATTATACTCTCTCTTTTTAATTGATATATCAACATTTTTTATCACTTGTTATCTAAAATGATACCTAAATTATATTATGTTATCTAAATTATCCTAGCCATTAAATAAAATCTCTTAACCTATCAATTTTTTGACATGCGACAATTTTAATTAAAAATAAGTTAAATATTATTTCCTTAAACTTCTTTTTTTTTTTTAAATTATATTTGTTTCTTTTATTTTTCACCCAAGAATTCTAACGAAAGAAAATTCAAGAATCTATTAAAAGCTTATCTAAACTCTATTTTTGGCAACAAAACTCATATTTCGATGAGTTTTTTTCTTTTCTGTTTTAACCCTCAATTTTGTTCTTTTCTCACCCTGATTCAAAACATTTGTAATATTTTTCTTATAAATAACTTTCTCCATTCTCCTCTAATAATTAATGTTGGCGAACCTCTATAATAATATTAAAAAATTAGATAAATCATGAAATCTATATACTAGAAAGAAGTTGAGTAAAATAATGATAAGAGGATTGCAAAGAAAATGATTTTTTATATAAATAATATAAAAATTATTTAATTACAAAAATGGATTGAGAAACAAATTATTTACGAAAATGGATTGTTTTCAACAATGCTCAATGGTTCCGCTTATCTAAATTAAACATTTTTTATTTTCAATTTTATCTAAATTCAAATATGCTACATAATGAATTGAAACATAAGCCCTTCTCATTTTTTATTTATTTTTAAATTCAAATATGCTAGGGAATGAATTGAATGTTTAAAGTTAGATAAACTTGAGGAATTTTTTTAGGGATATATTTGGATAATTTAAATGAGATTTTATATAATTTTTAATTTAATTGTTTTAAAATTAAAATTAAAATGAGAAGGATTTATTTTTTATTCTTATATTTTTAAGGGTTATTTAAATTTAATTTTAAAAGGAAAGACCTAAAATGCAAATAGACCAAAAGTTGAAAACCATTTAATTTGGTTTCATCCACACTCCTTTATTCAACCAATCTAAAAAAAATAATTGCTTCACCAGATCCTTAAACATTTTATATAATCACACTTCAGTCCAATGTCGTCGATGTGCCAAGTAATGATTAAAGCATGATTGAAGAAAAAGTAAGTTGATACCGCTTGACATAAGGACAACACCGTTGGATACGGTTGAAAACGGTCCATTTTCGTAAATAATTTTCCCTTAAATTAATTATTTTCGTCATTAATTAATTTTTTTAATTATTTATATAAAAAAACCAAAAGAAAGTTATCCAACAGTTAAAAAAAAAGTGCATCATAAAGGAAGAAAGAATCGTGAAAATAGAGAATGAAGATTTGAGAAGTTTAAATTTAATTAAATTCTATATTTTTTTTCCTATTTTAAATTTAATTTAAAAGTGTCACGTGTTTGATTAAAAGATTTTTATTTCTTAAATGCTAGGATAATTTAACTAAAAAATATAATTTAAATATGGGTAAGAAAATATCGTTTAAGTACTATTTTATGATTTAAATCCTTACCAGAGAAGGGTGCATCGCTCCTGATCTACTTCACGGGCGCCTCTCCTATCAAATATACTAGCCTGCCATTCCCATATCCATTACTAGTTAACTGCTGCTTTCCCTTTGCAGACATTGGTTCAAGTACCATTTAGAGGTATCACATTCCCTTCCTCTATATGCTCTTCTAAGTTCTAAGCACAATGCCAATTCTGCATCACCGTCAGAAGATAGTGGTGGTTCCTTGCAGAGCATCACAAACCTAAAACCATGATCTCGTTACATCCAGACCTTCAATCACTTTTGACATTAACACTATTTAAAGTAGCAATAGCTGTCCGCCCAGCTATGTAAAACATTGGGTCCGAATTCACCACCTCTCTGAACAGTTGTGCTTAGCCCAGAAAGTGCCTCATTCATCTCTTCATACAAAAGGGTAAAGTCATACATCAATCTTTTGAGATTCTCAAATAAATTTATGCCGCATAAGATGCTATTCTAATCTTACAGAACAAAATCATGCAGAGCATATAGGCACTTTCATCTTTATACCCTTTGCCATGGGTAGTAATGGAGCCATCCTATCCCATTTCCTAATATATATCCCAACAATCAGAGAGCTTTATGGATTATAATCATCCAAGTCAATGTCAGATAATAAGATTTTATGTAACAAAATAGAGCACATTTCATATTTGAATCTGTCTTATATTTTCATTAAAAGAAAAAGAAAAAACCAAAACTAAGATGATAAAAAACCCTGAAAGGGTAGTACATACATCTACCGTTTAAACACAAATGGGTACAAACAAGTCAGTAGCATCAAACTATAATACCATTGGTACTTTAAGACAACTATTACCATGGAGGATTAGAACCCTCCCTTACAGAAGGTGATCTGGAATTCATGCTGCCATCCCTTCCAAACCTTGAAACACTTCTTACACTTTTAGGAGTAGACACCCCAGGGCTTGCACCTCGATAACTGGCACGAAGAGTTTCATCCACCGACGAAGAGGACTTTGCAATTGCACTTCTTACAAATTTCTGGGCAGCAGGGGACAGCGTACGTACACTTGGACTAGCACTACCCCCTCTATAAGGTGAGGGCAACGGTGGCTTCTTAAACATCTTTGACCTCTCTCTCAATTTCCGAGCTGCATCCCTTGATAAGGAGTGTGCCTTCACATCTCTGGCAGGAGGACAAGGAATCTTAAAATGAGGCCCATCACCGCTACCACCAATATCTATTGGTGTATCCTCAGCTTCCAACCTCAGAGGTGTCCCTTCGATTTCACCCCATGTAATAAAGGGGGATTCATCGACACCTGGTGCAGGTGAAGGTGTTCTTACAAAACTATAACCATTCTCGGCTTTCTTCCCAGATTCGACATAAAACTGATTTGGGGTCCTCCTCAAATCCTCCAAATCATACTTTTTGCCCTTATCCTGATCCCTACCTGACATAGGCATTGGAGTCGCACCGGCAACAGGAGTATATAACACCTCCACGGATCCATCATCTCTTGGCCTAGAATCCATCACTTTACCATGAAATCGTGTGTTACCACGATTTATCTCCTTTGTCAAACTCTTCAATCTTATTGCTCGTTCCTCCTCAGTCAACGGGGCCTCACCCCGATCAGCAGGATGATACATCAATAAATTCTTGGCCGTATATTTCCACCCTTCCAATGTGCTCGTTGGCTGATCAGACGTTCCATATCCATCAGTGATCCTATCCCTCTTCACATCCTCGATTAATTTAACATCCCCCTCCGTATTTTCGCTCTGGGTTAAATACCCATACTTCTCTTTCTTCTTCCTGTTAACCTTCTCTAAAATCTTAGAAAAACTATCGTTATCCTCGCTCGTATACCTCCTAAAAAACTCATCTAAGGACAATTTCGTATCAACCTCTTCCTCGCTTTCCCTACAATCACCCTCACCGGATAATCCCCTACCTAAAACACTTGGGGTTTGGGGGGTTTTGCCATCAATTTCATCAAAAGGAGTAAAATTCCTCGTAAAAGTAGAACCAGGGGTTTGCGTTAGGCCTCTACCCTCGGAATTTGCATTATTTACCTTTTTGCCGCGGCGCTCGATGATCTTCAATTGGGCATCACGGATTTGAATCGGATCGCCGGTCTTGACGGCTTCGAGCCAATCAAGTCGGTCTCGGAGCTTGGAAATATCGGGGAAGAAATCGCGTTCGACGATCTTCTCGATGGCGGCGACGTAGGAATCTTCGTCAAGGACGCGGGAGCGTTTCCTGGTAGGACCACTTGGGGTGATTGAGGAAGAAGAGGTAGGAATTCGAAGAGCGTTGTCGGAATATGGAGACGGAGACGGTGACGAAACGTGACGGGGAGAGTGGCCTGGAGATCGAAGCATCGTGTCTCAGAAATAGGGTTTTCAAAGAAATTGAAATTTGATTTTAGGGATTCCATTGTTTTATCTCTCATCTTATATTTATACGCTAGAATGCGTCGCTGGCCTCCTTCTGTAAAATATAATTTCATTTTTAAATACGTTTCGGTTTTTAAATTTTAATTTAATTATTATACAAATTACAAGTAATTAAAATATTATATCAGATCAAATGAATACATAGGGGTATCAAAATTTATGTTAAATAAATTATTAATATGCAAAATATATTATAATATTTACACATAAAATTTATTAGGGTTACAAATATTACATTGTGCAAAATTTGTGGCATAAATATTTAACGAAAAATACTATGAGTTAGGAAATGACATGAAAATACGGTACAATAAGAAATATTTATATTATATATAATCTCTTTTATTGAATCAGTATCCTCTAGTAGTGAAGTCTCAATTTAATTGTAAATTTATTAAAATCTTATTTATTTTATAAATAAATAAATATTACTTTACTATAATAAATATATGAATGGGTTAAATTTTATTATTTCAATCAAAATTTATATTTAATTTTATATTAATTTTAATAACTTTATTACATATTTATTTTATCCACATGATTGTTGTGTGCCATAATATAATAACAAAACGTTATTCACATGCAAGAATGCGTCACAATTTACTTTTAACCGGTATAAATGTTTTTAAAGTGTGATAAAAGGAGGATATTATGTTGATGTTTAGTGAGAACTAGTTCTAGTTGTTTTAATTAATATCACTTGAACTTGTTTTCCAGTGATTCTAAAGTTTTTTTTTTTGGTGTAAAAATAAACTAATTTAAAGAAAAACAAAGCCTAAATCTACATCTTTATTCGACAACTGTACCTAAGTTCTGCTTGATTTCTTTATTTGAATCTTGAGATAAATCCTACGTATGAGAGCTAGTATATCGTCTTGTCCAACAAACAGAAATCTTGATGGTCTCTGCTAGACTCCATGTTAAACTTTTGAAAACAAATAGGTTCCTATTTTTCCATATGCACCATGCAACTAGCCCAAAAAGGGTGGGCCATGAAGTTTTGGCCCATGTTAGCCACTCGTGATGCCTTAAATTTTCCTCCACCCATTCAAAAATATTACTTGAAAAGAATTGGGTTTGCCAGTTTGGAGGCACAATGTTTAACCAAACTTCTTTAGTTGTTGGGCAATCTCTGAGAATGTGTAGAACGTCTTCTGTGTTATGTTGACAGATTGGGCAAGAGGTGTTATGGTTGAGTCCTCTTTGCGCTCTTTCTAAATTGGTGAGCAACCGTTGTTTGCAATCTAACCATAGGTAGAACCGAATACGTTGGGGGACCTGGATTGTAACACCCCTAACTCGAATCCGTCGCTGGAACAAGGCTACGGAGCATTGCTGGAGTTTACAAATCAAACAAACAGAAAATGAAAAAATTTCATATCATATAGCATTCATGTCAAAACCAATCAAAATCACACATATTATCCCTTATACAAGTCCTTGAGACCTAAATTATGCATTAGACACAAATCGGGACTAAATCGAAAACTAATAATTTTTTTAACACATGCTCGTGTGGTCAGTCTATGTGGATCACACGGTCAAGGGACTCGCCCGTGTTTCAGACTGTGTGGACATTCGAAATAAGGACACACGGTCGTGTCCCAGCCCATGTCCAAAATTATGGGCTTACTAACTTGGGTCACACGGCCAAGCCACACGCCCGTGTGAAAATACTTAGGCATTTTGTTTTGTGCAATTAAAAGATACAGGGGAACACGGTCGTGTCACCTGGCCGTGTGTCACACACGACTGAGACACACGCCCGTGTCTCTACCCGTGTGGACAGAAATAGGTCATTTTACAAACCATATTTCTCACCCAATTTAGTGTCAACCTACAATCAACTTTGTGCATATCTACAAGTCATAATTAGACATCCAAAAACAAGTCAAAATCAAGCTTTAAACATATAATATTGTCACTTACAATCAATATGCTTTTAGGCACCTCAAATATCAAATTATAACAGGTATATTCATATATTCAATATATTCATATGTATAACTAACTTATATGCATATTTGTACCTAAAGTTTACCAAGATAATTTGCATTATTTCTAACCAAGTCACTTACCCACCAAAACTTACCATAAACCAAACCACACATCAAACATATAAGACAAATATGCACCAAACCAATATGTGCCAAAACACAAGCCAAATAAGTGGCTAATATTAACAAAACTCATATAAGCTAACATTGAACAAAATACTTATACATGTCATTATAACTAAAATCAAAACATTCGAAAGTATCGATTGTAACACCCTCTAACCCCAAACTATTGCCGAAACAGGGTTACAAGGCATTACCGGACATATCAAACAATTTACAATTAATTCTTAAATAAATAACAAACATATTATAAAATGATTATAAATTCATATAAATTTATGCTAATTGGCTTCATTCTTTTTTTAAAAAAAATTTCGACAGTATTTCTGCTTATTTTTACATAAAACCCCCTGCAAACTTAAAACCAAAAACAAACCAATACCAATATTTCAATCAATGATTTTATACTTTAAAACGCTACTAAATCATGCTTAATAAATTGATTCACTATTTTATTTATCATTCAAAAGATTATAACCATTTACTCACAACCAAGATCATTTAGCATATATATATATATATATATATTTATATATATACAACTCGTGTTCAATCACCTAGCACATGCCACTTAAACAAAAGGAAGAAATACATCACCAAAATTTTCTTGATGGAGTCGGGATCTTTCTGGATGCTGAACTGGACCTTGAACCCTAATGACCGCACACGAAACAATCAGACATTTGAGTATTTCATACTCAGTGGTATTACTATAATTTAAATTATTTAAGTAAAATAACAAATAAACATGCCAAATTATATAACAATTAATTCATAAATAAACTAATTTATTCTTAACTTTCATTTCTCAACAATAACAACTCAATTTGGCTATTCATCAATTTAATATCATATAACATTTCATTTGAACATAAATATCTTCATGAATCTTTGATTCATTCTTTTCATTCTCATTTCTCAATTTCAATTCACTTTTCATTTCATGAATAAAGTCGATCATTTTCATTTGATTTTTGCTATTCCATTTATTTGCCCCTATTAACAAGACTCGGACTTTGGTGGATACACGAATCCAACAAAACACACCAGAATGGCACCCAGTGCCTCATCGGATAGTTCAAAGCAAAGTTGACACCCAGCGTCTCATCGGCCAAGCCGAAGTAAGTTGGTACCCAGTACCTTATCGAATCTATCCGAAGAAATATAGTGACACCCAGTGTCGTATCGACTCGAGGTCGAAGTATCCCTGAACTCTTCCAATCCTATGGCATGCCAACTATATCCGACTCAGCCCAACTAGTTAATAGGGTATTCAAATCTTTTTTTTTCTATTTCAAATTCACTTTCGATTCAATCACAATTCAATTCAATTTCATTTTCCACTTTTTAATCAATACACAGTTCAAATAATTTCACTTCGATTCAATTCATTTCATTCACTTTTATTCAATGAAATATTTTAATACTCACCTCAATTTCACTTACCAAGTACTTTAATTGAAATTTAACAATTGAAAATAAATAAATTCAAATTATAGTAATATAAACCGTAAATCTCCCGTTTTAGTCCTTGATAGCTTTCTCCTTTCCTTTTGATGCCAATGCCTCGGGTTCTTTGTTAACTACAAAAATAATAATAATTTACACTATTAATTACAGCACTAATTATTATAAATAATTGAATTTCTATTCAATTTCTTCTTTATTCTCAATTTGATCCTAACTAAGTTCACTTACTTTCCTAATTCAATTCACACTCTATTTCTATTCAAATTTCATCCAAACTCAAATTTAACTATTAAAATTTCAGCATATTTTCCTAATTTCGAATTTCTCTCAATTTAGTCCCTAAAACATAAAACTTATAGTTTCTTTTACAATTTAATCCTTTTATCAATTCTAACTTGAAATTTATTCAATTAAATCCCTAATTCAACAATTTATTCAACATGAACCATGCTTAAAAACCTACAAACTTCCAAAACCTCAACTTATTTTCAACAAAACTTTGTTTTAAAGCTTTTAAATCATCAAAACTAAATAAAAAGAGCTTAATTTAGCTTACCAATTAAACTTGAAGTTTTAAAATCTCAATTTTCCCCTTTTCTTTTCTTTCCGTTTCTCTTCCCCTGTTTTCGTCTCTTTCTCTGTTTCTTTTATGTTCTTCTTTTGTTTCTTCTTCTTTTGTTTTACTTACTTTACTTTATTTCTTTTATTTTAACTAATAATATTAATAATATATTATTATAAAAAATATTTTACTTATTATTTAAGCATATATTTATTTTTATTACAAGTGTACCTATATAATTATAACTATTACACTTGTCTTTAATCTTTACCATACATTTGTCATCTATTTAGTTTATTTAATATATAATAATATAATTAATATAATATAATATATTATATTATATATATAATAAAATAATATATATAAAACATAAAAATCTAAGATTTTTATCACTTCTGCTGCCTCATTTCTTGTTAATGGCTTAATTGCCATTTTAATCCTTTTTATTTTCTATTAATCTATAATTCAACTTTTACCCCTAATTCAATTTAATTCTTTTTCCTAATTTCTCTTAATTAAACTAAATTCACCCAATTAATACCTAATTAAGCACTCAACTAAACTCATAATTACTTCAAATAATAATTTTTTTATGACTCAGTTTACTAAGACGGAGGCCCGATAATGTACTTTTCCGATGGTTGTGAATTTTGGGTCATTACACCGATAGAACCGATGGATAGTGTGATATAACTCCGATAAGCTTCCAACCTAATCGAGCTTCCGATAATCTGAAAAATAAAGAAAAATAATTACGTAAGCAATAAATGCTTAGTATGTTCATATAAACTTTAATCATATCCATTCATTTCAAATATGAAATTTATAAATATCAAGGATAATCTAATATTGATATCACAATACTCATGTGGCTAAATTTGTCAACTCACAAGGTAAATAAATCCACAGCATCACTTGTACATATTATCTCTAGCATAGCAGGAATTTAAACAACCTCAAACTCTTCCAAATTTCTTTATTTTTATTTGCATTTCTTTACTTTCTACACTCATTCCATATGCATAATACACATGTCATAAACATATCATTCAACCATAGCATAGCCACAAACTAATGCATTTAAACATAACTTTCTTTTTTGAATTAATCACATAATAAGTCATTTCATAAGAAATTGTATAACTTGAAACTTACCACTCTTTCATGAACACAAACATATTTCCATTGGAGCACTTGCCGTTTCAATGCATCTTATAATTAAACATATTATCATTCAACCAATAGTTTGACACTTGCCTAAGCATCAAACAACAACATTTGTTAGCGTACTTGAACATTTTTCATATAATTTCAACATCGATAACTTTACTATTTCAAAATGTTACATTTGTGTTTATTACTCGTCTCAACTTACATAATTTCCATGCATCAACATATCAAGATATTGGTATATATACATATCTTAATACATATCATTCTCTTATTGTTTCTTCATATACATATATCATTCAAAACTACTCCTGATATTTTACCTTTCGAAGAACGACTTACGGATTTGAGTATATCGTTAACAGAAGCTCGAAAGTTTAACAGAAGCTTATGAGAGCTAAACAGAAACCCATAAGGGTTGAACGGAAGCTCATAAGAGCTAAACAAAAACCTATAAGGGTTAAACAGAAGCTCAAAAGAGCTGAACGAAAACCCAATAGGGTTGAATTGAAACTCATATGAGTTAAACAGAAGCTCGTGAGAGCTAAACGGAAAGTAAACACGAAAGTTCACACGAAAGTTCACAACAAATGCTGAACTTGACTTACTTGGGTAATTTTCCGTCAATTCTTCCTTTACTATCTTTCGCCACACAACGATTGTACTTAATCTCGCGTTCCATTCGTTTGAGCATTCAATTTGAAATTTATAATTTTAACAATATTTTTCTTTCAACAATAGACATGAATGCATACATAATATCATTCATCAATTTAATATATAAACATTAAATTTTAACCATACGAACTTACCTGGTTAAATTGCAAAAATACCAATATTTAGGGGCGTTTTGGAAATTTTTCATTTTCCTCGATTTTCCACTCGACCTTGATCTAAATTAATAATTTCATTCAATATATTAATTTAGACAATAAAAATTTTATTTCATGCAATTTGGTCATTTTAACATTTTACAAAATTTCTCGTAAAGTTTTACTTTTATTCAATTTAATCCTTGGGCCCAAAACATGAAAATTAACCATTTTAATGCAAACCCATGCTAGATGAATTTTAATGACATTCAATACAGCCCATTTTTCAATAATTTCATAACAAACCCTTGTATTTTTATTATTTCAACAATTTAATCCTTAATCAAAAATTCATCAAAATCACTTAACAAAATACTTTTAAATAACAAATAATATCTCAAATTCATCATTTAACATCAAGAATCATATATATTCATCAATGACAACATCCAAAATCTTTAACAAAATAAAAAACAAAGGTAAGATTTAGTTAGACTAAATTGTAACAATCTCAAAAAACATAAAAAATATAAGAATCGGGTAAGAATTTAACTTACATGAAGAAAAATTGAAAACCCAACTTAAGCTCTCTTCCATGGTATTTTTGGGCAGAGAATTGAAGAAAGAAATGTCTAGAAATCTTTATATTTAATTTGTGTCCTTTTAATTTTGCCTAAATTACAATTTTGCCATCCATGGCTTTATTTTATTATTTTCTCTTATTATGCCCCTCATCCATTAAATTTAGGCATATTTGTTTCTTAAGTCCTCCTCGTTTATTAATCAAGCCATTTAATCACTTAAATATTATAATTAGCAAATTTTGTACTTTTTTCAATTTAGCCTTTTTAATTAATTAACTATCAAAACGTTAAAATTTTTCAACGAAACTTTAATACTACCTTAATGGCACTCGTAAATATTTATAAAATATTTACAACTCAGTTTAATAGAAATGAGGTCTTAATACCTCATTTTCTAAAACCACTTAACCGAATAAATCTTTATAAAACACAAATTACTAATTCAAAAACCTTTTTAAAACCATATTTGACTCATAAATATTAAATAATAATATTTACAAACTTACTTGTCGAATTTGGTGGCCTCGAACCACTATTTCCGACACCATTGAAAATCAGGTTGTTACATGGATATTTCCATATTTCCTTCCACCTGGTATTTCGAGTACACCATGAATTTTTTGTTATCATTTGGTATGTATTTTTTATCGAAAATTTTCCAATGGAAGCAGGCGCCCATTTAATTTCATCGGGCCCTGCTCAATGGTATGAGGAGGTATGTCTATAAACTTTTGTACTATTTCATCTGCTAAATTTTTTTGAATGCTTCTAGGTTCTAGACCCTTTCTGTTGTTATCATGTCTTTGAGTAAACAGTCATTTATTGGTCTATTTGAATTTTGAACATGGTTGATCAGTGGTCTAACTGTAGGAATCTAGTGATCTTTCCAACAGCGAATTTTCAGTCCTGCTTTAATCGACCAGCATTGATTTTCTTTTAATATAGGCCAAACCTTCTCAATTGCTTTCCATAGTGCAGAACTATTCTTTTTTCCTATATTCTCTGGAATTACCTCTTTCATTCCATATTTTGATCATAATACACGAGTCCATAAGGCATTTTGATTGGAGATGAAACTAATTCCTAATTTTAACAAGAATGATTTATTTTTTTCTTGTAAACGTCTTAGGCCTAAACCACCACTTGTACGAGGTTAGCATATTGTCCCCCAATCAATAAGTGCTAGCTTCCTACCTCCCGTGTTGGCTCCCCGAATGAACTGTCTTGCTAGACGTTCAATTTGATCGCACACCCTTTTTGGAATTTTCATGGATTGCATGAAATAGTAAGGAATAGTTAAGAGGACTGGTTACACAAGGGTAAAGCGTCTTGCCATGGATAATTGCTTTGCATCCCAATTGCATAATTTTGACCGGACCTTTTCGACCACAAATTGTATTGTAGATTTAGTGATTCTTTTGTGGAATAAAAGGATACCTAAATATTTTCCTAATTCTTGTACTTTCTGGTATCCCAAGATCCCACTAAGTCTATCGCTTAAGTCTTCCACTACTTCTTTTGAAAAAAATATGTTAGTTTTCCTTGTGTTGACATAGTGTCCTAAAAAACTGCAAAATTGATCAAGAATATTCTTTAGCAGTATGCCATGTTTGATATCTGCTTTTGAGAAAATCACCAAATCATCCATGAAGAATAGATGCGACAAGTTGGGTCTAGTTCTGGATAATTAATCGGGAGCCAATCTCTTGAAGAGATGTAGGATTAAAAGCTATGCCCTAGCCATTCCATGCATAGAACGAATAAATAAGGTGATAAAGGGCAACATTGTCTTACTCCTCTTGTAGGCTTAAATTTTTCAGTGGGTACCCCATTCCATAAGACTTGCATAGTAGTCGTTGTGATGGCTGACATAATGACTTTTCCATAGATAGTCTAGAATTTCGACAGCTTGGATAGATTTATCAATGAAATCCCATCGGACTCTGTCGTAAGCTTTTTCCAAGTCTATTTTGATCGTCATTCATTTCTTATTTTTTCCACGCATTGAATGAATGACCTCTTGCGCTATGATGATGTTGTCAGTGATGTTCCTCCTGGCGATGAATCTAGCTTGTTCTTGTGAGATAATTTTAGGGAAAACAACTTTCAATCTATTGGATATTACTTTTATGATCAGTTTGTAAAGGACGTTACAAAGGCTTATTGGTCTAAATTGAGATATTTCTTTGGGTTGAGCAATCTTTGGGATAAGGACGATTAATGTGTTGTTAAGTTCTGGGTCTATGTGCCGTCCATTGAATACTTCTTTGACCCAAGCACATACTACTCCTCCTATGTTATCCCATTGGTTTTGAAAGAAGTATGGTATCCATCACTTCTAATAGCTTTTAGTGGAGCCATATCAAAAAGTGTTGCTTTGATTTCTTCATTCATGACTTTTTTTTATAGAAAATCGATGTCACTATCTTCTAATGGAGGGAAGCGACTTGGGGGCAGCTCTCCCAATCTGCTCATTTCTCACTATATAATTTTTGAAAATAATTAACTGCTTCTTCTTGTATGTCTTATGGGTCATACAACCAGTCTCCGTTTATGTTACGGAGTGCAGTAATGCGATTAATTTTCCTTCTATGCATTAAGAATTTTGTATACCTATCCACTACCTTGAGCCAGTCGCACCTGGACTTTTGCTTCCACAATAATTCCTCATGACTAAGAACATTCTCGAGTTCTTCTCTAATGTTCATTTCCTTCTGGGCTAGCGAATATGAATATGATCTTTTAAGTTTCATTTGTATTGAACTTAAAGATTTTACTAATTTTTGTTTGCGAAGTCCAATGTGCACGTATACATTTTTGTTCCAGACTTTAAGACTTGCAGTGAGCTGATTTAAGGAACTGTACATGTCTCCACTATAGTTTCATGAATTTTTAACTATGTTTGGGAAGTCTTGGTGTTGTGCCCATCATCGAGAAACCTGAAAGGCCTTCCTCTAGGGAGTTTAAAGTCTAGGTTAATGTTGACAAACAACGGCCTATGATCGGATTTAATTCGAGTGAGATGTGTTATTGAGCACTGAGAAAATGATTGACACTAAGCTTCATTACCTATCGCTCGATCCAATCTTTCGAAGACTCCTCATCGTTGCCAAGTAAATGAGGGTCTTTGGAAACCCAGGTTTTGGAGGTTCTTGGATTCAATGAATTCTTCGAAGTGTGGGCACCTTTTCTCGATGGTGCTACCACCTTTTTTGCCTTCTTTAGAGAGTATCGCGTTAAAATCCCCTAAAGCAATTCAAAGGGTATTATCAGATGGTATGGTTGCTTTTAAAGCTTCCTATAAACTTTTCCTCTTAATGGGGTTGGGACTTCTGTAGACAATAGCAGTTAGGATTGGTTGTATTATTCCCCCATTATGAATTTTTACAAGGATAAATTTGGGGTGATTTTGGATTATTTCAAGTTGGATTGTATCCCTCCAACCAACCCAAATTCTACTGGAAAAGCCTCTTGCTTCAATTCGATGAGAGTGGTGAAAGCCTAATTTAGCAATTATGTCGTCCGCCTTGCTACCACTTACCTTTGGTTCTAAAAAGCCCACAATGTTTGGTCTAAAATTCGCATTATACTCTTTAAAGATTCGTGAAAATTTAGCACTTGCGCATCCTTGACAATTCCAAATGAAAAGTGATAAATTAAAATTAGAATTCATCATAAACGATTTAGAAAGATCATACCCAAACTAGTTTTGCTGCTGTGTGGTGTTCTTGCTATCTTTACATCTGGTTTCTTCCTCATTTTCTTTGTTGAAAACACTTTGCTTGACTTGTTCTTGTAACAGTTCCACCATGTTTGTTCTTTAACTTGTTTACATTGAAATGAATGGTTTGTATAATATGATAAATGTATGATGCTTAAGTTGTTATTAAAAGAAAAATTAGTCCTAGTTGCTTTGACAACGAATATAGTACTCTTCATTTAGACACGATGACCGAGTCGGGTGTGGGGGTACAATAATTATAAATGTTTATTAAAAATGTAATTAAATGTCAATTTAATCATTCTCAATTTTTATTGAACATAATCAAATGTTAATAATCATAACCGAAATGTTAGAAGTTTTAAGAACAACAATAATAGAAAAAGAACACATAAGTAAAAAGAGATGAACACTTGAATTCTTTGAAGTTTTAGCAACAATAATAAATAAGCAATGAATTCATGAGAGGTCGGCAACTGAATTAGATTTAGGATTTATTTTTATTTAATTAAAGAATATGTAAAAGTATAATAAAAGTTATATTTAGAATTTAGAAGCAATAAGTTTTGTTTTGGGTATTAAATGGGTTTATAAATTGAACTTATATGTTCAAACAATATTGGGGCTTTTTTGAAATTTTCAAATGTTATTTTTTACTTTTAGGTGATCAATGGAATAAACTTAAATTGAATTATGGTTCAATGATATCATCTAATCGAAATTGAACTGAATCAAATAGAATTGTCGGCTCAACTCTATTTCTTGATTTGATCAACTTTTTTTTGCTTAGTCCTACTCAAAACAATTTTAACAATAATCACATGTGACTCATATTAATCATTCACAATGTTAAATTGAGCTATCACATGAATTTGCGTTAGCTTTTATTTATTGTTTATATAGGCTTAGTGCATCATTTGATACTTGAGTTTGTGAAATTTTTTAATATAGTGTGTGTTTTTTATCCAAATTAATATCCGTATTTGACAAACAACATGCAATATAATCTAAACGAATAACAACGTTAATTTTTAAAATTGTGACATATTTATCCAATAATGTATTGACACATAAAATTTGACATGGACTTTGTGATTAATAATTCTCATACATAGATATCACTGAATATTTCATCTTTTAAAATATTAATTAATTTTAATTAAATATATTCATTCTAAATATTAGCTTTAACTAAAAATTACCATAAACTAGTTGAAGAAAAACAATTTCAATAGTTAGGAAAAAACCATATTAAATCATTAGATTTCTTAAATTCTTTAGTAACACTTCACTTTCCTTTAGCCATAATCCTTAAATTCTTTAGGAACACTTCATTTTTCTTGGCCATTCAACATTTGGATTAAACATATAACAATAACATTTAATTGATAATCTTTAAACTTGTCATTTTATCTATTAATCGACAATCATTTCAAAATTTAACAATTGAATGAAAATTCTTTTTATCATTAATTTTTAAATTTATTTATCGTTTCATTTCCTTGCATCTTAATGCATATATACATGTATTTTTAGAAATAATGCATCTTAAAGAGTGATAGAATAAGGTACAAATATCAATTACTTTAATTTGATTTTTGCATGAATGGTACGTCTCAATATACATTGATGAAAGATAATAAGTGGTTAGAATATGTAGCTAAGAATAACATTGATAATTTTTATTGATTAAAGTAGCAAAATAAAATGTAGTGGTTAGAGTATATTCATCATAGCATATGCAAAAATAA
Source organism: Gossypium raimondii (assembly GCF_025698545.1). Lineage (NCBI taxonomy): Eukaryota > Viridiplantae > Streptophyta > Magnoliopsida > Malvales > Malvaceae > Gossypium > Gossypium raimondii. The sequence continues at coordinate 48,746,614 of NC_068575.1, forward strand.
AATCAAAGTTTTTACTTTTAAAAGAATCAATTAAAGTGAATCAATAACAAATGGTAAAGACTAGAGAGCAGTCATAATTTTCTACCTCCAAAAATTAGTAACCTAAACCAAAATAAAAGATTAGTAGTTTTGTTTTACCATTTATATTAATATTCATGAGAAAATAATTTCTAAAAGAATGTTATTAAAATAAACTATTTTTATGCACATTTCAACTAATTAAATGAAAATTTTCTATCATACCCAATATCTCTTAAAACTACCCGCACAAGATACTATAATTCAAATAAAAAATGTTATTCCAAAATCTTTTATTACCCAAAATTTGGGGTCATGATATTGTTCAATATATTTTTCATTCATTGTTTTCTAATAAATTAATCATCAGTTCACCATTTAAATGTGTATGATAGATCCATAAATTATCCAAGTTATTATTGTAAACATTGATTAAAATTTGATATAATTAACACAAAAGTAATAGATTTGAGCCAAACTAAAAAATGTGAGGTTAATGCTAATATTTCATCTTTTGAGTTAATGTGTTTATATACAATGAAACGGAATCTAGGGACGCAATTAAAGAACAAGAAGGAGACAAATGGTTATATGAAACAAAATTAGAAATATGAAAAAGGTCAAGGTTAAGGTTACTTGGGGTTGGATCAGATGACGAAGACATCGGTGTAGGACATGTATCATGACTCTCTCTAGTTTGGAATAAACTTGAGTAATCGATGGCCTTGTCAGAGCAAAAATCGAAGAATTAGAATTATTTGGTTCACTAGTGATAGTGTAAATTAACCAATCATCTTCCTCCCCCTATTTCGAAAATTTCGAAGACATTTCTTCTAAAAAGAATGAAACTTGTTCTGAGAATGCAACATCAATAGACACCAAATACCTGTTGAGATCTAAACTATAACACTTATACCCCTTTTGAAGACAAGAGTGCCCTAGAAACACACGCTTTAAGGATTTTGGATTCAACTTAGTGACATAAGGCCGAACATCTCAAACAAATCAGGTACTTCTGAAAATTCTTGGTTTCATTGGAAATAATAGTTTGGATAGAAATAGAACATTATATGGGTTATCACCATTAAGTATGGAATAAGGCATGCGATTAATTAAAAAATAAGTTGTTAAAATAACATCAACCCAAAATTATTTAGGAACTTTCATTCGAAATAAAAAAGGTCCAGCTGTCTTAGGAAGATGTCTGTTCTTCCATTCTGAGATAGTGCGTCAACATAAGAGGTTTAATGAAGGATCCCATTTTGGTTCAAAAATGCCTTACAATAGTAAAAAAAGAAGTATTCTTTAGCATTATCACTTCACAAAACCTTGACAGACACTAAGTTGAGTTCCTATCTCAGCACAACATAAGATGGTGCGTCCTAGCTCGTTTGTTAGCTCTTGGGCTCAAGGGCTCCATCAGTGCTTAGCAAAGTGACATGCTTTACATTCCAAAACAAGGAAGGTTTTAAAATTTTAAACATAACTTCTTCAACAAATAAAGAGAAGGATGTATTAATCAATAATGTGCTTCCATCGGTGAGAGAACAGTAGGATGTGCCACAAATCAAGGAACCCACAAGTAAAAAATATAAAGACTATTAGATACATGCCCTTTACCAATAGTGCACTTCGTCATAAGATCCTCAAGGATACAATGATCGGGAAAAAACCAAATGGAGCAATTTAGATCACTAATTATAAGTTTACTAAAAGAGATTAAATTGAAGGCAAGGTTACGTAAATTTAATACCGACGATAAGGTGATAGACAAAATTAGATCAATATTTCCAGAACCAACAACTTTATAGGTGGAACCATTAGCAATAGTAATAGAGCATGGTGAATTATGTGATCAAAAGGTAGAGAAAATGTTGAGATTACCTCCTATATAATTTGTAGCTCCTAAATCAATTATCCATTTGGATGAAGAGGAAATAAAATTCGCATTAGATTTTCCTAACTCCAAAAGGAAGCAAAGTGACTCATTTCAGCAAAGAAAACAAAAAATAGAATAGTGTTGAAACAATACCAAACAACAACCAAATAGAGACCAAATAGCACCCAAAAAGCAACCAAATAGTGAATAGTATGAAAACTTCAAAACATCCCCCAAACCACCTCCAATAAGCAAGCTGACCATTAGGCTTTGGTCGGACCAAAGAATCGATGTCACGGACGGAAGTTGATGGCCAAACAACGCTCCACGCGCTCATACATGTTGGTACATGAAGGTGAGTTGCTTTCTTTCAGGTGGCATGTGAGCCTCACGCACAAGGTCTTTAGTGACTGAAATGTGAAAATCGATGGCGGAGGCAGTGGTCCACCTCCTTATGCCTACAGTGAACCCAAAAAATCACTTTGAACAAGTGACCTACAAAAAACTCAAATTGTTCGTGTTCAATACAATGAAACACGAACTCACTAAATCGAGCCAAGAGACTCTCATACCATGTTATCGAAAACAAAGAAAGGAAATATACGAAAATAGTCAAGAGAAATTGTTTTTATTTCATCTCTTGAGTTGGTGTGTTTATATATGTGTCTATATAGTTTAAATAAGGAAAGAACAATAAAATAAAATTCTAAACTCAATCATAAGAAATTGTAACTAAGAATATCTAACATACCAACTTGTAAATTTCAAATAGTTTAGTGTCTAATTTGCAACTTTTTGAAGTTGAGTGACTAAAATATAAACTACGTAATAGTTTAGTCACATTGAGTAAATTTACCCTTAAACACACAAAATTAATAGCGTATGAAGACAAAAGAGACATAGATGCTGGATTGTTCCCGACCGTAGTGGATTATTGTCCCAACGCTCTTCTTCCTTTCCTAACTTATTTTTGGTTGTTTCTTTAATCAGAATAACAACCTGAAACGCTCTTTCCCCACTCTACAACTTCCATCCTTCAGCTAACCAACTTTCGCTACCCGGATCCAACCTCCATCACCGCTCTGATCTACGCCTCTGATCCAATCCTCAACTCCCCCTTTGTCAACTTGATCTGCCTTGCTGCTCTCTTAAACACTTACATAGGTAAACCTTTTTTATTTATAAAAAAAATATTTTATTTACTTGGTTCAGTTTTTTTTTTTAAATTGTACCTAATTTATTTTTTCTGGAGTGAATTGAATTGCCTTTATCGTTTTCCCGCGTAATTCTTTAAATTCTGGTTCTTAATTTGTTTGTTCTGTTTGGTTGCCTAGAAACTCGAAGAAAAAGAGCGACAGAGTTTTGAAAGCCATACTCTTTGAATTAAATTTTCAATAGTTGGAAAATAAAATTCAAGTTTCGTTCTTAAAGTGAGAGATTTTTCAGTTTATTTGATGGTTCTTAGCTTTAGTGTTAAGGATAGGACGAAAATTTCTTAATTTAATCTCCTAAATTTCATAGTTGTATTACTACCTGAATTAGGAGTTGTTTGGTTGGCGTTTTGAAGCATTTCTTGTCGTGCTCAACGTAATCGTAACAGGAAAAGGTAAACAAAGAAAAAAAAGAAAAGAAAAGAAAAGAAGCTTTTGAAATGCTTAATTTTTCCGCAAAGGTTTGTTAATTTTGAAATTCTTAATCAAGCATGGCAGTCATCAGCTGATGCAATATGATAGGATTATTATTGTCTAAATTTATCAGCAATTCAGTATTAACGGCTGATTGTTCTACTTCAGATGGTTCATTTCAGAATAATCCGACCCCTATTAAGTTATGCACGCATTATTGTGTTAGTATACATAAGATGTTTTTCAAATGCCTTTTTCATGTTTGGGCTTGCTAATTTTATGGTAGCTAGGGTTTTGCTGAAATACTTTTAACTGATAAAAGATTCTTTACTTCAGATGGTTCCGTCAGGGGAGTGTGTAACTGATGAAGTTGGTAAAGATAAATTACGGAGCCCAGATGCTGGGAGTCATGCATTGCAACATAACACTGATAGTAAAATTCCCTCGTCACAATCTGATCAAGGAGGAGAAACCCCCTTGATTAAATCAGAGAAAGACCCACTTTCACAGTCGGAGAAATTAGGAAATGCTTCCTCTGTGATAACCAAGCAGACTCCCTCTCTGTTGCCTGGTATGGAAGGAAGCAGTCCTGTAGCACGTGAGAGAGCATCGCAGGATGGATATAACTGGCGTAAATATGGGCAGAAACTTGTTAAAGGAAATGAATTTGTTCGAAGTTATTACAAATGCACACATCCAAACTGCCGAGCGAAAAAGCAACTAGAACGTTCACACGATGGGAAAATGATTGACACTGTTTATGTTGGTCAGCATGATCATCCAAAGCCACTGAACCTTCCACTAGCTGTTGGTTTTGCTGTCTCTGTTGTTGAAGAGCGACCAGATAAGTCATTGCAAATTGTTGTCAAAGGTAAGTAAACATCTTAATCAGTTGCGTCTAGTCTAATCGAATGAAGTGTAAAATCTTGTTTTGTAACTGGCCTCATATTTGAAGACAAGTCATTGCATTCGCAAATGCCTCACCAAATTGAGCCAAGAAGTGGTTCTCAACCTTTATCTAGTGCTGTCAGTGATGTTAAGGGTGCAGCTTCAAAATCAAATAGGATACAGAATGTTGCCGACAGTGATGATGATCATCTCGTCTCAAAACGAAGGTACCTTAGTTTCTTTCTCTAGTGTGTTAGTTTATCTCTCAATCTTTGTTTAACAGTCATCAAATATAAATAGGAAGAAAGAAAATAGCAATGCTGATGCATCTCCAGTGGAGAAGCCAACCAATGACTCACGTATGGTTATCAAGACTTTCAGTGAGGTTGATATTGTAAATGATGGGTACCGCTGGCGCAAATATGGGCAAAAGTTAGTTAAAGGCAATCCAAATCCAAGGTATGTATTAAGGTCTTTTACGCACATTTTATCTCAGCTCATTAGCTATGCTGATGATTACACTGTTTTCCCAGCTGCAGATATCTTCTTATAATAACCGGAGAGTGAATGCATTTTACTTAACACTTTCTGATCTTAGAAAGTTTTCCTTCCTTTACATATATGTCATATTGTGGCTTTTAAAACTAATTGACTTGCTCTTCTCACTTGTGATGTAGGAGCTATTACAGGTGCTCAAGTCCTGGGTGCCCTGTCAAGAAACATGTTGAGAGGGCCTCGCATGATGCAAAATTGGTTATAACTACTTATGAGGGACAACATGATCATGATTTGCCTCCAACCAGGAGTGTTACCCACAATACAACGGGAGTAACTGTTCATTCAGCAGCTCATAGTGATGAATCAAGGACCAAGGTAGAAGAAAGTGAGACCGTCTGCCTCGACATGGTTGTTTATTCTGGTTCTGTAGCTGAGAATAAATCAAGTGAGCAATTGAATGGAGAGTTGAGAACCAAGTCAGATTTTAGCGGTACTGTTTGCGTCAGTCTGATAGATGCACCTATATCAGGTCCTTGAAGTGGATCAAATGAGCAACAGATTGGGAAGTTGGATCCTAGTGAAGAAAGCGATGCGGTTGACTGTGGTACAATTGTTCATAGTAAATCAAATTCTCAGAATACATCAAAAGAGCAACTGAGTAGCAAATTAGAAATGAAATCGGAAAAAGATACTGTTTGCATTGATAAGATGGTCCATATCACTCCACGTTCCGAGTGTACTTTCAATGAGCAACGAATGCCTAGCGCAGAACCCGTTCAAAGCTGAGCTGGGGCTGATAGTTATAAATTATAATCATGGTCGCAAATGGCAGTGTATTCAAATGGATCTATTTGGGGTATTGGAGTTGAGGCTGCACTTTTGTATCCATATTGGCAAACCATATGTGTAAAACAATTTAACCTGTTAAATAATGCGAGATTAAAGGTGCAGTAATTTTATCTGACAGTATGGTTTGATATAAAATAGTTTGTTACTTGTAATTTTTATCGAGGGCATCCTTGCAGTTATTTTTTACCTTTATTGGTTAATAACATATTTGTGGTTTTATGGCTGCAAATCTTCTTTCTACATTGTCAGTAGGACCTCCATGACAGCTTGCGAACCAAAGAAAACAATGGAATGAGATGACTGCAAAGGTGGATAACCTGTAATTTATAAGAAGTACATGGTTAAAAAGAAACCCCGCTTATAAGCTCTTGGCAGCTAAGAGAAAGAGGACTATGTACCAAAGGTAGTGCCCAGTCTCCTAAAATTAACACTAACAATAAAAGCATCATTGTCACTTCCATGCATGCCAGAGGCCTTGATCAATGGTACAAGAACAGGGTACTAAGAGGCCCTCAGTTCAAGTCCCCTGTTCTCAAATGTGTGAGGACAATAGTAAAGAGAGTAAAAGGACAAAAATGTAAATCACTTCCATGCGCAGGAAGCAACCAAATCCCTATTCATCCAACCAAGGTACAGAGCCCCATCTCTCTCTTCAAGCCTATATCTATCGCAGTAGTTCTCAAGTAGCGTTTTTATGGTGGCATTAACCAAGGAGCTTAGAGGATAAGGAGTGAACCCTGCCATTCTGAACCTTGACCTCCACTTCCCCAAGAGTTCATGTCGTTCCACTCTCTCAGCCCCCTCACAAGCTATGATGTTAACAACATCCCTTGCCAGGCATTGCTGCTCAACATCGATCCGCTCTTTATGTTCCCGGGGGAGAGTCACATCAATTGATTCAAACATGGCTGTGTAATAGTTCAATGTCTCCAGGAACCTTGGGAAGAATGGAGCAGTATTTGTGTTAGATTCCTGTTCCACAAGGGTTACAACCTTCGGAGACAGGCTCTTAACTAGCCTCAAGAGTCGGTCACGATGATTCTCAGTGCTGACACTCTCATCAGGCATGTGGTGAAGCATGAAAGCAAAATTTACAGCTACAGTCTCTCCTGGTCGAACTTGAAGGTGTTCCCGCTGGACTTCGCAACCAGACATGGCAGCAGCATGGAATTCAAATGGCACTTTAAAATACTCTGCAAGCTTAGACAGCCTCTTTCCCACAATGTTTAGGCCTCCTCCACGGGCATATGCAGATGTGGAATCATCAATACCAGTTATTCGGATATGGGGTGGTCCACCAGGCCTAGCTGCAAATGCTTGGATGAGAGTGATCCACTGACTCCCCTGAGCTATTTGGAAATCGATAATATGAACTCTATCTTCATCTTTCATGGCCTCTGCAATGGCTCCATTTGCAGACATGTAGCCAAACTTTAAGTAGGGGCAAACCTCATAAAGAATGTGCATGTAAGATAATAGATCAGCACTCTTTGGTTCTTTGCATCGCAAAGCCTTATAGATTGAGCTCCCTGAGGAGGCTAGTCGTGCCACTAGCCCTTCCAACATGTAGGCTCCCAACCTCTGGATTGGCTCCCCAGAAACCGACACCATTCGGCGTAATTCATCCATTAACCACTGTGCCATCAAGAGATCATTATCTGACAGGGCTTTTGCACAAAAGACAAGGACCTGTTTTAAGTCCCCTCTGGAGATTGCATCTGTTACAAGTCTCCAGGTGCCCATCTCTAGTGAGGTCTTACTGTCAATAACATCAGAATCAGGGCCCAACATCACAGTTTCCAGCTCTTTCAGCTTATCCCTCAAATCACTTACATCATCGGTTACGCAGGAACCACTAATAGGAGAGCCACCATTATTGTCAGGAGAGTGATGCAAGTCGGATGGATACGACTGAGAATCTTGCTGTGACATTGGGCTTCCATTTGGTGAGAAACCGACAAGTGATGTAGAGTTGTAGGCAGTATAACTGCCATTTGCAGAGGATGACTCCAAAGTGCAAAAATTTTCATTGGAACTCTCAACAGAGAAGTGGAATCCGTCACTATAGCAGAGAGAGGGGTCAGTAGGTGGGAGTTGAGGGAACCAGTAGGGCTCAGGCTCGACTTCTTGCTTTATTTGATGGTACAATCTGCTAGCCATGACTGAGCTTCTGTGTTGCTGGGATGCTTGCATTGATGGACAGCTTGCCAGAACAGTTTCTGTCCCCTTGTGGGGGTTGGAGCAATCAAAGGATTCGAGACTGGCAGGACTGTTTCCAACTAAAATGAAAATTCCAAACAGTCAGAATTCAGAATTTTCATCATGGTCATAATAGCAGTAACTTAAGAAACCATCATAATAGCAGTAACTTAAGAAACCTTGCATTCTCTTTATAAGCTAAATGCTGCTTGCAAACATATGAGAGATAAATGAACATTACCATGATCCTTCAGCCTTGACAGCCCAGATTCTTTCCATCTGTCTCTTTATGATCTGCAAAATATTGAAACAAGCTCAGCAAGAGCGAATGACAGCACTGAGGTTGTAACACAAGTTCGAGATTCAGCATGCCGACCGACAATAACATTCAATGTCAATTTGAGGGAACCCTAAGTGAAACATTTGTTTTAGTATCAAACTTTATTTGCAAAGTGGGGAAGGAAACACTAAGGTTCATAAATATACAGAACGTATCAGTGAATACAGATAATCACAATCCAGAAGGTTTTATTTCTTCCATTTCCTCTTGCTGTAGATTTAAAGCAGAGAATAAACAGTGAATATTATATACGAATACATATATATATGTATGTATCTATGCAAACAAAACAAAGCTTTTATTTCTCTCCTATTTTGCCAGGCTTTATTCAACTCAAATGAAGTGATTCAGACTCGTAAACTTAAAAGTACTGAAAATCATACTGATATTTCTATGTACCCTCTAGATTGCTAAAATTATCTCCCTTTTCTCCCCCATGGATTAGCTAGACAGATATGAAAATTTTGACATCTACAAACCTATATCAAGAAATCAAGAAACAGTTCCATATCGATGGGATCAGAGATGAAATCTCGACATCTTCAAAACACTTCCTCATCAACCGGATTCGTAAAGATGAGAGATGCAAATTTGGCTACTTAAAACCACTTCGATAATAGGTTCCTAAACCTTCAAAGAAGGAGGATGCGATGATTCTTAACGAAACAAAATCAAATGACCCAACCTACTCTACCTGCTACATTCTTTTCTTAGGTTGATACATGAGGGACCTCCCTATTCAACACAACTTTCTAGCAGAAGGAGACAAAATCATTATATAAGTAATTCAGTTAGATACTTGAACAAGATTTAGCCAAATGAAAATCCACCATCACAACTCAACACTTCAATTCCAGTCTACACATAAATGACTTTTACTCCAATTACAGCTTCAGTTTTGCTCCATAAAGTCAGAGACTCAGAGTTCGACTTATTTAGCACTTCATAAGTAAATAAAAAACACATTTCCAGCACTAGATCATATTATCCATTAGGCACCCTGTTCTAGCAGTTGCAGAGCTGAAGGAAGTTTATCTTTGAAAACTGAACAAGAACAGAGCCATTTCAAGCTTCTTTTTTTCAAAAAAAAAAAAAACCAAAACTTTGAACATCAGAAAGAGCAGATTACTTGGAGTATAACCAACTAAACTTCCAACCAAAAACTAGAAATTCTTGAAAACCATCTTACTGTTAGTTGATCCTCACCAAACCATTTCCACAAAACTCAATACATTCCCCAAAATACACACTTCCCTCCTCCCCCCCAATAAAGAAACCCTTAAAACAAGTTCAATCACCAAAACAAAGCTAAACCCAAAAAAAAGAAAAAATCAATGAAGGAAGAAGAGCAAACCTTAAATTCAAAAAAAGAACAAATTCAATTCCAACATCAAATCAATGGGGGCACCGCACCTTATTCTAAGGAATCTTCAGCTTTTGGTGAAACTGAAGTTGAAGAAAACAGAGGGTTTGAGAGATGGAATGAGACAGCATATGATTTGTTTTGGTTTCTTTTTTCTTGTAAAGAGTCACATCAGCATGTGCATTCCTTTTTTATTAACTAAAAGAAAAAGGGGTGCATTTTCAATCCCCTTCACATCAAAATTAAAACATACACCGTGAGTTGTCTTGCAAGTTACTTATACTATTATTATTGGATTTGTTGAATGGACCATAATGCCCTTCTTAATTTCACATTTGGTCAAATGTATCCTATTGTCTCCCCCAACAATAAGCATTTTATATTTATATAACTAATATGAAAAATAAAGTAAGCATACTCATGGTTGGTGTACTTATATTATAAATAAAATTATCAATATTCTAGTATCACTTAAATTTTGAGTATTTAAAATATTTTCAAAAGCCCCAATCAAAGAGATCACATCCATACATTAAAATAACATTCCAAAGATTATGATGACATATATTTATGTCTGAACATGATCTCTTCATTTCATCTTCTCTTTATCTTTTAATATCCAATTTTGGGTTTTCCTTCGACTCTACTTTTATGGAACATTCTATTTTATTGTTATATTTAGAACACTAATCATATAAATAGGAGGATAATATGTTGAAGTATCTTCAAACTCACCTTCTTTTATATTGATAATAATTTCCATGCTAATCAATTAAGACTCAATCGCTTATTCAACTTATTTAAAGAAAGAAGAAAAAGAAATGTCTGTAATTATAGAGAGCCAAACTTGTTACCTTTTACTTCAATTCTAAACACCATTCCATAGATGCAATTTTCTTTCTTTTAAGGGTTAAAATTAATATTTATTTAACATACTATACTTAATGACTAAATATACAGTTTTGAAATTATTATTATTAGAAGCGTATGTATGTGGAAAGCATGTACTATTTAAAATATATATTTGTGTTTAAAATTAATATATAATAAACAATGAAATGTATGGACATAAATATATAAAACTTTAGAACACAGATATAACTTATTAAAGTTTGAAATAAAATTAAAATTGCTTTGAAAAGGTTTTATTGATAAAATATATAAAAAAATGAAAACACCTACATAATCATATTTAGAAATATGAAAGAATAAAATTCAAATACAAAATACTATTCAATGTTTAACAAATCCACTCGTCAATAAATCCAAATTTGTCAATATTATTTTCTATACCGACTAGTACATCGTTAATATATTTCAAGCAATATGGATGAAATCTAACGGTAGAGTTGGTTTCGATTGAAATTTTTACCAGAGCGAATTTAAATTCTATTGTTTGGATTAGTTAGTAGAACAAAATATTTTGATTAAGATAAGAGTAAATCCAATGATAAAATTAATGGTAAAGTGTTTAACCTTTGGTTGTTTATTGGAGAAGAAGAGAAAGGTTAAATTGGTAAGAATGGAAAGAAGTGATGTATTTAGTTGAAATTAGCTTTAGAAAAAGAAAATCCAACATTGAGGTAATACCCAAAGTTAAGAAAAATTTAAGGAAAAGGGTAAGTTGTTTCTTCTTTGTCCCCTCCCCAAAGTTAGTGGGCCACACCACTTAAATATTATTTGTTAATGTGACTTTAAGTCTAAGTTATCATTATTATTGATTCATTGTTTGGAGGATACTATGAGTCTTGTCAACCTAACCATGATCTTCCTATTTTACTTCTTTATGTTTTGGTGACTCATCCTTCATACTTATCATCCAATTTAAATTTCAAGAAATACCCTTAACCTATTTATTTTACTTTTACTTTTCTCCGGTCGCTTTTTTTTTATAGGTGAAATTAAATTATATATTTTATGATAATTTTATCATCTCAATAGTTTATATCTTTATAAAATTTGAAGGGTTAAATCAAATTTTTATTATTTTGAGTAGTTTTATAAATTATAAAAATTTAAATTAAAATTTACATCTTTACTATGCTCCGCCTTTGATTGTAGGAGTTAAGTAAAAGTAGAATGAGAAGGATATGTATATATCACATCAAAACAACTTTCAAATTAAGGAAGGAGAGTTAAAAGGGATATATAATTGATTTGAATGAGTCAAAAGTAATAAGTTAATAATAAAGGGTAAAATGTAGTGTTGATTAAAAATTTTCATTTTTCAAACGAGAATAAAAGCAGTATTTTCTATTTTCGAGACTGCTATTTGCCCATAACACCGCCCCAATTTGAATGCAATAAGAAAACTATTAGATTTTATAAGTAATTAAAATAAATTCAGAATTTAATCTTTCTACTTTTATTTCTAGGAATTTAGTTCATTTATTCTTCAGATTTCAAAACTATTAATTTTTTTGTTACATTTCTTAGAGTGACGTTTTGAGATTAAAAAAATACTCACTCAAGAAATATGTAGTTAAAAAGGTAATGTTGCAATGATCTTGAATTTAATGAATAACTTTAATATCGTCCATTGTTAGACCTAGATTTTGGAATTTGAAAAGTAGAACTCTTTATTTTAAAAGTATAAAATTAACTTTCAAATTTTCAAGAATACAAAAACTTTATTTTAACCAAATATAAACATTAATGAATCGTCTATAAAATAGAAATGAGTTAATATATAATTTGACCCCTGAACTTGTCTATTTCTACTTATTTTGTTCTTAAAAAGATTTTCAACCTACTTGGTCCTTGAGCTTGTATTCTGTGGTACTTCCGCACTAACACCGTTAGTTGTGCTGACATGACAACCTCTCCGTGTGCCACATGGCAAACATAAATTAATATATAAATATATAAATGATGTTTGCACATGGCATTTTGAGAAGCTACCACGTGGTTGCACTAGATTGGCTAGAAATGTCACGTCAACATAAGCTAATGGTGTTAGCATGGAGGCACCAACTTGGTTGACAGAATACAAGTTCAGAGATCAACTAGATTCAATAAAATTTAGGGACCAACTAAATACAAATGAACAAGTTTAAGAGCGAAATTATATATTATTCGAGTAGGAATTTGTTAATGGATAGATATCTTCTTTTTATAAACAACAAAAACTGTCCACTAAGGAATTATAAATTTTCTATTCATAGATTCAAAAGTTAATAGACTAAGAAGGATAAAGATTTCATATTTAACAGTCTTCTCGTGCATAGTCATTGAAATTTGAAAACTTAAAGTTTGAACTTAGTCCCTCTCTCTATATTTATATTGAAATATTAAATTTAATAACAACCCTAAATCAATTGGTCAAAAGTCGTTTTGTCTAATTTATGAATTGTTTTCACGAAAATCTAAAAGATTAAAAGAGAAAAAATAACAGCACTTTTGCAAAATTTTAGATTTATTAACGAGTTGGATTAGACTGGTGATTCTACGCGGTGAGTCATTGAAAATGGATGGGTTTTTTTGGTTGAGTTGAGCAGAGTCGTGTGAGTTATTGCGGAGATCAATATTATTTACATTAAAATTCGATTTGATTTCTTTAGTAACGTTTTAATATATAATATTTTATGGAAAATAGATAAACTTTATACATGTGTCTAGCAAAGATGTGGTGTTGTGTGAAATTCATCATGTTTAGGTTCGCGTGTGATAAAGGGTGGATGGTACACTAGCTTTGTTCCGCTAGATACACATGACTCATTGAGGGAACAACTCCGCTTTTTCATATAAATGATCCTAATTTTTTTATTAATTATGAAAATAATCCACTTTTCTGATTATATACGTAAATGACCTGAAATGAACAATAAAAGTTGGTGGAATCAAAAATATGTCATGTCAACCACCGAAATAAAAATTAATTTTTTAGTGGTGTCAAAAAGAATGACGCCGCCTGTATAAATATCAGAGAAATACTGTTATTTCTCAATAATTTGGAGCTTTAGAAAATCTATTTTTTGGTGGAGCCATTAAGTATGACAACACCACTTTTTTAATGTGTCAAGAGTTTTCTTTTTTTAATTTAAAATATGTTATTTTATTGGGTGGTTCGAATTAGAATGGCGCCACCACTTTATTTATTTTGTGTCAACTTTTTTTTAAAATGTTTAGTTTTTTTTTAGTTTTATTATAGTTTTTGTTTTTTTAGCTTTTTTAAAATTAAAAAAATGTTATTTTATTAGGTGGAGCTATTTGAATCCATTACCGCAACACGAGCAAGTTTCTCAGTGCTATTAAATTGTAGCTCGAATGCTATTGACATTGATGATCTCACTCGTGAGGTTCGATTTGGAATTCCTTAAAACCTTCAAACAACCCAATGACCTAAGGAATCCCAAATAATCCACCCGTAGGCTGTATAACCAATTTAAACTAGTTATCGTCCTACCACAACCAATGAAAACACTTACATAACCAATTTGAACTCGTTACCGAATAAAAAACTGGCATTCGAAAATAACAATTAAATTTACCGGTGTTGAAGCTCTACCGAATTATCGTTAAACAAAATATGCCTTCAAATTAAAAAATTTACTAAATAAACAAAAAACACAAATACATAATAAATAAATAAATAACGCTCATCATCTCTCTCTTATTCATCCTCTAACAAAATATAATTAAAAAAAAGCTTCAACTTAGATTAATCTACAACTGGGGTTATATATAGTTGTTTGATCATGCCAAAGACAATATTCCATCAAATAAAATATATATTTTTATATTTAAATTAAAAAATACATTTAAAAAAAAGGTTAGCACAAAATAAATACATTGGTGGCGTCATTCTAATTGGAGCCACCAAATAAAATAACATTTTTTTAAAATTTTAGAAACCCAAAAGAAATAAAAAAAATACCCGAGACACATTAAAAAAGTGATGGCGCCATACTTAATGGCTCTACCAAAAATAGATTTTTTTAAAGCCCCCAATTATTGAGAAATAGCAGTATTCCCCTGGTATTTTATACAGGTGGCGTCATTCTTCTTGGAACAATCAAGAAATTGATTTTTTATTTTGGTGGCTAACGTGGCATATTAGTGGCGCAATTCTCTTTGGCTCCATCAACTTTTACTGTTCATTTCAGGTCGTTTAAGTATATAATCAGAAAAATGAGTCATTTTCATAATTAATCAAAATTTTAGGTTAATTTATATAAAAAAGCTTATCAACTCCTCTAAAGGACAAGTGTTGGGATATGTGGTGTAAGTATAACAATATTGAATTTCAAGCTTACAACAGCTTACCTTTTTTCAATGGAATAAGCTAATTAAGGTATTGTTTGTTAAACTGGAAAATTAAGTGCTTAAAAAGTAAGTTCTAGAAAATTAAGTATTGAAAATTTAAGAAGTGGATTTAAACTATAAAATGGTTTGATATATTACTTAAAATTAATTAAGGAATATAATTAGATTGTTTGATAAATATATAAAAATATAAAATTCTACATTTTATCATTAAATTTTAAGCATTTCATTTTATTCTAAATAAAAACTAAATTTTAAAGGTAAATTTTTATAATATAATATAATATTAAAATAATTAAAATAGAATAGAATTAATTGAAAATATTCTCCATTGAGTGTTAAGTAGCTCTTATCTATTTATTATTTTCACACTTTTTTATAGAAAAATTTTATCGATTATTTTTATGAGGATTATCAAACATGTGTAAAAATTAAATCATTAAATATTAATTTTCAATAGATTTAATTTTTTCAATGGTCTATCAAACAAGGTCTAAATTAAACTTCAAATTCATTTCATCTAACTTAATAATTTAATGAGTTAAAGTGCAAATTTGTCACCATACTATGCTATACTTTGTTTTAATTTACATTTGCCATTATATTTTGAAAATATTAGTAAATCTGCGTGTAACAGCCCGATTTTTAGTGGTATCGAAAAATACAGTTTCGGAACTCCATTTTCGTAAACTAAGCTCATAATTATTAAATATTAATATTTACGAGGATTTATATTAGCGATTAAAGTTTGGTCCGATAATTGTGTTGAATTAGTAGTTAATTAAGGTCCAAGGACTAAATTGTAAAATTTCAATCACTATAGGTTTTTAATTGGTCAATGACTTAAGGTGTAACACCCCTGAAATTGATAGATTATAAAAGTAGTATAAAATGACTATTGTAATATTGATTTTTCGGCAAAATGAGAAAATGATATAAAGATGATAAAAGAAAAGATTGAGAAGTATGTTGCGGGATACTAAATTAAAGTAAGGATTAAATCATAAAGGTGTCAAAAGTTTTGAGGTAAGTCTTATACTATACATATGAACTTACTAAGTATCTTATATGCTTACCTTGTTTGTTTTCTCTTTTTCCTGTAGATCGTCACATTGCAAAACTCGTCAAGTCAAATTGTCTTGAAGCTCACACTATCATTGAATATAATCATTTTGAGTCTAGGGTTGTGGCATGTATATAAGTATCTTGGTGTAATCCTTAATGTATAAAAGTCTTGATGAGTTGAAAATTGTGATGACTATGGTACATTGTTAGGATCGTCCCGATTAAGCAACAAACAAGTACAAATAGCAGAAGAAATTGAGAAGATGAACACATAAAATTTAACGTGGAAAAACCCCTCCAAAGAGGATAAAAAACCACGGGCAAAGTTAATTTTACTATAATGGCAAAAGAATGAAGAGTACAAAAGATGGAGATAAAAACTAAACCCGAAAACCCGAAAAACAAAGAACCCGAAAACGTAAACACAAAATTCTCTGAATGTGTTATGAGTTCTAATCTAATGGGTGTGTCTAATTTCTAAGATTGTAAAAGAGCCTATTTATAGGCTAAATTAGTAAGTCAAATAAACTATACTAATAAATGCTAAATATATTATACTAATAAATACCAAATCTTCTAGAAAGAAAATATATTTTTGTTTAACTTGACTTGCAAGCAATCTCTTAGAATTTGGGTCACACAATTCTAACATACATGATGATTTTGAATGTTGGGCATGGCATTTGATTTAATTAATGCATAATGCTTGATGCTATTGGGAAGGAGAGATATGAATCTATTTTAAACTTGATATGTTAATTTTGGTAGGATGAGATAAGTAAAATGGCTAAGTTGGTCCCTAGTTAAACATGGTAAGCTTGATTGTCATGCTTGAAATATGTGTCGGTGTATAGTTGATTTGATTCACGTTAGCATAGGTTCATTTGGCATTTGATTGAATGTATTGAAATGAATGGTTTTGTAATAGGTTGAACTCAATTTGAATTGGTTTTGATTAGAAATGGCTAAATGACTTATTTTGGTATTAAATGTTATGAGTTCGGAATGTTTTAGGTGAATATATTGAAAGGTTTGATTGGAAACTTTGGATTAAGTGCTAAATTGTGCATTTTTGCCAAAAACAGGGTCCACGTCTCGATGACCACCCTCCCTCATCGCAACATTGGCCAACAGTAAGTGACATCGCGACGTCAAACGACATGAAGTCGTGATGTAACTTACTATTTTGACGACATCACGACGTGGAAGTGATGAAATCGTGACTCAGATTAACAATTTGGTCCTATTTCATACTCAGATTAACAAAAGAGCTTTCGTAAGCTCATATAAGACCTGGAAATGATTGTTTAACATAAATTGAATGTGATTGAGGCTTAATTGTACATGTTGAATGATTAAATGCTACGTAATTGTTTGTTATTGTTTTAATAATGAATGTAGTATTCCGTAGCTCGGACCCAACGATAGGATAGAGAGAGGGATGTTACATTGCCATTCAACTCTTATGTGATTGAATTTTATTTAATTTAGTCACCAACTTTGATTTTTAATTGATTTTACAATAAATGTTAATATTGATAATTTGAAAACATAATTTAATAAGAATTTTATTTCAAATATTTTATTTTAATAGTTAACAGTAATTTAACTTTTAAATATTAAAATTAATAAATTAAATTAGAATTTGTATTTAATGAAATAAAAATATATATATCGTAAAAGAAAAATTAAGTTTATTTTTATAAAATAACTATATTTATTTAATTTCAATAATATATTAATTAAAGTATTATTGTTAAATATTAAAGTAAAATATAAATTTTATTTAATTAAATTTTGTCTTCAAATTATTTTAAATTAAAATTGAATAGGAAAAGTCAATCAAATAAAATTAAAGCAACAAAATTCAATATAGAGTTAAAGTTTAATGGTAAATTTTTTTAGTTTATAAGAAAATGGAAAATACCAATCAACGAGGAGTATAATGGCAAATTTCAATTTTCATAGTGGCATATTCACATATTTATCCTAATTTAAATTAATTAATATTAACTAGATTACGGCATATTCACTATGTGGGTTAAAATAATTATGTCATAAATTTATTCAAAATGACATAAAATTAAATATGATTTTTTAGTTGAAATGATAAATATTAAAGTATTTTAGGTTTATAAATCCCATTTCATGCATATAATTTTCCAATTTTATCAATATATAAAAAGATATAAATACCCTCAAATAATATTTATTATTTTGTAAAATAAATTAATTTTTAATAAATTTACAATTGAGTTAAAATCTAATTAGTGGGGAAACCAATTAAAGCATTATATTCCCTCAAAAAAAGGTGTAGATGAGTAAAAAAGTCATCAACTTTTGTCTTTAGATTTAAGATGCAGCCAAAAACATAAGTTTTACATGGTCTGTAGTAAATGAAACAAGTGGATGGCTACAAAATCCAAAATATATGTGCAGGGGAAACATTTTTGACACAAAATAATTTATATATATATATATGTAAGTTTGACTAATTATAAAAGTTTAAATTATATATAAAAGGTTGATTGGATTTTAATTTAGTTGGTATCAATATTATTGTTAATATAGAAATATGTGAATTTGAGCACATTAAAACACGTTTATCTATTATTTAAAAATTAGAGGCGAATTATAAATAATTCTAAACATTTTATAAATAAATTAAATATAAAAAAGGGACGTCATTCAATATTTTCGTTTGTCCTATCCCATAAACTCAACATTCCTATCCTGAGACAAAAAGTCTCAAATTCTGACTGCTTCGCTGTTTTAAAGAAAAATAAAAGATGAAATCAACCCTCAAGAGTTCATATACAAATTTCCACGCATGGCTCCAACATATAAATAATTTTAACACTGATGTAACCATGTCTCTAAATTTGTCAAAGCTTTGCAAAGTTTGATGAAGGAAAAAGACATGCGATGGGTGAACACGAGTTCTCTTTTGCCTTCAAATCTCTGTCAATCTTCCGACCAAATGCTTGAAATTTGCATCTGCATGTTTCTGTTTTGTCTAAACTTCGGGATTCGTGCCTTCATGTTTTGTTAGTATATTTTAGCGTCTCATGTTTGGAAGTAAGTATTTCGTGCATGGATGAGGTTTATATCAAATAAAATTATATAATAATAAATTGTTATTGATTAAAAGTGTTCATGGGAATAGTTATTGTATCATCATGTTGAAGTACTTCTTATACTTCTCATATATGAATACAATGCACCATTATCGAGAGAGCATCATCACAATGTCACTAATATCAATCACCACATCAGATTCAATTTTATTAATATTGGTAAACATCCTAATCATATTTTATCATATGCCTAAATTGGATTCTATCCAATCATGTAATGAAATAATTACTCTAAATCCTTCTTTATCGGTAAATATCCCTTCTTCCAGAAAAGATAAACAAGATCATATATATAACTTACAACTTAGATAAACTGTCATTCTTAGTGGCTTTCTGCATCATCTACGATATGAATCATCATCATTGTCAACTCCAATATATCTAAAACTTAATTGTTATAACAATTGACATCATATTATGATGGTCAAAGGGGATATTATCGACACGGTTATGATTAAGAGAAATAATATAAAAATAAAATTGGGTTGAATTATTAAGATCATGTTGCAACACCCTCACAAGCGAAGGATGCAAGGGTAAATGAAAACCCAACAAAAAAAATGTCCAAGGACCAGAATATGACCTTCCCATTGCCCACGATGTCGTTTTAACTGGTGCTCGTTGTTTTTAACTGAAAATTGGTAGCAATGGCGGAGATCCTTAATCCCCCTCGTGGCAGGGTTGAGGATGTCCTCATCTTATATCTTCACCTTACCTTTACCAATTTTCTTCAATGGGCCAGCTATTAATGGATATAGAGCAAAAACGAAAGAAAAATGGAGAAATAGCAAAGAGTAGAAGAAAGACCAAAAAAATGAAATAAAAACTTCCTAAAGAAATAAGTTTGGTGAGCTTCAAAATTAAATAGAAGAAATTGAGAGGCAAAAATACAAGAATTGAAACATGGAAAAGAACTTACATTAATTTTTATTGCTTAGGTGAAAACATATGATATGAGATGAGAGGCCAAAAAGAATGGAGGTCACTTAATTACAAATTAAATAAAAATTGCTATGTACAGGAAATGCCACCACTTTGTCCCTTGAGCTTGGCTGATTGTATAAATGGAAGACAATCGGAAGATTTTGGGTACTCTTTCGACACACTTCGGAAGCAATTTCTTGGATGAAAGCTCGGCATTTCCTGAAGATAAAGTCCCGCATGGTAAACATCCTACGATCATATCTTGGCTTCGGCATTTCATCAAATACTATGTATTCATGATATCAAGAAGCTTCTTTCATCACTTTAAGTCGCCAGTTTATGGATTATAGATCATAGATAAGGAGTGATGCCATAAATTACCATATTTCAGTCGTCCACCGTCATGAGGCAAGACATAGGCCTGCGTAGACTCATGTCAGTCGAGGATTGTCACTTGTTAAGACCACTGAAAGTCATCGGGGGGTCGACCAAAGCAAATACAGTTGAACCACCTTCCACTCTATAAGCCGGACTCAAAAAACCGTGCAACGGCCAAATAAAGTTGCTCTTCCTCAAAAGGCTTCGATACATAGTCATCCATCCCACATTTCAGGCACTTTTCATATGTAGCCTGGATCACATCAGCTGTCATTGCTAATATTGGAATGTGCCAGTGGGACACGTTTCCATACATCTCAATAGACACTTCTCCAGAAGCAAGTTTTTCATTCACCTCATTCTCCGCACTGCGGATCTGCCTAGTTGCTTCAAACCTGCAAATAATATTTGAAGTATCAGGATCAAGGATCTCTTTCCATTAAAACATATCTTGGAGATGTTTAGACCAAGGTCTATCAAGCTAATCAACATTCTGGCATCTGGATATACTTGATAATAATATTGCCTCATAGTTTTGATGTATTAACCGAGTAAATGCTAAACAAAGTTAAAGGGTTGTTATGGATTGATTACCCATCCATTTCTGGCATCTGGAGATCCATGAAGCAGGCATCGAAAGTATGGGGTGGCTTAAGCTTGTTGAGTGCATCGTGGCCTCTTTCCACACAGGTGACAATTGCTCCATATTTCTTTAAAGCACCTTCTGCCACTCTTCTGTTAACCTTATTGTCATCGACGACTAAAATCCGCTTTTCTCTAAGTAAGCTCCCGAGTGTAGACATTTTCTTTCCACGTACTTTGCCCTTTGTACCTCCAAGGGCTTCTTGGAAACAGGCAATTAAGACACTCAACCGAAGAGGTTTCATCAGCACATTATCTACAAAACCAGAAGTCTTAAGCTTGGAGCGCTCCACGGGGCTCATGGAGGTACCCAAAAGAAAAATTTTCGGAAGGTTTGTTGAAACATTTAGTTTGCAATTTTTCCTATGTTGTTCGAGCAAAGATCGTAACTGAAGAACTGTTTCTTGATTCCAAACATCTTTGTCAATAAGAATCATGGCCAAATGTGCAAATGTGCTGCAGAAAAAACAATAAAAATGAATCAGCAAAACCAATGTAAGTTGAATGCTGCGGTTGAAAATTAATTGTCCTCAAATTCTTATATATATATTAAGTACCACCACAATTATTCTAGCTACCTTGTGGTGAAAATGCTTGACACGTAGGTGCATGCTGACTCCAAACTGGAAGTTATATCAACAGATATTCCCAGTCTTCGAAGATGGTATTTTGTGACCTCAGCACGGATGCTTCTATTATCAATAATAAGTGCTCCCAATCCTTGGAACTCTGAAACCACTGGATCATATTGCTTCCATTTGGAATCAAGAGAACTTACTTCGCCTTTTCCAAAAGCTCCAGTAAATGAGAAAGTACTGCCAACGTCAGGTTCACTCGCAAACCCGATCTCCCCATGCATGAGTTCCACCAGATGTTTGCTGATGCTCAATCCTATTCCAGTCCCACCATAATGTCGTGAAGTGGAACTGTCGGCTTGAACAAAAGGAGTGAAAATTTGATCTTGTGCATCTAAACGAATCCCGACGCCTGTGTCCTCAACTGTTACAAGTAATCTAATCTTTTCAGGGTCATCCTTTGCGTCTTTTCCATTTAACATTTTGAAATTCTCCCAGCTTCTCCATCTGTCTACCACCGGAAAACCACTTAATGTATTATAGGTTTTGCTTGACATGTCCTGAACTAAGTTCAAGCCTTGTTGTAGCACCTTGTCCCCCACATCGGATGTGCCTTTCATTTCATCTACCAGATGCACCGAGACAAAAATATGTCCCTTATCCTGCGTGAACTGCAATTTCAAGTTCTAAGTTAGAGAACACGTACAAATTTCAAAGATTTGGGGAAAATAATGGAACTTAAATGTTCATCTGATTTCCCGGATCTCTACTGCAAGTTAAACACGAAAGAACCATGGAACTGTGAATCCCCGGCATTCAAGAGTTGATAACAAATCTCTACATTAAGTTCCCATAATGCTGCATGTATGTTGATTTAAGTTTCTGAATAAAAGGACAAGGTGATACCCCCACTCGATTATCCACAAGAAAATGCATCAAGTTCAGAAGCCATACATCCTTTTCCAAGTCTTCGGGAGATATAAGTTTTAGGCGTATGATGCAACAAACAGGGAAGAAACATATAAATTCAAACATAACAAACCTTAATTGAGTTTCCAACAAGATTAGTAATTATTTGTCGAAACCGCCCAGGGTCACCAACAACAACTTCAGGAACCCGATCAGATACATAAACCGCCGACTTCTCATGTTCAAATAAGACAAACAAACAAGATTATGTAAGAACAAGAAGAAAAACGGAAGAAAGGAAACCAGATGAGTTACTAGAGACATATCTTGGTTTTACCTCGATTCCTTTATCATTAGATTTGTCAGAGGAGAGTGAGAGAATGCTATCGAGAAGGTTGCGTAGATCAAAGGGCACATCCTCAAGTTCAAGCCTGCCTGATTCTATCTTAGCCTGATCAAGAACTTCATTTATCAGCGATATAAGATCTTTACCACTAGCATGAGCAGTCTCAGCGTAGTCCCTTTGGATCGCATCAAGATCAGTGTCCATCAACATTTTCAGCATACCTGTGAATGTTATAACAACAAAATGTAAATACCACAGTTTAATTAGTTGTGCTGGACTGGAGAGTTGAAGGGCTTTCTAATCACCTAAAACACCATTCATTGGAGTTCGGATCTCATGGGAAACAGTAGCTAGAAACTACAAAATAGAAAACCATAAAGTTAGAAAACACTGTAGAACTATTCCATTATAGTCATTTTTTTCAGGAGAAAATTTTACTTTAGGACAACAATCGCTAACAAAATGAATTTGGATAAAGTTAAGCCAATCTTTTTTTTATATAGTAGAGACTTGTTTGCTAGTAGTAGCGAAAGAACCTGAGATTTAGCTACATCTGCAGCTTCAGCACGAGCTTTGAGCTCCATCATCTCTCGGCAGTCGTTCTCCACTTTCGCGATACGACATATAGCTGCATGGAAGATATGACCAACAAGCAAAGTAATAACTAAGACTCCCACAGATGCATTGATTGCCATCCAAGGTAATGGAGGTTTTTGCTTGAACCTACAAGAGCAAAAAATTCCAGTTTTGAGGAAACATAACATCTCACATCTTTTTGCTAACATTAAAACTTCTTATTTATATTTTAGGGGGAAAAACACCAACCTGCAGTGCATCTCGTGCTTCCTTAATGGGTCGCCAAAATCAAGGCTGCTAACATGCAGTAAACCAGTATCGGTTATATCAGTACCGTACATGCTGATTGGAGCAGATGCATTGGTTGTGTCGTACACATTGACAACTATCGTTTGCTTGCTAGCAAGTTGGTGCAAAAGCTTCTCCACCAGGGAGGGGACATCATAAGATGCACCCAGATACCTGCAATTGAAACTGACTATTCAAATGTAAAATTGAACTGACAGTGACAATAACAGTTTAAGAGATAATTACCCCACAGTCGCTTCAGTACGTTGCTCAGGTATAGCATCTGGAGGCAAATCCTTGTTATAAACTGCAAATGTGAGCACAACACCAAGGTGGTTGGATTTTAGTAGCTTAAAAGGTGATGTCAATACACCCTTTCCGGTTGCCCTTGCTCGCAGGATGTTCTCAAGGTCTTGCTGTGAACAGCATAAACAGCAAATTAACATAACATTATTTGCTAAATGAAGATGCAGTAAGAAGATGTAAATAGGAACAATTCTAAGGGAATTGTATTCAACATTATAACTACTAGTTGCCTACTAAGTAGACAGACTATTACAACATGATAAAAGAGGATCTGGTGTTGGTTCTTTAATTTTTTTTAACCTGGTATTGAAGAAGATTTCCAATTCACTGCTATGATTATAAATATCATACTCCTATTACTTTGTGTTTCCGTGCTTGTTGATCCCTTTGCCTAATACTTTGATGTTTTAGTGTTGAAATCAAACATAACATTGGGGAAAATGTGGATTATATACTTGTAGCTAAGCAACTAAAATTTAGCAAGTCTCACAGTACACACTCATCCTCAATGTTTACAAAATCACTGAAATGAAACTTGAATGCTATAACCAATTAAACCATTTCTCATCATTCAAAAACTTGAAGTTCAAGGAAATTTGCACGATTTCCCTACTAAATGGTAGTCCCACTTTCAGTAGGGAGGGTATGTGCTGAGTTACTTTGGTTCCTGCTCTAGTTCCTACTTCGGCTGAAACTGAATGCTATAAAATATATAGTGCAGCCTCAGATAAAGCAAAACATACCTGTCCAGACATCATGTCAATAGAGACAATATGAGACACAGTTTCTTGTGAAAATATCACTGGTGCATATTCATCTTTAATGGGTGCAGGGTCCAAATTTTCAGTCAGGCAATCTTGGACTAAAGTCTGGTCCTCAGTTTCCATTTTCTTTATTGTCCATCCATGCTGCTTCTCAAACTGCTCCCTCTCTGAGTGAAGAACTTTCAATGCATAAGCAACACCACTGGTAAGCGGCCTCTCAAAAGCTGTTCTCTCAGTATACTCACCAAATGTTTTCTAGAAAACATGAAATTGTAGTTCAGATAGACATAAAACGAGAGCCAAACTTGTCTACATTGTAAGCACTAGGAATTCATATACAATTTTAAGCCAAGAACTATGGTTCCATAGATGACCACCAAGTCAAGTGATGCAAGCCATCATCTTTCATTAGCATAGCCATACACTAATCCATGTAAGTAAAAATAGAAACACATTAGTTATTCAGATATAAGCACATAGAATATGACCTGATCAATGGCGGATGGATGCTTCCCATGGTGAAAAGTGGATACAAGAATTGCCAAGGCATGAACATGATTCATGCTAACATTGAACTGATCTTGCAACATCCGTGCTCTCTCATCACACATGTTGGCGAGTGTGTGTTCTCTCCTCAGAATGATCTTTTGGTTTAAATGCCAAAATAACCAGATGGATGTAAGGATCCCCAGAAGTACGAAAACTGTTAAGAGTTTCTTTCTCCACTTCCCGGCACCTTTGGGAGGGCTCTGGTCTAGCTGCTGCTGCTGCTTCTGTTGCAACAGCAGCTGTAGTTGCTGAGTTGCAGGTTGCAATGGAGCTGGCTCATTCTTTCGTTTCCACCTGAGCTTCAAACAAACTCCTGGAATCTTACAGCTCAGTATCACTCCAACAAGAAGCAACCAACATCCTTTCCCCATACAGAAAGACAAGTTCTTGAAATTGTCTTTTGGTTGGACTCCAAGTGCACTTCCTTGCAAGATGTTCTGCTTATGCCAAAACAACATAAATGATGGTTATTTTAATAGCATTACTCATGGAGCACTTTGAGGCATGCAATTTCAGTAAGATTATATATATGCATATGAGTGAAACTATCTGATTATGGAAAAGGGTCCATCATTATATCACATGTATAATCCTGACAGTTCAGCTTGCAATTGAGACTGTAAGTTTCATCATATCACTCCTAACGAATACCAGAATTTATTAACCAAGAATTATAAAAGTTCATTGCATTCTCTAAGTTGAATTGTCTTTAACATTCGATGTTCCTTTACACATTGTAGTTTTATGAGCACACATATACCTATGAAAAGAAGAATATATTTATCAACTTCTTTTCAGAAATCTTTGCAGCCAAAATTATTATCAGCCAGTGGTGTGCTCCACAAGTGTAAACAAACAACTATTTTTTTCTGATAACATTACTTAGTGATCAAGTAAAGAAAGGGGCAAAATTATGTTGCAAAGTTTTAGCCATCAGTCAGAAGAATGCATTGTACAGCATTAACTAAGCTTTACGAAGTTAAAAGTTTGAATATTTACTACTGTTAGGTGTTTCTAACATCTAGATGCTACCTTTCCACCACTATGATGCTCCCGTGATATTGATGAAACAGATTTTTGTGAGACATAAGTATAGTGATCCAGCAACGAGAAGTCATGCTCGCTGTGAATATTCTCAACTTGGACTGGACATTGATCCTTAAGTTCCGTAGTTTTTACGATCTGCACCTGCTGCATTCTGGAGTCTTGCTTCTCTGGACACAGTACTTTAAGAGCACAAGTAACATCATCACTCCATGGCTTTTCAAGTCCTGAATGCTTGCCACATTCGAGAAATGCTATCTGTAATATGCAGAGGAATGAGAGCATGATAAAATTTTCATATAGAAAATCTAAGACATGCATTTTGGCAACCATATTTGTAGCTGGAAAGACTGTTCGTGCAACTTCACAACAAACAATTTATTTAAAATGAGACATCGAGAACTCAATCCTATCTTCACAAAGATTTGATTGCCTTGTCAAAGGAATCTTGAAATACTCTTGATCTTAACCACCTATCTAGATCTTAAATTCTGTTCACGGTTATAGTATCATATAGCATTGCCTATCAAGAAAAAGATATAAACTTCATTTTCGTTGGCGTTTAGCTGCTATTAAATAATAAGACATGTTCATACGATTCCACTCCAAAGAAATGTTACTGGGAAGGAACTTAGAGAACATTTCCAGTCTAAACAAGAATATTCTTTGAAGAATCACATATTAGTTGAGCACAAGAACAATTTAAAGGGATCTGGCCCTTCATGCTCGAATGAGAATGAGAATGAGGACTAATGCATCAATTTAATAATATATTTCAAAAACAGGAAGAGAGCAACTTTCTGGGACTCATTACCCAACCATACAACGAGTGAAGAAGGCGATAACAAGATTCGAAAATAGGTTACAGAATCATATCATGACCCTATTTTCAGATGAATATCTTCTATGATTTCCAGCAAAAGAAAAAAAAAACAGTACATACCACATAATATATTTATTCTACATTATCTTCCAGAAAGGAAAAATCGGATAGAACAAAGCCACATTTGTCTTATCACATTATATTGACCAAATTCAGCCCTCATAACAAAACCAGACCTTAAAAGCAACAGCTTTGTCGGTATATAAACTAATTGCAGCTAGGGAAGTCTAAAGCTAAGAAAGATACAAAAAGTTACCTGATCTGGTTCATAGAAGAAAGAAGCTAAAGCAAGAAATTGGTTCTTGCTAACATTGAAATGTTGAAGCAAGATTCTTGCCTTCTCCTCACAAGAATCGGTTGTCTTCTTATTGCTGTCCAAAGCTACACTGTTGAAACTCAACAAGAACCAAATAATCCCAGTGGAAACGAAGCCTAAAAGCCAGAGGAAGAGAAGGTTCCTCTTCCATTTTCTGAAAGAATTGGGTCCATGCATAGTCTCCTTAGCTTTCTTCAGCCTGAAATTTGCTGATAACCTACAATTAGAACCAGAAAGCTTGCCGTTCATAGACATCTTGAGCAAAGCAAACTTATGTATTTCCCCAAGGCGCCTTAAGAACTTCACAAAATTCCCAGTTCCAGAAGAAGAACAAATTCATGAAAGTAAAACCACCAAGGCGACCCCAACACCAAAATTCAAAACAGATTAAAGTTTGCCAAAATGAAACAGAGAAAAAATTCATTCACCTAACCGACAGCACTACTCAGGAGACAATCCAGCTCATTTCTCAACAAAACAAAGCTCCAGTTATCCACTTTACCCAGAAACCAAAGTGGTCCAAACTCCATATACCATCCACTTGAAAGCTCATAAGCTCGCATCAAAAGCCATGCTTTTCTTTTGAAACACCACCAAAACAAGATCAGCAATCATGCCAAAACAAACAACCTGAACCCAACCCAGTGTCTTTTTGGGCAACCTGTGAGGGAATCATTAAATGGAGTAAGTTGAAAAAATTTGGCTTTTTCCTATTCCAAGTTCTCTCAACCTTCCTTCAATGTCTGTAGAAACAAAAAAAAAGGTGGTATCAAGAATGCAACTTGATTAATAAAAACCTCATATTGAAACCCAAATTTCTAGACTTTAACCCGGTTGGTTTCTGAGTTAACCCAACTGGAATCAATCATCACACTTTGGATAAAAAAAGGAGGTCAGTAACTTGTCTTTCTTTTCTTTTTCTTTATTTTGGCCCTTTTAAACACAGTCACGGAGCCCAGCATTTGAAACTGAGGTTTTAGGGGGGTTACATGATTATCTCATCATCTAAGTGGGGAAGGTTTAGGTCCCAAAACCAAACAAACCACCCTTCCAACAAGAAGAAAAAATTAATTAAAATAAAAGCCTTCATTATTTTAAAAAAAAAAGTATTTTATTATTAATATCACATCAAAGTTTGTAAACCTTTTCACCGCATCCATTTTTAAATTTTTATTTTCTGGGATTTACTTTTTTTTCGAGTAGAAAGAGACGGCACCAGTTTAGAGAGGGAAGATAATTTGTTTCCTCTGCTGTTTTGCAGCTGAGCTAAGCTCAGGTATACGGACTGAATCAGACACTGTAACAAAAGAAGGAGTCAGAGTCTGACAACGTGAAGGCTAAAGTTGGTATTGCACATCCCCCTGTTACAATTCACGTCACCTAACCATGGTTTCCGCTTCACACTTCTAACTCACCCTCAACAGTAACATAGTTGTTTCAATGGAAATGGCGGTAATTAATTATATTATTTACTATATAAATTCAATTTGTATTCACATCTCTCTCAATGAAGCATGTAATATGAAAAAAAGACGCTCTCTTTTATGTTACAGAATATCATCACAGAGCAAGCACATATTATTTTATGTTAACAACAAAAGAAGCAGGAGGATCCAAATTTAAGTAAAATTAAATCATGACTTTCTGCAGCAAAGTTAACAACAAAAAACAAAGGAAAGAAAGGTGGCGGAAAGGTTGAAGTAATATTATTAGTTAATGATGTAGGCAGCAACCCAAATGTTGGTGTTGGTGTTGGTGGGCTATATACTGCTTAATAAACTAACTATTAATTGCATAAAAAGGATTAAAATAATAAAATATCATTAGCTTAACCATGTGATAGATTAGAAAGCTTTTAGACATCAATCTAATTAACTCACTATCTTAATTAATTTAACCAATTTGTATCTAATATCTATTAGTCTTGAGGAATG
Source organism: Gossypium raimondii (assembly GCF_025698545.1). Taxonomy (NCBI): domain Eukaryota; kingdom Viridiplantae; phylum Streptophyta; class Magnoliopsida; order Malvales; family Malvaceae; genus Gossypium; species Gossypium raimondii. The sequence goes on from NC_068575.1 coordinate 48,776,174, forward strand.
GGGAACATGTTTTCTTTTGTTGGTGCAACTAATTTAGCTTCAAACCTTTTTTAACACCATCATTTCGCTTCGTTTTTGTTTAATTAACATTTTTACCACAACTGACCATGTGGTTATGATTCTTGTTTGAGAAACCATATGAATGAATACTCTTCATTTGATTAGTATTTTTTTAACTGTTATATCTCATTTTTCTTTTATATAATGCTCGCTTTTTAACCCAACGCACTCCAACCCACATCTTTTTATATTTACAAAAAGTGATTTTAGATCCTATCTTTAAAATTAGGTGGAGTTATGATGAGTAAGGAGAGGTCCACCTATTCATCATACTAATAGGATTTATGGTGAGTTTTTCATAATATATTATATTATTAATATTTAATAATTTGATATTTATATATAATATTATATTAATATTGATTATGTAAAAAATTGAGAATGTTTAATTGTTTTTCATGGTTAAATAAATATTAATAAAAATAGTATTTTCAATAAATAAATTAAAAATATCAGATTAATTTAAAATTTACATGATTAATAAGTAGGGAAATTATAGGTTGACAGTATGGGAATACACTATCTGTTATCTGTCGTTGTTGTTTTCTTAGTTAGATTTAAAAGTTATGTTTAAGAATTTAAGGTATAAAGTTTAGGGTTTTAATATTTTAAGAATTATAATTATAATTATTTTTACAATAATGGCAACTCACATTTGTCAATAAGTGCACCAACTGCGAGCTAAATCCTTCCCATAATAAGTCAAATTTTAGTAAACCCCATTTTTTATGATTTATTTAACTTTTATAACAATAACATCCATAATCATCAAGTACATTTTTTATTAAATTAATTCTCTATAACAATATATTTCTAATTTTTATGTAAATACCTAATTCATATCATAAACTTATTAATTATCATTTATCAAATGAAAATGATCTTAATTAAAATATTATTTCAATAAAATGATTAAATTTCACGTGAAAAATCCTTTAATCATATTTTACCAAATGAAAATATTTTTCAATTAGTGGAATTAAAGATATCAATTCAATAAACTATTAAATTTTTAAGTAAATATTTTACTATGAATTTGGAAAATCAATACTTGAATTTAGCAATTCATATTGACTAATTGAACTGTTAGATTTATGAACTTTATAATTAGCCATGTAAAATAAAATATGCATAAAAGTAATAACACATGCACTTGTTATACGACTCTTAATTTTGTTAATTTGATTCTTACTATCTTTTTTTTTTTGAATATAAGCTCCACTTTCTTTATTTTATGAAAATTAATTAATTATATGAATTTTAAAATAAGTTTACAACGACTTGTCTCCCCATAGTAATATGTTGTTATAGTTGTATAACAGCCACCTCTTTATAATATATAAAATCTGAACAAACAAATGAGATTATGATAAAAGGAGTCATTATTATTATATAAGAAAAATGTAAAATTGAAGTTGATTTTATAGATGATTTGAGTCGAGTTGAAAAGGAATCAAAGGGAAGCGTATCGGGATCATCAGCGGAGGATAGATGGCGATGGGAACTTGGGAAGCACAAAGTTTGAAGTGCCTCAATGAATGGGCCATCTTAAGCAACAACATTTAGGTTCAATTATTGCAAAATCCAGTTGGACATCTTTCATGTTAAAAGTAAAAACAACTGGATTAAACATCCAATTGTTTAAATCATCAGATTGTAACTAAATAAATAATAAACTAAATGGGTTGGATTTATGTTTTATTAAAGAAAAGGAAAAAGAAATATCGAAGTAAATCCATGGCCAACCCATTTGTTCAAATCATGATAGGATTTAGAACATCATTGATTCACAACAAACACATTTGTTAAGTTTGTTGGTATGGAATGAAAATGTTAAAAAAGCTTAGGAAGGGAGGGTTATCTCTAATATCATGATTTGTTGCTATCAAATGGGAAAGAGTATGATTAAGCATTGGAGGCTTTGATATGAATACATATAATTGCTTACTTAATTATTCTTCCTTTCCTTTTGAGGGTATAATATGTATGTCCTGTTTGTCATCTTCATAATTAATAATGATGCCTTATTAGACATGCTTGTGCTTGAGGGAAGTCTTACTTTGTAATATCATTACTCCCTCTTATAGTTTTATATCAACATTAAAATGATATTAAGTTTAAAAAGTCCAAAAGAGGAAGAATTATAACAAGTTTTAAATATTGTATTAAAAAAACCCTTCAAAATATTAAGTGTCAAGTTTAAATTATCTTAAAATTTATTCTAGTCTAAATATATTTGGATTATTATTTTAATAATTCATTGTAATTATATGTTAATTATTTATATTTGACACATTCAAAGCAACTAATGAATAATATTATGTAAAAATTCTTTCTTTGAAGGATGCTCTTTTCTTTTAAAATTTGATAAATCTTTGTCACTGCTTGTAAATTATTTTATCTATGATTCATATATGGATGATGTGCTAAATATAATTCATATTATAATTTTTAAATTCAGTTGAAAATTTAAAATTAAATCATAATCAAAAGAAGCTTAAATAGGTATTGTTTTGACTGGTAAATCTCTCAAATTCTGAAAATTATAAAGTGGATAAATAGTTTGTATGAGAGCGAAGTTAGAAAAAATTTTGGAGAGGATCAGAATTAAATTGTATATTTTTATAATAGTAAAATATATTTCATCATTTTAATAACTTTTATTTTTATAAATTTTATTAACAACAATATTTATTAACTTAAAAAAATTTAAACTTAGTAAGGATATATGAATAAGGTTTTGGTTTTATGGTAGGATTTTAAAATTAGATTTTATTAAGTGTGATTTTTATAATATTTATTTTAATATATTTTGTAATTATTTGAATATATATTATTTAAAAGTAAACATATATATTAACTATAAAAAAAAAAAAAAGATGCATGGGGTTGAAAATGAATAGGAACTTTCATTTTCATGTAACGTCTCTACGCCACACACTATAATTTAACAAGGCCGAGCCAGCCAAAAAGTTCCAAATCGGCCCAGTGTTTCAATTTTAAATATTATGGGGCCGTGACAATAACATGTGGACCCCCATGACAGCTAGATCTGACAATTCTTTTCCCTTCTATTTTTCTTTTATGGGTAAATTACACCATTAGTCACTAAATTATGGCGGAAATTTTAGTTTTGGTTACTGAATCATTTGAAAGTTTTTATTTAAGTTACTGAACAATTTAAAAATTTTTATTTAAGTCATTGGCCTGTTAATTTTTTAAAATAAATTCCACCAGCGAGTTCCAAGCGACGATTGGATGTTCAGTATGGTGGATTAGTACCCATCAACGAGTAAAAAAACAGACTTTAAATCCAAGCCGACCTAACGATTAATGTCGAAGATCAGAGAAGAAAATTGTTTGAATTTTGGTTCGCAAATTTGTGACGTCCAAAGCTATTTCATGAAAAAAAAACTGAACTGTAAAAGATGAGGGGAAAGAGAACATTCAATTGGTGCAGGCAATGCAAACAGAGAAAACCATGTAACATCGATTTTACAGCCAGTTACTTAAATAAAAACTTTTGAATAATTTAATTACCAAATTATAATATTTTTTAGTTAAGTGATCAAAATGTAAACTTACTCGTAGTATACCCTTCCTATATTAATTTTGACGACAGATTACATAGGAACTTGGATGGTTAAAGTACTATAGAACCTTATACCATAATGATAATGTCTGTAAATTTGATAAGGAGCAAAATGTTTGCTCTCTTGAATTTTCCATTCATTTTTCTGCTAACTGCTGATGTGGATCTTTATGTAGTTTTTTTGTTTTTAATGTAAATGAGGTGAAAAAGAGTGATTATTAAGATAAAAATTAAATTTAAAGAGTCTTACCCATTACCCACTTATCCTTTAATCTCTAAATTCAAAACTCATTTCTTTCTCTCGGCTGAACCACTGTCCATAATTTATTTTGAGGTAAGTGTCTTGTCCATGGGGTACTGAATTCTTGGCACTCATCCCCCTTGTTTGCAAGATATTAGAAGATAGAACAGTTTAATGGTCACAAATCGCTAGAGCAATCAGATAAAGAGAGTGATATCCAGGTTCAACTTTAAAGGACGAAAAAAAGGGTTTTGAATTTAGGGGTTAATGAATTGGATAAATGGGTAATTGACTCAATAAAATTATATAAAATCATTTTTTTTTATCTTAACCATCACATTTTTTCACCTCGAATATGCTACATCAGCATTTAACAAAAAAAGAAGAAGAAAAAAATTTCAACACAAAGACTATTTTGCTCCTTACAAAATGTACTTTTACTAAACTTTGATCAATCTTAAAATTATATGTAAATATTAGAGGATCAGTTGATGATAAGAAATTATATATATATCGTGAGGAATATATTTTATAAGTTTTGTCTTCCAATTCTAAAGAAAAATTAAAAGTGTTAAATGCTCATTCTTCAAACTTATAAAATTTAATCTGAATTGATTTATTCTTAAAATTAAAAAGAAAATTAAAAACACCAAATTCTCATAGAAGGCGGATAAGTTATAGATAATTATTTAGTTAATTCCATAAACTAGATTAAAAATTATAGATAATTATTTGATACATAAGTATTGGAGTTTTTAACAGGTTAAAAGTTAACAAATGTCTTTAATTGATATTTAATATTTATTTTTAATACGTTTGGTAGGAATATTATTTTTTACTCATGTTTTAGTATATGAGTGAGCAATAAACTAATTCAATTGGTAATATGTACCCATTCCTATAACCTTTTTTAGCAAAGAGGAGGAAAATGTTTCGCTTATTTTTAAGAGTTTTACTCATCTTTCTAATTTCAGTTTAAAATTTTACAACTATTTTTTATTTTTGTTTAACAATTGTAATACATATGTAATGAATAAATATTTTCCTCTTGTTGTAACCAAACGAGGCATAAATGTATAATTATATAATATACAAAAGGTGGGAATTTTAACTCCATGAGCAGGGTTAAAATTTTGCCACTACATGTCCTATTTATTTATTTTTCATTGCCAATATACTAGATAATTATCATTTTAAATATTAATTAAGGACAAGTGATGTTTTCTTTATCTCATTGTGGAGTTAAAAACCCAATTACCTTTTTATCAAATAATTACTCTTAATTTATTAACTTAGTTTAATTTTTGTATAATACATAAAAATTATTAGTGAGTTTGGATATAAGTATTTTAAAGATTATATAAATATAAATCATATATATCAAAGTCAAGTAATTCAATTAACTCGATTTTGGTTTTCAAAATTGAAACCAATTCAACTTAACTATTTTATCCTACCTTTTCACTTTAACCTACAGCCCAAGATTAAATAATCCGACCTGTTGAAATCAAAACTGACTTATTCAACTGGTTTGGTCTTTTTAACTTGATAATTCATAAGTTTCCATTTAAATCACTGAACTATTCAAAAGTTTTTAGTTAAGTCATTGTTTGTTAAGTCTTTTTTTTTTTAATCTGACTAGCAAGCTTCAAGCGACGGCTCGACGATCTATATGGTGGATCAATACCCATTGGTGAGTAGGAGAATATACCTTAGATCTAATATAACTAATGGTCACTATCGAAAATCAGAGAAAAGAGCGGTTTGGATTTTGATTCACAGATTCTTGACATTTAAATATGTTCGATGAATAAAAATTGAACTACGGAAGAGAAGGGGAATGAGAGCTTTCGGTTGGTATATTGACATTTAAATATGTTCGATGAATAAAAAAAGCCATACAACATCAATTTTAATAGCCTGATGACTTAAATGAAAAGATTCTAATAGTTTAATGACCAATTTTGTAAATGTTTGAAGTTAATTAATAATCTAATCTTGGTCTGCAATTAAAAAAACATATATCTATCCTTTATCGTTGAATTAAGTGAAGACTAAGTTGAGGCATGAAAATTTGAGATTTTAAGTAAAAATATTATCTAAATATTGTAGTTTGAAGGCAATTAATTGAAAAATCCTTATGAATTGTGTGTTAGTGATTTTTAGTATATTATTTCAGTAAAATGATCTTCATTATCACCAATTCATTGAATTTATTTTATATAAATATATATATTGGTCTGAGATTAAAAATTTTTTAATATTTGAACTTAAATATTACACATTTTAATGACGAGAAAATTAAGAAAAAGCACAGGTTGGGAATCCCATTGTATTTGCATATTAGTGCTATAAAAAGGTGAAGGTACCTTTAAATTATGTATTACAAAACCACAGAGGACTTGTTGAAAGATTGCGTAGAAAGCAAATAGATCCTCAAAAAGTATTTGCTCTAACGCTCAATATTTATGCTCTTTTCTAAATTTTCTTGTCGTACCTATGAGTTGTTTGTATTTTCACATTGCCATTGTAATTATAAAAAAAGGAGTTAAGTGAGGGCAGCTCCAATATGGTAGTGTGGGCATGGCAACCCTCTAAAGGTAGTAAGAGGCTGAAGGACTGAAGCAAACCCTTTTTATAGCAAAAGTGACAGAAAGAAAGGGCTGATGCTGATGAAGTGATGTAGGGTTAGAATTAGTCATAACTTGAAACTGAAGTTGAGATTTGTTGAAATGGAAAATGGAGTGAGTTGCTAAGCCGGATTGAAGATGTTTTTAATGCTTAGTAGAGTAAAAGCATGCGTGGGAAGCTTAGTATTTGGAATTGATTTGTGGGTTGCCCAAATGCTGCCCTTTATGTAGAATCTTCTATTTATGTTATGAGCTGCCGTGTTTAAGCTATTGGGCTTTTCTTATATTTTGATATGGCTCCGCTTTAGATGAGTTATTGAATGATTTGTATTTCAATTTTGAGGAGTGAAGGGACTAACTTTTTCTTTACGAGGGAGTTATAGTGTATATATTATACCGGTTTGATATTACTTTTTAATAAATATTTTTATTTTCAGTATTCTTTATGTCTATTTTAGGGTTTATATTCGGAATTGGTGATTATTCTTTCTAACAATGTCATCCCCAAAATTTGAATCCATATCTCCCTTTAAGAAAATATAATGTGCAATACTTATTAATATAAACAATCTCTATTTAAAAAGATGATGTATAAAACAAAGAAAAATGGACTTTTACCAAATCATAAAGGAGAAAAAGTTTTAGACTCTCCTCAATGATTCTGAAACTCCAATAAATCCTAGTTGTATTCTAGGTCATATATATGAATGGTAGTGCTAGGCAACTACTGAATTGAATCGGAGCTTAGATAATTGATTCAATACTTGTCCCAGTATAAGCACACATCAAAGCTCAAAAACCACAACACTTGGAATAAAATAAAATCTCAACATCAGCCGATTTAGTCTTAGTTTAGTTGGCATTGGTTTTATTGTCAGTGCAAGAAGACGTAGGTTCGAATGCACTGAAATACATTATACTCTTATTTAAGGGTCGATAAAGGATTATGGATAGTTCTACACTCATATGATTTGAAGTAAATCAAAAAATAAATCTCAACATCGGATATACATAGTTGTCTACAAGAAAAAATATATTTTTTATAATAAGTACAATAATAAACTTAAGGGTAAATTACACCAACAGTTACTCAACTTTGAGGTAGCTAACAAAACAATTACATTGGTTTCAATTCAGTCACTCAACTTTAAAAAAATAACAAAACAATTCTTTTTTTTTCGTTTTTTGTTACAAATGTAACGACAAAGTGACGTGGTAGATGAGGGCTTGCTTGGTGTCATTAACCTAACAGTTGGCCAGTTAGCACCAATTTAAACAACCATATTAGTAGCCCTTTAGGGTTTATCAGAAGAGAATAATAATAATAATAATAATAATAATAATAATAATAATAATAATAATAATAAGGGATTTGGGATGGTTTTGTCCAAGGTAAAGGGGCTACCAAAAGGAAAGAAGGGATTATCAGTGGCCGAAATCGAAAGAAACCAAAGTCACCCAATTAGCTTGAACCACTTCCCCACTTGATTCCAGTTTCTGAAACAAATTATCAGTGGCCTAGTATTGAGATAAATTGAAAACTAGGCTTTTGCTGTTCTGAAAGATGAATTTATCGTTATTTGAACAAATAGTCGTCCCATTTGTTTTCATTATCTAGCTGGGTGAAATGGTATCGGTTGAAAAATCGAAACTCTGCCAATTCCCATAAACGAGATTCCCCCATCTTCCAATACCAGCCTCGTCGAATTCTAATTACCAGTCACTAATGGTTGTTCCAGTAACAAGTTTTGGCTTGAAGAGTTTATTAAACGAAGCTCACCATTGTCACCGATGACAAGAGACAAATTTCGGGTCAGCGGAGAATCATCATTAGCCAACCAAACAATGGTGTTATTTTTAGATATGTTGTAATACCAAACAGAGAAAGTGTAAAGTTTTGTAGAAGAACCCATTGACTTAAACCTAACAACGAAGACTTTGTTTAAAGAGATAAGAAACTTGTTTTGAGATGGAATCCATGGGAAACCCGAAAAATTGAAAGATCAGTCTTGCCGGGACAACAATGGCGGAAGGTTACAGAGGAAAAGAGCTAAGGAGAAGAAGAAGAAGAGCAAAGACATGGTGTTTCAATGGCAAAGAATCAGACCCCGCCAAATTAGGTGAAGAATACCTTTTTTTTTACAGTCTTTTCTTCTTCTTCTTCTCTGTTATTAAGTTTTTTTTTCAATTTCTTTTTAAATTGGATGGGTTTACTGCCACGTCACATGCCCCATTAAGTCTGCAACGGAAAATGTTAGTGGGTGACTGATTTGTCACTTTTTGATAATGTTAGTGACTGTTTTGTTATTTTTCTAAAGTTGAGTGACTGAAAAGAAACCAATGTGACTGTTTTATCAGCTACCCCAAAGTTAAGTAACTGTTGATGTAATTTACCTAGACTTAACCTCTAATGTTCATATTTTTTTCATTTTGATTTTAATTAATGTTGTTATTACTTGATTTTCAATCTTTCAAATTAATGAAATTGTCAATTATTTAATGAAAATTTTGACGAAATTGTGAAAATTTTAGCAAGATGAATGATAAAAGGAATGATGAATTGGATCACGTTTCTCAAATTTGACTTTTCATTCTTCTTCTAATTAATTTATATAAACATATATTTGAAATCAATATTCTCAAAATTGACTCAACATATTAACCAACATCTCTCATAAATTAATTGACTTAAATGTCTCTTATCATTTTTAACTCATGATTTCTCTAATATTATATATATATATATTTGAAAGAAAATAGGTTGGGTTATATTAATAAATAAGACAAAATAAAATAAGTCCACAACCAAAAGCAAACAGACTAAATAAACGGACCAAACCAAAGGCCTAAAACAAAAGAATATAAAAAAACCAAAAAAGGAACAATATAGAAATCCACCGATATGTTGCCCAATCAGCTTGCACCAAGCACCCGTTCCAACATTTCAATCATTTTAGTCTTAGATGGTTCAGTGCACAGAGAGAAAACAACTCACATTTAATCCAAAAAATAATTTCTCTCATTTCTTCCTTTCCCTTCTCCGATCTACTTTACTTTGGCTCATACAACTTTTTCGCTACCATCAACCTCTCAGCAAATACTGGAACTCCTCCTTCTAGGTAATATTCCTCATTTCTTTTCAATGATTCTGTCGCTAAGAGGTTCACTTGCCTATTCGTCGATCTGGGTGTGTGAAAAAAGTCAATATGCTGAAATCTAACTCTTTAGCTTTGAATGTCATAAATGTAAACACTTAATTAAGATTTATCTAAGGTTGATGACAAACATTTTTTTTATGATAACTAACACATCCCCTTCTACTTTACTTCCGGCCAACCTCTCTCCAAACCCACTTGCACTGCACGGAGACAAACAATCACTTCGATAGTGAAGCTCGACAGAGTGTTTTCATGGAGCATCGAACAGGAAAATAGCACCTGCCCCTCCATATTTCGTGCTACTAACCCCATTGATGATCTAAACATGTTGTTACTAAAAGCACCATCAAAATTTATCTTTATAATTGGTCTTGAAGGTCTCCTCCAATTTGCTACTACAAACTTTTGTGTGAGTTTCCTCTTTTCCATTACCTCTAACTCAATGCTATAACTATTGATGAAATGAGAAATATCATGACCAGTATTGACCTTACGTTCATGAACTCTGACATTCCTCTATTGAAATGAGAAAACATCGAAAACCCAAGTAAGCCAATGATCAAAACCCAACTCAGGTTTACTCAATATATGAGAAAAACTTAAGACTAACCATGTCTCAATTGATACAGGACAAACCCAAAAAATGTGATCCATTGACTCCACCTCTTGTGCATATCGTGGACAGGCTATATTACTCACCAATCTTTGTCGCTACAAGTTAACAAGTTTAAGAATAAAATGTCGTGATAACCTCCATAATGTAATTAGAAGTTTAGAGGATAGTTTAAGGCTCCACAATTGTTTGTAGAAATTTCAAAAATTGTTCTGTAAAGCATAAGCGTTAGGACTCCGTGAAAGGTTTTGTAATAGTTTGTAGGCGTTGTGGACTGGAAATTCACTCGAGAGGGGACGCCACACCAACAGATCATCAAGGTTGGACAACGCTAAAGGTATTCAGAGAATCCAATTCGCATCCTCCTCTGAAAAGGTATTGATAATTAACTCCCTTTTCTAATTTCTAGTAGTGAAATCGATTAAATCGACAACTCTACGATTATGCATGTGTTGATTGACATTAGATAGACGATAATCAACTGTCCCTAGAATACATGCATCTTCATTAATCGAAATATTTTCCCTGACCCTACTTTTCAACGAAACCCCTCATGTAATACCCCCTTCGTTGCCCAAATGCTTTTCCACGTATATGATGGTACATAACCCAAATTTGTATTAAAGAAATCAGAATTATGATAGTATTTAGCTTTAAGAACTCAAGCAACTAATAAATCTGGGTAATTATTAAGTCTCCAACCTTACTTTGCTAACAAAGCAACATTGAAAGTACTCATATTATGAAAGCCCAAACCACATTCTTCTTTTATTAGACACATTTGTTGCTAACCACACCAATGTATACCTCTCCTACCCTGCCCTTTCTTCCACCAGAACCTACTTATCAAACTTTTCAATTCACCAAAAAAATATTTAGGTAATAAAAAGCAAATCATGGCATAAGTAGGAATAGCCTGTAAGATGGACTTAATAAACACCTCTTTACCGTCCTGTGATAAAAATCTTGTGCTCTAGCCTTCAATCCATAATTTGATCCGATCTTTAAGGTTTTGGAACGAAGCTTTCTTCGCTTTTCCTACCATATTAAGAAGCCTTAAATATTTTTTCAGATTTGACGAATACCTCATTCCTAACATTCTCAATACACGTATCTTATCTTCTAGAGGTGTGTTTGTACTAAAAAATATTGTAGACTTATGATAATTCACATATTGACCTGAGCAGCTTTCGTACTAATTGAGGATATCTTTCAACAAAGTTGCCCCCTATCAGTTGCATTCCCAAAAATAATACTATCATCTGCAAAGAGAATATGTGATATCTCCAGCCCTAGCCTACTCGCTTTAGCACCTTTCATCAATCTTCCACTAATTGCCAATTGCATTAAGGATAGTAGTCCTTCATTTTATATTAGAAAAAGAAATGAACTAAGAGGGCCATCTTGACGAAACCCTAGAGTTGGGTGGAAAATCCTCCATTGCTTTCTATTGATGATTACCAAATAAGACACCGAAGTAATGCATTGCATGATAAGAGTCACCCATTCCTTTTTAAATCTCATACGTAGTATCACTTCTTTAAAAAAAACCCACTCAACTTGATCATAGGCCTTGCTCATGTCCAATTTTACCGCCATGTACCCTTTCTTCTCATAATACTTCTGCCGAAAGATATGTAAAAGCTCATAGGCTAGAATAACATTGTCTGAGATCAAGCGACCCAAAATAAATACACTTTGTGCACAATCACTACATTTTCAATAACTCCTTGAAGCCTGTTTGCCACTACTTTAGCTATAAGCTTCTAAATGACCATGCAAATGTTGGTGGGTCTAAAGTTCACCAAATTTGTCGGGTTTGAAATTTTGGGAACTAGTACTATATTAGTAACAATAGAAAACTCCAAAAATTTACTTTTATTCAGTATGCCCAAACAAAACCTGATGAAATCACTTCCAACTATGTACCAATATCGTTGGAAAAACATAGCCGGAAAACCATCAATCTTAGGCATTTTCATTGGACCCATTTCCTTTAAAGCTGTAAAAACCTCATCTATCGTATATGTAGACAAAAGGATCTCATTAATGTCAGATTTAATACTAACTTCAATTCCAGATAAAATATTAGAAATATCCCCCATCCCGCTAGATGTGAACAAACTTTGAAAATAATCAATTGCTGCTTCCTCGATCCCCTCATCGTCAAACAGTTCATGTCCACCCTTCTACTCCAATCGAGAAATTTTGTTCATACGTCTATAAGCAGTAGCAAATTTATGGAAAAAAAAGCGGTATTTTTATCCCCTAAGTGAAGCCAGTTTGCCCTAGCTCGTTGCTCTCAAAATACTTCGTCTTTATCAATCTCCCAATTTAACTGAATTTTGGTATCAATAAATTCAGATAATGTCTCACCATCACGTTCCACTTTCGCCAAACCTTCAAGTTTCCTTGTAAGAGCCCTCTTCAACCCCGCCCTTCTATCTTTGATTGACTTAAACCAAACCGTCAAACCCTGATGTAAGTTGTCTAGCATATTCATTATTGACCTCAAGGAAACCTTCTATAACCTTTCAATTTTCCCTTCTATCGACTCATATATTGTCCAGCAAGCCTCGAACCTAAACTTTTCTACCCCTAGCGTTTCTCTCATTTGATCCAAATTTATCAAAAGCGGACAATGACCCAAGAAAGAGTGTGGTAAGTGCCAAATATATGCATGAGGAAAATTTGTCAGCCATTGATCATTCACAACCCCTCTATCAAGTCTCTCTCTCATGTTTGTTTCCACCAGATTGCCTCTCTCCCAAGTGACCACACCCTAGAGAAATCGACATCCATTAACCGACATTCTTCTAAAAATTTGCTAAAAACCTTCATCCTCATTTCCACCCACGGGATGCTATCTACATTTTCAAAAGAAAATAATATTTCGTTGAAATCACCACTAATGAGCCAAGGATAATTATGGTCTTGTTCAAGCCATCGTAATAAATTCCAAGTACCATTCCTATCTATAACACCAGGTGCTCCGTAAAAATCGGTGAATCTCCATTCCTTGTCGTTATGATCATCCTTAACAGATACATATGATTCTTGAAAAAACTCCTTAAGCTAATCGAAACATCATCTTTCCAAACTAAACAAAGAACCCCTCTGGAATCTTCCGCATTTACTTTTATCCCACACAAAAATCCACACCCCTCATTATTTTTTCCATTCTTTTATTATCCAATTTTGTCTCCATAAAGAAGACTATACGAGGATTATATAACCTCAACGTATGCCGAAGTCTCTACACTGTCCGTGGGTTTACCAGCCCACGGACATTCCAACATTATTTTCATTGTATCTGATCAGTTGACTTCTTGTCAGCTGCCGATCAAAATTGAAAAAATGCAAGAATTTGTATCGGGGTCTTCATCATCACATCATCTAACATTGAACATTCTAAGGCATCAAATTTGGTCCTAACCTTCTTTTTTTTTGGTTTTCCCATGATCAAAATTTTGAAATTCCTCATTCATTTTCAAATATAGTTTCCTCTTCCCAGCCACGCAATTCAATTTTTTTTAGCAATCAAACTTCCTGTTACCTTCCTTTTCCAACTTCTTTTTTTAGACTTTGGAGACTTTCCTTTAATAGGGTTATTTAATCTCCATACTGATTTCTTATCCACAGGATTAAGTTCTTACCCTTCCCTTACCTGGAGAGGCATAACAAGTGCTAAGGGATTGTTGGAAAAGAGCTTAGGCTGGTGCATTGATGATGGGGAGTCTGTGAATATATGGAATGATCCTTGGATTTCAGGACTTGGGGATGGTCGAATTTGATGTCAAAAAATTGATATAAGGTATACAAGGGTGTTTTATCTAATTAATCAGGAAAGTGGTACCTAGAATGAAGCGACCTTCCATGATATTACAGACGAGGATCAAGTGCAAGCCATCCTATCTATAACTTTTGCCAGGACAAAACTACCCAATTCTAATATTTAGAGGCTGGACAGATCGGGGGTGTATATAGTGAAAAATGGTTACAAGCTACTTGTACATGGAAACTCTAAACTACAGAAAGATTTGCCTACTCTTATGACTACCTTTGCAAATAATTTCTTCTTGGATTTATGGGCATTACAACTTCCAGAAAAGATTAAAATTACGTGAAAAATATACAATGATTTTATGCCTACGTATGCTAATCTAAACGAACGTCATATTACTATTCATGTTCTTTGTCCATTGTGTCAGATAGATTTGGAATATGTTGATCACCTACTAGGTTTCTGCTTAGTAACAAGCTAGATTTTGACATTTTTGCAAATTACAGTGCCCCCTATGTCAAATCATCTAGATTACAAATCTTGGTTAGTAGAGGTTTTCCAAACAACAGATGACATAAATAGAAAATTGGTGACCCTACCTGTTTGGTTTATTTGGTTTGCACGAAATAAAATAATCCACGAGGGTATAAGGCAAATAATGAATGATTTAGTGGTGTTCATTTTAGGCTACCTTGCTGAAATCAAAGCCCTAGAAATAGTGCGATGCCCTAGTTGCCCCACTACACAAATTTATTGAAGACCACCTAGTCCGGACTTTATTAAATTTAACTTTGATTCATCTTTTAATCTTCAGAAGGAAACATATATCTCAGGAATTATTGCAAGAAATGAAAAAAGGGCTGATTTTAGGGGCTTGTACTTACCCTTATACTAATATTGCATGCCTTTGTTGCGGAAGCCCGGGCGTGCGAGTAGGCAATTCGGTTTGCGTAGGAGATTGGTTTCCGCCATGTCCAGATTGAGGAGGATTCATTGACGATTATAAAGAAATTACATACAAGCACGGATGATAGATCATTTCTTAGTCCAATTATAGCTGATATTAAACACATGTTAGGTTTTTTTTTAGCAGATTACTTTCCATTATGTTAAGAGATAAGCAAATACTGCAGCTCATACCTTGGCCAAGGAGGGGTGTCGTCAACGATTCTAAATTGAGGAAGCACCGGAGATGGTGGAGTGAGTCGTGGAGATAGATAGGTCGAACTGTTCCTCTCTGCCCTAGGTTGTTTTGGCTTTGGTTCATGGGAAATTTTATACTTTACTACGATGATGACACTGAAGCTCCACTCTCTACTAGGTTTTGTTGATCACGGCTTCATGCATTCTTAGTTTCCAGAGATTGGAGAGTTTTAGCTAGTTCTTTGTTTTGAGTTTTTTGGGAGAAACTAGTTCTAATGATCGGGATTCTTTTTTTTTTTGGTTCTTTCTTAATTTTTCTTCTCTGCTTTGTATTTGATTTGAATTCGGTTTGCACTTTTCTTTAGGACTTTTTGAGTCCTGATGTATGTGCGTATGGGACACATTTTGTGTTTTTCCCTCTTTTTTTTTTTGATGCTAGCTAGTTTCCATTTTAAAAGAAAAAGGAAAAGAAAAAAATGATAAGAACAAAAATCTTTCAAATCTTTTAATACAAAATATTATTTTCAAATTTTAGAAAATATAAAAATAAAATATTATTCTTTAATATTAAATTGATGTAAAAAATACATTTTTTTGTTAATTATGTATTTAAAAGACTCTTTTATTATATTTATAGACATTATGTCTTAATTATATTTATAGATATTAAAATTTTATTACTTTGTTTTGAATTTTTAATACATATAATTGATTATTTTGTAATGTATATAAAATAAAATATTATTAACTTTAGTTAAGGGTAAATATTTTATATTACATAATTTAATTTATTAAAAGGCATATTCTTCATTCGAATTATATATTTATTATTCTCAATCAAATGCATAAATACTATTCTAATATTCATTCCATTTCATTTAATCGAACCCCTGTTATGTCTGTCCTATTTTATTTCCACAGAATTTGAAAGGTGAGTTGAGGGATTGTAGTAAGGTTTAGGGTTTTGTGGGGAAAACTAACGAAATGAGGGATATTTATAGGTGGGTGGTTGGACTAATGTAGTTAGCTTAAATTTTACCGCCCAGTCGAAGTTAAATCAAATATGAAGAAGAAAGAAACTATTGC
This sequence comes from Gossypium raimondii, assembly GCF_025698545.1. Taxonomy (NCBI): domain Eukaryota; kingdom Viridiplantae; phylum Streptophyta; class Magnoliopsida; order Malvales; family Malvaceae; genus Gossypium; species Gossypium raimondii. Next base: position 48,792,481 of record NC_068575.1, read on the forward strand.
TTAAGATATTAGGATCACTTTGATCTCCATTTTGGGGAACCAAAGAAGCCGATGCCTAATTCCACTCATTCAATTTTAATTTCTTCACATTACACAACTTTATTTCTTTTTTTATACACTTGGACACTTAATTAAATAATAAATTAATAGTCTAACTTTATTTATTTCATCATTTTATGAGTCCCCATAATTTTATATGTTATTCTTGGAATGGATTTTAATTCAAATGAGTAACCCTACTTGTATTTTTTTCACAAGTCTAAGAATTAATCATAATTATATAGTTAGAGTATTTTATCAACAAAATACGAATATAAAAATGTTAATCTACCCTGAATATATATATTTTCTATTGGAAGAATTGAAGTCTAAAAAGTAGTTGGCTGACCAATTCCAATTTTTGTGATTGATGTGACATTCACTTATAAAAAATTTATTTTTTGAAAACAAAATATAAACTTTTATTTAAACATATGTGTAAATAGTAATCTTCTAATTATATGATATAACACACAATAATCCAATCTAGCGATATCTTCTACTCAAATGCTTCCAAGTATCAAATTTATCTTATAATTTGAGTTTTATCACACCACATTATCAAATCTTTACTTTGCATTCATTACACAATCTAAATAACGGGCAGTGAATTTCATGATACCAACATCGACATAATGATTTTTTGTCAAATCACTCTAAAATGGATAGAAAAGTTAACGTTTTTAACTTCCTTGATATGGCATACACGTGGATGACACGTCAGCATTTAATTGATTTTTTAAAAATTATAAATTTATTCTCAAAAATTAAAAATCATTAAAATTATTTAAGAAATATAAGAAAATATTTTTAAATTTTATAAGTTTTTTTTTTTAAAGTTAGAAAGGTAAAAAAGTGATGGAATGTGAAAATCAACATCTGGCGTGTTGAAGTTAAGTGTTGGAATTGGAATGAATGCCTTAGGGTTGAGTTAGGTAGGTCAAATTGTAGTTTCCAGGAGTTCAAGTTTCATGTGTTAAGGGGAAAACACATATTTTGAAATTAAATTCCAAAAATTAATATCAAATTCAAATATAAAATTAAATATTTAAATGATAAAAAAAAATAGTAGAGACATGAGATAAAAGTGGATAATTACAGTTTGTTTTCCAATATTTAAACAAATTTACAATCTCAATCTCAATGTCTCAAAACAATCTAAAATGTAGAAAAAAGGGAAAAACAAATCCAACCCTGAAATTCTCGCTTTTCTTTTTTCCCTGTTTTCCATTTCTCACTCTTTTTTGCTCTCGTGTTTGTTTCCCGAGGAAAAAGAGGAGAAGGATTGGGATCTCAACAACTGTCACTCTAACCTCAAAACTGTTGTCCTCCATTTTTCTTTTTAATTTCCCGGGAATCAAAGGGACAGTTATTCTTTCGGTCCGTTTTAATTTGATTATCGTTTCAAGCAGCGTTAATTTTGATGGGAAATTGGTGATCAATATAAAAGCTGAATTTCTGTTGAAATAATAGAGGAGATGACCAAAGAACACCCGCCTGAGCCACTCGATTTCTTCATTTGGACTGTTGAGGTATTTCTTTCTCTCTTTTGTTTGTTTTTACTTTTGATTTTAATTGGATCTTGTTCCTGTGAAGTTTAGATCTTTAGTTTTTCTTTTCGTGAGATTTAGTATTGCTACTTAATTGTGGAATTCTGCTAATTATGTTGTAAATTTTTTTTCACTTGGAAATTGTTCGTCAAAACTTATTATCGATTGTAAGATATTGGGTTATTGATCTTATGATTTTTGGAAACTGTTAAAGTGAATTGACTTGACCAAAAAGGTGATCACTTTTTTCTGCCTATCTTAACTAATGAAAGATTTATTTTGCTTCCTTTGCTATCAATTTGGTATATATTCCCATCTCTCTTTCTTTATCTATTTCCAGGTATAGATAAAAATCATTTGTTTGATGAACCCATTTTGTGTTGGCTCTAATTTAGGTGATTTAGAGTCTGCTCTCTTGCTTATGCATGGCTTAGTAGCATTCCATTTAAAATGTTTGTTTAAGGTTGTCATTTTCCACCTCTTTCTGTTGGGGTGTTTGGAATGAGCAGTTCAGTTATGGGGTTAGACATATTGGTATTTTTTTTCTGGTGATTCCACTTGTTTTTTCTTGATACTGGATCGTGGTTTCACGAATTTAAGATAGCTTGAACTTCTCTGCAATATTTTTCTCTGTCAGAACTTTCATTTACGTTGTTGAGCATTCCTATTGAAAGTTGGTGGGGTTGTTTGTGTGGAGAAATGAAATATCTAGATTTATGGCTTCCCGACTGTAACTACAATGTGAGTAGCTTGGTCTAGGTGACTGCAGATATTTTATGGTAAATATGCAAACAATCTCTCTCTTCATTATCATTATCATTCATTTCTGATAACAGAAACTGATAGTGATGACTCTGATAACTGAAATTGTGCAACAAGGTAATTTGTGCATAACTTGAGCCATTACTAGTGAAAAAGTTGCTGCAAAAGGTGGTTTACTTTATGATGTTAAGTAAAGCGCAACAGGTTTTGAATTTGAAGCAGTAGGTGAAGCTCTTGGAACATGTTTTTGTTTTTTGTTCTTCAACATGAAAGCCTTTGGCATGGACATTTGATTTGATAACATGCTTTTCCACTTTTATCTTTTTGTTCTGGTAGGATGTTGGAATGTGGTTGGAAGAGATAAATCTTGGTAGCTACCGTCAGATTTTCAAAGAAAATGGTGTCAATGGAGAATACTTGGAAGGCATGTCTATGTTCACAACTGAACAGATTCTTCGATTTATAAGGCGGTGTCATATGAAATGGGGAGACTTTATCACGCTATGTAAGGAACTCAGACGAATAAAAGGTCTCTCTCTCGGTGCTCTCTCTCTCGGTGCTCTCTCTCTCTCTCTCTCTCTCTCTATACGCAAACATGCACACCCACACACAAAGCTTTTGCCTCTAGATTTGGAAGTGACTTCAATCTTTAGATTTGCTTGATAATTCCTTATTCTTGTGCTAAGAGACATATTTCTATTAGTAGTATTTCTCTGATTGAACCGTATTTTAGAACATGGGCACTTCTCTCTGCTGCATGCATTATCACCAATGAAGCATAAACATTTTGCCCGTTTTCTTCAAACAACTTCCTTTGGTATCCAAGTTTTGTGGGAGCAGTGCCTTCTATGCATGAATTGGTAAATAGGAATATTGATTGGTTGAGATTTGTCGATGCTTTTTTGCATGATAGGTAGGCTATCCTCTATTGTTTGCAGTATATTTATAACGGTTTAATGGTATTTGGATTGCTATTCTAGAAAACATTATCTTTCATGCACAACAGCATGGATTTATTCTCTCTTTGTTGTCTGGTGAAACAAGAGTAAGTCATTCTTAGAAGTAGATATGCTTCTTTGTGATTGATATATTGAAAATGTATCCTTCAGTGGCTTGCCTGAAAGGAGAGCAAAAAGTTCGCAGGCCATGGTGGGCTCCTTCGTGCCTTTCAATATTCTTTGTTAAGGTAGCAAAGCGCAACAGACAGTCACGTGTTGTTTCCTTGAAGCTGGAACCATGATGCAAAATATGCTTTTTTATCTACGTATATGTTGTTTTTCTTCTCGTTGAGGGAGCAAAAAGTAGGGGAAAAACTGAACTTTTTGTCCAAAATCTGTTAAGGTGTTGTTGATAGTTCTTCCTTCAAGAACTCTTTTACGTATACGAGCCTTTCTTTTGATATACATATATGGTATATGTTAATTATTATAGTTGTATCATGCATCTTGTTCTTTGAAACAGAGTACCATTTATGTTTATATCAAGGAAATGGTGATAATTCGGTTTGTTTTTCTTGAAGAAATTCAGTCTCGGGCATTTCCCTTTTCTGAAAGTGTTGCACGTGTGTATATATATTTGTGTTTGTTAATGACAGCAGTAATGCATAACGTAGGAAAAATATATGGTAGTTGGGGAGGTATATTTATTTGTATGGTTGGACATGGAAAGTTGATATGAAGTATACTCTTTTGTGTTCCGTTTGTGGAGTGGCTGATGAACCCGTAGATTCTCCTTGATTTAAGATGAAGAAAACAATCAGTTTTAAAGGATTATCAAAAAAAGAAAAAAGGAAATCTTCAGTTTAAAGAAAGGATGAATCTGATACTCTACGAAGTGAATACGAGCTTTATTGTAGGATTATGATTGTCCTAAACAACAGAAAACCTGCTATGCTGCAAGTAATGGGATTTTATGCCTTGAATCTTTTGTTGGTGTAAATTGTGTGGATGATGGTCCCGCAAATTGCCATAATTGATCGATTAAAACTAGCCTATCCTTTTAACCATTCATGCTTCCACAATCAAAACCGGCATGATTTGATATGTTATCGGCTTACCTCTTAACGACAAACTTCATTATTTTCTTATAATTGCCGGTGGTTATCAACATCTGTTTTTTTCCTTCTTCCAAGTGTCATGTTCCCGGACAACAGATCAATCCAAGAAAGACGCCCTATTGGCTGTTGAAAAATAGGATCCCACATATTGATTAAATAACAAAGTTGACGCACTAAGAAACTTGGTGGTTCAGATTCTAATCCCACCTTCAATACAATTTTAACGTTTAGTTAGAGCTATAACTTTTAACAATTGATAAACAAACAAGTGAAAGCAATATATAAAGGGCCAACCCTCACAAGACGCAAAACAAAAATACAAGCGCTTTTGGACAGGACTGTGTTGTGCAACACAAGATTCTGAAAAATTAAAAAGACGAATGACACAGAAACAAAGTAGATGGTTTTGTTGGCTTCGGAACCTTGCCTTTCTGTGGCAAGCATTTGCCCAAAGTGAGACTTGGTTTATTCAAGAAAAGCACCACCACCTCACATATTTTGGTAGCAAAAACAAAGCTTGATTTAAGAGCCCAAGTTGATGATGTTCTTACGTCGTTTAGTTATTGATTCCCCAGCAATTAGCTGGCAAAGACACTTTTGTACTGGCCTTTACCACTATTCACAGTAGCATATCATCTAATAGTAAGTTAACACAAAACACCTAATGACCTTCAATTTATGTAATAATCCATTTCCAAGCCGGATCCATGGCTTAAGCATACCACTGAGCGAACAGCAAAGCTCATTCAGAAAACAAATTCAAATAGCAATTTAACTGTAAATACAGCATCTAAAGCTCACATACATTAGGTTTCCTCGAGTACCAAATAACCCAATAATCATACATTAGACTTGCATAAATTAAATAGGTAGGTTACAACTTGCAACTTTTATGATCATAACTACAATGCGGCAATAACTTCTTCACCTCTAAAAGCTAGATCCTGCCTTAGTGAAACTGTTCAATGCCTAAACTTTTGTTGCCAGGTAATCAAGAAAACTTCTAGCATGCAACCTCAGAGTAAAAAAAAAAAAAAAACCAAACAAGGAATAGATGCTGCAATAACTCACCAGTCTGCTACAATCGTGAAACGCGTATAGATGTGATGTTGTACCTTCTGAGTGGAAACAACAAATGAGTATTCCATTTTGAAATATCACGGAGGTTGTATCCTTCTTATAATTTACTCTCTACAGGACCGACAATGCAGTCTCATTATCTGAACCAGTCCAATTTGGAAAAGGAGCAATCGGTCACATGGGCTAGTGCCCCAAACAAAGCCATGATCCCACATAGATTATTTTACCTCTAGTCTTTGTGATTCTGCACAATATTGACCTTGCAATTCAATGGAAAAGAAGAGACATGCTTAAGGAAGAACACTTACAAATTACAACAATCAAGAAAATCAGAAGCCACTGCTGGAAGAGATGCTGTCTGATCTAGCAGTTCCTGTGGAACCATTACTAGTTTTACTAATGACCCCCTTCCCAAAATATTCAGCAATCACGGAAAATCCATCCTTCGAGCTCTTGACTTGTTGGAAGAATTGATCTTGATCTTTTGAATTCTGTTCCAAGCTTCTTTTCATTTCCATTACAGATCTGTACTCTGGAGCACACTCAGGGCATTCCTTTTCATTATCACCAAGGCAACGCTGATGAAATGAGTGCATACACATGAAGTGCACAGCAGGTAGGTCAAGGGTAAAAGTGCAAGCAGTGCACTTGCTCAGCTGAAATATCCTGGCATTTGTCCTAAGGTCCTGAATTTCTTTTCTCATTGCCATTGTGTCTTCCTGTGCAATCCAAAGACTAATTGAATTAAAAAAAATGCTCAAAAAACATAATTTTGTATGACTATCATGGCAAATTTTATGGGGAAAAAATCCATATTTCATCAAAGTTGAAACAATTGAGAAAACAAATGGATTTTATCAAAAAGGGCAGTAAACGTTACCTATTGCATTATTGCAGGTTTGAATTATAATTAATTAATCTTCTTGTCTCACATGCTCAGAAATAGTCATTTTAATCTCTTAACAGTACAATAACATTTTTTCTACACTCTGGTGCTGGTTATATTATGGAATGTTTTTTGGTGAAACTCTCCAGTTACGTAATTGGGAAACTATATGCGCAGCCATTGCAACCTGGTTAGGTGATCAAAAGACCAGTAATACACACATTGCAATATATATAAAAAAATCATTAGAATAACTTAGTACCGACCTGATACTTCTCTATAGCTCGTCTGTCCTCTTCAATCAGCTTTGACTCTTGTTCAAGTTTTCGGGCAATGTAATCCTTAATAACAGATAATGTGAGACATGGGTTCCTGGAAAGTGTCTGAAGAACAATAATGGGAGGCAAGATGTCATCCCTCTCAATATATGTCAATACTTCTTTCACTTCTTTAGAGCAATCTTCCCCAAGTTCACCAAAATACTTCAGAAGATCTGCCCATAGAGTAGGGTCCCCTCCTTTACCAGAATCCCCTAGCCTTTTGCAACATGCAATCAATCCCTCATGGTCATGGACTTGCATGTAGCAAGCAATCACTTCTTTAAAAAGTTTCATTTTCTCATAGAGATACAATAAGCCTTCTTTAAATGCATTCATCTCGCATAGGATGATAGCAAGATCAACATCATAAAGTGGATGTTCCAGGTCAGCTGGCCATGCACTCTTAAGCAAACGTAGCCCCTTTTCACGTCTTTCCAGCGTGTCCTTTTCTATAGATAAATTCTTACCATCAACTGCTAACTTCCCATTGGGCACTGTTCTTGCTTTAATATTAAAATCCGTTCCATTGTTAACTTGGGAGATTGATGGGAAGTTCAAATCAATGGACAGGTACAACTCCAAGAGTGTGTTATGAATCTCTACTTGAGCAGGAGAATCTTTTACCTTGTCAGTATATTTTTCAAGGAAATCCATAAGAGATTGTGGATGATGGATGAAAATGTTGAGGAAATCAACAGGAGATGGTAACATAGATAAATAACCACCATTTGAAGTTACACGTTTAGCCAACTCTATATCCTCAGTGCACAGCCTCATAAGTATATTAATTGTCTCTGCCGGTTTGTGCTCTATGAGAATCTTCCCATATTCCTTCACTGTCACCCCAGCTTGACTTGGTTCAAGGCTAGAGATATATTGCAAAGCTTCATCATATCTGCCAAGGTCTTCAAGCAAAATCTTTAAGTACCATTCATGGCGACCAGCCTTCTTAGCAACATACATGGCATGTTCATGGTAATTTGCTGCTCGGCAAACCCTTATAGCAGTCTCCACATCGAATTTATGTTCCCCAACACCATCCTCACTCTTAATGAACACATTCAACTTTTCAACATCTTTCAATTTAGTATAGCAGTTTAACAGAAGGGTGGTGTGATCTTTAGAGGCGAGCCCCTTCTCATGTAAATTTTCCAAGTAATTTGTAAGGTTGTAGATTCTTTGTGCATCCAGAAACTTTTGTATTACATATGAAGGTTCAAGGTGACCAATGGTGTGAATGTACTGTGCCATAGCCTCATCATAGTCTTGCTTGCTATAAAGATGATCACCGTACTTCCTCAGTACTTCAGCAGTTGCAGAAGCATCAGCTTGCTGTGTTTGAACCAGGTTGATAGCTACAGTGTAAAGGTTCTTCTTAAAGAGCATATCTAACTTGCTTTCCATATCCTTCTCACCAATACATAAAGCTGATTTGTCAGTCATTATAAGTATTATGTTGCCCCATTCACAAAGCATGTGAGAAACTTCTTTAACAACTAGACTGTGTGCTATTAACCGGTTCTTCAGGTCATAAATATTGAAGGTATTCTTTCCATTTCTTTGATCAGCAATAACACATAATAAATATCCACGATACCACCCTAAGAACTTCTTCTCTCCTTCAAAAGCCCAACAGGGACCACGCCCATCTACTTCATAAAAATACACGGCCTCAGGTCGACCAATTATCAACTCCTAATGACAAAACAACAGAGAAACACTTATCTTCTTAGATAAATATATATGGTTATTAAGGCAGGTTAAAGAAAAGTAAAGGGCACAAAAATGCATACCGAGCGGTCACTCATTGCGACACTATTGACATTGCATCCGATCTGATCTAATAATTGCCGCCTAGGAGGTTGGTTCTGCATGCTGAATAAACTCACAGAATTTGGAGTTACAGCAAATAATAGAAGGGCTTGACCATCCAGTCTAAAACCTAGTCCAGTAACTGATGAATTCCCTTCACCAGATGAGCTATCGACCTGGAGCTTGAATCGGGTTATTCTCTCACGTGCAATATCTCCCTTGATACAGTAAATGCAACCATTGTCTAACCCAATAGCTATAAGTAATATCGGCGGAGCTTCCTCTAAGACTAGAAATGATGTGATCTGCAATATGTAAGGACTCCATTAAGAGTTTAGAAATACACTAAACTCTAGCCTCAGATATTCCACAAGTTGGTTTAGCCTTTTATTACTAGAGGTTATTTGCATATAAAATAAATAAAATAATAAAAATGAAACAACTAATCAAGACATGATTGTTAGACAAAAAGTTTTTTTTTTGATTTTGACATTCATGCCAAAAAATCGTCGGCTTTTCTCTGCAAACCGTTTATGCATATAATTGCTTCTGAAAGTAGAAAGAATAGCAGAAGTTATAGCTTTGATATTTTTCTACAACGAGATTGAATTTAAAGAGAGCAAATTCCAACGAAATTTGCAATAATATGAAATAAATGGCTAACTCTAAACACGTTTTAAGAAAAGATAAAAAGAGAGAAAGGAAGAAGAAGACCTTAGCTTGAGGGAATTGATTGGTGAAAATACGCAAAATTCCAATACAATCAGGACTAGTGGTACTCGATCCTTCCGGCTGCATTTTATCAAGATCGAATACCTTCAAGCACATCCCTGATTGCTGAGGTGATATTTGTTCATCTTCTCCAATACTCACCAAAAAATTCCGTTGCTAATTAAAGTCATCAATCAATCAAAAAAAAAAAACATTCGACCAATTAAAGTTATTGTTAATTATTATTAAAACATAAAGTTGAATCGCAAAGATTTGAGAGTCATATTTTACCTTGAGCATTTGGAGGAAGAGAGCGGAGGAAGAATGAGCTTGGAAGCCGAAATTGAAGTTAAGGCCGCGATCCAGGAGGCTTACAGTGCCGTCATCGCAGCCGATCACGAGCTTTCCTCTTCCGCTGGAAGCACACTCGATTTTTCCACTGATTTCCTCCGGGATTTTGCATTTGCCTCCTCCCAATTTCTCCTCGAAGAACTCGAATTTCCTCCACTGATACATTTCCCCTTCTTGACGATGGATCGGATTCGGAATCACAGTCCCACGACAAAACCCCTAACTAGTTAGTTTCCTTCCTTCTAGCCTTTTCCTTCCGTGGAAATTTGGTTTTTATCGGCTTATATTGCTTTTCCCAATATCCGTAGTTTTAGAAGAGAAAGGAATAATATGTCTGGGTCTTTCATGTGTTTTTGAGCCGAACTAGGGATCTTCACGTTTTCAACCCTAGCCTAACTGGATCATCCAGATTTTGGGCCTTCAAATTTCTAGAAGAAAATGTAAAAAGGCTTAATCCTTTGTTTGGAACTACAATCGTTTTACTATTTTTAGTTGTATGAATCGTAGATATAAATAATCTACACTAAAATATGCATAATCCTAATTCTCTTAAAACAGATATTGCATTGATTGAATACATATACGCTGCACCATCTTTTTTATACTCGCATTATATGATATCCTTACTTCAAAATATATATGATGAATGTTATCATTTGCATCAGAAACAGGGTTCATGTCGTGACATCATGTAGAGCTCGTCGCGATGAGTTTGAGACTTCAGGTAACAGCGCGATGAGAAACTCCGTTGTCGCAACGAGGCCAATTCAGTTTGTCAAGTCTTCGGAGAAATTCCCTCACGTCACAATGTCGTTCTGAACTTTTGAAATCTTTGCAGTTTGGTCATTGTTTGATTTTGGGTCAACTTTACAGCTTGCACAAGCTTGAATAAGACTTGGTAAAGGTTTTAAATTGTACTGAATGATTGAAATGATGGAATTTAATGGTTTTCATTTTGAATTGTCTGTTAAATGTCTATAATTGTTCCGTTTTCTGGGTCGAGCAAGGGGTGTTATAGAACAATTATGAGTTCATAGAGAAACTTTTTGTGAGAGTGCAATGGAGATAGTTAAATAGTTTTTGTGTGGTTTTACAACTTAAGTTCTCAAGGGGAAAATTCGATGTGAGAAATCTAGTGGTTGGATACAAGAGTGAGGTTGTTATATCAGTATGTGACAGGGCTAAGGTCTCTTGTTATATTGAGTTCAAAGATAGTGGATTCATCTATTTGAACTAGGTTTAACTTTAGAATAGTGGATTCATCTTACTGAGCTAGACTTTGTAGGCGGAGAGAAACCGAACTGCATAGATAATAACTCGCCCCTTGTTTTTATTGTGTTTTACGTAATGATATCAAAAGTGCCCACTTCTACCGTCATTTCCTTACATAATTTGTTTTCTTAGCATATTAATAACCAGTTCGAGTCAACAAAATAAATAATTACGAAAATCTAAGGGTGTGTTTGTTTCACGGAAAATGGCTTACAGATCAATGGAAAATAGCATATTTTTTTTGTAAGCTAACTTATCAGTTTGAAAAGTGTAAGTCATTTTTTAGAAAAATGCTCATTTATGGATAATTTTATTTTTATATAAAATTTAACTTGAATCAAACCTAATATCATTATATTAATAATTTTAATTTTAATTTTAAAAATATATAAAAATATTATAATGTTCAACATTATTAAACATTAATATTTAATTAATTATATTTAATAATGCAATAAATATAATTTATTATATTAATTAATTATTTTATATTATAATTTTATTTTAATAATAAATTTCAATTATCAAATGTAAAATCTATTATAATATTTTGTAACAAATGTATTTATATTGGGTTCATTTCACTAAAAACAACTTTTAAAAAAAAAGTTAAAAAAATTAATTTTACATAAATATTAAATTTTTTGAAAACGCCTAAAATGAATGTTTGATATAGATGTGGTTGTTGCCATTTGTGCCAGTTGATGTTGTTGCATTGAATTCCTTGATATTGTACAAGTGTATGAAAATGTTGTACCAATGGTTGATATTTGCAGTTAAGGTTAACAATGTGCTCACCATTACAATTCTTCTCATATACAAACCTACCCCAATGTCATGTCTGCTTGCATACCTGAGGGCTTCTTTCTATAAAACCTGGTTAAAGTCACCACCAATCTTCTTACCTTCATCCCACGCCCACTGTCATAAATTGCAAGGAAGAACAATGTTATTAACTGAACGTAATAGAGAATTGTGGTCCAACAAAAAAAAAAAGGAAAATTTATTTTAAAACTGTTTTAGAACCTATTTATTACATTTTAATGTACCTGCTGATTTTATGTTTTCATTTTATTAGTTTTAAGAGAATTACGATCCAAAGTAAAGTTAGATTACATGTATAATTATGTGATTCAAAATCCCTTTAAATAATTATAACTACAAAAATAATTAATTAATAATCGAATTATAATTCAAACTTATTTAATTTAAAATAAATTTTAATATAAAACTTAAATAAAAACTATCGAATTTTCGATTGGTATAACGATTGAATGCGAAATATGAAATATTGAATCTTTTAGAAGTGATGCGAAGATCATGTGAAAGCAAGGGAAGCCACAGATTTGGTATATGTATATATATAACACAGAGACAGGGAGATTGATGGTTCCATATTTTCTGGGTTTCTCACTCTAGAACATGTGAACATGGTTAAGAAGTGGAAATGGAAAGAGACATGACATTCCCTGATTTGTATTTTGGTGACAATGAGACAATCACTATATCCCCGCGATTCGCACCACCACTTTTGAAAATCCATATCTAATTACTCAATTTTAATTTAATATTAATTTCTTATTATTATTGGGGTTGAAAAATACTTTTTAAGAATGCGATACAAACATGCTTTAAAAAGTTGATTTGTTAAATTTTCGTTTTCCTTATTGCTGTCAAAAATTATTATTGAAGGTTAAAATATCTTTTTAGATATGATAGTATATACATGAAGTATAAATTTTAAAAACTTTTTAAGTAATATAAATTATTTGTAAAATTGATGCTACATAATATTTTGAAAATTTAAATATAATAAATTATATTTAAATAATTTAATATAATGATACATAAACTATAAATTAATCTATTTTTATATACATTTTAAATAATTAATATAAATAAGAGTATTTTGATACTTTTCACTTCCAAAAATTAAAAGCAGTTAAATCTTAACTTTTGTATTGGCATATTTGAGCGAAAAAGCATTTAACCACAGCCATTTTAACTCCAAAATCAGATATTTTTCATTGCTTTTGTGATAAAAAACACTTTTGAAACATCAAATGCAACAACAACAAAAAAACGCCTAAATCTTAATAAATATCACTTTTGAACGTATGTATTATTATGTTATAAAATTGCTTTTTAAGTTAAATTAATTTTTAAATTGGTTTTCAAGTCAAATAAAAGAAGCTAAAATTATAGCTTTGATTTTTCAAAAATATTTTGAGCTCTTAATTATAAATTCTCCTTATTTATATTAATTCTAAATTCTAAATATGATTTATATAATTTACTTAAATTCTAGAAACAATTTATATAATTACTTAGCATTTAAAATTTATATTTCATATACATTTATTAATACCATAAATTAATTTATTTTATATATATTAAGCTATAATAAAAGTTGTATATTTGTTAATATCTAAACAGTAATATGACATCATGATAATAATAAACACCTAAAAACTAAGTATATTTGAGTCAATGTACTAACGAATTTAAATATTGCTTTTATATATATATATATATCCTATTTTACAACATCAAGTTTAAAATAAATATTTTAATTTTTAAGGCGTGTTTAGAAAGTCACCTGATAATTGAATTTAAGGATAATTGTTTGCAATTACATAACGGTGATATGTTTTGGTAACCATTGTAATTGTTTGTAACTGCAAAATTACAATTTGTACTACCAGACATGACATAAGAAATTACGATGTAATTACACTTTGTCAATCAAACACGTTTAGAAAATTACAATTCTTTATAATTACAAGAGAGTGAAATTACTACCGTAATAATTATACTTTCATTTAATTACTCAGTCTTGTCCAAATAAACCATTTAAAAACACATTTAACAATAACTAAAATCTTATCACACGCAGCACGCATATGGAAACCATGATTTAGAACACATATGTGTATTTAAAATAACATACATTAAATAATAAAATGTAAGGTTTGAAACTAATTAATCATAATAACACATGAAATATGTACGATATTAAAACAAAAAATTTAGATTAAATTGTGAATAAAACGAAATTTAAATATGTAAATACATCATATTAAGAATAATTAATAAATACCATTATTTAACATGGTATTGTCATCAATCTTAAGTTAGTGTCGAGTTGACTTATAACACCAACTCAATTAGCAAAAGTATTAATACTAGAAATTTTATCACATGCGTATGTGTGTGGCGATCACGTATTTAAAATACATAGGTGTGTTTGAAAATAGCATACAATAAATAATAAAATATAGAGTGAAACTAATTAATAATAAAAATAAAATATGTACAATATTATTAAATCAGAAAAATTAGATTAAATTATGAGTAAAAAATTTTAAACACAAATATATCGATTCGAATACTAAATGAGTATTAATAGTATAAATATACAACTGATGATGGTAATAAATTGTACATATTAAAATAAAATGTATGAAAACCAATAAAATGAAGCTTCAATTGATTGGTAAATTTAAGGTTCTATTAATCAATTTGGCATAGGTTCAAATCCCACCATATTTATATTTATAATTTTTATTTTGTTAACACAAACGGCTAAAGTACCCTAAAATAATATAGCTTATTTTAATTACGAAAATTTAATTACAAAAAGATATTTCCGTAATTTTCTTAACTGAGTTGGTGTCCGGTCGACTTATGACACCAACTCAATCAAAGATTTTATTAATAACTAGAAATCCTATCACTTGAGTATGCACATGGACACCAAGTATTTATAACACAAGTGTGTTTAAAAATAACATAAAGTATATAATGAAATGTAAAGTTTGAAACTAATAATAACAACACACATGCAATATGTACGAAATTAAAAAAAAAAGTTTAACTTGTTAGTAAAAGAAAATTAAAATAGGTAAATACATGATATTAAGAATATTAAAAAGGCCATCAAAATAACAATAGTAGTCAGTGGCGGAGTCAGGATGTTAATCTTCGGGGTCAATGTAAAATTAGACATGCTATGTAACAATCGATTTTTAGGAGGGGCCTACTTATATTTTAATATTATTTTTAATACTATAAAAATTTTGGAGGGGCTTACTTATATTTTTAGGAGGGATATAATATATATACAAAGAGGGAAATTGCAAAAATCTTAAATCTTGGGGGGTTGTTTATATTTTTGAGAGGGCCATAGTAGATTTACAAAGGACTAAATTGAAAAAAAAAACTTTGGGGGGCCATGGGGCCTCTACATGGCTCCGCCCCTGATAATAGTCGTTTAATAAAAAAATATATTAATAAATTTCTAACTAAGTTGATACCTGATTAATCTGTAACACAAACTCAATTAAAAAAATATTAATAGTATAAATATAAAGAGATGGAATTTATAGAAACCATTGTAACCTACAAATAGATGAATCCGAGGAGTTGATGCAATGGCAGTGTTAGTGTGTTACAGAGTTAATCCGTGGGTGAAATAGATTCAAAAGGAAAGGGATTAAGATGTAGAAAAAGAAATGTAGAGATCCAAAATAGATAAAAGGTTGGAGAAAAATAAATAACTTGATTGGGTCTGCCCATTACATATTTATCAGTAAATTTGGTACACACGCATTATTGTAAAAAAAGGGCATTAGTGAGAAAGCAGCAGAAAGATACGAGTGGGTGTAGGTGTAGAGACACCCAAACCCACCATGCATTTGTTTTAGATACGATGTTACACTTGGTACCGACATTTGACCGTCTTGCTATCACATCTAAATTAATGCATCAGTCATCATTTCCCATATGTTTCATGTTTATGTTTATGTTTATGTTTATGTTTAGTTCCGTGTATGAATATTGCTTACAAGTTTAATTATTTGTTTAAGGTTTTAATGAGGTGGGTTTGAGGGATGGACTGTTTTAGTGCTTTATTAAAGTTATATATGCTCAGTTTTAACTTACTAAACTTCTTATCCAAACAACTTATTGCTCTATTTGGAGAGGACCATTGCTCCACTGCCTCCAATTTTTTTATGATTTCTCAAATTCCAATTATCTTTTTATTTTAGTTCAACTTTAATTTCAAGCCAATATCATTTCTAACATATTTTTACTCAATCCTAATTAGTTTTGGACCCATACACAAAGAGGGAGGATAAAAAATTACAAAAGGAGAAATTATAATTATAATTAAATAAAATTTTAAGTGTTTATTCAAAAGTTGTTCCAACTTTGTTTATTTATGGCGAATTTACTAACAGTGCATCAAATGTAATATCTAATTTTAATTTTAATTAAATAAATTTAAACATTTATTAAAAATCTTTCAACTTTTTCATTTTTCATTAATGATGACAGTGCATAGGATTTATGTACCAATAGTACATTACATGTTATCTTTTAAAATTATAATTTATTAAAATATTTTCTCTCAAATATATATATATATAATTTTCTATTCATAATTAATATTATTTTTATTTTTAATTTTGTACATTTTATATATGTATTGCTATTATTATTAGTTTCAAACTTTACGTTTTATTTTTATTATATATTATTTTAAATATACGGCCACATGATAGAATTCCTAATAATATATTTAATTGTGTTTAGTGTCATAACTCACGAGTAGAGACATTGGCCTATTCTAAGGAAAATGCAATGAAGTCAATAAATTATAAGTTAAATGCAGTCTAATATTTTTTTGTTTGTAAAAAAATTGAATTCAGTTGATACCTATACTAATAATAATATGCTTCACCAATGCCTTATTTAGTAAACCATTTCAAAAAATTAAATCAATGTAAAATTAATATTTTAATTATTTAACTTTTATACATATTTGACCGTTCAAAATAAAAATAATTTGATTGATTTTTTCATATAAAATGTGAAAATGATAAATAGATAAGAGTTACTTATCATTTAATAGAGAATATTTTCAATTAAGTCAATTTTATTTTATTACAAAATTTACATTTAAAATTTGAATTTTTAAATAAAATGGAATATTTAAAATTAAGAATAAATATATGATATAAATTTTTATAATTTAATTATTAATTATATTCTGTAATAATGAAACAAAACATTCATGCTATGAGTCGGTGACATGATATAAAATCCTTTGAAACACTAATAACTTCTCACTCATAATTTGTTCAGAAAAAAATACATATAAACTTTTTGTAATAATTATCCTTAAAATAAAATATTAAAAATATTAAAAAGAATTCACCCCTATCTCGCAAGGTGACAAAAATAAGTTCATCACGCATCAAAAGGTGGTAAAATAGAATGATAAAGGTGTATAAATCACTCAAGCCTTAATTAAATCATAAAATTGCAAGTGCTAAAAATGCCTTTTAGTTAATTGTATTTTCTAGATTTGGCCCACGTGAGTGGAGGACTCCTTTTAACCTCAATGGATGAAGTAACATTTTACACACGAAATCAATCAAAATGCTCGCGGATTTCTCAACCCATTTCAACCAACTGTTTTCAATTAACTATGACAAAATTACTTGCCAAAAATCAAGAATTTCGGCTTTTGAGAATTGTTTGGATAATGAGATAATCATACATGACCCAATCCAAAAATGTTTCCATAACTAAACACACTTATTTGGAGGATGGAGAATTCGCTCCATTATACTGATTTTTATTACATCTAACAAAAATGTCATTGTTTCAATAGTGGGATAGATTAGGACATTTTTAGTGTTGTCCATACAAAATATTAAACCCTCTTTTCTTTTTTTGGATTAAATTAAGGTGGAAAAAAGAGAGACATAAATTGGAACTTGAAATCAATAATTAAATGACCGGAAGTTTAACGAGAAGTCCCGGTTCTAACAGAGACCCATAACGACCCGACATTTTTTCCCGCCGATCCGAAACGCCAAATCGGATTGGATTCCTCAAAATCTAGGTTACTTTCCGTCAGCGGTTCACGGTAACTAGCAATCCGATTTTCCTGCCGTTTGAACCGCTCTCCACAGCATCCATTTTTCCCCCTTTTTACCCTAACTACCCTTGTCTTCCTTTTTCCTTCTTTGACTCCCACCTTTTTTTTTTCTCCCTCTATTTTTATTAACTTCATAATTCATTAGCCGAATACATATATAAATAAATTAAAAAGAATCCATTTTGTCGTTTTATTTTTCAGTCAAAAAATAGAAAAAGTTACTGAGGCGGGACTGAGCTCGAGCACCAATCACGGAGAAGCGAACTTAGGTAGGAAAGTGGGATCCACACGTGCCAGGTAAGATATGGACTTAACCGGATGATGTGGGCTCCACCTTATCCTCTGATTGTCCCGTATTTCCCGCGAATCAGATTGCATATCAGCCACGTGGCTAACATGCTCTTGATTAGCTTTCCCAATCTTCCATCACAGCCGTTTGTTTTAACTTACTTGACCCCACTACAGTGTTACACATCCTCTCAATTAGTAATAATTTATTTAAAAAAAAAGACAAAAACGAAGTTCGAGTTTTTTGTATGAAGAGCTCAGCCGCATAGATATTTCCGAACAAGTTCTTTTTAATTATTATTATTATAATATTTTCTTGTTAAAATTAAAATAATTAAGCAGCAAATGGGGGAATTTCATGAAATGAATAAGGGTAATTAAGACATTACAAAAAATCACTGAACTGTTTCGGAAATCCAGGCGCATTTTCAATAAAATTCCCGTAACTTTCTGTAACGACAACTACAACCTGGAATTTTATAATAATTAATTAATTAATTTCTTTTGTACATTAAAAAATATGTGGCAACAAGAAAACATTTGAATTTTTTTTATAAATATCATAAAGAAAACATAAGAGCAAGAGCAACAATAACATAAACTGGAAAAGTAGTGACTTTTTTAATTAAATAAATAAAGTCAAATCAAAATTATTTATTTTCTCTTTACTGTAATTAGAAATATGTATAAATATTTTATGTGTGTTTTCTTTTTGAGAGAGAGAGGAAGACATGGGAAAATGAGTATATATTGATTTATTTAAGTGAGTGTTGATTTGAACTAAAGACAAGGCGCCCTTTAAAGGCTATCCTTTCTGTCATTTTGGCAATATTTTTTAAAGGAGTGTCGTTTCTGGGGAGAAATAAGAATTGTAGAAAACCAGAAAGAAGATAGAATTATAGAAGTAGCTAAAAAAGAACTCCATAGAAAGGAAGGGAGAGAAAAAGGAACAATAATGATGGGCATGGAAGAATTTGAGGCCTTGGATTGTTTCTTTTGATTTTCTTTTCTTCAGTTTTCTTCATCTTCTGGAGCCTGTTAGATTTGGTGGGTATCTTAGATCTTTGCTCAACAAAGTTGTGTGTGTGTTTTCTTTTTTGTTTTTATTTGATGGGGTTTCTTTGTAATGGTTAGTTCTGGTAAAAACGATGTTTTTTCCGACATGGGTTTTCAAGGAAATGTGGTTACGAGTTTTCAAAATGACAGGATACTAAGTTTTGGTTCATGTTTTTGTCTTACAACTGTGTTTAACTTTGTTTTTCTGCTTTTTGAAACACATCTTCAGTTTCATTGGGTATTTTCAAATAGAAAAAACAAGCAGAAACTCTTGACTCTTGTGGCCCCCCTTTTCCTTACTGGTTAATGCTCATGAATTTTGAAACTGTTCTTGCTTCAAAAAAAAAAAACAAAAAAAGCTTGTAAATTAATAAAGCAAAGTGTTCAATTTGCGGAACTATATGTTTCCATGAATGATAATAAACAAACAAACAAACAGAAGATAAACAGAAAGGTTAAGAAAAAAAGAGAGGAAAGGGTTAATGTTTCATTCATATATATTGCTTTTGGTTTTATGGTTAATGTTTGAACTTTGAAGCCAATTAATGTTACATGTTTTGCTATATTCAGACACTGATGAAGTTAATTAGCTATTCTGTAACTGGAAAAAAAATTCCAGCTTTTGTCTACTAAGATTAGGCCTTGGTTGTGCTGTCAGTCATTTACAATTGACCTGCATCCGTCCCTTTTTCTTACCCATATTGGTTTGAACTTTGTGGTTCATTCTCTAGGTATTAATGTTATTTTTATTTTTGGTCCTTCATAATAATTCCTACAGCTAATGTTTTCCCTGTCCTAGAATAACATATATTGCTACCTTTTTTCAAAGCTTATTTCCATTCGCGATTATTTCATTTTGTGTTTTCTCCAATCTTTGCTTGCACTTGCAGGGTCTTTTTGAGCAACCTGCCCTGCCCATGGATTTTTCTGAATCCACCAAAATTGTGTACAATAGGATCCAAAAATTGGAGCCTGAGAATGTTTCTAAAATTATCGGTTATCTTCTTTTGCAAGACAATGGGGACCTGGACATGATCCGTTTGGCCTTTAGCCCTGACGCTTTGCTCCACTCTTTGATCCACAAGGCTAAATCCCAACTCAGCTTAAACAAACCACCTGTTTCTCAGGTGAGTCCAACCCCTGTGGTCGACTTCCCCATGCAGTTAACTCCATTTTCCCGTGCGGTTTTGACCCAAAGAGCTGCCGCTACTCCTTTCTGGGATCCCTCAGTGACTGCTGCTGAGCAACATGTGAATAGTTTGGAATTCACCCCGCCAGGGTATTCGGATGCTGTTGCCGAAGATCATAGCTTCCAAAGCCAAATGCATTTCTTGAACATGGAAGATCAGTTAGAACCTCCCAATTCCGTTGGTTCCGAATTTTCGAGCAGTTACTATTATTCTGAACCTGCATTGGGTGCAAGAACCAGCCGAAGGTCCCCTAGCTTGCCTGAGTTCCCCGTTAAGATTTGCCATTACTTCAACAAGGGGTTTTGCAAGCATGGAAACAATTGTAGGTACTTCCATGGCCAGCCTATGCCGGAGAGCTTTTCACAGCTTTTCAGCTCGAGTTCGAACGAGGCCGGTAATGAAGATAATGTTGTCTCTCCTGGGACTCTTGAAAAGCTAGAGTTGGAGCTCACCGAGCTTCTAAAAGCAAGGAGAGGGTTGCCTGTTTCTATTGCCTCTTTGCCAACGTTATATTATGAGAAGTATGGGAGGACACTTCAAGCTGAGGGGTATCTTACTGAGAGCCAACGACATGGTAAGGCTGGTTATAGTCTGACCAAGCTTCTTGCTCGATTGAAGAGCAGCATTCGTCTCATTGACAGGTGCGGAATGCGAATGGTGTTCATGTTGGACCTTGCATTTACACAATTAGCTGAAAAAAGAAATGTTTGGATTTAACTGTCATATTGATTTGCAGGCCCCATGGGCAGCACGCGGTGATTTTGGCAGAAGATGCTCCCAAGTACCTTGAGTATGCCAGCGAGAGGAATGATCCCGGTGCAATAGTTGCCGGTTCTAGGCAGATATACCTTACCTTTCCAGCTGAGAGTACCTTCACTGAACAAGACGTTTCACACTACTTCAAGTAAGGAAATCATAATGAAGATCATTCAAGTTGTTCATTTTTATCTTCTTTTGTATTTGATCTTATGTTTCCATTTAAATTATTCTATAGCAAATTCGGACCGGTTCAAGACGTTAGGATTCCGTGCCAACAGAAGAGGATGTTTGGATTTGTCACTTTTGTTTATGCTGAGACAGTGAAGCAAATTCTGGCTA
Source organism: Gossypium raimondii (assembly GCF_025698545.1). Classification (NCBI taxonomy): domain Eukaryota; kingdom Viridiplantae; phylum Streptophyta; class Magnoliopsida; order Malvales; family Malvaceae; genus Gossypium; species Gossypium raimondii. The sequence goes on from NC_068575.1 coordinate 48,813,904, forward strand.
AAGGAAATCCTCATTTTGTATGTGGGGCTCGTGTTCTGGTGAAACCATATAGGGAAAAATCAAGGCTTGTTGATAGGTAAAGTCTCCAGTTTCATAGCATATTAAATGATCATATTCTCTAGCACTTCATCTCGTCTATATTTAGTTGGATCTTGTTTATATTAAAAACTTTGGGGGTTCAAACTCAAAGGCCGGATACGGTGTGTGCTTGACTCCTATGTTCTCCCTGACCTGGTTGCCGTCTTCATATGGTAAAATCAACATATTTTTCATTCCAATGAATGCTACAACTGGTGTGACTCCCTTATGCAGACATCGCATGGCTTCCATTTGCAATTGCGAATAAATGATGGTTGAAAAATGAACCTTTTGTATCTGTCTAATTGCCAAAACATTTGTAGTCACCAAAGCATGCAACTTTTTGTTTTGCTTCTTAAATAAACTGGTTGGTGAAATAATTTGCTTTGTGATTAATCTTATTGATGTTCTTGTCAATGACACATCGATTATTTCCCTCTCGGTTTTTGCAGGAAGTATCCCGAGAAATTACAGCATCCTCCTATGTATTACGGTCCACACTTCATAGACGGGGATTCTGAACTTCAATCAAGTTACTACCTTTTCATTTTATGCTTTGTTTTATATCTTTCTTTATTTCCAGTAAGATATTGGTAGCTTATTCTGATTCAACACCAAATTGCCTGCCCGTTTTACAGTGCCAAGAGTTTGTGATAACTCGAGACCATTTCGGAAACAGCTAATCGACGATCGTGAGCAAACACTGGAGTTCGAGGGAAGGCGTTTCTCAGAGTTGCAATTAGCACCAAAGCAGTACATGACCAATCACTTCTATTTTGGCTACTCAATGGATGAGCTGAAGCACACAGATGGTATATAACCAAATTCACTAAGTGAAACAACCGATTCTTCAAGTCTCGTTGTATGTGTTTCTAACCATTGGAAAACTACAGTTGTAGCCTGCGCAGACCAAGCGGTGGATTTCCCGACCGCGGAGCGTTTCAACTATCTTTTGGATGTTCTGAATACTGGTTCAACCAGTGAGGACAAAGTGAAGCATATTAGTACCAATTATAATGACCCGGATAGGTACGTATCTGGTTTCTGCGTTCCGAAACCTCAGTCTTTTCACTTATCCAAACCATAATTAACGAACTGCAATCATTAAATGAATAAAGCAATAATAAAAGGTTTTGCATCCTATAATAGCCAATATTTCATGCAATTTTGGTGCATGAGAGGCATTAAAGTGCATAAATTTTATGTTGGCAGCAGTCAGGGACTCAATCTTCCGGAGAGCCCATTTGCATCTCCAATAGGGAGCGGCATTTCAACAGTTATATAGAGAGAAGACTGAGATTTCAGATCCAGAACAAGAGCAAATCCAGGAAAATGGATACCAACAACAACAAGAGTTTCATTTTCTTCCCATTTCCTTGTCTTTTCTAAACACAATTGAAGTTCACCACCAAAACATCATCGTCCGGCGGCAGCATCTTTCATAGTTCATACCAACCGCAGGAGAGAAACACTAGAAATTCTCCACTTTTACTTCCAATGGAGAAGATTCCAAACAAAACTTAATATAGAAACCTAATATGTTAAAAGGGTAAGTTTTTTTTTTTTTTTAAATTAAAAATCACAGGAAAGCAGGCAGAGAGCTGTGAATGTTTTAGAAGAGAATTGTAATATACGGTATTTTTTTCTCTTTAGTTGAAAAGAAGAAACCAAAGGTACAAATATCGTAGAAGGTTGAGATGAAAGAGAAGATGTAGAAATCTCTGCTTTTTATCAGCATTAACATATATCATCATAATTGTAATATGCATAGTTGCATGTATCATTTGGTTGTGGAGATTGAAATGTGTAATGATGATTAGTGGTGGAAGATGTCGCCTTGGGTGGGGCCAAGGAATGAAAAATAAAGTAGGATGGAGGCAATACGAATTAGTAGAGATAGGAGGATTAGATGTTGGTTGATGAGATAAGATTAGTGGACCTGATTTGATTCAACATTTCTCCACCCCATTGACGCTTCGATTTTTATGATTTGTTAACGGGTGAATATATAGATTATTAAAATAATTAAAATTAAAATAATAATTAATAAATAAACTAATATTTGCATAGGTTTGCCGTTGGGATGAATGTATTTATTATTTTTCATGCAACAAATTAGATGTTCAGGTATAAAAGAATGTTCTAGTGGTTAAGGTGTTTATTGTCCTAGTTGTGGTCTGAGTTTGAGTTGCATTCTTGTGATTCATAAGATGTATAAATAAGCAAGTAGTTGAGTGAAATAGATTAGTTATTTATTTTATTATTATTATTTAAAAATTTGTAATAATATAAATTGATTAAAGTAGCTGAAAAAATTATAAATTGAATTTTTAAATATGGATGTAGAAGTGGCATTAAACTTGAAATGAAATTGCATGTACAAGGGTTTAAATATTGGGATGTAAACATGAAGTTAAATAAATAATTAACGTCATTTTAAGAAGAAAATAAAATTAAAAGGACTAATGATGATATTTCCTAATTTTTCGGTATGAAAATGATTCATATTAATTAAAACGGATTCTAGGTCGATATAAAAAAAAATTATAAAGTTGAGATCTGATTCATGCAGAATTATTTTATAACCCGCTAGATCTTGAATATATTATCATCTGAATCCCATCAAGTATCAACATTAAGGAAGGTTAAATAAACATATTGTTAATGAAGAAGAAATTGAAATGGACAAAATCTTATTTCTTTTTACTCCTAATTTCACATCTAATAATTGTTAAGCAACTGACTCAATCCACGTCAACTTCCTCACCTAGCTAACATGGCTTGTTTTTTGTTTTTAATTCAAATCAGTTAGGATTGGATTTGTTTATTTTTTGAATAGTTTGAAAGATTCAAACCACTGTTGTATTCTATCTCAAACACCTAGTTAAACACTTGTATTTATTTGTAATGCAAAGCAATGAAAATTAACTCTTGCCGTTCAAACCAAAATTGCTTCTCTTTCATGGTATCAGATTTAGCCATCTTTTAGGATTCAACGCCGCTCTTGCTGTTCAAACCAAAATTGCTTCTCTTTCATGGTATCAGATTTAGCCATCTTTTAGGATTCAACGCCGCTCTTTTTTTTTTCCCGATCATTTTCCTTCTGCCATGGGAACCATCGATGCTGATATCTCCTATGTCATGTCCTCGCTTATGTCTTTCCCTTCCATCCACAACCAACTCACCATTAAACTCACCGCCTCAAATTATCTTATCTGGAAAACTCAATTCACCCCGATCCTCCATGGCAATCAACTATACTGTCATGTTGATGGAACTGCCTCTCCAGCGAGAGAGGTTAACGGTCTTGTAGAATCCAAGCATCTTAGCTGGTATATTAAAGATCAGCTTGTATTAAGCTGGATCTTTGGCTCTCTCTCTGAACCAGTGCTGTCTCAAGTTGTTGGTTCAACTATTGCCATTGATGCGTGGACAAAGCTTCAAACCACCTATGCCTTTAGGTCCCGTGTTCAGATCCGGTCCCTCAAAAATTCATTGCATTCTCTCGCTCGCGGCACTGATTCGATTGTTACATACATGGATCGTGCAAAGCGTATATATGATCAGCTTCTTTCTCTCAATCAACCGATCTCTGAGGATGATCTTGTTGATCACATTTTACGGGGTCTTGGTCCTGAGTATCGGCCATTCACTCGCAACATCGAGGCACTATTAGTGTCTGTGAAATTTGATGATCTATACGGCTTACTTTTGTCTGAAGAATCACAGTTACAATCTGCCTCTGAGACTCTTCATCCAACGGCTGTTGCTCACTATGCCGGTCGGCAACAATCTAATGGCAACTCCCGTGGCAGAGGTCGTGGCAACCGCCGAGCTGGTTACTCTTCCTCCAAGGGCTGTGGTGGCTCATATCCTTCTGAACCAACCTGCTATAATTGTCGAGGGCGTGGCCATACTACCAGACAATGTTCAAGTCCGAAATACAATGATACCCAACCTAAGCCGACTGCCAATTACAACTCTTCATCTCATCACTTCGACAAGTAGTGGGTTGTCGATACGGGTGCCTCTCATCACTTAACTTCTGAACTGGAAAACCTTGGTCTCCACTCTGAGTATAGCGGAACTGATGAAGTTACTCTCACTAATGGTGAATCTCTGTCCATTGCTCGTTTCGGTTCTAATACAATTACTATTGGTTCTCATTCTTTTTTGCTTCATAATATTCTTCATGTTCCAGAAGCTAATCTCAATTTGCTTTCTGTTCCTCAGTTTACTAAATCTAATGATGTTTCTGTGGAATTTTTTCTCTGACCATTTTGTGATTAAGGATCTCAAGACGAAGCAGGTACTTCATCAGTGAGTCACTAGAGATGGCCTATATCGGCTGGCTGCAGATCCTGTTTCTCCAGTTTGTCACTAAGTTTCCCTGTCTACATGACATGCTCGTTTAGGCCATGCGTGTTCCAAAACTGTTCACAAAGTCTTAAATTTGAATAATTTGTCTGCTTCCTCTAAGCATGACTTGTCGTTATGTGAGGCTTGTTGTGTTAGCAAGTCTCGAAAATTGTCTTTTTCTGATTCTACTTTTGAAGCAAAAGAACCTCTTGAATTAATATGTTCGGATTTGTGGGGACCTTCTCCAATTACTTCAGTTGATGGATATTTATATTATGTTGTCTTTTTTTATCACTATACCAAGTATTCATGGATTTATTTTTTGCGAAATAAATCTGATGTATTCAATTGCTTTGTTCAATTCCGAGCTCTCGTTGAAAAATATTTTGGCAAACCGATTAAACAGTTTCAATCTAACTGGGGTAGGGAATTTCAAGCTCTAGAAAAATACTTAGCTTCCAATGCCATCTTACAGCGCAGTTCATGCCCCTACACCCTTGAACAAAATGGCTGCCCTGAAAGAAAACACCGACATATTACTGAAACTGGCCGAGCACTCTTACATCATTCCAAAGTTCTACCTAAATATTGGGATCATGCCTTTGCTGCTGCCGTCTATACCATAAATCATTTGCCAACCCCAAAACTCAACCATAAATCCCCATATCAAGTTATTTTTCAACGAAACTCGGAATATAATTTTCTTCGTGTTTTCAGTTGTTGTTGCTATCCTTGGCTTTGCCCGTATACAAAGAATAAATTAGAGCCTCGTTCTACAAAATGTGTCTTTCTTGGTTATAGTATCCGTCATAAAGGTTATAAATGTTTATCGTTATCCACCAATAAAATTTTTTACTCATGACATGTTATCTTTGATGAACAGGTTTTTCCGTTCAAAGACAGTGATGACAGGCCCTCGATACTTGGCACTCCACCACCACTAGCCTCCATTATTTCCCTCGGCAACACTACACCACAGTCCACATATGTGCTGCCAGTCCAATCGATGCCGTCCTCCACTCCCCCGCTAGCTTCTCCTCAAAGCTCAGCCGATACAGTATTGCCTTCTACTGCCGCAACCAATGATCAGATCATTGCGGCTGCTCCTGTTTCTCCCTCGGCCGAATCTAGGCCTCCCCCGACTTGTCCCACCACCTCTGGACCGCCACCAATACCCAATCATCCATATACTACACGCTTGAAAACTGGCAGCCTCAAACCGAGAGCCTACATCGCCTCTTCCACCATCTTAACCACACCCAAATCTTATACTGAGGCAGCTAAACACCAAGCTTGGCGGAAGGCAATGTCAGAAGAGATTGAAGCACTTATGTCTCATGGCACTTGGGATTTGGTTCCGAGATCTCTTACTTCGAATATTATCGGTTGTAAGTGGGTGTATCGGATTAAAGTCAAAGCTGATGGCTCGATCGATCGATATCGGGCTCGCCTCGTTGCCAAGGGATTCCATCGACGCCCAGGCATTGATTATGTTGAGACTTTTAGTCCGGTTATCAAACCGGCTACGATTCGTCTTGTTTTGTCAATTGCTGTGACAAATTCTTGGCCCATTCGACAACTTGATGTCTCGAATGCTTTTCTCCATGGGGCACTTGACGAGCCTGTCTTTATGGAGCAACCTCAGGGTTTTATTGATCCAACAAAACTGACTCATGTATGTGCTCTCAAGAAGTCCCTTTATGGTTTAAAACAAGCGCCTCGTTCTTGGTACTTTTGTCTTGCTGGTGCACTTCAGAAGCTTGTTTTTTACGGCTCTAAGGCGAATAGTTTGCTGTTTATTTATTCGGCCGATGGTGACACAGCCTACTGTTTGGTATATGTTGACGATTTGATTCTGACGGGTTCTTCCCCATCTCTTCTACAACGGTTCACTAATCTTCTTGGACAGATGATTGCACTAAAAGATTTGTGATCTATATCTTTTTTTCTCGGCATCGAGGTTGCTTGGCATTCAAATGGTTTGCAGCTCACTCAAACAAAGTATATTTTGGACATTTTGCATCTTGCTAATATGCATGAGGCTTCGAGTGTTGCAACCCCGTCGACTCCACAAGCTGACTTGGCTGCTTCCTCTACTACATTTGAGGATCCGATACTGTATTGACAAATTGTTGGTGCTTTACAATAATTGGCTCTCACTCGTCCGGATATCTCGCAGGCTGTCAATAAAATGGCTCAATACATGCATTCGCCTTCTGTTCATCATTGGCAAACAGTTAAGCGCATTCTTCGCTACTTACGGGGAACTCTTGATCATGGCATTGTGTTCTGTCGATCTGATTCGAATGCTTTAACTGCCTACTCTGATGCCAATTGGGGTGGAGACAAAATTGATCGAAAGAGTACCTCAGCTTATGTTATTTATCACGGTGCCAATCTTGTTTCTTGGTGCTCAAAGAAACAGAAGACCGTTGCTCGTTCCAACACTGATTCTGAATACCGAGCGCTTGCTACAACTGCCTCTGAGTTATACTGGCTTTGTTGTCTACTTCGTGAGCTGCGGCATCCTCCGTCGTCTGCTCCTCGGATATTGTGTGACAACGTGGCTGCTACATACTTGGCTGCAAATCCAGTTTTTTATTCTCGCTCAAAGCATCTTGAGCTCGATTTCCACTTTGTTCGAGATCAGGTTCGGCAGAAGCATCTTGTTGTTTCCTACATACCCACTGTGGATCAATTGGCTGATACTCTCACTAAACCACTGTCAAAATCACGCTTCTTGTTGATGAAAGACAAACTGCTGGTGCTTCCCCCATCGTTTGCCGGGGGGAGGGGGTGTTAAGCAACTGACTCAATCCACGTCAACTTCCTCACCTAGCTGACATGGCTTGTTTTTTGTTTTTAATTCAAAGTAGTTAGGATTGGATTTGTTTATTTTTTGAATAGTTTGAAAGATTCAAACCACTGTTGTATTCTATCTCAAACACCTAGTTAAACACATGTATTTATTTTTAATGCAAAGCAATGAAAATTAACTCTTGTCGTTCAAACCAAAATTGCTTCTCTTTCAATAATTTCTCGCATTTTTCGATTGAATTAAAGTTAAAGCAGAAGCGACGTTGCAACAACGTGACAACGTTCGAAACAAAGCAAAGTAGAGATGACGTCACGACAAATTCTAACTTAAAGCAATTGCGTAATTAGATTCTTAAAGAGAGAGCTTTAAGAGAATTTTGTGTTTTAGTCAAAAAGTTTTATTTTTAGAGTTAGAGTTTGTTTTGAATTTTTCCATATTATACTCTTCATTTGTTTGTTTATTACTGAAGTCTTTTTTGACCGTAATTTTTTATCCTCTTGAAAGAGGTTTTTCACGTAAAATTGTATACTCAATTTTCTTTATTCTTTCTTTCTCGTTGTTTATATGAGTTGATCCTAACAAATAATCTTATCTTCATTTATATTTTATAATTTTAACTTAGGTTTAATTGTGTCCATATAACATTTAATTACGATTACCATAATTTGTGGGTCAAATATAAATATTTTTATTTACAGTTATTTATTTAAATTTATATTACCTTTTACAGTTAGATTTTCAAATAATTATCTAAGTTAAATGTAAGAATTTGTATTCTTTGACTTTAGGTTAGTAACGTAATTATTGGGAAAGGATTCTGTACGTAATGACCAAATAATCAGGTGAGATATCAGTTTGGTTCCGTCCAGCTTTTTAAATTTTTGGAATAGTTGATTATAAGTCGGTTTTAGCTCGATTAGATTTTCGCTTTTTTTTTATAATAATTTTTATTTTTTAAATTTATTTTGATAAAATATATTTTGTTTTATAGTTTTTAAATATTATTTTATAAAATTTTAAGTTCTTTTTCTTAAATATTTCTAAAAATAATAAAATTTAAGAATTTTAAATTACTTTTATTATTTTAAATATAAAACATTTATTTTATATTATAAAAAATAAAATTAATTATATATTAAATAAATAACAAAATTCAATTCTATTTTGAGTAATCACAATTTTATACATACATTTTATAAGTCGTCCCTACAAATAATAATGAAACATATATTCAAAATCAAAAGCAAATATTTTAAACCAAAATATACATTGAATGGATGCTTACACAAATTCAACCATAATCAAACCTTCTGTATTCATGATTTCAAGATCAGTTTTCTTCCCCCAAAGAAATTTCACGTTAATTCTGTGAAATATATTATTCTCCTATTATTATAATTATTAAAATTATATAGTTTGCATTTTAAATTTTATATTATTGGGAAAGTTGCTGCTCGTTTTATATCTTGTTATGTCGAAATTGTTTCTTTTCTTGGACTTGGGCTTTCAATAACTTTCGTTTGTGCTGAGTTCGGTCTATTTGAATTTAACATATTTGACAAAATTAGATACATGGGTCCACTAGGGTGCTCAGACTCTTAAATGAATTACTTGAGATGATTGGATAAGCACGAAAGTTTCATTATCAAAGTGTTATTTTTAGAGATATATATCATATTTATTCAAAAGAGTTTTGGTGCAATTGGAAGATTGATTTACGAAGACTTTTATGCCACACATCAAGAGTAGTTTTTAAGGTGTCTTTGGCAACAACTTTGTTTTGTTCTTATGGTTATTTTGTGGCACTCTTTTAGGTATATTTGAGAGAGTTTATTGATTATATTATGAGGTATTTGAGTGGTTGATTTGTGACAATTTTTGTTGGTATTGGGGCTGAAAGTACTTATTTGTGTGAGGTTATATTGGACTTAAGTTAATAGGTGATTCAGACGATTATTGCATAAAATCATTCATTGGATGAGGCTTCGCAGATGTAGGATCATTGTGTCTGAATTGTGTTAACAAAGATCGATTGTGTCAATTCTTTTCTGCTCTTATTTTTTACGCTACTTGTTTTTATTCTAATTGTCGTTACAACTAACGTTAAGCAAAGTTGATTTATTATATCTACAGACTAATTATTTTTCAATTGGTTATAGAGCAGACTTCAAAAGCTATTTGAATGTGATCCTTTGTCCGATTTGCAACCATGAAATCCATGAAGAAAGGTAGTTCGATTACTCAATGAGGGATTCCATTATGTTTGTCAACGAAGCAAATTGGGAAGCTATTGGAAATAGGTGGACTCAACCCACTGTAATTGTTGTTGATGGCACCACATGCCCTAAAGAAAGAAGTAAATACACTGATGTAGAAAGAATGACTTTTCATGAAAATTCACAAGCCTTAAATGCCATTTTCAATGGAGTTGACTTAGACCAACTTAAAGTCAGTTATGTATGTGCATATGCTAAGAAGGCATGGACAATCTTGAAAAACCAACATGAAGGAAATGATATCGTGCGCATGTCAAAACTTTAGATTTTAACAATTAGGTTTGAAAATTTGAGAATGTTTGAAAATAATACTATCTTTGAGTTTTATGCAAGATTATGTAAGATTCCTAATGAGGCTTTTTGTTTCGGTGAACATTTTTCTAATGATAAATTGGTACTCAAAGTGTTGAGGTCTTATAACACCCCTAACCCTTATCTGTCGCCAGAACAAGGTTACAGAGCATTATCAGACTTTTTAGATCAAATACGGGCATTACATATTATTTAACACACATGTCATAAATCAATCAAATTGTCCCTTATATGAGCTCTCGAGGCCCAAAATATATGTTAAAAACAAATCGGGACTAAACCGGGTACTTAGAAAATTTTTCCAAAAATATCAAAATTTTTCAAAGGAATAGGGAACACACGCCCGTGTGACCAGGTCGTGTGGGCATTCGAAATAGGGGCATACGGCCGTGTCCCAGCCCATTTCCAAACTTAGGTACTCACTGACTTGAATCACACGGCCAAGTCATACGCTCGTGTGCTAGGTCGTATGCCACACACGATTGAGACCCACACTCGTGTCTCTGCCCGTATGAAAATACCTGAGCATTCTGTTTTGAAATTTTAAAGTTGCAAGGGACATACGGCCAAACCACACGTCCATGTGTTAGCCATGTGTCTCACACGGTCTAGTTACACGCCCGTGTGTCTGGCCGTGTGGACTCAAAATGAACCTTAAACATCAAGTTTACCATTTCCTGCAATCTTGGACACTAAGCAACTCAAAAATCATTCGTTCAACCAATTCAAAACACGGTCAAATACATTTTAAACATGTCAAAATAGTCAACCTACATATCTAACCAATGTACCCTCATAGGTACCACAATTATATTATCAAGGCAAATCATCAAAATATCAATATAGTCCATATTATAAACCTACCAAATTCAGTCAACTTTTACCTAATTTCATGAACACTTATGCACTAATTTAAAACATGTCATACTATAGTCTTAATATAAACATATATTTATATATAACCAACTAATATTAACTTATAATCTTATTCACAATCAATCCAAAAAATAGTTAACATTTAGACGCCCTAGGTACATGCCGACACAAAAAGGAATAACATCACCACGTTTGAGTTCGGGACCGTTGTTGGGTGCTGAATCGGTGATCAAACTTAAGTACGTAACCTGCACACGGAAAACAAAACCGTACGCTGAGTATAAACTCAGTGGTATTTTTATAATCCGAATATTTTAAAGCAAAATAATATAATATGCACATTTAATCATACAATAACAATTATCATTCAATTAATCAATTCATAAACAATTCATCCATAACATATTCACTTATGATATTTACACAATTCACGTGTCTCAATTTCATTTCACATTCAGTATTATCCAATACCATTAATAATGTCACTTCATTTAATTACCCTTATTAACACGACTCGGACTCGGACGGATACACGGATCGAACCAGAACACACCAGTTTGGTACCCAGTACCTCATTGGATAATTCGAAGCAATAAGTTGACACCCAATGTCTTATCGGCTAAACCAAAGTAAATTGGCACCCAGTGCCTCATCGAATTAATCTGAAGTAATAAATTGACAGCCAATGTCTCATCGACTTGAAGTCGAAGAAATCCTTGAACTCTTCCAATCCAATGGCATGCCATTTATATCCGACTCAGCCTGATACAGTTAATAAGATTTCAATTCACAATTCAAATGTTATAATATCCAAAATTCAAATTTCACATTATTCACATATTCATATAATTTTAATTTAATATCAAAATGCTAAATACTCACCTCAATCACTTACCATAAACATTTAATCAAAATACAATAATTAATAATTTAAATTCGGATTATAGAAATACAAACCAGAAATTTCCGAGCTATTCCTCGTTGACTTTATCTTTTCCCTTATTAGTTAAGGGTTTCGGTACAACGTTAGCTACGAAATTAAAACAATTAAAATTCATCAATACAATTCAATTCAATTTCACATTGAATATTTCAATTTTTATTCAACATTTGCCTAAATTCCAATTTAGTCCCTAAACCGAGACTAACTTTATTTCTTCATAATTAATTCTATATTTTCATTCAATTTTCACTTTAAACTAGATTTAACTCTCTAATTTCTCTTAAATCCTAAATTTTGAAAATTTCACAATTTAGTCCCTAATACTCAAAATTTTGTAATTTATTCTACAATTCAATTCTTTTTCATTTCTAACTTAAAAATCTATCAATTTATTCCTAATACTCAAATTATTTAACATAGACAACATTTAAAAACTCAATAATTTCTAAAATTTCAACATAGGTCGAGTAGTATTTAATAACGGATTTCAAAATATAAAAATTTCAACCCTAGTTTTTCTCTTTTCTTTCTCTTTTCTATTCTTTCTTTCCTTATCTATTTTGTTTCTACTTTGTTTCTTTTCTATTTCTTTTCTTTGTTTCTTTATTTTATTTACTTTATTATTATAATATATATTTACTTAAATATTAAGTAATGCATATTTTATTATTATATTCATATGTACATTATTTTTTCACATGTATTCACTATTATCATCCACTTGTTGAATAAGGCTTAATTTCTTATTTAGTCTCTTTACTTTTCTTTAATATATAATTAAACTTTTACCCTTTATGCAATTTAGTCCTTATACCTAATTACTCTCAATTCATGCAAATTCACCTAACCAAAGCCTAATTAACTACGCAACTAACTTCATAAATGTTTTTAATAAATATTTACGAATCCTTCTTACGAAAACGGAGACCCAAAAATATACTTTCTGATACTTGTGACTATCGGGTCATTACAGGCCTTAACCAAAACGATCCGCCATTAAAGTCACAGTAATAGAGGAGGTAAAAAATATTACAGCTTTCAAGATGTACAAGTTAATAGGCTCACTCCAAACATCTTGAGAAAACAAGTTTACAAAGAACGTAACGTTCAATGCTCAAAAGGCTATCCCGACAGTGGAACAAATAGTGGAGGAAATTGAGGAGATCATAAAGCAATTAGCCTTGCTCACAAAAAGCATGAAGAGGTTCGCTAGGAATGGAACTAAAGTAGATATCAATGAGACAAGGAAGAAGGATGTTCAATGTTATGAATGCAAAGGACTTGGTCATTTACAATCAAAACATATTAATACTAAGAAGAATGAGAAGTCACTCACAGTCACTTGGAGTGACGAAGGAAGTTTCGATGTAGATGAAGATGTGAGCAACTATGTTGGTTTTACTACTACTACTCCAAACCATGTTCCAATAGATTTTGAAGAAGATTCAGACAATGACGATGTTCCTTTTAAATCTTTGGAGGATGCTTACAGCCATATGTTCCTTGAGGGAAGAAATTATTCTCCTTAAAGGAGAAAAAGAAAAGCTTGAAATTGTGGTCCAAGAAAAGGGTAATGCTTTGAAAGAAACCAAAAGTGAGCTAGATGATGGAAATGCTATCTTGAAGAAGTTTGGAGGCCAAATTGAGAAGCTTGATGAAATTTTGGCTTCAGGGAGAATTGAACCAGACCAAAGAGGACTTGGTTATATTAATAAAAGTAAGGAACTTATCGCTCCTCCAATTTTTTGTTAAAGTTAAAGATGTGAATTCTTCTTTTTGTCATGAGGCAATGAATAAAAATATTAGAAAGACTATATGCTATTATTGTGAGAAAGATGGACATATCAAACCCTACTATTATAGAATGATGTGAGATTGAAAGAAGTTCAATTCTGCTGCAAAACTTGTTAGAACAATGAATGGAACAAGAAGATCATACTATAGGCAGATTTGGGTAATGAAGGATCGAACACATATGAGTAATGAAGACCAACATTTGTTTAATGCTTGTGTGAAACATGATGTTGCAAATCATGGTGACCATGCTAAAGATTTATCGAGTATTGAAGAAACGCCATCTAAGTTCCGTAGAAAAACTACTGTTGTTCCACAAGCTACAACTCCTTTTGTTGATAAGGCAACATTCAATCTCATCTGTTAAATTAGCTTTATTTGATAAGTTATTTTGATATAACAAACAAAAATATTTTTAAATGTAAAATTTATTTTTAGTACAAAGAATTAATAAAGTTCAAAGCATAAAAATTATTTCAGGACTTCCAAACATATTAATAAATATTTTGAACACTTAGAATATTTTGAACAAAGTTCAAAACAATGTTAAAGTCTTAAAATTTATTAAAACTATCTTAAAACAATTAACAAACTACCCCTACAAAAAGCATCGATATTTTCCAAAAGGTATCGATATTACCATAATTTTATCGATTGATCATTTTTATTACTACCAAAACTACTATTTGACTTGAATAAAAATTAAACAAAACAATAAGTATCGATACTTTTAAAATTATATCGATACTGTTGATTTATATCGATACTAAATTTTATCGATACCATTTTACATTCTATGATCTTTCAAAACTAACAAAAGTATCGATACCCATTAAAAATATAACGATACATTTTATATAAGGAATTTTTGTATTAAAAATAATTTCTTTAGTGAATTTTTCTCTATAACTTTCTCTTGAATTCACGTGTGAAAAATAATGATCCAAGGTTCTCTTTATATAGAGAGAGTTTAGAGAGTTCAACTTTGATTCAACTTAATCACTTTAATATTAAATTTATATAATACTTATCAAGATAAATATAAAATTAAAATTAATTTTAAGATAATCACTTTAATATTAAATTAATAATATACTATTAAGATAGGTATTAAATTAAATTTATTAAAATAATATTATTTTTGAAATAGTTAATTTAAAATCAAATTATCCAGTAAAGTCCTAATAGGAGTGTGATTCCATCCATCGTGTTCGAGGATGCCATTGCAGGTGTGATACCCTCACGACACCTCGAGTCGGTTCGGCTATTGCCTATTCAGTCAGGGCCAGTGACGACTCGACTAGTCTGGTCCTACCACCGGTTGGACCATCTATCCAGTTTTACATACTAGGCCTGATTCAACCAGTTTTTTGGTCTCAGTCTTGATTTTGGGTTCTTGAGCCCAATTTTTGATATAAGGTCTAATTTTCAAGTTTAATTATCCATTGGGCCAATTGTCTAACTTAAAAATTAATTTTCAAAACATCATATTTATTTTAATTAACTTGATTAATTTAATTTTACTTGATTAAAATTAATTTTCCCAAAAATCACTTAGATTTTCCAAATGAATTTTTCAAGAAAATTCTTGAATCAAATTCTCTAGTTGAACAATTCTCACGACTGCCTAATTTAATTCCACATCGAATAAATCGACTCAATTAAATTATTTACAAAGTTATAGAATTTTCTTTTAATCCAAATGTAATCCGATTGAGTTTTTGTTGAGCTAGCGGAGAGACCAATCAAATATATAGAATTAGACTCGAGTAATTGCAATTATGTCCAGAAGGATCAGTCTGATAATTTATTTTAATTAACTTGATTAATTTAATTTTACTTGATCAAAATTAATTTTCCCAAAAATCACTTAGATTTTCCAAATGAATTTTTCAAGAAAATTCTTAAATCAAATTCTCTAGTTGAACAATTCTCACGACTGCCTAATTTAATTCCACATCGAATAAATCGACTCAATTAAATTATTTACAAAGTCAAAGAATTTTCTTCTAATCCAAATGTAATCCGATTGAGTTTTTGTTGAGCTAGCGAAGGGACCAATCAAATATATAGAATTAGACTCGACTAATTGCAATTATGTCCAAAAGGATCAGTCTGATAATTTGCAATTTACTTAATCATGGAGTAAGTTCACAAGAAGTACCATGATTGGAAATTCCTTATTATATACTATTTACAGAAGCGATTCAATCAACTGTTTTGTCTAATGACCTCGTTATGTGTGTTTTACTCTCATATGATATCCTTGATTCCTTTGAGTTAAATTCATTCACTCAATAAAATCTTATTTTATCTCATTGTCACCCTTATATCTTTTTAATGATTAATATGATCACTATCAACAAATAACTGTGATAAATTGCTCGATCGAATAAGCAACCCATGGTCACGTTCCATATTTATGAATCCACACAATGCCAATAAGAGGATATCGTTAACTCTTTAATTGAGTTATGAATTCCATCACAAGTCATGTACCCAACATACCAACTATGAGCTCGATCATCTTTAGAGCAAAAGCCTCCATTTATATTAAAGAACATGAGTTACTTACGCATGGTTAGTGGCTAACTCAGGATTTAGGTAAATCACACCATGAATGTCACATGTAAATTAATTCACAAACGGATTCAGAATTAATTCATCTTGGATCTAGTCCAATGTATCATTCTTCTAATGAGTACATCTATATCTCTACCCATGGAGTCAACTGCTTCGATAGCCAAGACTAGTCATCTCTCCAATTGGAATTGTAGACAACATAATAGTCCTTCCAAGTATTTGAATCAAATGCTCACTTTGATTCTTTTACAGGATTACAGACCCGTCTAGATTATCTACTAAATTAAGTTTTCTTTCTCGCAATGTAAACATTCTTACAGTGCCACTTATAATCAGTTTGAACTTAGATAATTAAAGAGCTAATATTTGCTCACAATTTTGCTATGCATGTAAAATATGAAAGACAGAAAAAAAAGACATAATAGTGAAATGTGAACTTAATTTCATTTATTTATTTATCGTTTAAATACATAGAAAATAATTACATGTTTACTACAATATGTTTCCCAACAGACGCACCTTAATCCTTTTCTCTTCCAGGACGAACCAAAGAAGAAAATGAAGAAAGAACAAAAAAAATAAAAAGTAATATCGGAGAATAATTTCCCTCTTTATATGGTCCTCCCGCTCTACCTTCACCAAAACCAATTCAACAGAAATCTGTAGGTATCCCTAATCATCGCATCCTCCACTAAGGAAATTCTAGTTCAAAATTAACCGAACTAAAGTTTGAAATCCAACCTTTCCTCAACCAGTCTGCCAATTCCCTTTTTTTTCCCACTAGAGCCCGCTCAAATTGTAAGCTTTTCAAATTAATAACCAAAATCAATATTTTGACTTAAACCTAACATTCTGGGTGTGACATAATTTTTAAATTCTTTGTTAACTTAGCATATAAGAAAAAGGCTTAACACACAAATTGGTACCGAAACTATATCATTTTTCCATCTTGATACCTAAACTACTTTTTCCCCAAGTTAATACCTCCATTAGTCCAACTATTAGTCAAACGCATTCATGAAAGATACATTGTGTGAGAAAACAAGTCTATTCATAGATGATATCCCATTGCTCCAATGATAACATTGACATCACCTACTCTAAAATTCAATTTTAAACTAGTTTATTGCCCAATTTTCTAATCAAGAAAGACGCATGGCATGCCATCCTAACAAAGTTATTGAATAAAATGTCATACATCTAACTCAAGCTGCTAATTTAAAAATTAATATTAAGATAATATCAAGTCATATATGCAATATATGAATATATTTGAATTTATACCTATAATGCAATGAGGAAAAATTTGCAAATTGTACATCTTCACAAAGTTAACAAGCAAGTTTTTTTTTTAAAATGTATTCATATAATGGATTAGATCAAAACATGAGAAAATCATCTTGGATTAATTCAAATATTGGTTAATAATAAAGATTATTGAAAATATTATTAAATATTTATTAATAATAAAATTATTGAAATAATATTAAAATATGTTAATATTATTTTATTTAATAAGGATAATTTTGTGAAGTATCATTTTATTCTCAGAATGTGTTGAATGTACCAAACATGAGATTTTAATCAATACCTACAAACGTTATAAAGTAACATTCCAGAATGACATTCTCCTCAATCACAATCCATTGAAATCTTAACATAGGAAAATAAAAAAATTATTCAATACTTATAAGTGTATATCAAACATTGTAAAGCAACTTTTCCAAGATTGACATTCTCATCAATCATAGCTAATTGAAAATAGCAAAAAATGTTATTGGAGTTTTACCAATTAAAAATAAGTATAAAATAAGAAAAATTATATAAAATAAACACTCAATATGGATATTATTATATTTGTAAATTTCTATA
Source organism: Gossypium raimondii (assembly GCF_025698545.1). Classification (NCBI taxonomy): domain Eukaryota; kingdom Viridiplantae; phylum Streptophyta; class Magnoliopsida; order Malvales; family Malvaceae; genus Gossypium; species Gossypium raimondii. The sequence continues at coordinate 48,831,815 of NC_068575.1, forward strand.
AATAGTTTTAATTAAATAAAATGATTTTTTGAAGTTAAAATTTTTTATCTTATAATGGGACCATGTATATTAAATAAAATAAAATTATAAGAAATTAAAAAAAGAAATTGAACAATTATAATCTTCTCTAGAAATTAATTACAAATTTTGAAATTCTCTAATTTATTTACCCAAATAAGTAAAACCTTATACAAATAATTTTCCTCACCCAAACATACCTAATAGTCATTTTCTTTTGTCTTACATATTAAAAAAAAAACTCTCAAACTATAATAACTTATTTGAATAAGGTCCCTTTTCTTTAATCTGTACTCATAAAAGCCCTTATATTTAATTACTTAGACATTTTTACATGAAAATAAATTGTTGGCTTGGATAGGCACATAATTTTTTATTACCTTTTAAAAGTTTATCACAAATCTAGTGGTGATAAAAATTCAATGTAAATCTATAACTTCAGAATAATTGTACTTTATTAATATTATTGAAATAAGTGATTATAGCTTAAGAGCTTATGTAAATACAAGAAATATTATATATAAGGTTTATTTAAATAAGTTTATTTATGTACAAAATTATTATAAGAATTTATCTAAATAAGTCATTATAATTTAATTTTTAAAATATATAAACATTTTCTTTTTATTTTAACGCTCGTTGCTATATTTGAATTGAAATATATCTCATCATGGAGATTTAATTTATGGATCCAATGTAGCCGTTTAACTTCAATAAAAAAAAAATACATGAAATTATATATCAAACAACAAAATATATAATATAAAATTCCTCCTCTCATTTCATTCTCCTAAAAAATAGCCGAAGGATTATGTTTTGATTTCCTTGTTAATTTAGGTAAAATACACCAACTAAAGCAGTATCCCCCAGGGAAGTGAATTCCCGATACTTTCCCCCACTAATTATGTCTAAAACCTGAAAAAGTACCCAAAACAAACACGCCTGTCACTTCCCCAAGCTAGATTACATTCCTCCCTTCGTTCCCTACGCCCTAAACAACATCACTACCCTTGGCTTCACCATACGCTGCTATGCACCAAAATCCCATAGGTGTATGGTGATGTCCCTACAGCTGCTACGTGCCTATCATCCGCCACCATCGCGTTTATAGCCCCTATGTTCTCATTCAAACTATACAAGTATTGCCCCTGCTCTATCTCCCACGTCCTTACCACTCCCGCGCCGCACATTAGCGCGTACCCTAAGTTCACGCAACCAATGGCGTTACTATGCCGTGTGTGGAATCTACACACCTCCTCTAACGTACCAGCGCGGCGGACGATAGCCCGCCCACGGTTGTCAACCGTGATAAACGCCCCGTTGTTGGTGTCGAAGCAAGTCACTCTAAGTCCTCTTCTATGCTGCTGGTCGTACAATGTGAACTATGGTTTATCAAGTCCAGAATCATGTAACTCGAATCCGTACATGCCACAGCCGATTCCTGACTTGTCATCCTCACTCGGCCTATGGTTTCAGTGAACTCAGTCAACGTGTGCCACCCCATCACGGCTTCTGGGTCAGTCAATGATGCGTTCAGGTAGACTAGCTCTTCAGTGTTACCATCCCAAATGTGGAAAGCACGGCCAGGGACGCCTGCGTAAAGGTCCGATGACGATATATGTATTCATCTCGCCACGTGGCGTGCATGCGGCGAGTACGTCCCCGTATGATGCTTGTGAGACGGTACCAGAGTGGATAAAATTGAGAAACAGCTTCCCACGTCGAACAAACCTGCATGCAAAAACATTTGTACGTAAAGGGAAAAAAAACCCCGAAGCCGAAGTACAAAAATGGAGTTCATGCGGTAAAGAAAATTAGGGTTAGGGTAGGATCAAATAGAAGGGTGTGTTTGCAATGTAAAATCAATTCCAAACGGGAAGCTAAGTGCATGCGTGTGAATAGCTTATAGGGAGAAAGTAGGCACTAGAGACGATAGAGATGGGAGGAGAAGGTTTCAGATGTCAGAAAATGAGATAGACAAACACAGCTCTTGATAAAGAAATAAAAGAAGAGAAGAAAATAAATAGTGGTTGTTTTGTTTGAACTGACTTGTCTTGAATTGAAGCATAGACATAATTCAACCGTCAGGCTACCCTTTTTCTTGTGTCTTTTCGTTTCATGGTTTAAATCCTGAATGGGGCTTCCCCACCCCACTAATTTCTTCTGCCCCTTGTTTCACTCTGAATTTCAGTCAGTCTTACTTACCCCGTACTATTGGGACTTGGGAATCGGGACGCATCTCCACCAGGCTTCATCACCATACCTTTGATTTATTAATTTATAAATTAGTACATAATAAATTTATATTAATTAAATTTCGGACAATGAATTAATGTTTAAAATGAAATTCAATATAAACAAGCATTGGGTTCCATCTCCTTTTGGACATTTGCCAATGTTGACTTTTGACCCATATCCCCTCACGCCTTTACTACAAAAGCCTTGAAATTTTTAATATTTTATTATTTTAAACACCAATCTTTGCTCATAATTATCATATAAAATTTTACCTGTTTCACTCTCTGTTGCTTGTAAATTACTTTATCATTTTCTTCCTCTATAATCATTTTTTTGGCCACAATTGACAATAATACGCGTTTGAATGGAAATTAGTAGTAATATTATTTAAATGTTACAAAATCTGTTATTTTTTTTCACTTGAATTTCAAGTCTCTTGATTATATACATACCAAAGCTTCTTTTTTCTCATTAACATGCTCCTGAAATAAAATATTATTATGGGTTGAGTAGGGTAAAAACTGTACTTTCACGCCTCACATAAAATGACAGACGTTGTTACTAAATCAAGGGGAGGTAAGCATGAAGCACTCATCATGCTGCACTGCAACCCAGAAATTTTTAAATAATAATCGTTAATATATTTTGGTCACATTTCTCAATGGTCAAAAGATTCAAAATCATAAATAACGCGAAATATCTAACAAGTTTGGGACATATCTAATGCAGAACATGAGGAAGGCAAGAGAACAAAGAACAAAAAGAGAGCATATGGCCTTAAATTATGCTAAAAGCTATATATGATTCGCAGCACATTTAAGAAGTATAGTATGCCCTCAAAGGGTCAGTTTGCACATTTTAGCACTAATAAAGAAAGAATCCCATGGAGTTTTAGCAGCTATGGCGCCTTAACAATTCAGTCAAAAAAGTTGGAAAAATCTAGAGAGCTTAAAAAGGACCATTCCAAGAAAGGGAATTCAAAAACCAAAACAACCTTTCTTTATTTTTTTCCCCTCCAACTACTCAATATGTGAAAAAGAGGTCCAAAAGTAGACATTTCGAAAGTGGTAAAAAGGAAATGAATAACTAACATTGCCCGAAGCTACATCATTCGAAAGGGACATATATTAGTTAGAAAATGGACCAACCCAAAGTCAGTTCCCTTCCCAAAAGCAGTTTTCACCCATACTAAGACTTGACAGTTGACACTAAATATCTGGGCTGCCAGTGTCTGTAAAATTGTAGTGCAGTTTCAGGGTTGAAAACGATATTTTTGACCAGCTAGCTTCTAAAAGGAAAGGATTATCTAATGCACTCAAAATTATCTCCTAGAAGAATCAAACCAAAACGAGGAGTAGGAAGAAGATGAAAGACATACTTGAAACACATTGGCAAGTGCAGCAGCTGCGGCTAGGCGGCCAAGAGAACGAGAAGCATCAATGGCGACCTGGAGGACAAGGTCTTCAAGAAAAGGCCCTGGCCAGATTTCGTTATTGGTACGTCTACGAGTCAAAGAAGGTCCTTCGGAATCACCGCCTCTTCTTGCACCACCATTGCCATTACCATCCGCGGAAGATGAAGACATCAAATATAAGTAAGTGGAGAAGCTATAAAGGAAAAGGAAAGAAAGAGTGAGCAGACAAAGAAACAAGGACAAAAAGGTAGTGGATGAAGACACCAAATGGGGGACCCAAATGATAGTGTTTGAAAATCTTGGACGTAATATATATAAAAGAAAACGAGAATTTTCATTTTTATTTAAGCTATCATCCGTACATAGTTTTTATACTGATATAATTACACCATGTATCAGTACCATACATCTATAAATACATCTAAAAAAGTAAATATGTTTGGTTTTAGATTAGAGGTTTTCCCGCCCTGCAAAGGCGGCCGGGAGGGGGGGGGGGCATAGTTTCAGTCTCACTGAAGAAACTGATGGAGGTTTTGATTGTACAGCATTTTCAGGTGCTTTTATCGGCGTATCTCTCTTTTGTCCACCTTTCTCTTTAATCCTACGTTAAATGCTATTTTCTCGTGTGTGGGTGTGTAGTGTGTATATATGATATTTGACGATGTGGTGTGTAATACCCAAATTTTGTCCGGCCCAAGCCCAAATATTATAACCATAATATATAAAAACATATATTTCTAATAAATAAAATGCTCAGTTTTTTTACAATAGCAGGCCCAAAATAGCCCAATCCAAATTACCCAATATCCAGAAAACCCAATCAGCCCAAGCCACTTAACCCTAGCCCAACGCAAAAACAAATCAGAAAACCCTAGCATCACGACTTTCGGTTGCATGACCACTAGGGTTCTCCGATAGCCTCATAGCGCGCCACCTTGACCTTTTCTCTCTCGCGCCACGCCACCACCTCCGTACTCTAGTACCTGCAGCAAACAACAAGCCAAAGCAGCAAAAAAGGAAGAAGACAAAATAGCAAAAAAGAATGAGATTTTTATATTTTTCTCCTTTTATTATTCTGTATTTTCGTTATAAAATGGATTGTAAACCGAACGAAAAAAGGAACCCCACAAATATTGTATCAAAATCTTCGAAAGAAAAGCAATATAAAAAAAACAGTTTCAAAAGTGACTGAGAATCCTTTCGACTATCTCTTTGCTTTCAATTGCTTTTTTCAATTGTTTTTTTTTCACGTTATATTTACTATTTTATAAAAGAAAAAAACAATGAGGAGGGTTTACCTTATATCGGCGCCGTCGAATCCTCGTTGCTTCGTCGCAATCGAAGTTCGAATGAGGATTGGGGCATGAGAACGGCGGATGAGAAACCCTAGCAGAGACAAAAGAGGATGAGGCGGCCTCCCTCTGACCTAGACTCAGGGCTGAAACATTTTGTTTCAGATTTTGGGGTGCTTAAATAGATGTATAAAACTACGCCGTTTGAGGCTGGATTTCATAGCTTCAAAACGGCACCGTTTTGGCCGTTCAGTAACCACGACCCGTGCGGTGACCCGACCCGGGGAGGATCCGCGTATTTTGTTTCAATGGCCTATTTATGTGTTTGGTCCTTCTATTTTTTCGATTGACTTCAATTTAATCTTTTTGTTTTTTAATTTCGCCGCATAATTCAATCTTGTTTTCAATTTCGTCCTTCTGTCAGTTGAGGAGACAAACGTTTGAAACGACGCTGTTTCCAATGATCTGACTTGATTGCCAGATAGGATTTGCGCGTTTAATTTTTGTTCTAGTTTCTCTTATTTTAAATGAGTTTCAGTTCGGTCCCTTTCATTTCATTTTATTGCATATCTGCACTTTGACTTTCTGTTTTAGTTTCCAATTAGCTCTTATATATATATATATATATATATTTACTACAAATTAAGTGCTCTTATTATTATTTAAATTATTATTTTTATAATAATCAATGATATTATTCGTACTAATTACACACATTTATTTACCTCTTTGTATATATATATATTTTCTTATTATGTATTAATATTTTAAGTTTTATATTATCGTATATTAGTATCCCATTTCATTATATTTTATTGGTATTATAAATAACCATTTTAGAGTTATCATACATTTGTTTTAACCTATTATGTATTATTTATTTAAAATCATGGTATTATTGTTCCAAAGTTACTACGTATTATTATTTAAATTTATCTTACATTTATTTTATTGTTTTAATTATAATTTGTACATATTTTAATGTTTTCATTTTATTTATAAGATTTTCTTTACATTTTACTATGTTTTTTAAAATTGTTCTTTATAAAATAAAACTCTTATATGGTATTATTTTATACTTTCGCATTAACATATGATAAATTATTTTATTTTTATACGTATAGTATTTGTTTATTGGTATTCATTTATTATTAGTGTTTTTTAACATATATTGTGGTTTATGAATTATCGCCTCGCGTCGTGCATTGTTATTCCGTCGTGCTTTATTCGTTCAAAAAGTCGTGTTTAGTATGGTTTAAGTATCAAAACCAATTTATTCAAAGATTTTCAAAAATAACGCAATACTCGAAATTTGGAATCCTCGAGAGAATTGAGCCCTAACGTATTCGGTTCCAATTTTCCTCGTTGAATCTAAATAATCGAAAATTTTCTTTAATCAAAACACATAAATAAAAACTCATTCTCGGGAATTCGATACGTCGTGTCCTAATGTATTGGATGTGACATGTCGTTTTCCCGAAATGAAGATTTTAAAAAAATAATAAAGGCTATACTCAATGCTAGGAATTTTGAGAAATTGTGCCCTAACGTATTGGGTTTTAATTTTTCATCTGACTTAAAGCAATTGAATATCCTTTTTAAACTTCACCACACGAGTTTTGAAAATCAAAAGACAAGCTTATTCTCGAGGACTAAAAATGTCGTGTCCTAATATATTGGGCGTGATATTTTATTACTCTGAGACGAGAAGGTCTTTAGCACTCACCTCGATTTATCCAAGTATCTTTTATAAAATTAACATTAATAAAAAAAGGGGAAGGATTGTATTTTAAAATATTTTCAAATTCTCAACACTAAGACTTTAGACAATCAATTCGGTACCAATATTTTTGGGCGTTACGAGGGTGCTAACCCTTCCTTGTGCGTAACCGACTCCCGAACCTATTTTCTTAAAGTTTGTAGACCTAAAATCGTTTTTAAGGTGATCTGATCACACCTCTTTAAAAGATCGGTGGCGACTCCCATTTTATTTTCAAAGTCGATTCCCGTTTTAAATCTAAAATTAAGAGTGGTTTCGACAGCTTGGCGACTCCACTGGGGACTTCAAGAGAGTCAAGTCGCAAAATTGATTTTTTTTTATTATTGAAAATTGAAAATTTGATTTGAAAAATTACGATCCTCTCTTTGCATTTGTTTGTATGACTACTATAAATTGAGTTTTATACCTTGGCATCATATTGCATAAAGACTGTTAGTCTTACCCTTTTAAGCGAGAGTGAGAAGCTACTCCTTCGTGAGGTTTTCACCTCCGTGCAGGATAGTAGATCACTTCCGGGATACATCCGTACCTATGTCTTCGTAAGATTTTCATCTCCGTGCAGCCATAGGGAAATGTATCCCCCTGAACTGAACTCGGTCTGTATGAGCCTATAATGGGTGAAGATCAAGGAATCTGCTGGTTCAGGTACCTCGACTTTAGAGCTAAACCACATGTAGAAGACCTTAGGAACCCATCCCCAGTGGAGTCGCCAAGCTGTCGAAACCACTCTTAATTTTAGATTTAAAACGGGAATTGACTTTGAAAATAAAATGGGAGTTGCCACCGATCTTTTAAAGAGGTGTGATCAGATCACCTTAAAAACGATTTTAGGTCTACAAACTTTAAGAAAATAGGTTCGGGAGTCGGTTACGCACGAGGAAGGGTTAGCACCCTCGTAACGCCCAAAAATATTGGTACCGAATTGATTGTCTAAAGTCTTAGTGTTGAGAATTTGAAAATATTTTAAAATACAATCCTTCCCCTTTTTTTATTAATGTTAATTTTATAAAAGATGCTTGGATAAATCGAGGTGAGTGCTAAAGACCTTCTCGTCTCAGAGTAATAAAATATCACGCCCAATACATTAGGACACGACATTTTTAGTCCTCGAGAATAAGCTTGTCTTTTGATTTTCAAAACTCGTGTGGTGAAGTTTAAAAAGGATATTCAATTGCTTTAAGTCAGATGAAAAATTAAAACCCAATACATTAGGGCACAATTTCTCAAAATTCCTAGCATTGAGTATAGCCTTTATTATTTTTTTAAAATCTTCATTTCGGGAAAACGGCATGTCACATTCAATACATTAGGACACAACGTATCGAATTCCCGAGAATGAGTTTTTATTTATGTGTTTTGATTAAAGAAAATTTTTGATTATTTAGATTCAACGAGGAAAATTGGAACCCAATACGTTAGGGCTCAATTCTCTCGAGGATTCCAAATTTCGAGTATTGCGTTATTTTTGAAAACCTTTGAATAAATTGGTTTTGATACTTAAACCATACTAAACACGACTTTTTGAACGAATTAAGCACGACAGAATAACAATGCACGATGCGAGACGATAATTCATAAACCACAATATATGTTAAAAAACACTAATAATAAATGAATACCAATAAACAAATACCATACGTATAAAAATAAAATAATTTATCATATGTTAATGCGAAAGTATAAAATAATACTATATAAGAGTTTTATTTTATAAAGAACAATTTTAAAAAACATAGAAAATGTAAAGAAAAATCTTATAAATAAAATGAAAACATTAAAATATGTACAAATTATAATTAAAACAATAAAATAAATGTAAGATAAATTTAAATAATAATACTTAGTAACTTTGGAACAATAATACCATGATTTTAAATAAATAATACATAATAGGTTAAAACAAATGTATGATAACTCTAAAATGGTTATTTATAATACCAATAAAATATAATGAAATGGGATACTAATATACGATAATATAAAACTTAAAATATTAATACATAATAAGAAAATATATATATATACAAAGAGGTAAATAAATGTGTGTAATTAGTACGAATAATATCATTGATTATTATAAAAATAATAATTTAAATAATAATAAGAGCACTTAATTTGTAGTAAATATATATATATAAGAGCTAATTGGAAACTAAAACAGAAAGTCAAAGTGCAGATATGCAATAAAATGAAATGAAAGGGATCGAACTGAAACTCATTTAAAATAAGAGGGACTAGAACAGAAATTAAACGCGCAAATCCTATCTGGCAATCAAGTCAGATTATTGGAAACAGCGTCGTTTCGAACGTTTGTCTCCTCAACTGAAAAAAAGGACGAAATTGAAAACAAGATTGAATTATGTAGCGAAATTAAAAAAACAAAAAGATTAAATTGAAGTCAATCGAAAAAATAGAAGGACCAAACACATAAATAGGCCATTGAAACAAAATATGCGAATCCTCCCCGGGTTGAGTCACCGCGCGGGTTGTGGTTACTGAACGGCCAAAACGGTGCCGTTTTGAAGCTATGAAATCCAGCCTCAAACGACGTTGTTTTATACATCTATTTAAGCACCCCAAAATCTGAAACAAAATGTTTCAGCCCTAAGTCCAGGTTAGAAGGAGGCCGCCTCATCCTCTTTTGTCTCTGCTAGGGTTTCTCATCCGCCGTTCTCATGCCCCAATCCTCATTCGAACTTCGATTGCGACGAAGCGACGATGATTCGACGGCACCGATATAAGGTAAACCCCCCTCCTTGTTTATTTTATTTTATAAAATAGTAAACATAATGTGAAAAAAGAAAAAAAACAATTGAAAAAAGCAATTGAAAGCAAAGAGATAGTCGAAAGGATTCTCAGTCACCTTTTGAAACTGTTTTTTTTATATTGCTTTTCTTTCGAAGATTTTGATACAATATTCGTGGGGTTCCTTTTTTCGTTCGGTTTACAATCCATTTTATAACGAAAATACAGAATAATAAAAGGAGAAAAATACAAAAATCTCATTCTTTTTCGCTATTTTGTCTTCTTCCTTTTCTGCTGCTTTGGCTTGTTGTTTGCTGCAGGTACTAGAGTACGGAGGTGGTGGCGTGGCGCGCGTAGAGAGGAAGGTCGAAGGTGGCGCGTTGCGAGGCTGTTGGAGAACCCTGGTGGCTGCGGCGCTGGAAGCTGTGATGCTAGGGTTTTCTGATTTGTTTTTGTGTTGGGCTGGGGTTAGGTGGCTTGGGATGATTGCTTTTTTTTTGATATTGAGTAATTTGGATTGGGCTATTTTGGGCTTGCTATTGTAAAAAAAATTGAGCATTTTATTTATTAGAAATATATATTTTTATATATTATGGTTTTAATACTTGGGCTTGGGCCGGGCAAAATTTGGGTATTAGATGGTGTAAAAAATATTATTAAATACTATATTTGTTAGAAGTTTATATAATATCAAATAAAATTTTGGTTAAATATTTGGAATATTTCTTAATGTTGATTAGGTAATACGGGTCCAAATCCTTGCAAATCACTATGTAGGATTGCAATTTAATACACTTGTCTCTTGGAGGTTAAAATTTAACACATTTTTTTATAATAAATTTATTTAGTTTTCAATTTTCAACAATTTGCAGTTAGGGATGATAAATTTTTATAACATTCCAAAACCCGGCTTAGAAGTTTAGGCTGAATCTCGGAGGTCGCATTGATCACCGAAGTGGTAATAGGAAAATTTTAGTTTAACAAACCAAAAAACATAACAGTATTTAAGTTGTGTAAAAACTCTCAGTTATAAAACCCTGATATTTTAAAAGAAGATGCCGTCCCAACGACACTTACGAGCGTAAAACACAAAATTCTGTACCACAGTTTTCAAATAGTACTTAGAACACAAATTGTTTAGTTATAATCTCAGAAATTATAATAACACTATTAAAGCTTGTTTTAAATCGTGACTGTCCGAGACCTCCGTATACCGAGCCCAGCATCAGAATACATAAATGTACCTGAAAGGGGAAAACATTAAGGGGGTAAGCTACACTAGCTCAGTGTAAGTTCGACACGTGACTAATAACAGAATTACAGAAATTAGGGTGTGTTTGTTTGGTGGAAAATGTTTTCCAGAAAACATTTTCATTCATTTCTGATGTTTGTTTTGTGTAAAATGATTTCCATAGGAAAACATTTTACAAACACGGGTAAAATCCAAAGCAAAATTTTGGAAATTGTCTTACCGATTTCTAATCCGTACATTTTCCCTTTCTCCTTTCTCTTCTAAGCAATCTTCTTTCTCTTCTAAGCAAATTTTCTTCCACATCCTCTGCCTCCTCATCTCCGTTCGTCACCTCACCTCACCATCTCCGTCCGTCATCTCCGTCAACCGTCGGCCTTACTTGTATTTTAAAGAAACCTTAAAAAATTAGCAGCCACAGTCAAGAAAAGAAGACCCAGAAGCAGTGGTTCTCTCTCTGTCATCAGCAGGTATTTTTTTTTGTTTAATTCTTTTAAAAATCCAAATTGTTTGTTGAAACTTCCATTGTTGAATATTCCAGAAAACATTTTTTCTGTTTAATTTTCACTGATTTGATTCCAGAAAATCCAAATTGTTTGTTGAAACTTCCATTGTTGTAGTTTTTTTCTTTTCTTTTTCTTTTTCCTTCGAATTTCTTTGCTTTGATGTTTTATTTTGTTATGTTTGAGATGATGATTGTTGGAATCATTTACGATAAAGAGTCTTCTGATGATGATTTCGATTCGGTAGTGCCAAAACGATGTCGCTTTATCGATTCACTTGAGTTAACTGACTTACCCAACGGAGGTGCTTTCGGAGGATTCATGCTTGGAGGAATTCAAGTATGGGAGAATAAGGAAAGTCTTGAGGATGCTAAAAGTGAAATTTGAAGTTGGTGTTTTGAGTGCTGATTCAGTGACTAAGTTGGGCGAGTCAGAAATGCAGAATAAGGGGCATAATGTGGAGGTGGAGATGGTGCACCCATGGCCCGAGTGGATAGAATTGATGGAGAGATTAGTGCAGCAAAATTATTTTGATTATAAAAGAAGAGATGATGAGAAGATGGTGGAAGACTTGGGATTTGATATGACTAATGTTGTTGAGGAAGTCAAGGATGATGCTGGAATTGATTTTAAGGACTACAAGACTGTGCAAACTGCTTGTATCAATGTTGGTCCCTCTTTAGCAGTCTTCTGCTTCTTTGGCTGAATTAATATGTTCAATTTATGAAAAAATTGTTTATGGAAGGACTTATTTTGAACCACTTGTTTTGATTAGTGTTAGTTTGCCTGGCTCTAAAATAGAAAGTTGATTTCAGGTCATTGTCGAGACAGGATATTCAAATTTTGGTTGGTTTTGGATGCCCGAATGCTGACAAGAAGGTGGTTTTCTCTGTAAAACTCTTGAGGAAATGTGTCCACCTTGATGAAGGAGATGTAAGTATTGATTCTTTTACTCCTTTTTTGTTTACTAATATATAATGTTGCTTTCTTTTTGGTGTTCTTCATATTTCAATTTTGCGGTTTTTTTATGCAGAAGATTGCCATTCTTTCTTTCTGTTTTCGATAGTGATAAATTGTTTTGTGAATCAAGTTTGTAGTTCCTACAGTTTGAGGAATTCTTGCGAGAGAGGATACCTTCTGACGAACAAAGAGGATGAGGCGCGAACTATTGATGTTATGCATGTCCTAGTGGCCTATGGTTTTGATTACGTGAATGGTTCAATGGTAAATGAATCATTACGAAAAAAAGTCTGTAAAAGCGCCGCCGTAAGTTGCTTTATGAGGTTGTAAAGTTGAGTGTTGTTCCTATAGATCCAAATTATTATGAATAGTGAACATTTGTAGAAGTCCAAGTCTCAATTTTTCATATGGACGATGCACCATTGTATACATTTGATCCATGGCCTGCATGTAGCAACTAGCTATACTTCAGCGGGTTCAAAATTCTAAAGATAACTTGTATAACCTTTTTGCGAATAATGATTTGCAGGTTAAATCGATTGAGGGAATAATTGATCAAGTTGAGGGAACAATTCATGTCTCTTGGGTGCAGCCACGAGTTTTGGGAATTCCACAGATCAATAGATTGCGTGACTGGTTGGATAATTGGAAGGAAAAGTACATAATATGCTTGGTTATCAATTGAGGCTGAAACACCTGATCTCGTTACATCATGAATTTTTTTCTCCGGTTCCTTTACGCCATTGTAACAATTTTGTTATTTGAAAAGGGCAAGAAAAAGGGAAAGTGAAATGATGAGCAATGAGGATAGAGATAAGCGTTTGTCATTTGCGGGTAGAGCTATCTTTGTATGATTCCTTTAGTAGGTATTGTTTGATCCTTAAATCTTTGTTCTGAAAGGAGCGGCTCATGTACTAAACTTTTAACTTTTTGGCATTTGTTGGAATGGCTTTGGAATGCCTAAGGATATGGTTAACACTGCAAACACCAACCTTATCTTTCATTTTGTATTGGGATTTTTCATTAGATACAATCAGATATGATCCACTTTTGTGGATGAAACTGCATGTCATTTCAGATTAGATATTTTTCTATATGTTCTATATATTGTTCGGCTTCAATACATTACTAGGCAGCTGCTGCTACTTAGTTATTAAACTACAAATATGTTGATTAGTTTTTACCATTTACATGTGATGTGAATGAATCTTATAGGATTATTGTCAATCTTGAACAATTAAACCATTTGATTGATATATTTAATTTGATTTATTTATTTATAAATAAATTATTGCAATATATGAAAAAACAATTTAAAATATAAAAAATTATTAATATGTATATAATTTTATTAATATATGTAAAAACAACTTTTCCGAAAAATATTTTCAGGAACTACCAAACAACAGAAAATATTTTACACAGATTCATCCAAACACCATAAAATATTTTTAGTAAATCATTTTCCAGAAATCATTTTCTGGAAAACATTTTACTGGCAAACAAACAGACCCTTAGTTCGATAGCGAAACATACTTACAGAGATACACAGAATAAAAAAGTAAACTTGGAACCAACGTCCCAAAAAAACATAACAATTCAAGCACACCATGTCATACACAGTCACTTAGTCACAAATGTTATTTAGTTAGATAGAATACAGTCAAATAATCTTACACCTTGTCACTTAAACAGATGCGTATGAATGCAGTCAAGTAATAAAAAACCCACTCATCTAGCCAACACACCTCTCCGTCCCCCAATTACACCCCAAAAGAGCTGTACAAGCTCATCCAACTAAACACACAACATAGGACCTCGAAAGACCTATCCAACCCTACACACCATGTATGTGGACTAAGCCACTAAAAAAATAATACGCAGCAAAGCTGATGTATATGCGGTACTATGCGGTAACCACTGTATAGATATATTGAAGTTAAAACTGCTAGATCAGATCAGAATCAATCTTCCTTCCCTTCACAACTAACCCAAAAATTACTTTATGCAAATGCAAGCATGCTTACAACCACATAAAAACAGTGAACACATCAACAGACAGTCAGACAGATACAGACATGCACACACCCGAATAACTAGGTTTAGATTTAGATATCTCGCACCTCAATCACAAATAACACATAAGCTAGAGCCCAGATTAGAGTCTTAACTACCCTTACTAAAGCCTAGCTAAGGGTCGAAACACACAGACACAAGTTCAGATAAAAAACATATATGAAACTAAAATTGGTGACTTAGGGCTACACGGCCGTGTGCTCTGGACGTGTGGAAATGCCTAGGCTGTGTGGAGGTCAACACGCCCACGTGAGGAAGAGGCACGCTTGTGTGAGGGAACACACGTCTGTGTGAGTGGAGGCACACAACCGTATGGCTAAAGTACACGTCTGTGTGAGCTAGGACATGGCCGTGTGAACAGACCGTGTAACTTTTTTTCCAATTATGTTAAAATAAGGTTCAGGGCTGACACGGTCTTGTACGAGTCTTACATGCCATTGTGCCCACCAGACACGGCAGTGTGTCCCAAAAAACACGCCCATGTGGAATCCCTAAATCCCCAAATTAACCACACGACCATGTGACCAGGCCGTATGGCACCAAATCACTATAACCATAATTCCCAAACACACACGCCCATATGCCCAAGGGACACGACCGTGTAAAAATGGACTAATTTCCCCAAATCAACAATACAGCCACGTGGCATGAATTTTCATCCAAAATCCCTAATCCCCAAATCCACATGGTCGTGTGAACCAGCACACGCCTATGTGGTTGCCCATATGGTCCCGAAACCACCTAGAAACATCTTGTAAATCGTAAATTCACACACCAAACACCCCTAAAATCTAATAGATCAGAAACATGTCATAGAAAACCAAGTTTGACGAAACTTAGAAGCGAAACCTACCACACATTCACCAAAACACTTAGAACATGTCAAGTTCAACACAATCGAGACTACAAATTAAAATTGAAGAGTTTGAACCCACACCTGATTCATGATCAAAGACGTCCAGAACTCGACTCGATGACTAAAAAATTGAAGCTCTCCAAAAATCACAACATTGTAACCGTCTGTTTTCAGTGAAATCGGAACAGTGGTTTCGAGACCAAAAATCCAACGTCAGAAGAAAATTTATTTTAATATAATTTTATAGTCTATGATATGATAGGAATGTTATATGAAAATTTTGTTAAGAAATACACGTCTAATTTGTTAAAAAGGACTGAATTGAAAAAGGTGTAAAACTTTTTAATTAAAAGAAATGGTGATTAAATAACTTAACCAATAAATAAGGAGGGATTTAAGGCAGAAATATGCCAAAAGCATATGGCTGGGCCGGCATAAGCCTTAAAAAGATGACAAAATGGTGTGAACGAAGGGCAAAATTGGAAATTTTACCAAATTTAATGAAATAAATGAGAAAGTAAAGAATTATAGAGAAATCATCATCATTTTTAGTTCTAAAAAAATACATTGAAGAGGGTTTAAGCTGGTTTTTCAATTTTTTCTTCATGTAAGTCAAATCCTCACCCGTTTCTAGAAAATTTTATGTTTTTGTGATTGTTACAATTAGGTCCAAGTAACCTTTACCTTGGTTTTTGATTTTATTGAAAATTTTGGGAGCTACCATTGATGATTTTATATGATTTTAGTTATTAGATGATAAATTTGAAGTGTTAATGGTTATTTAAAAGTGTTTTATTAAAGAATTTTGAAGAAAACATGATTTATGGATTAAAGTGAAAAGATGTTGAATTCATGAAAAATTCTAAATTTTATGGAATTCATGGGATTGCTATTATTATGTATGAAATTTATAGGCTTGGAATGAAGATTAAATATCATGAATTTCATCTTCCAAGTCTAGGAACAAAATTGGAATTAATTAAAAATTATAGGGGCAAAATGGTAATTTTTCCTAGGATGTAAATTAAATTGAATTGAATATGAAATGCATTAAATTGATGTTAAATTTACTCATATTGATCTGGATAGACCTAGTACAAAATTGGATCGAGGAAAAGAAAAAGCATCATATTAGTAGATTTTCATACACGAGTAAGTGTCGAGGTAAGTTCGTG